>NC_133102.1:40908126-41565214 GCF_022965805.1 Primulina eburnea | reverse complement strand
GTATGTTGGTCCTAGGGTGGCTGCACAAGGGGTGGTTCGAAGTGCTAGGAGATCGCAGGTCATGGAGGAGCCGCGCACATGCTAGTTCACGGGTGGAGGGGCCAAGATCTCTAAGGCTTCTAGGGTGGGTCCAGTAGGGTCCTTAGGGTTCGAGCAAGGTCCTAGGTGGTTCAGCTAGGGTCTGGTGACATGGGCTGGAGCCGTGGATTGCATGGATAGGGAACTAGGGTTTCTCGGAAATAGAGGGCAGGAAGTTCAGTAGGTGTTCTAGCGTGTTCAAGGGACTTATTGGGTTTGAATTGGGTCAAGTATGGTTTAGTTAGGTGTTATGAAGCTTGGGTTCAAGTTTGGTAAAGTTTCGTTAAGTTTCGAATCAATACGAGTCAAAACCGGGATGTACGTCCAAGTTTAAAAGCGAATCGAGGAATTTATCGAAAACCTAAATGTTAAGCATAAGAAATATTTATGGGAGTATTTTAAGGTATTAGGATAAGTTTGAGACGATTTAGGACGTCGTTCCGAGGTCTAAGAATAAATACGAAAAATTATGTTTCTAGGGGTAAAACAGTCATTTTACACCTGAAAAATGTTAGACGTCCTGGCAGTGCCCTGAATGCTATAATAAATGTTAAAATGTATATGGAATTTAATGATGAAACGTTAATGCTAAAAAACATGTTGCATGCTTGGTTTAAAAGAAAAATGATTTATATATATGCATGATTTTTATGAGTGATGAAAATATGAAAAGTTAGAGGAGGTGAAGTAATTGTGACTGTTACGATGATACGATGATATGATTGGGGATATCGTGAGGGAAAAGGCCTCAGAGGTAGTCCATTTACGGGAGAAGGCCCCAGAGGGAGCCCGACGATCGTATTTCCATATGAAGATGATATGCCAAGGCTCAGTTGACGGGTAAGAGTGTCGCTGATGTCCAAGCCGCCCAGTACTGTGGTTACATATAGATAGATCCATCGACTTTATAATGAAACGAAAGTCACAATTAACGATCTGAATTCAATAAAAGGAAATCGTATATGCTTACGATGAAAAAAAATGTTTATGATGAAATGAGATATGCTATGCAATGATGAAAGGAAAAATATTTATGTTTATGCATGTTCATGAAAAGTTATTTTAAGTAAAAGTATTTTCACTGTTGCATGCGATTGAATATATTTTACTTGTTATCAAGATTATGGTTTGCTGAGTCAATAGATTCACGAGGTGTGATTGATGCAGGTGAGCATAATGTTAACGATGATGCAGGTTTTGATGGTTGATCTTGCTGGACTGAAGGTGCACACAACTCGAGGACCAGCGCTAGATTTTTCCGCATTATGATTATGATTTACATTTACGTTTACATTAAAGATTTTCACGACGTTTATATGATTTGAGTGGTTTGGAGAGGATGTTAGGGTTAGGATGATTTTGAAATATTGTTAAGTTTGAGTTTGGTAAAACGATTTATGATTTTAAAATTTTAAATTACTTTCTTTTGAATTTACAAATATAGTTGGTATGTTTTATTTTAAAATGGTGTCAAAATATTTTATACATGTATGCATGTATTCGGCCAAGACTAGGAAGGTAGGAAAAAGAAAAAAAATTCTAGTATATTTTAAAGAAAAACGAGTAGTGGACGTTTTATTCTTGGATATAATAAACACTTATAAACAGGATATGAAAACTTGAACCAGTTAAAATTAAGTATTAACTTGTTTACCTTGAGGATGGAGACGTTGAATTTAAACGGGATGTCATTAACTGAAGGAATTTTGTAGCTACCAGGTCCACACGTATACAGAAATCCCGGTGGTACCCATTTATGAGCAGGATCACCCCATTTGAGCTCTTCCAATGCTACCCATCCAAGACCTTGTATAAATGCTCCTTCAATCTGAAAGAGTGGCAAGTCAAATCAGATCAAGAATGTTATTCACAAGAAATGAATACCAGATTGTGAGTGCTAATATTATATTAATCTACTAGCCATGATCATTTGCTAGAATATATTGATACGATTGAAATGAAAGTTATGGATCATTGTAAACTTCAAAATAAACGAGTTAAATGAAATATTAATAGGTATAGCATTTGGCAACACGGCAAATGGTTGATTCCACAATTTTTTGTAAGGTAGGCTACGCAAACCGCTATGTACCATGGAAAACACTTCAATGCAGTGAAATAACATAGACAATAATGATAATTGCTTAATCTTGTAAACAATCATTAACAAAAAACCACCTGTCCAATGTCAATAGCAGGATTGATAGAAAATCCAAGATCCAAAATCATGTCTGCTCGCCTCGTGTGGAAGTCTCCGGTCAATGTGTCGATTTCCACTTCCGCAAAAGCTGCCCCATAAGTGAAATAACGGAATGGAGACCCTTTACCCGTCTTCCAATCATAGTTAATATCAGGTGTAATGTAAAATCCATGAGCAGAAAGGTCTATCCTCTCCATGTAGCATGCATAAGCAAGCTGATAATTGAAAGCATGCAACTCGTATCAGTGAATGACATAAACTGACTGTCTACTCAAACAGGATGTTTTGGATGAATGGCCATGAATATGAAAACCAGTGGGGAACATGTTTGGTTTTCTAAGATTGTTAGAAATGAATAAAGAATGAAAATTTAGTGATAGAAACAGGCACCTCGGCAAACGAGCCAAAATTACGTTTTGATGCAATCGACTCCATTCGTTTTCTTATTTGCTCACATGCATCTAAAACTGCTGCACCGTACATGTCAGAACTTGCAGAAGCTGCTGTTGGTGATGCATTTGGAACCTGAGCACAGTCACACAAGTAGGCACCAGATATAATATAAGAAATAATATAAGAATTATGACTCATATCAACACTAAAAAATATTAATGAACTGTTACCTTATCGGTACTTGTTTCGGATATAAATACAGAGCTGAGAGGAACGTTGAACGCTGATGCAGCAACCTGCGCAACTTTTGTATGCAGGCCTTGCCCCATCTCAACGCCACCGTGTGTGACTAATATGGTTCCATCTGTGTATACTTGAACAAGAGCACCTGCCTGTGAACCAAATAACAGAGGAGAAAGTATATTTACTTTCCGGCTAATATGCACATGGAAGGAAGTGACTAATACACATAAAGCCAACATTTTGCAAGACATTCGGCTGCAAAAACATTATCTGAGCTGACATTAAAAAATTGGAAGGGCATAATATTAATCACAAACAGCACCGTCTACCTTCGGAAAAATGCAACGCTCAAAATAATTACCTGATTCATAAACTTAGCAGTGAAAGAGATGCCAAATTTTGTAGGTACAATGGCAATTCCACGCTTCTTCCATCGATTACAAAGATTGAACTGCTCAATTTCTTTCCGAGCAGTAGAAAAGTCGCAAGATTGCTTCAGTTCATTCCAGAGACTTTCCAAGGTAGAGTGTTCAATTTTTTGACCATAATGCAAGACGGATCCCTCACTCTGAAAATTGGCTTCCTGAAAACGGAAAAGCACAATGTGAATTGTAATATTTTACCAAATGCACATGAAATACTGTTATTTCATCAAGGGAACTCTGTCCTACCCTAATTTCTTCCGGACATTTTTTAACCTCCATGGAAATTCTTTGGATCCAATTTTCAGCAATTATCATGCCTTGTGGACCGCCAAAGCCTCGAAAAGCCGTGTTACTGCTTAAATTAGTGAAGCAAACCTTTCCTCTAATCCTAACATTTGGTATCTCATATACATTGTCGGACGAGAACATAGCCCGTTCAAGCACAGCAAGAGACAGATCGAGTGAATTTCCGCCATTACTGAATATTTCAAGATCCAAAGCAAGAATTTTTCCAGAATTCGTAAAGCCAACCTACAAAACATCATTAGATCACTGATTTGTGTTCCTCAAGATTCTGAATTGATCATCCTCCGAATAATTACATCCATCCGCGCATGAGTTATTAATCACTTCAATGAAAATTTAATGGTGTTTGCACGATGAAAATTTCTCATGCTCAAAGCAATTTTAGGCGTAAATAATACCTTATACTTTCCAAGAAAGCTATGACGTTGTCCAGTTGTCATCATATCGACATCCCTGTCTAATGTTATCTTCACAGGACGATTCAATAAATACGATGGAATCGCGGCCACAGCAGCAAAGATGGCACACCTTGTTTCTTTCCCTCCAAATCCACCGCCAATTCTTTTGGTCTTGCATACGACCTTGGACATTGGAATCCCAAGAACACGGGAAACATATTTTTGGTGCTTCTGAGGACACTGAAAAAAGTAAAAAAATCACAACTTTTGAACTTAATTTTGTTCACAAATCTTTGCAAACATCCTATCATTGAAATGAAGGTATTTATAAGACCTAAAGATGGAATTTATGTTACGTAGAATTAGAAAAGTTACGACACACAACTTACTTGAGTAGATGAAATCATATGAATCTCGTTACCCCCATCCATCGTCCATATTAAAGTGCTATTTGGCTCCAAGTAGAAATGTTCCTGCCCACCGACCTGAACTTCTCCCTCTATAATCTTATCACATGCACCCGACAGGAAGCAGTGTTCCACATCCCCTTTCCTCATACATCTTTCGGTATCAGGATGGAAACTATCAGACAAGATGGCATCTTTTATGCATAAAACTGCAGGTAATTCTTCATATTGAACAATAACTTTACGAGCGGCATGTTTCGCATTTTCATGCGTATCGGCAACAACTACACCAATAATCTGCAAGATACCAGTTTAGAAAGATTTTAGCACAACAAATTTAGTTTCTTCAAATTAGTCAACCAGCGTACACGTAAAATTTAGAGAACTGTTAGCTAAAGAAAAATTAAGAGAAAATAAAGTTTACCTGACCCACACAAGTGACGACTTCTGAAGCAAAAAGCTCTTCATCTGTAATAATAGGCCCAACCATATTATTCCCTGGCACATCTGAGGCAAAAAAAATTCCTGCAAACCCTGGTGAAGATTTGGCTGCTGAATCATCTACTGAAAGTATACGAGCATGAGGCTTTTTACTCAATATTAAAGCAGCATGTAAGCTATTGGGAGGCATGGGAGCATCATCTGTATATTCTGCCTCACCAGTAACCTGAGAAATGTCAGATCATCAGTGAAATTAAATGGTAATAGTTCTGGCGGTCTCACCACATCTTAGTACATTAACGACACGTTTACGTGCAAACCTGAAGTCTCGATGACAGATGTACTTCAGGAGCACCAACAGAACTCCCACGCTTTACAATCTCGTATTCCTGAGATCCCATAACCGAAGGATGGTGAAATGATTTTATTGCTGAAAGATGAGTTACTGGTACAGCTTCATCAAAGGATGCCTGTCCATCCATTTGATGACAAACCCACAAGAAAAACTTGAAGAAGAAGCTCAAGGTCAGAGATTTTCTAAACTCCACCATTCCCCCTGGGGCATCTTCTTTCAGCACAATGTCCTTCTCCAGGACTCTCAATGCACTCTGCAGCAGTTCTTGGTCCCAACGCTTTCCGATCAAAAAGTTATTTGTCTGATTTGCAGAAAAAGAAAACGGGGCAACCCCCCCATAAGCAATAAAGGCATCAGAAACCACCCATTTTTTATCCTTCTCTTCAAGACAAACACGCATTCCAGCATTAACAATAGCAATGTCATCGTCTCTCCTGTGAGATTGCTTAAATTCTTTTACATATTCATGCTCAGTGTTCCATGGGAGAAAAACGGAGAGAAGGATCTCATCTGTGGCAAGGTCTACTTTACGATAACCAAGAAAAAACTTTTCAGCCTCACATTTCCGCATATTTCCTTTACTATCAGATATGCAGAACTTTGCTCTAGCAGCCATCCATAGAGGGTTCAGGTCAGATATAGGACTGGCAGTGCAAATATTTCCCCCACAGATGCAACATTTCTTATCTGTGTCCCAGCGAACCATTTAAGTAGTTCAAGGATAGATCTACAAGATGAAGTTTGAAAAGTAGCATGTTGGTCTACAACTATTTTAAGTACTTTTGCAAGTTCTGAAAGTTTGATTGCTGCACCTATCTCCAAACCATCATCTTTTACAGTCAATTGATTGAGTTCAGGAATATGAGCAACATGGATCAAGACAGGATAGTGGAAACTTTTGAGTCTCGTCTCAATACCAACCTCTGTGTTACCCACAACCAACTTCGCGTCCGGATATCGGGCCTTTATATCAAATATATCTTGAAGCTTTAAGGGACGATACCACCTAAGTCCATTTGAACCAGTTAAACATAAAAAAGTCGATTTTCTCATTAGAAGTTCCGGTGGAAAGATGAGCTCTTTGTCACTGTATGCAGTTCCATCAACCTCATTGTAAGAAACTGGCTTCAAAATCTCTGGACTTACTTCGCAATCCTTGCTATTCGGCCGGCATGAACAGAGCTTACCAGTTGAAGGACAAACAAACTCGCCATTCGAAAGGCTAGACGATCCATTGGTGTATAATGCATCATTCGTTCTGGAGAATACACGAAAAGCATCTATTATTGGTCGATAACCCGTACATCGACATAAATTTCCTGCAAGGTGTTCTTCAATGTCCTCTTTGGTGGGTGATATTTTAGAGGATCGTAGTAAGGCATACATGGACATGATAAAACCAGGGGTGCAAAAACCACATTGTGAACCATGTGCGCGTGCTAATGATTCCTGCAATATTGTGTTTTAGAATAAATAAGAACAAAAAATGAACATCAAAATTAATAGAAACCCCATTAAACATTTTGGGAGATTGTGGGAGCGGCGTGCACTTTAAACAACAAGAAAATAATCATAATACTTTGAACGGAAAAGGTCTTGGAACAAATTGACAAAATTTAAGATATAATTGTTATGTGTCGTTTGTACATGTTTTATTGCAGTTATTTTGTGTGTGTGCGCATTGTGTGTATATGCATTTCATCTACATTTTGTTCATTTTAGAAATATCATATGCATATGATCGTGGCTCACTCGTATTAGATGAATTTGCAAGCGAAACGGCCGGGAAACTGAGATAGGGGGAAAAGTATCAAAGCTAGAAGAAAAGGATGAGAATTTGGCAGAATTGTTGGCGCTCGGGCAATATAATCTTACTGTTCGAGCGCGAAGAATGATTTCCCCAACATGGAGACAGAATGGTTGGCTCTCAGACGCCAGATGGTATTATTTGACCATTCGGGTGGGATTTATGTTATCTGAAAAAAGCGAGACAGAGTGGTTGGCGCTCGGGCGGTAAAATCTTACCGTTCGAACGGGATTCATATTTGGAAAAGTCTATGTGCGTGATTTCTTTCCATCCGTGCGAGGCTTACCAATTTTGGGGAGGGAACGGGAATATAAGCGAGATTGGGGTAAGGAAAAGAGAATTTTTTCAGCAGCCATTGAAGCTTGGAGGAGATGATTTGCTTGGAGTTGAAGAATTTCAAGATTTTCGAGCACCGTCTTCTCGTTTTTGTCAAGTCTAGTAATTCTAGTTTAGAACTTCTAGTTTAAACATTGTTTTGCATACTTTTATCATGAATTCTAGGAGCTAACTTTTCATATTTGTTGGGATTTAAGGGGATCCTGCCCGAAACCGTGGTTTTAGTTAACTCTCAACTTTTGATTTAAACTTGATTATGTTATTGTTTTTCATCACATTATTGAAGCATAGCTAACTTAATAATAATTTCATATTGCGAGTGAGTAGTCCGTGAGTTTACAATTTGCATAGAGATATGAAATCGAATAGACGTTGATAGTCATAGTCCAATAGGTCGAAAGATAGGGGACTTCATGGAACGACATGCCATTCATCTTTGATAAATAATTAAAGAGATTTAATTACTTCACTGGATTGAATTAGTTTTGCATAACTCGAGAGGGCGTGTTCAATTGGTTAAGAAATCATGTCATGGATCACTGTCGAATCGAAATAATTAAATTAACGCGGGGTAGGTGAACCAAAATTCCCAACAAATTCATTGAGTCCTTAATTAATCATCTTAGTTTGTTCATTTCATCGTCTAATCCTTGAATCACTTAGTTAATTGTTTATTTAATCATTCTAGTGGTAAGGAATCACTCAAATCATTGTAGCTGAAGGTTTAATAGTTGGAAATAATAATTGTGTAATACAGTCTCTGAAGGAACGATACTCGTACTCGTGTACACCATATTATTACTTGATATCGTGCACTTGTGATTATATTGAGCTTGAATTTTATTGACTTTTTATCGAAGATTTCACAGTGCAAGTTTTGCTCGATCAATAATTACACTCCATATTGTGTTAGTACAGAAGCTGGAACATTCCTTTGTCAACGGGACCGTATCAAAATAGCACATTAGTGCGGTCGTGTTCATATAGGAAATCCCAACTAATCAAGGAGAATCCTAACTGAGTGAGTTACTTCACTATCACTTCCAAAATTTAGTCATAAATCCTAAAAGTCTAAGTCGAGAGGCCGTTCACAAAATCTATCCTTTCCAACAAATAGTAAATACATTTGCTAATTGAACTTATAAATTATCAAAGCAAACCTGACCACTCAATATTATAATTCAGTTGAGAGGCCATTAGATTGGGACATTTACTCCGCATTCTATAAAAATGGAAGAGTCTACCTGAATTGGATGCAACCCATATCTGCGATTCCCAACACCCTCAACTGTAATCACATGCATCCCTTCGACAGAATATAAAGGAGCCAAACATGCATTCACTGAAAGATGCCTGAAAGAACGGTTCAAAGTGTGGGAAAAAATCATTTCCGTTGCTGAATTAAGAACAGAACAAACCATAAACTGCGCAACTGAGTAACAGAAACAAAGGAAATAATTATAGAGAAGAGCTAGAATAACACTGAGGTAAATCTGGAACTCCAACCAAAGCAAATCTATAATAAGCCATTTGACCTAGGACACACTGTTAACCAATTAATCTAATATCTCTCCGTGGTTTTATCTTTGAACGATAAAAACTCTATATTTAAAACTTTACAGGTAAATTAAGTAGCATATTTCGAAAAGGAGACATAGTATATCGCCGGATATGAGACTTACACACATTTCTTAGTATTTTGATCAAAATAAGACACCATCACAGTGCATGCCCCGCAACCACCCTCACCACATCCAAGTTTCGTACCGGTCAGACCTATACCTGCATTAAGGATGAAAATACAAGAAGATAAATAGTTACCACTAAGCAAATAAAAGAATCAGCTACGCTGGATCAAATATGGCGTTATATCCAACACAAACAATCAAAGAAATTACACCCATCATGAAGCTTCAATCTGAAGCAAATCAAACACTAATCAAATCAACTCGAACCAAGTTTATAAAATCTCCTTCAAATCTCACACCAGAAACAAGAACAAGAAAACTAATCCCTTTGCAAGTAAATTCAAGAAAATCAATCTTTCTCCGAATATGTTACACGTTAAGGCGGAGACAGGATTTCTGCGTGGAAGCGAAACAAAAAGCTCTAAAATTCAAATAACTAAAGCCAACTCGAAAAAAATCAGTGGCGAAATCATGCTGTCCCGACTTCATAAAAATATAAAATGGCGAGGCAATCGGGCCAAGCTCCGCCACTGGTTAAACGCACCTCTAAGGTATTCAAGAAGAGTTAAATGGGCCAAGCCGTCGGGCAAAACTCGACGGACCCCATTAACGAATAGAATCGCTTCCTTATCTTCAGATTCTTCGTCGATCGCCAACTCGTACCCCTTCGTCAAAGATCCCATTTTAACTTTCTCTCTTCTCCTCTCCCCTGAAAATTGTCCCAAACAACATGAAAATATGACGATTAACCAATAAATTGTACGTTTGTTTGTGACGGATCAGATTAAATTAAATTAAGAGTAGGTCTCATGTGAGACCGTCTCACGGGTCTCAATCTGTGAGACGGGTCAACCCTACTCATATTCACCATAAAAAGTAGTACTCTTAGCATAAAAAACAATACTATTTCATGGATTACCCATATAAAGATCCGTCTCACAAAATTTAACCCGTGAGACCGTCTCACACAAGTTTTTGCCTTAAATTAAATTGTACGTTTGTTTGTGACGGATCAGATTTCGTATTGTAGAAATAATATAATTGTAATGCCTGAAGTAAATATCACAATTTTTTGATTTGGTAATGTAATATTACTAAATAATTAACGATTTTTAAAGAATGAAATATGACATATCTTTGTCATAAAAAGTCCAAATGATTTGAAATTTGTATACAACGTAGAAAACTCAAATATATAGAAGTTTCATGTTTTGGTTTTGAAAAATTTGATTGTTTGATTAGTCCAAAAAAATATATCGATGTTAAAAATATTAAATATTATATATTATATTATATTACTTTATTTTATTAATATAATATTTAAAAAATAAAAAAGATAAATATAAGTTATCGAATGAATCAGAATTCATTCGAAAGTTTTTATAACTGAAGAAGAGAGAAGAAAGAAATAGAATAGGCTTTTGATATTTTCTTTTCGATCTTGCGACTTATTGGTTTAGTCAATCGAAGAACCGACTTCAGTTCTGAGATTGTTGACACGATATCTTCGATTTGAGGTATAAATTTTATATTTTTGTGATGTTTAAAATTCGTCGATTTCTAGAATAAATCCGATAAATTGTTAAATCATACATGAATTGAAGATTGTTGAATAGTGTATGATTTTAACGAAGTAGAGAAGATTATAGTGATGTTATTTTGAATTCTTTCTAATTTATTATAATTAGGGATTTTAATCGTTGAATTGAAATTGGTTAGTTGTTTTTCAGTTGTTATTAATTCTGAATATATATTCGGAGACTACGAAGTATAGGCTACAGGTTGATATAAAATTTTCGTAGTTTAACAAATGTTGTAAAATAGCATATTATTTGAAGTTAATTTATTAGGGTGTATTTGATGTTAGTATTGCGAATTAAATACACTTGAATACTAATTGTTGAACGATAAGAATGAATAATCGAGTTTTCTATTTTGTTGAATTAATTGTGTTGGCTATTTGATGTTATATATTGAGGCTGTTATGACTGTGTTGATACGGTGACAATGATATGCTAATAGTTATTGAATTATTTAGATATGTCACAAGCATCAAGGTCAAAGAAATAACCATATTTTATATATATACTCGATTATCAGGTATGTGTTGACATACGAGCATATGTTGTTAATTTTTAATATTCATAAATAATATTGTGTTGAACGATGGTTAATCACCGGAATTGGGTGATTTGATATTATATTTGTTGTTGTTTATTATTGTTGTTGGCTGTCGTTGTTGGAAGACGTCTCATTGATATTGGTCGATCGACGATATTGATGTCGCCGGATTAGGGGTGCGACGTATCATTGATGTTGTTCGTTCGACGATATCGCTGTCGCCGGAGTAGGGGTGTGACATATCATTGATGTTATCCGTTCGACGATATTGTTGTCGCCGGAGTTGAGATGCGACGTATCGTTGATGTTGTTATTGCAGTAGTATGAGAGTGATGTCGTTGATGGTTTGATTGTCCAAAAATAGCAAAGATGGTATTTCTGTTATGATTTCAGTTATATTTTATGATGTTGTTAATATAACTGTTATGTGTTGTTAATATAACTGTTATGTATTACGATGATGGTTTTTGTATATGCTCACCCTTTTGGGGCTGTTTCTGTTGGACATGTTACAGGACTATGCCGTGAGACATGATAGAAGTGAAGGACTAGGTGTGTCTAGTCAAACAGTCCTGTAGTTGATAGTAGATAGAGACAATATAGTTTATTGTCTTATTTGAGTTGTGTGTATGTATTTATTATATTGTTTCTGCTACACTAATGTAGATAGTGTGATGATTGCACTATTTTGTCGTGTATGCATTATATTATTACATCGTTGAGAAGAAAAATTTTATGCATACGACGTCACATGTTTTATGATTACGTGGCGAGGTTTAGGGTGCCATACTTGGCGGTATCAGAGCATATGTTAGATGTATGAGATGGTTAGGAGTTGGGTTTGTGATGAGAGAATTTGATGACGATATTATCTGCGTGTGTCTGTGCATTTGACTTATTCTTGATAATTTCTTGGTATGATTGATTGTTCTTTAGTTGTGTGTGTTTTCATGCGAAAGGTTTGATGATAATTATTGGGTTGAATTGTTAAATGTTATGATTAACAATTTGATTTCCAGTGATACCAGCTAGAGAACAGGTACATCCACACGAGATAACGGACGAGGTTGACAGTGTGTTTGGACAAATGAATCCATTACCACCTCCTCCTATGGGATAGGCACCTACAAATCAGCCTTTATTGCTCGGTGAGTTGACTTTGGCACATTTTAGCAGTTATCTTCCACCGAGATTTTATAGCTCTGAGACTTGCGAGCGAGCAGAAGAGTGGATTGAGAGGATAGAACGGATATTTGTGACTGCTCCATGTGCTAGGTCTTCTTGGTTATGATTGGCTACATTTCAGCTTTCGAGGAATGTACTACTGTGGTGGCAGACTACTGAGGCCGGTTTGAGAGCACGGAGCCGTACTATTGATTGGTATGTATTTCAATCTCGTTTTCTTGATAAATATTTTTCTATAGCAGCTAGACAAAAGAAAGAGAGAGAATTCGAGGATTTGAGACAAGGTAGTATGTTTGTTACTGGGTATGAGACTCGATGTGCTACATTGTTGAAATATGTGACACATGTTGGTACGAATGTTCATGCCAAGATGATAGCGGTAAGTGTTATTTATATTCTTATACTGCTTATATTCTTGTTGATACAGGTGTCTCACATACATTTATATCGAAAATGTTTGTGTTTGAGCATCATTGCGCTCGTATCCATTATCTATGCCTCTTTCTGTTTCGACACCCTCTTGAGTTGATATATCAGTTGTATCTATGATATTAGATGGTATTATTTCTTATGAGGGCTATGAGCTGAGATCTGATGTGATTATTTTGGAGATGACTGATTTTGATTGTATTTGTGGGAGTTAATGTCCTGAGGAGATATTGTGCGACTGTTGATTGTTATCACCAGGTAATATATTTTTACACATATCAGAAAGAGCGTTGGACATTTTATGGGAAGGTTTCTCGTCCCCGTGTTCCGTTGGTATCTGCTATCGGAATGTCTCGATTATTGGAGCATGGCCATGAGGGTTATATTATTTATGTTGTAGATGTGAAAGAGAAGAAGGAGGAGGTGGGAATAGATGAGATACTTGTAGTTGCTGAGTATTGTCAATCCCTACGGAAAACGAGAGGTTTGTTGTTTATACTGATGCATCACTACATGTATTGGGATGTGTTTTGATGCAGGGTCGATATGCATGAACATTCGTAGCAACATGTGGCACATATTTCAACAATGCATAATATCGAGTCTCATACTCAGCAACAAACATACTACCCTGTCTCAAATCCTCAAATTCTCTCACTTTCTTCTGTCTGGTTGCTATAGAAAAATATTTATCAAGAAAACGAGATCGAGACACATCCCAATCAACAGTACAACTCTGTGCTCTCAATCTTGCCTCAGTCGTCTGCCACCACAATAGTACATTCCTCGAAAGCTGAAATATAGCCAATCGTAACCAAGCATACCTAGCACACGGAGCAGTCACAAATATCCGCTCTATCCTCTCAATTCACTCTCTCCTCGCTCGCCAGTCTCAGAGCTATCAAATCTCAACGGAAAATAACTGTTAGACTGTGCCAAAGTCAACTCACCGGGCAATAAAGGCTGATCAGCAGGTGTCTGTCCCATAGGAGGTGGTGGCAATGGATTCATCTGTCCAAACCCACTGTCAACCTCGTCCATTATCTCGTGTGGATGTACATGTTCTCTAGGTGTTATCACTGGAAATCAAATTGTTAATCATAACATTTAACAACTACAATCCAGTAATTATCATCACACCTTTCGTGCGAAAGCATGCGCAACTAAAGAACAATCAATCATACCAAGAAATCATCAAGAACAAGTCAAATGCACATACACGCGCAGATAATATCGCCATCCAACTCCCTCATCACAAACCCAACTCTTAACCATCTCAAACATCTAACATATAAGTGTGGCGCCCCAAACCTCGCCTCGTAATCATACAACATGTGACGTCATATGCATAAAAATTTTCTTTTCAACGACGTAGTGATTTAATGCATATACGATAAAATAGTGCAATCATCACACTATCTACATTAATGTATCAGAAACAATATAATAAATACATACACACAACTCAAATAAGATAATAAACTATATTGTCTCTATCTAATATCAACTACAGGACTGTTTGACTAGACACACCTAGTCATTCATCTTTGTCATATCTGACGGCATAGTCTATAACCTGTCCCACAGAAATATCCCACAAAGGGTGAGCATATACAACAATCATCATCGTATTACATAACAGTTATATTAATAACAACATAAAATATATCTGAAATCGTAACATAAATACTCTTTTATCTATTTTTGGACAGTCAAACCATCAACGACATCAGTCCCATACTACAGCAACAACAACAACATCAACGATATGTCGCACCCCTACTCCGGCGACACCAATATCATCGAACGAACAACATCAACGGTATGTCGCACCCCTACTCCGACAACAACAATATCGTCGATCAAACAACATCAACGAGACGTCTCCCAACAACATCAACGAGACGTCTCCCAACAACAAGAGCCAACAACATCAACATTAATAAACAACAACATATATAATATCAAATCACCCAATCCCGGTGATTTACCATCGTTCAACCCAGTACTATTTATCAATACTAAACAATGACAACATATGTTCGTACGTCAACACGTACCTGATAATCGAGTATATATAAAATCTGGCTATTTCTTTGATCATGAGGCTTGTGACGTATCTAAATAATTCAACAATTATCAGATTATTGTCATAGTATCAACACAGTCATAACATCCTCAATATATAACATCAAATAGCCCAACACAATTAATTCAACAAAATATAAAACTCGATTATATGTCTTCATCGTTCAACAGTTAATATTCATGTTTATTTAGTTATCAATACTAACATCAAATACACCCTAATAAATTAATTTCAAATAATAAGCTATTTTACAATATCTGTTAAACTACGAAAGCTTTATTATATCAACATGTAGCCGATATTTCGTAGAATTTGAATATCTAATCAAAATTAATAACTGACAAACAACACATCAATTTCAATTCAACGATTAAATTCTCTAATTACAATAAATTGAAAATAATTCAAAATAAAACTACTATAATTTTCTCTTTTTCGTTATAATCATACATTATTCAACAATCTTCAATTTAAATATATACTTCAAATCGAAGAACTCGTGTCAACGATTCCAAAACTGAAATCAATTCGTGATAAGTCGCAATCAAAAAAAAATAATCAAAAGTGTATGTTTTCCTCACCGTCTCACTTATATGTTGCCTCAAATTTCCTTCCTTTTTTCTTTAGTATTATATTACATTATTAATAATATCTATAATATAATATAATATATTTAACATTTCCAACATACATATATCTGTTTGAACCAATCAAATAATCAAATTTATCAAAATTTCAAACATGAAACTTCTATATCTTTGAGTTTTCTATGTTATTTATATTCAAATGTCGAATTATTTGGACTTTATATGATCAAAATATGTCATATTTCTTTCTTTAAAAATCGTTAATTATTTAGTAATCTCACAATATTAAATCAAAAAATTGTGATATTTACTTCAGATATTACACATGTAGCTACTAGCTCAGCAGACAAGGCTTTGCTTTTCTAAGCATCAAGTTAGAGGTTCAATTCTTATTTTAATATTTTTTTTATTTCTTTATTCTATTCATATATCAAATCACAAATCACAGTACATTCCCAAATTATTTCTTATAATTATATTTTATTTCTCATTTAAATATAAATCAAATGATTTATAAAAAAATATAAGTACAACTACCCAACGTGTGTATAATGTACTCGTATTTATTATTTTAACACAATATATGATTATTTTTAATTAATATAGAAATCGAACCACATATTCGATGAAACAAGAATCTTATCATTTGCACTCAATTGTGTCTTTTCATGCATCTAAACTTTAAGACATTTAGCTCTTTTCCGTTTTTTTGTTTCGATCAGCCAAATCCAACACTAATTTTTTAATCACTCGTATTTATATATTTATTGTAACCATTTTCGATCTAGGACATTTTTTTTTTCACAGACTTTCACATGCGTCATTACTCATAGGACTTCTCCAATCCAAATACTAGAGCTTTTAACTTCCGAAGATTCGAACACAAAACCTCCTGAACATATAAGTCTTGACAAATCAATCACGATACGAATTGAGCTCTATATATATATATATATATATATATATATAATTTTTAGACGACGATAAATATTAGCCTTAGCAGAAGCCAATTGAATAATTTTTTGAAAGAAAAGAAAGTGTAGGAGAAGACAAATGGAGAATGGTAAAAGCAACGTGGCAGTGAGTCGACCATGATTTAGAGGGCCCACTGATACGTGGGGACCACTGCACACGCCACGCGTCGTCCCATTGCAGTGCGTGTCATATGGTCTTTGGAATTTTGTAATCCATTCATGATAAACTCACCCCTAACAACCGCACAGTAAATATGTATTTATTTTTTAAAAAATAATTGATATGTATATTTTAATGTTTTTCTTTAAAAAAAAAAAAAGGTCAGACAAGCAATAAATCGCTAACAAGAAAAAAAGTAAAATCGCAATTACATTTTTTTTTTGAAATATTTGTTCAAACGACTTTTTATTATTTTTAACTATAAAACTTTGTCATAAAATTTTTTCATAAAACATATTTATTTTTAAAACAATTTTAAAATCTGTGTAAAAATATTTTTTTTATAAAAATGTTTATAAACACTTGTCTAAATTAATCACGTAAACTCCCATTTTGATTTCTATTCCAAAAAAATAAAATAAAATAACTATACAAAATGGACTCATATCATATATCGAATTGACTGGGTCAATTTTCACGACTCATCTGTTTGATGCCTGAAATTATCTGAAGCGAAGAGCTAACAAAAAGCATTTATCTATTGTTCTGAGTTTAATTAGTTTTTTTTTGCAAGTGAATCATAAATTAGATCTACTATCGTTGTTCGAACAGGTGGAAGAAAGCAAAAGTTATCTAGAAAAAAAATCTATTGTGAGTATTTTGATGTTCACGTTGTGTCAGTGTTGGTGACTATAGTCAAATAGATATTGTCCATCTTCAAGACATAGATTTGTTTTTCAAGACAAACAATGAAGAGTCAAACTTATAATCAATGTAAAGTTTACACAAAAAATCAAACAAAATATTAATAAATAATCCAAACTTAATCATACGCATAAAACTGGGCCTAATTGTTATAATCCGATTTGATTAATCGGCTCAATTTTATTATATATTTAATAAGTTGGATGCTTGATTTAATAACATACATTGTATTATATTTATCCAATTACTATATTAATGAAATATATATATATATATATATATATATATATATATATATATATATATGTTTTGAAAATTGTGTAACTATTTGTTTTTATGAATTTTAAAAATATAAATATGAAGTTTATATATAAATTTATTTTTTAATAAATTTTAAAAATTTATGTAAAAAATAAACAAGACGTAAAAAATTTGATTTCAGAGAAAAAAAATTATTTAATTATTTAATATAAAAATATACGACAAATTGAGGTTGGTGTCAACCGTGTGCATTTTGGGGGGTGAGAATATCAAAAACTCAGCAACGCTGAGATCTCCCTCTCCCCCAAAATGAGCAATTCGCATTTAATTTATCTTTAATTTTTACTCTTCAGCTCTCCTCAGATATCAGTTGTCCCTGAATTCTCTCTTCAAAGCAATCTCAAATCACCCCCTAAATTATAGGGCTTGTTTGAATCCTAACCAGTCATCTCTGGTAAAGGTCCATATTTACCCAGCTTCTCTGTTTTGTTTGCATGAGGAGTACCTAGTGTTAGTGTGTGTGGTATTGCATGGTTATTATTTTGCATATGATTGCGTTTCTGATTTGGGTTTTTGATTTTCTGTTGGGTTGATAATTGTGAATGTGTGATTAGTGATTCGATTGTTGTTTGGTTTGGTTTTTCTTTACTTGGGTTTTGTGATGTGGTGAGAAAGATTAGTTTTTGGAGTGGTAAAGTTGAATTTTACTGAAGTCGGAATATTTCCCTGAAGGTCAGCGGTGGCGGCCCCGGATTTAAATTGGGAGGCAAACCATGAATAAAAATGGCCCCGATTTTTTTCCTCTTTGGTTCCAGGGGTTTGGGCCATTCGATTGATCCTGTGCTATATGAGATTGACGGACTAATTGGCACTTAGATGATAAAATTTACATGTGACCAGCCTGTGCATGTATCCTGATCCAATTAAAACGAGGCATCTTGAAGTTTATCCTTGTTGCCTGGAATGCATCCCTCTTCACCATCAGCAGTTCCATCCCTGAGGGTGAGTTTCTTGTTGGGGAAAGTAAAGTAACCAAGAAATTGGAGTAGAAAAAGGGAGAGAAGGATTTTTTGCATTGCATGAGCTCGAACTTTGGGGAAAGACAGAACAATTTTAGTTTTGTAGTCTCTCCAGTACATCAGGAAATGTATGATGATGACGTTGAAACTTTTCAGTATATTCAGCGAGTACAGTGTGCTGGTGCATTCTTGAGCTTGAGTCCAGTGTCATCATCAATAAGTGAGTTAATGGATTAAGCATTTGTTAGGCTTCGGGCATAATAAAGGTTCTTAGATTAAACTATTGTTAGGCTTGAGGCATTTATAAATTCTGTCTTTGTGTTTGATACTTTCTCATGTTGCCTTCTCTAAGCCCTCTTTGCTCACTGGAAGCATATTATCATGATCATATAAGCTCTAAATGCCCTTTTTTCTTTGACTAAACTGGTATTTGGCCTCTGATTGCATAAAATAGAATTGCCAATTAATGGGAATTTTGCGTTTTCTATGATACCTTTTTCTTCTTTCTATATGGTATTAAATTCTCAGAAGAAAGCATCCGTGAAATAGTACATGTTGTATTTCAGATTAATTTTATTTTAATTTAGTTATAACTGAAATTAGGAATTCCATATTAGGAATAATGTAAATTGAATCAATGCCTGTGTATGAACTCTTGGATAGGAAACATTATATGCTAATTGTAACTGGCTGGCATGGTTATTTATCAACAAATTGTGGCATGGTTATGAGGCTACATAAAGATGCTGTCGGTTTAAGTATGTCTGATCAGGAGTATGGCATCACTTGTTAATTTTTAGGGACGCTTTTTGTGCTTAGTAAATATCCAACAACGAAAAAAGTTTTGCTATTCTGAGCATTTATTACTGTTTCTTCCCCATTAAAGTTTAGGCTGCATGCTTAGAAAATTTCCCCCCACTTGAACTGACTGGGCTTTGTCTGGCTTATATTTGGTTAATGTAAGGATTCAGCTGAGTTCTCGGACAAATTGGGAGAGCATGCAACCTAAGTCTAAGGGTGCTAATCAAGTAGAATCTAAGCTGTGTAACATTACCAATTCCTATATATGCTCAGAAACATGGTGGAATAATGGTGGAAATACTTCCTTTTCTCCTGCCATGATGCGGGATAAAGCATCAGACTCGTCATCCCGGGAACAATCTGCAGATGGCCGCTCACAATCTGTGGGTGGAATAAATGAGGAAGATGATGATGCAGTCAAACATTCACCAAGTGTTATACCAGGTAGCTTCAATAACCCAGTAACTCATATGAAAATATTCCTTTGATCAATACCACATGGACGTTTATGAGTGCAATACTAGTGATCACGTCTGTCACTATCAGATACGAATTATAGGCACGTGGAGAATCTTCAGCAAGTTGCGCCAAGCTTGCATCAAGGAAATGATGGGAGCCTCACACAGCTTCCCCAACAGTTTGAGCTTGTTGGACACTCAATTGTAAGATTGTCACAATCAGAGTTATTGAATTTTAAAAATTGCTATCAGAAATATTAAACTACAAAAGTTGCCATCTAGATATATTGAAGTTCAAAATTGGCTATTTGAAATAATTATATTGGCTGGTGACCGCCAGATGGTCACGGCAGCAATATTGAAGTTCATCTTTGTAATCCAGAAATCTATTTTATTTTGTTTAACAACCCCTTTCAGGGCTGTGCTTCAAATCCTTACGAACCTTATTATGGAGGAATGGTGGCCGCTTATGGGCAGCCTTTGGTATGTGCATGAACTGATAGTTGTTCTGCTTTTCATTGTTATATCTTGTGAAGAGAAACACTTGATATGATTTTGTTTTTTATCCTATCGAACGACTTTCCATTTTGTGCATCCAAAAATTAACTTCTGTGGGTTGGAGTGCTACTTTTGAAGGAAGAAATATGAATGCGTTCATTGGAACCAATTACCCATTTTCCAATTTTGCTCTGAGAATTCCTTTTTTGATCAGGTTCCTCAATTATGTGACATCCATAATACAAGGATGGCGCTGCCCTTGGAAATGACAGAGGAGCCTGTTTATGTGAATGCCAAGCAGTACCACGGTATTATGCGAAGACGACAGTCACGTGCTAAAGCAGAGCTTGAAAAGAAGATGATTAAATCTCGCAAGGTAACTTTTTTGGTTCCCCAGATAAACCTCTAGTAGAATCTATCTTTGGTCATGAGAAAGGCTTGTTCTAAAAACTTTTATTGACGAACTTTTCTTTTAACCGACAGCCTTATCTTCACGAGTCCCGACATCAACATGCCTTGAGGAGGGAAAGAGGCTCTGGTGGGCGTTTTGCTAAAAAGTCGAATGCTGATACATCCAAGGGAACAGACACTGGCTTGGCCACCACTTCACGATCAATCAGTTCATCAAGTTCCGATCCTTTTTTCTCTGAGTCTTGTCGATTAAAAGCACCTGAGTCTCTGCAGAAACCAGCATATCAGGCTAATTCTGGTGAGGTTAGGGAACGTCCCCAATCAACTGTTAGGACATATCCCATCTAATTATGCACTTTCTGTGTACTTGGACTCCGTGGTAAGAAGGTTGGTTTGGTTCCAAGGAAGCATAAATCTTGGCTTCTAGGCTGGGCGGCAATTCATTCTTGGCTGTTTTATTTAGGTTGTGGAGGGGAGGAATGCTGGGATTTTCTTAGCTTCTTTCAGTGTACAAATGACTAGAAACGTAGTCTGAATAGGAGAGATCCTTGTGTAAAGTTTGTGGTAGGAGAACAGTGTTTTGTTGCGTTTGTTACATTTTGAAGTGTTGTTTGCATCAACTGCAAATCCTTTATGTTTCCTTATAAACTATTTCGATAATTATGAGAGGACAATTATGTATCTTATAGGGGGCTTTTTCTTTCAATAATATAAAAAGCAAAAATATATATAAAAATATAGTAATTTGATGGCATTTACAAATCTATAACAATCTGGTACAGGTTTTTCTGGATTCATAAGAATCTGTGTCAGATTGTATCGGATTCAACAATTTTTTGATTAAAATTTAAATATGATTTTTTATTTTAAAAATAAAAAAGATCTTTCGAATCTAGTAGCTAGTGCAATATGAATATGTGGCGGTTCATCCTGAATTCAAAATTGTGGAATTTAATTTAAAATAATTCACAATTTTGTATATTTAAATAATATAATTATTTTAAATAATAATATTGAAAAAAAATTAAAAATTAAAAATTTCTGTTTATTATTAATTGTCTAATTATTATTACTATTATTGTTGTTATATCATATGATTATTATTAAATATATAATATTTATCAGAATTATAATTATTAGTATAATGCAAGCCAACAATTAATACATGAAACTATTATTAATATAACAATTACTATTGTTATACCAATTACAAATAATAAAATTACGAAAAATTAATTACTGAAATTATCTTTTCAAAATTGATATGAAATTTGTGATAAAATAAATGAACAATATTAAAACCTGAAATAAATGAAAATTATTATAAGAAATAGTACAATTTTTTATATTTAAATTTTTCATATGTATTAATTACGTTAATATTAACTCATCTGTCATATTAAATACAATTTTGTATATTTAAATAATATAATTATTTTTGAATAATAATATTGAAAAAAAATTAAAATCACAAACATCTTCTTATTATTAGAAGTCTAATTAGTATTACTATTATTATTGTTATATCGTGATTATTATTAAATATATAATATTTAACAAAATTATAATTATTAGTATAATAGAAGCTAACAACATTATAATTATATTAACACATGCAACTATTATTTATATAACAATAACTATTGTTACACCATAATGACAAATAGTACAATTACGAAAAATTAATTACTGAAATTATCTTTTCAAAATTGGTATGAAATTTGTGATAAAATCAATTAACAATATTAAAATCTGAAATAAATGAAAATTATTATACGAAATAGTACAATAACAAAATAATTTCAATATTAAAAAAATATAACAAATACCTTACACATATATTAGAAAAACAAAAGAAAAAGAAATGTTGACACCATGAGAATTTAGAAGATGTTTGTTGTTTAAAGAAATATTAAAATAATTTTCTCCGTAGTTCTGGATTATATGTCAAAATATTAAAAAACAAAACAGATATTTTAAAATAAAATTATTCTAATAATAATATATATATATATATATATATATATATATAAATATATATATAATTGTTTGCATGCACGTAAATTAGAACAACAAAAAACCAACACTACTTACTCAATGCAACGAACTAAGCTCTCCAACTCTGCTTCTTCAAAAGAGCAATGTGAATATTTCAAATTAAGTTCTGTAATTTACAACACACACAAAAGATGAATTCGGAACGGACCACTACAGATTTATATTGCACCAGATTCAAATAAATTTTTTATTTTTCAAAATAAAAAATTATATTTTAATTAAAAAATTGTTGAATCCGGTACAATTATGAATCCATGTCAGATTGTACCGGATTGTTATACATTTGTAAAAGATACCAAGTTGTTATACATACACATATATATATATATATATATATATATATATATATATATATATATATGTGTGTGTGTATTATTTTAAGAAAAAAGCCCTTATAGGGTTGTCTTGGGCAGTTTCTCTAAATTCAAATCGAATTGTCATGTACTGTTTGAACGGTTAGATGATTTTTTTTGAATAAAGAGAGTAGACTAGCAAGTAAAACAATAAATAAATAAGTAAACAGTATAATAAAATCAAAAAAATAATTGAACATGAAAATATTAAATAAACTTTAGAATGTCTTTCAAATAAAAATATTAAATAAACTTTAGAATGTCTTTCAAATAAAAAATACAGTACAAATTATAAAAAGAAAAATTAGGTAAAATATATCTTATTGTTAGATTTTACTTCATCAGTTTATTTTTTACCATATTAATTTTTATTTTGTAGCATTAATATTATCATTGTTATCGGATAAATTTTCCTTGCTTCTCTTGGATGAATATTTTTTTAAAAGTTTGGGAGATGAATTTTACTAAAATTTAATTTCAATATATAATTCAACAGACGTTAATCGGGCGATCAACAGCTAGCGCTTAGGTGACGACTAACAGTCGCTAGAAAAATTTCACAATATCAATATACCAAAACGAAATTTGGTGTTTTAATTCAACCAATAAATCAATCGCATTTTTTTTGAACTTTGGTTAATATCTTAAAAAAATTTACTAATAACAATAATTTTCTGGCACCTAGGCTGGTCGACTAACACTTTTTCAGTGCGGTCGGCCAGAAAATTGGCAGATTTTGGAACACTGTGAAGTGGAAGTAGGTTGTCGTGACAATAAATAGAACATCACCTTGATTTTAAAACTACAGTTTACAAAGTCATACACAAGGTTCACAGCCAAAAAAAAAAAAAGCTGTCTCAAAAAAGCATAGTTGGACAGATAGAGCTGTAATTTTGTGAATAAATTGTCATGTCCTATGGTTTGTTACATATTCTTGTACCATGTAGCATTCAATATGTTTCATCTATCATTTCCCCCTCATCTTCTACTTGGGTTTCTTCCTCTCTATTTTCGCCTCGATCCGTTTCTGCAGTGCTATCATCAGTGTTGTTCTGGGAATTAGTCACGTTAAACAAGGTTTGCTTCTCCATCATACCCGAGAGCGCAAGGCTAGGGGACCACTCAAGAACGTCATCTATTATGTTGTAAACACGTTTCTGGTACCTGCAGGAATGAAACACGAGTTCAGCCCGGTAAATTTGAGAAGTGCAGATAGCTTCGCAGAAGGTCCAGTCAAGTAGGTTCTACACACAATGATGGCGACGGAGGAAAAAAAATTGTTCCACTTAATAATGCTACCCATTCTAGTTTCAGCATCCTTCTGGACCTTTGACAAGAATCAAGCCGCGGCTCAAAATGCTTAACATACCATAGAGCACGTGATAAATTCATAAATGAAGACTGTACACCACCATCAGCAGATAAACGCCAAAAATCGGATAATAAGTTTTCTCGTGTAATTGATGTCTCTTCTGTACTCTGTGCATTTACGAAGAGAATAAAAAAAATTTGTCCCATGAATTTATACGTGACCAAAAAATTCATATAAATTATATCATCCTACACTTGATCCATTCTGTTATTTTTTTTTATTAGAAACATTATTTTATAGGATCCATTCTGTTATTCAAACGCTGGTTGGCTATGTTCATAAGGTATACGCATACCTAGCTCTAGCGGCTTCATCGGGTGCATGGTGCCTCAATAGTAGAATGACCAGCACAGCTACTACTGCATAAAATAACCTCGCTGTCCACTTTGGACGCTCACCCTCATCTTTCTTGGGCCAAAACTGGAACAATTCCTTGAGCGTTGCTTCCTCTGCAAGAATGTTAGGGAAGAACCAAACATGCTTTCCAAGAATAATCCATAGAGCTCCAAAGATGAGGGATCTCACTGCATTAAAGAGAAACCTTAAAAGTCTGATGTAGCAGTTGCTCTCAAATTTGACAACATACATAAATGAAGTGTACCGATGTGAGATAAAAAGAGTAGTATAGGTCGGTTATTTGCATAACAACACAAAGTTAGCATTGAAACATATATTGCTAGAGGAAATTCCACATAACAACCTACAAAAAATTCCCCCGAGTTTCACATCACTAGCATTTAAAATAAACGGATGGGATAGCAGGCCAACAAGGTCCCTGAAAATGCCTTCAAGATTAGATTTTGCCAAAGCAAAGAATATCAATAACAGATGACATCAATCCAAACTAAATCGCTCGCAGTAACCTTCTGGTGCCCACTTATCTGTATGCTAATGACCACTCTAACTAGGACGTAGAAGTAAGCCACGCGACCGAAAGCAGTGGAGGGAAAATATATTATTTGCTATAAACACCAGCTTAATAGCCAAAATAATCTCGTTTGGACATGGCAACAAAATTTAACAAAGAACACCACTATTATAACCTCTCGATTCTGAGCACCACAATCTCCTTCTTTGAAAAAAAACAGAAACTCGTAACCACATCTTAAGTCAGGATATTCAGAAATCTTTAGTTTCAATCAACACTGTTTTGTCACTGAGGATAACTTTCAGCTATTAACTTCTACATCGTTGATCATTTGGAACAAAATTTGAATATTTCAAAAACTTCAATCCAACAAATATCATTACTTCTCATCACAGTTCACAGAGCAATTTAAAATAAAAATGCAAGAAAATAAACTAAAATAGGAAAACACCAGAACAAATGGACGTACCTAAAAGCAGGCAACATATAAGTAGCAGTACACCTGCGCACAAGTAGAGAATGAGCAGCTTAACTTGGTGGGGATACACAGGAAACAAGCAGATGGCTAGAGTCAAAACAGGCCAGGAAAATGAGAGAAGCGTCTGCCACAACGGCCTTCGATTAACAAAAGTCCACGCAAAAAAAGTATCATTATCGGAAAACACTTGATCCTGCAAGGCGTGATGATAATGGATGGAAAATTAGGAATCCATTCAAATAATAAAATATTCTCAACACATGGACCAAGTGAATCATTACCGCTAACAAAATGGGTAAAGATAAGTGGAAAAACATGGAGGCAAGGCATCACTTGTACCAATAAAGGAAAAAATTTGACTCATTTGTTCACATTATGCAAAAGAATTAAGAAAAGAAAATCTTGGCACCACGTTTAAATCAGCTGCTGGCACTTGGAATCCCATTTTTCCATAACAGAACCAAGAACATGCCAAAATTTCTGAACTAAAATTCCAAAAATGACAAACAGACATAACAAAATTAATGTAAGATTCTCCAATAACTCACGCATCGATCATTAATTTAACTAAAAGTTAGTACTTTTTGTCAATATGTTGCAACATCACCACAAGTTTTTACAGTTCTACAAGAGCTGTGCACATGCTAAGATTATTTCACCCACAAAACAATAAATACCTTGAGTTATATTCGTTTTATCAGTTCTCAAAATAAGAGGGAAGCTTTTCGATCCACACTATGAGCTAAGGAAAATTAGGAAATGATAACCTAAGCAAAAATGCATAAACTCACAAGAAAAAGTTTCTCCTTTATCATCACCATTATTATCATTATTATTTTTGAAGGAAAACTAAAACTGAACTTACACCGAATATCTCCAAATGGGCTGGCCAAGTTGATAATTTTCTTCTCCCAGGCCTAACAATTTTGACAACACGATCACACCTCACAATAAGGTTCTTACTCAGAAGTATGTTGGCAATATTTTCAATCTCCAAATCCTTGTCTGATTCAAGTACATCTTTGAGTTCTGAATGATTTCTCAAAAAGCTAACAAAATCTTTTCCTCTAAAATATTCAACTCGGGACTCTTGTAAAACGGCCCACCTAGATCCCAGATCCTTGTGATTTCGAACTTTCTCAGCAAAAATCTGAAACACGTCCTTTTTTACAGCTTGCTTCTGAAATTTATGAACAAATAAATTTCATTTCTCAGAAATATCACATGGAGTGGTGTCCACACATAAAAGCGTAAAATGAGTGTGGAAATTAAACCAATAATCTAGTAAATTACATTCATTTTCCCATAAACCCACCATCTTTTCACATAAATCTTCAAAATCCCACACATAACCGTGGATTTCAAACCCCCATGAACAATAAAATTCCACAGTTTCTTATAAACATATTCATGCGTAATTTTCTCACTAGCATCCGATGTTTCAAAGAAGTCAAAGAGCATCACAAAACGCCAAAATTCCACGAAACATTACCGGAACATAAACAGATACCAAACGTTATTATACTAAAAGAATGCATGATCACAAATCCGTATACATTTAAAAATTAACAAACCCTAGGAGGAGTGTCGGTGGCGGAGTCTCCGTACGAACGCCGTGCCCGCTTTTTATCTCCGGCGCCTCCACCGCCTCCGCCCGATTTCTTCATTTTTACCTCAGTTTTTTTCTTCGTTTCATTTATAATAATATAATAATTTTATTTTTAATATTAATCACATACCGTAACAAGAAATAGTAGGCATAATGGGCTTTAAGTAAAGCCCAAATTGTTGAATGTTAGGTCGGCCCAAACAATAGAATAATTCGATAATTTATTTTATTCCAGATGAGACAACCGACTCAGCCTATGGTCCGTCTCTCCATTTACTGAATTATTCCATCCTACCCCTGCAGGCCTGCAGGGTACATCCAAGAGATGGAATTTTTTTTGACCTAAATTTTTTTTTAAATTTTTTTTTTTCCCCATGAAGTGGAATCTTAACCATTGATTTGAGGTGTGGGTGATACCCCATGGATGAGCCCACTACCCCTGGCTCATCCCTAGTCCAAAGGGAAGACATGCCTACCAAGGGCCCTAGCCCAAATGGAAGACAGGCCCACCAAAGGCCCAGGTATTCTCATATAAATACCAGGTTTGAGTGTTCAGTTGACGAATTCACTATATTGTTTTCAGCAGCACCCTTAGCTGCTCCCCCCATATAACCTCAGTCACTGACTTGAGCGTCGGAGGGGCTACGCCAGGACACCCTCCTGGCCCCCTCTTAACGGTCTTTTTCTTGATTTCAGGCTCAGGGTCATCTTAAAGCCCACGTCTGAACTAGTGACGCTCGTTGGGATCAGACCCTAGATTTCCCGTGAGTATCACTTGGCGCCGTCTGTGGGAAGTTTGAGTTAAGACGTAGATATGGTAGGTAAGAGAGGGAGTGGAAGAGCTACCTCAGCATCATCACGTCCTCGGAGAGGACCTGAACCATCTCGTGCTGAGACAATACAGGAACAGCCGCATCTTGAGACGAGACAGGAACAACCTCGGCAAGAGACAAGAACCGAGCAGCCCCTTCACGAGGCAAGGGTCGAGCAACCCCGTCCCAATGAGAATGTGGGGAACTTGACCCTAGAACAGTTGGGTCAATTTATCACCCGGATAGTGGATGAGGCCATGAAGAGGAATCAAGAGTCTATGTTTGCAGAAGATCAGACCGCTCGCCAGGAGCGAGAGGAGAATGTGGAGGGAAGTCAGAGTAGGGTGGAGGAGACGCGACCCCGCCCAAGTGAGGAGAATCCGGAGATGGAAGAGATGTGGAGGGAAATACGGACGCTGAGGCAGCAATTGGGAAACAGAGATGCAGCCCCCAAGAAAGGAAGTCCTTTTTCCCTCGCCATTTTGGAAGAGGGGCTTCCTCCAAATTTCCGACAGTCAAACGTTGGAGAATATGATGGACATACGGACCCCGAAGAACACTTGGGGAGGTTTGAGAACACAGCTCTGTTGCATCAGTATTCAGATGGAGTCAAGTGCAGAGTGTTTCTGGGCACTTTGGTGAGGTCAGCCCAGCAATGGTTTAATTCCTTGCCGCCCAACTCCATACGCTCTTTTGAGGATTTCTCAGCTGCTTTCTTGCACCGATTCGCTAGTAGCAAAAGGCACCAAAAAAACTACTTGAGTTTGTTTGTAATGAAACAGCAAGAGGGTGAAACTTTACGGGAGTTTGTCCAGCGCTTCAACAGCGTAGCGTTGGAAATACCAGCGGTAACTCCTGACATCATGATAAGTGCCTTTACCCAGGGACTTAGAGGAGGGGAGTTTTTCAAGTCGCTGGTCAAGAAGCCTCCGTCGAGCTATGATGATCTGTTGGCTCGAGCTGAGAAATATATAAATCTGGAAGATGCCCAGCGGCATAAGAGAATGGAGCAGCGACCTGGGAGGAGTGGAGTTGAGGGAGCGGAGAGAGGAGGAAGGAAGAGGGGCGCAGGGGAAAGAGAGGAGATTAAAGCTAGGGACAGAAGACAATTCTCATCACATGTTCCTCTGGATAGGAGTCGTGACGAGGTGACGGAGGTGAGGGAGCCCGAGGAGAGCTGGGAGAAGTCGCGAAGGGCTAAGAGCAGTGCTAGATTGCCTTCGCGGGATAGACGAGAAGGATCCTCATCCAGGAGTCGACAGAGGTCTCGCTCGTCTCCTAGACGTGGTCAAGGCCCTCCATGGGTAAATCAGAGGGTCGGGGAGCAGAGAGAGGAAGGTCGAGGTCAAGATGTTCCTCAGGGACCCGTCGAACCGAGGGGGGGAATGAATGAGGATAACCACCCTACGAGAGGAATGATTCATATGATCTCGGGGGGTGCTACTGATGGAAACTCTGGGTAAAGCTCTAAAAGAGGCCTGAGAACGCTTACCACCTTAGAGAATATCTTTACTTCATTTTTGATGTATTTCGTTCCTGAATTTGTCTTACGTTATCAGTTGATATTCAATAAAATCAGGTTCCTCTTTTCAGTTCATGAATGTTGTTGTATTACGAGACGGAAGGAGAAAAATTTTATTTTCCTACTAAGGCATCGCCTGGTAGAGGAGCAGAGGGCAGGAGAGAAATTTTATTTTCCTACTAAGGTATCGCCTAGTAGAGGAGCAGAGTTAGAGGACGGGGAGAAATTTTATTTTTCTACTAAGGCATCGCCTAGTAGAGGAGCAGAGTTGGGGTGCGGAGAAATTTTATATTCCTGCTAAGGTATCAACTAGCAGAGGAGTTAGAGGGAAGAGGTGGTTGATTTTTATTTTCCTGCTGAGGTGTCACCTAGCAGAGGAGTTAGAGGGTGATGGTGTTGATTTTTATTTTCCTGCTCAGGTGTCACCTAGCAGAGGAGTTAGCGGGGGAAGGTGGTTGATTTGTATTTTCCTGCTGAGGTGTTACCTAGCAGAGGAGTTAGAGGGGGGAGGTGTTGATTTGAGGTGTGACTTAGCAGAGGAGTTAGAGGGGGGAGGTGTTGATTTTTATTTTCCTGCTAAGGTGTCACCTAGCAGAGGAGTTAGCGGGGGAAGGTGGTTGATTTTTATTTTCCTGCTGAGGTGTCACCTAGCAGAGGAGTTAGAGGGTGATGGTGTTGATTTTTATTTTCCTGCTCAGGTGTCACCTAGCAGAGGAGTTAGCGGGGGAAGGTGGTTGATTTGTATTTTCCTGCTGAGGTGTTACCTAGCAGAGGAGTTAGAGGGGGAGGTGTTGATTTGAGGTGTGACCTAGCAGAGGAGTTAGAGGGGGGAGGTGTTGATTTTTATTTTCCTGCTAAGGTGTCACCTAGCAGAGGAGTTAGCGGGGGAAGGTGGTTGATTTTTATTTTCCTGCTGAGGTGTCAACCTAGCAGAGGAGTTAGAGGGTGATGGTGTTGATTTTTATTTTCCTGCTAAGACCTGGCTTAGCAGAGGAGTTAGAAGGTGGAGGTGTTGATTTTTATTTTCCTGCTCAGGTGTCACCTAGCAGAGGAGTTAGAGCGTGGTGACGTTGATTTTTATTTTCCTGCTAAGACCTGGCTTAGTAGAGGAGTTAGAAAGTGGAAGTGTTGATTTTTATTTTCCTGTTAAGATCTGGTTTAGCAGAGGGGTTAGAGGGTGGAGGTGTTGATTTTTATATTCCTGCTAAGACCTGGCTTAGCAGAGGAGTTAGAGGGTGGAGGTGTTGATTTTTATTTTCCTGCTCAGGTGTCACCTAGCAGAGGAGTTAGAGCGTGGTGACGTTGATTTTTATTTTCCTGCTAAGACATGGCTTAGCAGAGGAGTTAGAGGGTGGAGGTGTTGATTTTTATATTCCTGCTAAGACCTGGCTTAGCAGAGGAGTTAGAGGGTGGAGGTGTTGATTTTTATTTTCCTGCTCAGGTGCCACCTAGCAGAGGAGTTAGAGCGTGGTGACGTTGATTTTTATTTTCCTGCTAAGACCTGGCTTAGCAGAGGAGTTAGAGGGTGGAGGTGTTGATTTTTATTTTCCTGCTCAGGTGTCACCTAGCAGAGGAGTTAGAGCGTGGTGACGTTGATTTTTATTTTCCTGCTAAGACATGGCTTAGCAGAGGAGTTAGAGGGTGGAGGTGTTGATTTTTATATTCCTGCTAAGACCTGGCTTAGCAGAGGAGTTAGAGGGTGGAGGTGTTGATTTTTATTTTCCTGCTCAGGTGTCACCTAGCAGAGGAGTTAGAGCGTGGTGACGTTGATTTTTATTTTCCTGCTAAGACCTGGCTTAGCAGAGGAGTTAGAGGGTGTAGGTGTTGATTTTTATTTTCCTGCTCAGGTGTCACCTAGCAGAGGAGTTAGAGCGTGGTGACGTTGATTTTTATTTTCCTGCTAAGACATGGCTTAGCAGAGGAGTTAGAGGGTGGAGGTGTTGATTTTTATATTCCTGCTAAGACCTGGCTTAGCAGAGGAGTTAGAGGGTGGAGGTGTTGATTTTTATTTTCCTGCTCAGGTGTCACCTAGCAGAGGAGTTAGAGCGTGGTGACGTTGATTTTTATTTTCCTGCTAAGACCTGGCTTAGCAGAGGAGTTAGAGGGTGGAGGTGTTGATTTTTATTTTCCTGCTCAGGTGTCACCTAGCAGAGGAGTTAGAGCGTGGTGACGTTGATTTTTATTTTCCTGCTAAGACATGGCTTAGCAGAGGAGTTAGAGGGTGGAGGTGTTGATTTTTATATTCCTGCTAAGACCTGGCTTAGCAGAGGAGTTAGAGGGTGGAGGTGTTGATTTTTATTTTCCTGCTCAGGTGTCACCTAGCAGAGGAGTTAGAGCGTGGTGACGTTGATTTTTATTTTCCTGCTAAGACCTGGCTTAGCAGAGGAGTTATAGGGTGGAGGTGTTGATTTTTATTTTCCTGCTCAGGTGTCACCTAGCAGAGGAGTTAGAGCGTGGTGACGTTGATTTTTATTTTCCTGCTAAGACATGGCTTAGCAGAGGAGTTAGAGGGTGGAGGTGTTGATTTTTATATTCCTGCTAAGACCTGGCTTAGCAGAGGAGTTAGAGGGTGGAGGTGTTGATTTTTATTTTCCTGCTCAGGTGTCACCTAGCAGAGGAGTTAGAGCGTGGTGACGTTGATTTTTATTTTCCTGCTAAGACCTGACTTAGCAGAGGAGTTAGAGGGTGGAGGTGTTGATTTTTATTTTCCTGCTAAGACCTGGCTTAGCAGAGGAGTTAGAAGGTGGAGGTGTTGATTTTTATATTCCTGCTCAGGTGTCACATAGCAGAGGAGTTAGAGCGTGGTGACGTTGATTTTTATTTTCCTGCTGAGGTATTACCGAGCAGAGGAGTTAGAGGGTGAAGGTGTTGATTTCTATTTTCCTGCTGAGGTATGACCTAGCAGAGGAGTTAGAGGGTGAAGGTGTTGAATTTTATTTTCCTGCTGAGGTATCTCCTAGCAGAGGAGTTATGAGATGATGAGGTGGTAGTTTTATTTTCCTACTTGGGCTGAGCCTAGTAGAGGAGACAGAGGGTGAGGAGGTTAATATTTTATTTTTCCTGCTAAGAACTGTTTTAGCAGAGAAGTCAAGGGTACGGGGAAGTGAAAATTATTTTCTTTCAAAAGCTTAGTGGAGGACCTTGAAGATGGGGGCGATGAGAGCATACTGTGTTAGAAAAATTTATTTCGTTTGTTGACAACGAAAGATGTTTGCCGCTGCTATTACGGGGATCGACCAGTGATTAGACAATATGTCGCCAGTGACAGAGGACGAGCATGGCACGGGGCTGGGCGGGTGAGGACTCGGCGTAGGCGCTTGGGCGAGCGTGGCGCTTGGGCGAGAGTGCGGCAGCACGGGCTGGGCGAGAGCGTGGCAGGGCGAGAGCACCTGGGCGCTGGTAGGCGCTGTAGGCGAGAGCTGGGCGTGGCGAGGCGCGCTGCGGGACGAGGCGCGCTGTCGGGCGAGGCGCTGGCTGCGCTGTTGGGAGGGGCGAGACGAGAGTGGGGCGTTGGGGCGTGGGCTAGGCAGGGCGAGGCGAGAGCGAGGAGGGCGGGGCGAGAGCTAGGCGTGGCGTGGCGAGGCGCTGGCTGCGTTGTTGGGCGGGGCGAGACGAGAGTGGGGCGTTGGGGCGTGGGCTAGGCGGGGCGAGGCGAGAGCGAGGAGGGCGGGGCGAGAGCTAGGCGTGGCGTGGCGAGGCGCTGGCTGCGTTGTTGGGCGGGGCGAGACGAGAGTGGGGCGTTGGGGCGTGGGCTAGGCGGGGCGAGGCGAGAGCGAGGAGGGCGGGGCGAGAGCTAGGCGTGGTGTGGCGAGGCGCTGGCTGCGTTGTTGGGCGGGGCGAGACGAGAGTGGGGCGTGGGCTAGGCGGGGCGAGAGCGAGGAGGGCGAGGCGAGATTTGGGCGTGGGCTCGGCGGGGATGGCGATGGGCGAGAGCTGGGCGTGGGCTAGGCGGGGCGAGAGCGAGGACGGCGAGGCGAGAGCTGGGAGCGGCGAGGCGGGCTACGGCGAGACGATGAGGGCGAGTGGCTGAGATGAAGGGATGACACGATAAGTGCGAGCACACGGTGAGGCAAGAGCTCGGGTGTTCACTTGGCGAGGCGAGGGTGAGGCTGGTATCCGGACCAAATCTTTCCCTTCAAAACAGGAAAGCGATTTAATTTATTTCCCAACTTGTGGAGACTAATGAGTAGCAGAGGAAAAGTACACACCTCACACCCGGTAACTCGGGGACAGCACAACTAATCGAACTTCGAACCTACGATTCAGTTCGACTCGGGAGGGGGAGACTGGTGATACCCCATGGATGAGCCCACTACCCCTGGCTCATCCCTAGTCCAAAGGGAAGACATGCCTACCAAGGGCCCTAGCCCAAATGGAAGACAGGCCCACCAAAGGCCCAGGTATTCTCATATAAATACCAGGTTTGAGTGTTCAGTTGACGAATTTTCACTATATTGTTTTCAGCAGCACCCTTAGCTGCTCCCCCCATATAACCTCAGTCACTGACTTGAGCGTCGGAGGGGCTACGCCAGGACACCCTCCTGGCCCCCTCTTAACGGTCTTTTTCTTGATTTCAGGCTCAGGGTCATCTTAAAGCCCACGTCTGAACTAGTGACGCTCGTTGGGATCGGACCCTAGATTGCATTGCCCCCACACCCAGGATCGAACGAACCTTACCCCTTTACCATCATACTTTAGTTATTCAGGGTAGTTTATCTGATAAACATGATTTACAAGTTATTGTTTTAGTTCGGAAATTTATCCTACCAGAATGTGGTGACTGTGCGTACCATGAAAAAAAAACGCATTTTTGGGAAGAAAAACAATATTAATAATAATTTATTAAAAGCGAAAGTACTTGTGTAATTGTTAAAGCGCATAAATTTAATTTGTTAAAAAGGTTATTCAATTTTTTTAGGTAGAAAAATAATTAATTTTGAAACTTCAGAATTTTGGGTTTGCCAATGTGAGAAAGACCAGCTTTCGACATAATCCAGTTAAGACAACCACACGTGTTCTATATTTTTCGTTTTTGTTAATAAATTTGTCAAAGTTGTTTGTTCTTATCTATAACTCATAAACTATATCGGTTTATAATTGCTCGTACCATAAAAAAAGAATTGGCTCTAAGTTATAACTTGCTTAGTGATTCATATGTTGGTAGGAATTTCTCCTATCTTCTTCATGAGATGTATAACCTCAAGCTAATATGACTCGTGAATATATGTTACCAAATTTAAAGTCGATGTAAAAGATAACTCTTTGTCATTAAGACGAATTTGTTTTGCACTTGATGCTCATGTGATACAACAATCGTCTCTCAAAATAAATATTAATCTTGATAATGTATTTGCAGATATAAATACGTAGGAACATGATGTTTCAACAAAGGAGTATTCTTTCATCCAAAAGTCATAAAAAATTAATAGATGGACACTATTGGGATGCAAAGCATCATGAAAAACTTGCAACTATTGTCAAATAGCGATGACAGAAGCCTAGGCTTCTCTTCCTCTACACAACATAGAAGGTGTTTAAGCGCCTCCTCAACGTCTTGGATCGTTAGATGCATCAGCGCCTCCCCTGACGCATGAAACAAACGTTGGAGTTTTTTCTTCATATGTTTTCCTTAATTTTCATTCATTAAGCCTTGAAACATTCCTACAATCCCCCATATTAATAAAATTAATGTATTAATACATGTGATGTCGAAAGAGAGTTTACACGAAAAATCATCGATTAAAAGAGGTAATTTTTGCTTTGAACATTCCTTAGTAAAGTACTATCGGATTTATTTGGTTACGAATTGAACATGATGTCTTGAACTTATTTGCGGTTTGTGTGAAACCATACAATAATACCTATATGATAACTCTCTTCCATTTATATTTGATTTTATCGGTTGCGTCCATTTTGGCAATGAAACACAACTTGGTTTTATAAGTGTTTCTTTGAGACTGTACACCCTCACACTTATATAGGTAGTTTTCTTTTAAAAATATATTACCATACCACACCTTTAAAAGTAAATTAGTCATTACATAGGATATGATAAGTAAGGGATATATAGTATAAGGATAAATCAAGGATAAATATAATAGTAAGATAATATGTTTAATGTTTGATATGATTTTAACAAGAGTGATTAAATCTATATATTGAATTGTAATGACAAAATTAACTCTATCACAAAAACTTATATTTCATTGTTATCAAGATCTTGTAATTGTATATATGTATGTATTTATATATACACACACACACATATATACATGTGTGTGTATATATATATTTGTGTGTGTATATATATATGTATCTATATATTTGTATATATGTATGTATTTAATAACCATTTAACATTAAATTAAATGCATTTAAATTGATGGTAATTAAGTCATTTGTAATGTATTTTATCATTACATTAAAATTATCACACCTCTGACAAAGGATGTTTAATCCTTCTCAAATTTTATTTATCAAGAGCCCATGATATTATCATGGTCTTTTAAAAAGGTACCAAATATGGGATAAGGGAGATTATTTATCAATCTCACCCTTATCTCATGTACCAAATAATACCTAAAAGTACAATATTTATCCTCATTACATTGGCAGAAAACAACACTTCCAATCCTAGGAATGAGAAGTGAGTAATTATCAAGCCCTAGCACAAGTTCTCATAATTTAGTTATCCAATTGAACCAAGATTTTGGGATATCTAATCAACAAAGTTGGTTGCCATTATGAAAATTTTAATATTTTTTAATATCATTAATCTTGACAAGCTATACATTTGATCTCAATTCAAGATTTTTACAACAAATCCATTAAGTCATCGTATGATTTCTCTCAATCAAAATTATAACACAGTTGAATACGAAATTTATCATGATATTGTATCATATACATACATATTCAATTTCGTGTTGTATTTTAACATAATATTTCTACTAATTTAAATAAAGTACCTCACATTTCTAATTATTTATAGGACTTTGTGTCATTTCAAAATCACACAATATTGAAATGTTTATAATACTATTGGCTTGAATTATAAGCGTTAAAACTTCTAAATCAAAATTCAATAATTTATTTATTGCATACTCGGATTTAAGCGCAATTTCTTAAGGAATTCAAAGTAACTCTCTAATATAATTTTAAAGTTTGAATTTTAATCGCACAACTTAAAAAATCCAAACTCGATAGTTTATATCTTGTGAATTTGGATTTTAAGCATCAAGACTTACAAAGTTAGCATGTAAAATTAAAGTAGAAAGAATGGAGAAACAAGAATGATATAATTCATTTTCAGTTGTCAAATGATTCCCCCACCATGTTTGGGTAAGCGTAGATTTATAAACATAGCATTTAATAATTGGCAAAAACTTGTGTGAGACGGTCTCACGGGTCGTATTTTGTGAGACGGATCTTTATTTGGATAATCCATGAAAAAGTATTACTTTTTATGCTAAGAGTATTACTTTTTATTGTGAATATGGGCAGAGTTGACCCGTCTCACAGATTGTGATCCGTGAGACGGTCTCACATGAGACCTACTCTTAATAATTTTATCCCAATTCCGAATTCTTATTTCAGCCCCTCTATTTGCTTTATTTGAGTATAGATCCATACTTTGATGTATAATCAAATAATGTACCATATATTACTCAAATTATTTCAAATAACTTTTGCTTCTTTGCTATGTTTATTTTTAATATTATTTTTATGTCAATCATAAACCACAAAATATTCATCTTTCATTTCACGATATACACATATCATATCTTGCACCTCATCATCGAATAAGATAAAATATTATTTTCTCTATTTAAGGAGCCATATATTTTTCCAACAAAAATGGATTGAGACAATTTATACTTTGATGCATATCTAATTTGATGCTGTAAATTTTAGACATATGATTAGTTATTTTTTTAATCCTTAATCCAAATTTAAGATCTTTGGTCTCGTTCCGATTTTTGTTTCTTTAGTTTCAAGAAGTTTCGCAAATCAATACACAAAGTATTGAATTTTCGAATCAAGACACTACTTGAATAGACTTCCTTAGATTCATGTGTTTGACTTAATTCTTGTGATCCATAATTTACAATAATTGCATTTTGCACATAGAATCAACATATTTATTGTCCTTCAATCAAATAAGTTCGAAAAAACATCAAATTTAAGCATTGTAACAAAAATAAAACTAAAATTTCAAAACCTGATATCTAAAATTCATAGATTCACAAGTTGTCGTATGAATGTGAGACTGTACAATTTGAGGTTAATTATAATCAATACATCTTCAAATTGCAAACCAAAATGAAGAACACAAAATTCGTCACAAGATTGTAGGTTGGGATTTCTCCAATCTCCTTAATTAGATTTGCAACTTGAAGCTAATAATAGTTAGAAAATCTAAAGTCGATGTAAGAGAAAATTCTTTATTGTTAAGTCCAATTTTCCAACACTTGGTGTTCACGAGATATGACAATGTCTCTCAAAATAAAACGACTTCCACCTTATGATAGTAACTCTACAAATCACACATTCCAATAAACAGAAATGAACCAACTCTCTTTTAGAATATAAGGAAAAAGATGCAAACAATATGTGTGCAAAAGATGTTCAGAAAAATAAAATGCAAAAGTTCTTTTTTTAAAAAAAAATTACTTATTAATATTGATCATTGATAATGTATTTTATAGATATCAATATATAGAGACATTTTGTTTCATCAATGAAGTGTTCTTTCTTCCAAAAATCATATGAAAATCATCAAAACACATCATTTAGATGCAAAATATCATGAAAAACTCGCAACTATTGTTAAACAGCGTCGCCGAACCTCTAGGCACCTCCCCCGTGGCCCTGGGGAAATCCAAGGCACAGAGGGGGCTCCTCTTAGGCGCCTCTGGGAGGTGCTTAGTTCCTACGAACTGTCTGGATTGTTCCAAGCCGTATTTGGACGCTGATGCGTACTTTCCAGACGTCTTAGCAGCTCCCTGACGTATGTATCAATCATATGAGTCTCTCCTTCATCTTTTTTTGCTAATTTCAATTTGATAAACTTTAAAATACTCCAATATCATATAATTTTCGTCTAATAACTTGACATGGATCATATTGAAAATCGAGCACAAAAATCTTGATCATATAGTTCAATCCCAGCACATATGCTAGGTGGGAAATTATATAAACCATCGTACATGACAATTATGTGCACAAGACAACCCATCCTTTATTCTCAACTAATCATCCCTTATTATTATTATTATTATTATTATTATTTGACTTTGGTGAATCTGATGAATTATTGCAAATTTTGAATTTCAAATTGTTTGTCAATAAACTTTTAAAAACGGTCATTATGTGGGATTAGGCTTCAGATAACTGATCACCATTAATGGTAGAGCTGTACTTAAGATTTACTTTTAAAAAAAATTAAAATGTAAAACTTGGGGTCTGAATCATATCAAATGTGCAACGGTGATTTAATCAAGTACTATTTTAAAATCACACAAAAAATCACATCAAATCATCTCATTGAATAATTTTGTGAGGACGATCTCTTATCAGATACAATTCATGAAAAAAATATATTTTTATTCCAAAATTATTATTTTTACTAGAGGTGTGGATCAGACTGAGTTATATATAAATTTGTAATACAGTCTCATAGGATACCTGATAGGAGTTGTGTTGTTCGACAGATAATAAAATGTATCTAATATAACCAAATCAATATAAAATGCAAATTCGTGTTTTATCAGAATTAAATGTTGTGCCAGATGTTATAACATCTCAGACACATGCAGCGGAAAATTAAAATTTGTACACAAATTTACTTAAAATAAATAGATGGACGAGATTAAATTTGCACAAATATAAATACTTTTGCGGTGCCGGGGCAAAAATTAATCACTAGAAAACGTAACCGTTTACAAAAACCTATCACTAGCGATTCTCACAAAAATCAATTTTCTCAACATGTTGAGAAAATAAAACGCTTTCTAAAACAACTAATAAAATTAAAACTTAGACAAGAAAGCAAAACAAAAACGTGATCCTGAAAAGCACGAGCAACTAAACATGATCTTCAACCAACATCGTTACGAATGTTGTCTGTAGATGTTTGCAACATTCAGGACAACATGGTAATCACTACACTTCAACAGCAACGACTTCGAAAATTATTTTTCTCTAAAAAAACTTCGCTCCGTGTATGTATGTATGATAGATATTGAAGTGCACTTTCACCAATGTCCTTAGCTCCTTACTTATGAGTCAAGATCTTTATTTCCACAAGGAAACCTAATATAAAAGGGAAGTAAGAATTTTATTAGTAATAAACTATTTTTAAATATTGATATCATTTCTCATTAAAGACAAAATCTTGTGTGAGACGATCTCACGTGTCGTATTTGTAAGACAGATCTTTTATTTGGGTTACCCATGAAAAAGTATTACTTTTTATTGTGAATATGAGTAGGGTTGACCCGTCTCATAGATTATGATCCGTGAGACGGTCTCACATGAGACTCACTCCTCATTAAATTACTCTAATAAATATCATATCTAGCATATTTCCATAATTATCTCATTGTGTGAAGTCCCGAAAATTTTAAGTCCATATGAACCAAGTACGTGCAAGTTATTAAATTCCTTATGTATTTTATTAAATGATTTTAATGCATGCTTTCATTTAATTTATGAAATTTATTATTTTAATTATTTATGTTTATTTAATGTATGTTAACATGTTACTTGAGTTTTATGTTTCAGACGATTATTCGAGGCGAGATCGAGAAAAGGAGACTGAGACGATTTTTAGTAAATTTTAATGTGGTATTTTAGTTTAAGTTAGGTATAAGACATTTTAAATTATTTATGAAGTTTTAATATTTTTAAAAGCCTAATTTAAATATTAAGTTATTTTAGGAGTTTAAATTTTTAAAAGTTTATCAAATGTGGATTTTAGTGATTCTAATTGTGACATTTTATTTTAAGTTGAGATAGGGGCAATTTAAATGATTTGTTTAGGTTTAGTAATTTTAAACCTAAATCATTTAATTAGTAATTTTAAAAGTTTAAGATTTTTAAAATTAGTATTTTTGTGTGTGTTATTTTAATTGAACAGTTTATTTTAAATTAAAGTGGGTTAGCATTTTTATTAGTATTTTATTTATTAGTTAGCACAAATGATATCTAATTAGACACACCCACACGTTTCTCCTACTTCTTTTGACTAATAGACACACACACACACACACCTTCAATTATGCATATTACATACACACACACATTAAAATATTTAAAATAGTTTGCACATATTCAACACATTCATACACGTACGCACACATACCCTTCAATTGTTTTAAAAAGCAAACACATGTTTAATTGTTCCTTTGACTATAGGGAAAAGAAGAAATTTTAAAATTCTCTTCCAACACAACTCTCATATTGTCATTACTCCCCTCTCCCTTCAATAAACGTACAATCTCTGCAAATTTCCAGCAAGTTTAGTTTAGTTTTATTCAAAGAAAATCAAGCCACGTTCGTCTCGGATCGCCTCCCGTATCATCTCCGCTTCGGTATCGTCGTTACGGTATTTTTAAATATCAAAAGGCACGTATAATCTGTTCTTGCTGCATCGATCATGTCATATTATGTGTTGAGTTTTTTTTTAAGCATAAAAATGTATATATGATGTAGAAGTTTGAGCAAGAAATGTATTGAATATGTTTTGAACAAATTTTAGATCCGAAAATTCTTGTTTTGATATTCTTTCGAAAACTACAATTTTTCGGTACATATTTTGAGAAAACTTTCAACTACAAAAACGTAGATCTTTTCGATATGTTCGATTTGATATAAAATTCGAGTTATTTGGATTAAAAACGAGTGAGTTATGGTGTTTTTAGTATGACTGCTCAAATTAAATCCGAAAACTCATGTTTTGATGTTCTTTCGAAAACTGCAATTTTTCGGTATATATTTTGAGAAAACTTTCAACTACAAAAACGTAGATCTTTTTGATACGTTCGATTTGATATAAAATTCGAGTTATTTAGATTTACAACGAGTGAGTTATGATGTTTTTTGTATGACCGCTCAAATCGTGTTTCAAGAAAGTTATGAATTTTAATGTGTTCTTGAAGTTTTTATGTTGCAGGCTTTGTTGGGGATCGATGGGTGATCGTTGCTGCATATAAGAAAGTTAGTAATGATGTTTAGAGTATTTTTGAGGTTTCGATTCATGTCGTTAAGAGCTTGAATTATTAAGAAGTCGTAAGAAATAAACTTTAATATAAATGACAGTATTTTTGGGTCGTATAAATTGTAGAGTGATTATAAAAGTTTAGTTCATTGTTATGGTGTCCTAGAATGGTCTCATAGTGTTGAATCTTGATGCATTATGTGTTAATTGGGAGAATAGACATGTCATAAAATTTTCATCAAATAATTCGTTGGGCAGACGGACACGGACCCGGAGACGGAGGTTAGCACGGGGTTCGTGCCTTCTCATTTCTTCGACACATATTTAAACGCACAGACACGTACCCCTACACGGACCTAGGGACGGGGTTCGTGCCCCTTCTTTTACATGACACATATGAGGCAGTACCTACACGGACGCGAGGCCTGACCTGGGTACGAGGTCCGTGTAGCTTCAGTTTTCGGGATAAATATTTTATCACTTAAGGTTTGGTTTGAGGTTTTATGCTATGATTTAACATTAATGTTTTACAAGGTCAAGTGGTGAGAAATTATAAAATGTTCTAAGAACTTATTTAGCTTGAGATTAAGCATGACTTTTACGTTTAAGTTGTACACGTTATGAATTCATGTTAGTATGTTGCAGCAACGACACGATTGACATCCAACGAATCCCTCAGCGCCAAGTAAGTATGTATGACGTGCAAAGAAAATATTTGAAGTTTTTGAGGTATGCTAAATGTCTTGTGACCAAAAAGTGAATGAGTTTGGAAGTCGGTGAACGTGGCCGAAGACCTCTCCACCCCGTTAAATTATGAACGAGTTAGATCGTGGTTGGAAAGCGTTAAATTTTGAACGGATTTAACGGGGACCAACCAGCCCGTTAAATTATGAACGGGGATCTTATGTATGTGGCAGTGGATACGTCCCTGTCAGCCCAGTACTGTGGTTTGTCTGATCAGATATTTATTATGTTATGGGTCACTTGCTTTGAAACATCCTCTACACAAAATGATGAAGTTAAGTATGTTGAAGTATGAAAGCATGTTAAAGAAAAGTTTATGTGATGGCATGTCATATTATGTATGCAAATATGTTCAAAGTTTATGCAAAGAGCAAATTTATGAAAGTTTAAGTTTATTACGCAAAGTTCAAGTTTGAAGTATGTACGATCTATTTTGAAGTTGTATGCGATTTTATTATGTAGTACTCGTTATTCCCAGTTTATACGTGTTGAGTCTTTAGACTCACTAGACTTGATCGATGCAGGTGAGTATGTTGATTAGGAGACATGAGGTGGCGACCAAGGGGCATGCTTGGACTGAGCGGAAGGCTAAACCCGAGAACCGCTATGTTTATGTTTTGTGAAAACTTTAAAATATTATGTTTTTATGTTGGATGTGAGATGATTTGAAATAAGTACTTTGTTGGAAAATATTAGTTGTGAATGCTGATTTTAATATTATTAAGTTAAATGACAAGTGACGACCGTATGAAATTTTATGTTTAAGAAAATTTTTAATTTTTCCGCAAATTTTGAATGGTAAAAAGTACGGTACGTTACACATTGTCATAAAAATACAAAATCACATTAAATAATATACTCAATTAAATCATTAAGGAAAAGATATTATTAGAGAAATTCAATTAAAATCGAAAATATTATTTTCCTTCAAGACCTACTCACAAGTTTAATATAATTTTTATGTAAATTTAAAAAAGTTCAATAGTAAGGTTTCAAAATGAAATAAATGTGATGGGAACAAATAGTTGTTGAAAGCAAAACCAAATCAGACCGACCGATTCGACCGAGAATCGTTCACGATTCGACGGTCGAACCTGATAAAAAACAAGTCGAACGAACCTGATAAAAAACAAGTCGAATCGGCTATGAACAAAAAAACCAGTTCAACGTGTTGAACCAGAATTTGGACTTGTTGAAATTTTTATTTTAATAATAATATAATTTATTTAATTTATTGTTTTTAAAAAATATATAACTATAATTGATGTTTGAATATATGTATAAAATTACATAGGTTTTAGACTTTAACAAATATTATATATATATATATATATATATATATATATATATATATATATATATATATATATATATATTATTAAGAATCTGTCTAATAAAGACAAAATAGTTTGGTCTGTTTTTGGATCTTCCAACTTTGCCCTTGGTCTGTTTTTTGTTTTCCCAATTTTACCTCCATTTGGTATCCAAATTACATTTTTGTTTTTATTTATTTTTTAATTTCAAAAAACATTTTTTTTTATTTTTTTTAAATTACAATTATTCAAATAGCATTGTAGTCCCTCGATAATTTTTCAAATTTTATTTTAGTCCATAAATAATTAAAAAAAAACTCTGTACACACGCACCGCGTGTGCAAAGTACCTAGTATATATATATATATGTGTGTGTTATACGTATGTTTAGATTGTAAACTTGGATAAATATATCTTTTTTATTATTCATGCACAAATTTAAAATCTTTATAATTTAAAATATATTACTTATGATATTATATTATTATTTTATATACTATAACTGTTTTTCGATCCGACTCTCGATTCAACCGATTTGAGCGATTGAATTGTTTTTCAAAATAAATTGATTCGATCACTTATCAGATTATGAAAACAGGAACAGAAACTCCACGACCCTGATGAATAAATAAACAAATGTGAAGATAATATATTTTTTGTTTGAATTAATATGAATATAATAAGTAAATAAATATTTATTCACATTTACGTAAGTAAATCTTTTTTTCAATTTCCCGAAAAAATAATCATAAATTTACCAAGTACAGTGGGAAAATTGATGAAGCCCACCTCGTACCCTGTGATATCTGCCCCTGCGGGGGCCATACTAACTATTTTATTTATTTACCTTCACACACTAGTAATGTGTCTAGGCTCCGCACCTACCTGTATCTCTTTTTATTTATAATAATAATTATAAAAAAAAACTCAATTAATTTTGAAAATAACATTTGTTTGTATATAAATCTTAGATTATGTAAATGTAATTTTCAAAGTTAGTTAGATTTTTTTGCAACGACTGATTATTATAAAAAAATTGAGTAAGTCTCTCGTGAGACGGTCTCATGAATTTTTATCCATGAGACATGTCAACCCTACAGATATTCACAATACAAAGTAATGCTCTTAGCATAAAAAAATATATTTTTTCATGGATGACCCAAATAAGAGATCTGTCTCACAAAATACGACCCGTGAGATCGTCTCACATAAGTTTTTGCCTGAAAAATTTAATATTTTGTGTGAATCGTTATTGTAATTTATTAAATTAATTTTAATATATTTCGAAAGTATGGTTTTTTATATAAAAAACGTTTGATTTCCATAAATTTAATATTATAAAGAACTCAATTGGTAGCATTAAATTTAGGTCAGTTAATTATTCAAGCAAAGAATAAAATCGTGAAAGGAATACAAGTACAAGTCATTGAATTCTCCTAAATAATTACAACCCTATTGGATTTTCTTTTCTTTTTTAATTATTTATTTATTTATTTATTTGCTTTTCCCCCCCTTTTTAACTTCTCGAATTACCAAGAAAAGTCTTTTAAAAAGTAAATAAAAAGGTGTAATTTGCTATTTCCAAAATCCCTCCTATTTTTTGCCATTTTACTGTATTTACGCCGAATTATCTCGAATACACATTAAATTTTATTTTTATGTAAATTAATGTTTATGTGAAATATTTAGAGATTATGTTAAATTTTAATTTATTTTTTTATAATAATATTTTATGTTAGTGGTGACATGATTTTTTCCTAAGTTGAAAATTACAAATAATTTTACAGTAAAAAAATATTAGTGAGATATCTTAGGTATAGATAAATTTTTTAATCAAATTTTGTAATTAAATGAAGCTTAAATATTTTTGTAATCTTGTTGGGGTATTTTAATTTATCATAAATTACAAGACCCTTAAATGGTTGTTATAAGCATCTCATGTGTTATAAGTAGCAAGTATAATATAGATTATATAGTAACAATTATGGTATTAATTCAAATTTTAAGTTTTAATAAGTGAATATATAGTATGCTTATATATTATTTTTATTGGTAAAAAAATTATGCAGACGATAATTTACATGCACATATTTTTAACGTAAATCATTATTTTTTAAATCAATGGGTAATTGATTATGATTAACAAATCATTTAGTCATTTTTAGAATTTATTAAAATAAATTCTTATAAAAAAACTTTTATTGAATGAAATATGAGGTAATTTTGTTTATTAAGTAAATGATCAAGTTACTTATTCTAAGATGTTGATGTATTATTATATGACAAAAACTTGTGTTCGACCGTTTCACGAGTCATATTTTGTGAGACAGATCTCTTATTTGGGTCATCCATGAAAAAATATTACTTTTTATTGTGAATATCAGTATGATTGATCCTTCTCATAGATAAATATTTGTGAGAACGTCTCACAAGGGACCATATCCGTATTATATCTATCATGAAAATTTATATATTTTACATAAAAAAATAATAGTTTTTATTAATTAAATCAAATCATATCAGATATCTATCTCACAAAATTGATTTAAACGAAGTTTTTTGTGATATGAATGGAAAATTTTGGAAAATTTGTTATAAATATTTAAATCTTATTGGAGCAAGTGAAGGTCAAGGTACTGTGAAGACCAGGCAGCCTATATAAACTCTGCCGTTAGCGTTAATTCAAATTGCTGCTAAACCCCAAAAAAGCAACTCTTAATGGCTCAGTTGCACCATTGCTATGCCCAGTGGGACTCGGAGAGAGAGAGCATGTCGGCAACTTCAAGAAGAGTAAAATGGCACCCAACGCCACCGCCTCCGCCGAGCCCCAAGATCCTCAACTTCCCCCGCAGCCGTAGAACACGACGTAAGCAGCAGAAACCAACCGCCGCCTCCCACCACAACCACAACAGCAGCAGCTACCCATCAGTCATGGAGCAAGAATACCTCTATCCTTCCAAAGGGAAGCTCGGAAACCTGTTTGATCAAAAAAATGATAGCGAACTTTCGATTGTGTTATTGAACTCAACCTCAAATACATTAGCAGCCGAGAGGAGAGAACGAGTGGTGGAGAAAGATGAGGAAGGAGGCTACAACAACGGTGGTGGTTTTGAGGAGGAGAAATGGAGGTTTCAAGCTGAAATACTGAGGGCCGAGTGTAATTTCTTGAGAATGGAGAGAGAGTTTTCTATAAGAAAATTGGAGAGGAACAGGGTGAAGATGGAGAGGACCCTTAGATCAGCTATTCAGACACTTGTCTCTGTAAGTTCCGTTTCTCCATCGAAGATCCCACTATCGGTTTTCGATTTATTACTGTGTTTATCTTGTCCTGTTGATTTCCAGGGCAAAGAAAAGATTTTTGACGGGAAGAATGCGAAGGCCGTTTTGGAGGAGGAGATTGAAGATTTAGAAGAGAAGATTGAGGAGTTGAGAAAGGAGTCAAGAATTAAAGTTAAAAATTGCAGCAACTTTGACAAGAAAGCATGCATTTTGCAGAGCCAGCTCGAGAAATTCGGGAGCTTATCTCAAGAAAGTTGTTCCAAGGAATTGACCATCAGTGAGAGCGGGGATTTGAATATCGCAATGAAAAATAACTCCACTGATGTAAGAACAATGTTTCGAAATCATTTTATCATATCATTTCACTCGTTTTTTTGTGTTGTTTCACCAAATTACGGGTACAAAAACCTTTTTCAAACAAAACACACTCGTGGGCTCTGATTAAATAGTTGGTTTTGCATTAAAAAAATTAAAGAATGCGCAGATGGATATGCTGAAAAAGAAAATGGAGGGATTATCAAAAGGGGTGTTGGATAGAGTGGGGGAAGTGTACGTGTCAATGCTTTCCAGCACAGCCAACAGTTCTGTTGCTAGCTCTGCTTCCACGTCCAAGCGAATAGATTTATGCCCTGAATTCTCGAGTTCCTCCAACAGACAATTGTATCAGGCAAGATTATGATTTCTTCTCAGTTGTTTTATAATGTTTTCTTTGTTATTTCAGATTGAATATGGTTCCGATTGAGCTTATTGAGTTATAGTTTCTTGGTGCATGTATAATGTGCAGGTAAAAATGATTAATGCTATGTTTTGTGGCTTAGTATTGCTTTATGATAGATTAAATATGAATTTTTTTTCTATACTTTATCAAGTTTATATTGGTGGTGTGGTGTGTGTGTGTATCTTATTATGCGAAGTAAGTCAAATATCAAGTCAATGTGGGTGATTTGTGATAAACATATATTTAGCAAAAGATTTTAAACAAGAAAGCTTGCTGGATGGTTCGGTTGCTCCACACTGCCCCAGAAGCTCACTGCCTGAATACCACATGTCAATTAATACTCGTGGACCACTGCTGTCAATTCTAGTGTCTGATTCTGTTTCAGATTTCTTCTGTTTCTGTTGTTTTTTTATGTTGCCGAGAACATATCCAGTTGAGTCTGAGCAGAGAATCTGACCAAATTTCAAAAATTTGGTGGACAGTAAATCCCGGTATCCAAGTGAAAAACACAGTTTAGATTTTAAAATACTTTAACACAAGCCAAATAATGCTTGATCTTAATGGCTTTTGCAAGTATCATCTTCATCCGCAGTACTTTTCTTGGCCTATTTTGGACAGCAAGCGATAGTCTAAGCATAATGCCAAGACTACTGTATTGCGTAAATAGGAAATGCAGTTTTATTAGTAAAATGCTTTTAAAAAATCCAAACCTTTTATCTCCATGGTTTTGCAAATCTATAGTTCGCTTATAGTCCCTGTCATGGCTTATTAATGACAACAATGACCTTGGATCCTCTGGCGAAACGCGAAGCGTGGGAGCTCTACATTCTATAGATATTTGATTCCTACAATCTTAATCATATCCATGTATTAATAAATATTCGATAAACAGGAACCAACTTTACAAGACGAGCACAAATGTTCGGGACGATGCAAAGCCATTATTCGCAGAATTGTGGAGCAGGTGAGAGCCGAGACTGAGCAGTGGTCACAGATGCAAGAAATGTTGGGTCAGGTAAGGGGTGAAATGGAAGAACTTAGAAAATCACGCGATTTCTGGGAAAATCGATCACTCTGTTCTGATTACGAAATCCAAACCTTGAGACACAGTGTAAGGCTTCACCATTCTTGCTCTTTCAGCAGGCGTTTCTTGGTTTAACTTCTCATGGCTTACATTCTCTTTCTTTCTATAGGTGGAAGAATGGAAAGAAAAAGCTCAGAGTTTTCAAAACAGGGCTGGTGAACTTCAACTCGAACTTTTATCTTTAAAAGAGGAGATTGAAGATAAAGATGCAATGTTACTTCCTCTGAAAAAACAGCTTGAAAACGAAAAAAGGGTTATGACTTACCGTTTGAAGGAGAACCATTGTTTTGATAAAGACGGATATGCCTTGGAGAAGGTGGTGAAAGAGCTTAATGGTGAGCAAAACAATGAACAAGCTAGACACAATGAGTTGCCGCCTCTTTCTTTGGGTAAACACCTGGCAAAAGAGAAGAGAATGGTTCTGCGTCGTTTAAAGGAAACTCGCCAATCTAGCAACATAGACAGCAAACAAGATATCCTAACTGAGGAAAGAAGAAAGATATACAGAAAAAGGGATGTGATTTTGGCATCAAAACAATCACCGTTGCAAGATATTGGGAATTCTTTACCAGTGACAGGGCAAGTACACCATTGTAAAGACATTTCTCTTCACAGCCCTCAAAGTAGCACAATGGCAGAGAAGCTTTAGGAAATTATCAGATTCACCAGTTTTGACAATGAGATGAATTAAGAGTGCTTCAAGAACATCTCTTAAGTTGTGTTTTCTTGGTGAAAAATGAAGTAAATGATCTTATGCAGCATTCATGGTGCCCTCTAATTTGCATAAAAATCTCAGTTTAATGCAAATTGACATTCTTGATCCGTCGTAACTTTTCTTTTTCATTTCCAATTGTATGGTTCTTAGCCGCAGCATCTATGCAAAGTGAGATGAAAACACATCATCATGGATAGCTCGAAATTCGAATAATTTCCCTTAGACGGTTCTGTTCTTAAATCTTATTCCCAGTACTGAGCTTAGTTAGATATTGAAATATAAATTAATGCTTTAAATTGCCAAAATCCGAAGAGAAGACATTTTAACTGTATAGTTCATGCAAATATAGACATTTATTTCCAATTGGTAAAACACAAATCAAATTATCGGTCTCGGGCTATCACCAAAGATACCCTCGAAGAAAGCTAATGCAAGAAATAATTTAAAGAAATATCAATACAACGTTCAGAAGTAGATCAAACATAGTTTAAATCTAAAGTCAGATTTTTTCCTCAACTTTTGTTTTTCAAACACCACCTACTTCACATTTTCACTTTTGTTTTCAATCACGACCAACTTTTTATTTTTCCTCAATTCTTCACAATCTATAAATTTAATCACTTTTACGAAAACGACTCTATCGCTCGAGTACTATTCCTATCTAATCTATAAATTTAATCACTTTTACGAAAACAACTCTATCGCTGGAGTACTATTCATATATCGCTCGAGCACTATTCCTATCTAGCATATGTACATGAGAAGCTGGTCCATCTCTTGTCAAAGGATGCATTTGCGAAGGGATTACCTTCATGATAGATGGGAAAAATATGAACTTCGAAGCGAGTTTGCCTCGTAAAACAATCAACGAATATCTCATCATCTTCTTGTGTGTGACCATGTTTCTTCAGAACCCTGAATTGAAGCCTGAGAATAATATATAACTGATAATAAGAAATATTCTTTAAAAGATGATAGCGGAAAACGCATTTTTTAAGAAAAATTACGCAAAAAATTTAGACAGTAATGAATTATATTGCCACTGAATTGGGCGTACCTTTTCTTTCAGTGAATCCAATTTCTTGCTCATTTTAGAACGAGATGGCACTTGTATTGAATATGATGAAGGGAGATGCAAGATCCAAAATACTGGACCAACTCGAAAAGAATTTATAGTCATTAAAAAGATAGAAAAATTTAATGAAAGATCAGTCTTCTATGTTGTGTAAATTTTGAAGAAATCAATTGTGTTTCATATCTCAACACACAATCTCCAAATTCTATTCAATTCTCAAGAAACAACATATATATTAATCATAATTACGGAAGCGTACCGGAATCCATGAGTTTGCAGTCAATTTTCGGTGATGATCTTCAATCTTGCAGTTTCTTCCAAAAAACCCAAGAGTTCTGTTGATGGGAAACAGAACGATACGTTGTTCTGCAAAATTGGGACCATAACCCATTTTATAATTAAACAAACTTCGCTATTTCTAATTTGGTCCCTCAACAAACCAGAAATATCATATATGGTATCCACACTTAAATATCATGACATTTAAGTCCTCAAGTCAATTCTTATTCCAAATTAGACCACATAAGTTTATGACTTATTTAATTGATGACATATAAACATTTATAATTACATTTATGGCCCCAAAATTCTAACAATCTCCCACTGGACCATATATGTAAACTTATAAATGTATTAAACTTAACGAGCTCAAAACTTTTGTCATCACAACAATAAGACTTCTTAAACAATCTCGTCCATTAATTATATCGACATAGGATCAATGCAGTCTTTGTTGTATCTATCACAACTGAACCATCAATGGTCACACATATCAATACAATCAAATGACATAGATCAATCATGAATATGTGGCATGAAAATTACATGCAAGGTGATCTATTCATGTCAATTTTCAACTGGTCCTTCTTTACCAAAGTGAGATCAAAACCTTAATTTCAGTTAGACAAAGTGTAAAGTAAACAATCAACTTTATTTCTGATCAGAAAATATCCAAATACATAAGTTTGAACAACAGAACTAAACATAAAATGTATAGTACAAACTCCCACTAGATCTAGACTTCATCAAACTGAATAACACCCATATGAGTGGTGTGCTCATGGAAAACATTGGGTGGCAAACCCTTCGTAAAAGGATCTGCTATCATGGAGTTTGTGCCTATGTGTTCAATTAAAATCTGTCCACTTTGTACTCTTTCTTTCACAACAAGGAACTTGATGTCGATGTGTTTCGATTTTGTCGAGCTCCTATTATTGTTGGAATACAATACAGCTGATCTATTGTCACACAACAATTTCAATGGTCTTTCGACCTCTTCTAGAATACGCAGCCCAATGACAAAATTCCTCAGCCATATTGCATGATTAGATGCCTCGTAACATGCTATAAATTCAGCCGCCATGGTGGAAGAAGCTGTTAGTGCTTGTTTGGCACTTCTCCAAGAGATAGCTCCGCCAGCCAATAGAAATACATAGCCTGAAGTGGATCTCATGCTATCTTGGCATCCCGCGAAATCGGAGTCCGAATATCCCATGATCTCAAGATTATTCGACCTCTTATATGTGAGCATGTAATCACAAGTTCTCTTTAGATATCTCATTACTCTTTTGGCTGCTTGCCAGTGATCCATTCCTGGGTTGCTTAAATATCTGCCCAACACTCCAACAATGTACACAATATCTGGACGCGTACAAACTTGAGCATACATAAGACTTCCTACAGCCGAAGCATAGGGAATCTTTTGCATTTCTTGAATCTCGAGGCTTCCTTTAGGGCACTGTTTAAGGCTAAACTTATCTCCTTTAGCAACAAGGGTATTACCTGGCTTACAATCTTGCATGCCAAATCTGTTAAGTACCTTATCGATATAGCTCTTTTGCGATAATCCAAGAATACCTCGAGAACGATCTCGATGTATTTGGATTCCTAGTACAAAGGAGGCGTTACCAAGATCTTTCATTTCAAAATGTCTAGAGAGAAATTTCTTGGTATCGTTCAACATGCCTATATCGTTTGTGGCAAGCAAAATGTCATCCACATATAAGACCAGAAATATATGTTTACTCCCACTGAACTTATGATACACACAATCATCTACTACATTTACCTCAAAACCAAATGAGATAATTACTTGATGAAACTTGTGGTACCATTGACGAGAAGCTTGCTTTAACCCATAGATGGACTTCTTAAGTTTGCAAACCATATTCTTTGGATTTCCCAATACAAAGTGTTCTGGTTGCACCATATAGATTGTTTCCTCAATGTCACCATTGAGAAAAGCTGTCTTGACATCCATCTGATGAAGTTCCATATCAAAGTGTGCAACAAGTGCCATGATTGTCCTAAAAGAGTCCTTCGATGAAACTGGAGAGAATGTCTCTTTAAAGTCAATCCCATACTTTTGAGTATAGCCTTTAGTTACAAGACGTGCTTTGTACCTTTCCACATTACCTTTTGAATCCCGTTTGGTTTTGAAGATCCACTTACAACCAATGGGTTTCACACCTTCTGGTAATGGGACAAGTTCCCAAACTTTATTGTCTTGCATTGACTTATACTCTTCACTCATTGCTTCGGCCCACTTTTGAGAATTTGAATCTTGCATGGCTTGACGAACGTTGATTGGATCATTCTCCGCCATACCATCATTTTCCTCATGTTCTTGGAGTAGCACTATGTAATCATCCGGAATAGCGCTCTTCCTTTCTCTAGTGGATCTCCGTAAGTTCCCGTCTCAAATATATTCTTTACTTTGGGATCATAAAATTTATAGCCCCTTGATAGCTCAAAATACCCAATAAAGTAGCTACTGACTGTTCTGGAGTCCAGTTTCTTTTCATATGGTCGATATGGTCTAGCCTCAGCTGGACATCCCCAAATATGAAAATGTTTTAGACTTGGCTTTCGCCCTGTCCAAAGCTCATAAGGTGTTTTAATAGCTGCTTTAGTTTATACTCTATTTAGAATGTAAGTTGTTGTTTTTAATGCTTCTCCCCAGAGTGACTCTGGTAATGTTGAATGATTGATCATACTCCTTACCATATCCTTAAGAGTCCTATTTCGTCGTTCAGCTACACCATTCATGCTTGGTGAGCCTGGCATGGTGTACTGCGGGACGATTCCATATTCCTCTAGGTATTGAGCAAAAGGTCCTGGACGTTGTTCCCCTGAACCGTCATTTCTCCGTAATATTCACCACCACGATCAGATTTGACTTTCTTAATTCTTTTGTCGAGTTGATTCTCGACTTCAGTCTTAAATGACTTGAAAACGTCCAATGTCTGTGATTTTTCATGGATAAGAAATAAGTATGCATATCTAGAGTAATCATCAATGAATGATACAAAATATTGTTGACCATTCCAAGAAGGTGTTGGAAATGGTCCACAAATATCTGTATGTATCAATTCCAATACCTCAGTAGCTCTATATGCACCATCTTTCTTTCTTTTGGTCTGTTTGCCTTTGATGCATCCAACACAATTGTTTAAGTCTGTAAAATCAATGGAGTTCAAAATTCCATCTGATACAAGTCGTTCAACTCTATTTCTAGAGATGTGTCCTAATCGCTTGTGCCATAATGCACCAGAGTTTTCATTATTAAATTTACGCTTAGTACCACGTGATTCCACATTTAGGGTTTCAAAATAAGAAGCATTTGTTTCAAGCATATATAGATTGTCATAATCTATAAGTGAACCAGTTCCAACAACATTAGAGTTAATAGATAACCTAAACATATTGTTTCCAAATGAACAACAATATCCTAATTTGTCCAAACTAGAAACAGAAATTAAATTCCGTCTAAACGACGGTACAACAAAAGTATCTATTAAATCCAAATAATAATCAGTACTTAATAACAATCTAAAATGCCCTATTGCTTCCACTTCGACCGACTTGCCATCACCTACATAAATGCATCTTTCAGCATCATTTGGCTTTCGGCAGCTCAGGCAACCCTGCATTGAAACACTTATATTAGCAGTAGCACCGGAATCTAACCACCAAGTGTTTCTTGGTACTGAAGCTAAATTTACTTCAGAACATACCAAACTTGAAAATGTACCTTTCTTTGCACGCCATGCATGGTACTTAGGACAATCTTTCTTGACATGATCATCCTTATCACAGAAGAAACAACCTTTCTTGTCCTTATCTTGCTTGTTCTTCTTTGCATTTGGACCTTTAATAGCCTCATTCATTCTTTTCTTGCCCTTATCTTTAGAGGTACTTGCATAATGTGCACTTTCAGTCTTGTCTTGCTTCAATCGCTCTTCCTCTTGAACACAATAAGAAATGAGCTCATTAAGAGACCATTTCTCCTTTTGACAGTTATAACTTATCTTGAACTGACTAAATTGATTTGGAAGAGAAATCAGCACTAAATGAACAAGCATGTCTTCCGACAATTCAAGATTGAGTGCCTTCAACTGCGATGCAAGGTGGGACATTTCCATGATATATTCTCGGATATTTCCCTTGCCTTTATACTTCATGGAAATCAAGCTCTTCAGAATCGTGCTTGTTTCCGCCTTATCGCTTTTGGCAAAGCGCTTCTCAATCGCATCGAGATAATCCTTAGCTTTGGTGACACTGTCGGACACCGCACCTCTAAAAGCCTCAGGTATGCCGCGTTTGATGATCATAAGACTCATGCGGTTAGAGCGATCCCACCTCTCACATATAGACCTCTGTTCAGAAGAACTAGAATCCATAAGAGCGGCAGGTTGCTCTGTCCTGATCGCAAGATCTAGATCCATGCAGCCAAGAACAATAAGAATGTTCTCCTTCCAATCCTTAAAATTTGTCCCATTAAGGATCGGCACTGAACTTAGATTAGCAGATATAGTAGCAACTTTTGCTGAGAAGAGAACATAAAAATAATAACATAAATAACATGCTCATCTCAAAGAAATTAAAATAAATGGCAAATCCCATCTCAAGATACCTAGTGCAATATCAATATTAAAATCTTTGGACAATAATATTATATGCAAGTGGTACTCTTGTTGCAATAATCAAACATTAACAATATTGTATGACAAACAAGAAATCTATCTTTGGATAGATTTATTATTTTCACAAAAATAAACAACTAAAACCTTATAATTGTTACATGTTTATTATTACAAGCAAATGAATCATTTTGTCAAGTATAAATCTTCCTTTGGGTCGATCAACACTCACATAAATATACTCATTTGCACTTTATTTAAAATCTTTATAATATCCTAATATCTCAAATAAAAAAAATTTAAATAATAGCGGTCACTTTGGCGACATATAATTTAAATTTAATTTAATTTGAAATATTAGATATACAATTATAGTAAATCACTTTGGTGACATATAATTGAAACTTAATTTAATCCGAAATATTAAATATCAAAGAATTATGATATTCAACCGAACAAAAATTTTAATCAAATATCATGAAATAGTTACACAAATGATGGAACAATACATTCTAACCAATTTGTGACAAATAAGGGCGGTTATCACAAAACCATAATCTGAATCACCCACCGATCGATTCAATTTCATTTTGAAGGAAAACAAAATTTTAATCACAACGTTTCAATATGTATTTTGAAGGAAAACAAAATTTTAATCACAATGTCATTAACGGAATCCAAACAAAAATTTGATCAGATAATCATGTCATTAACCGTTTCAATATGTATTTAGAAGAAAACAAAAAATATTGCCATCGAAAAGAAAAACAAGTTCTAGAATGATGACACATATGATAGATTATTAAACTATCATGCCCCAACAGAATCCATGAAAAACAACCAGGACCGATTCAATCAATCATTTGGAGGAAAAATAATAATAATACATTTGTCTCCACCGATTATTCCCTTAATAATTATGCATCAATCCTCTTCACCCAATAGATTGACCAATCAACATAATTTTGGAAAGAAGGAAAAAAAGAAAAAAAATGATCCGAGAGTCCATGATTACGCCAAAACAAAAAATTGTCATCGCATGATCGGCGAAAAAATAATCAGATTAATTGTAATAGAAAGTATAATTGAAATTTCCAGAATTCGGTTATATACCTCGGTGGAATTCATAAACTTAAATATATACACCGAAGCAAAACCAAATCAATAAAACAAGAGCTATATAATTTCTTAAGAATTTGAAATAGAGGGCTCTGATACCAATTGAAGAAATCAATTGGGTTTCATATCTCAACACACAATTTCCAAATTCTATTCAATTCTCAAGAAACAACATTTATATTAATCATAATTGCGGAAGCGTACCGGAATCCATGAGTTTGCAGTCAATTTTCGGTGATGATCTTCAATCTTGCAGTTTCTTCCAAAAAACCCAAGAGTTCTGTTGATGGGAAACAGAACGATACATTGTTCTGCAAAATTGGGACCATAACTCATTTTATAATTAAACAAACTTCGCTATTTCTAATTTGGTCCCTCAACAAACCAGAAATATCATATATGGTATCCACACTTAAATATCATGACATTTAAGTCCTCAAGTCAATTCTTATTCCAAATTAGACCACATAAGTTTATGACTTATTTAATTGATGACATATAAACATTTATAATTACATTTATGGCCCCAAAATTCTAACAAATTTAACTAAGAAATAGAATTATGGGGAAAAAGGAACTAAGAAGAAATTCATTGGAGAGTTTTTGAAGCAAAGAGTGACTGAGTGAGGGATTGGGGCTTGAAGTGAAGAGAGAAATGAGAGTTTTGCATGAAAAACGAAAGTTCTTATTCTTGAATCTTTTTTTTTTCTGCAATTTGGTCATTTGTTTTGAAATGTTTGTCGTTTTTTTCCAAAGGAATCAATTACATCACACTAAACATATCCACATCTCATTGAAAAATAATTAAAATTTTTAAAACAAATAACAGAGTAAATTTGAAATTCGATAACATAGAATACTAAAATGGCAAAAGACAAACAATATAATCAGATTTGCAATTTTTCCTTGATATTAATGTCGCTATCGAAGGATTGATAGATCCCTACTAGTTTATTAGCACAATGCATTATCAATAGAACTAGGCCAAGATCCTTAGGGTGGGGTGAAGCCAACACAAGAATCTGTTGGAAATTTATAGAGTCTTCGGAACTATTCCGGCTATAAAAATTATTTTGATCAGATCAGAAGCACAGCGGAAGCGATTACATAATTTCATAAATTATAATCAAACATATGAATATAAATTAATGATGAATTTAAATAAAATTAGTTTCTAGAAAAACTAACCTTTTTGTAGTCAAGGACGTTTAACCAGAATATCAAAATATGGGGGGCTTGAACTTGACCGAAGAAAATCATTTGAAGTTTTTGATAGTTGTTCATTGTTTGTTTGGATGAAGTAATCATTAATGATTCTTTTTGACATTTTGATTCACCTATAAATAAAAAATCTATAAACGTCATTTTATTTCACCTCAAAAAATACTCTTCATTTAAATTAAAAGTTGATAAAAAAAAACAATTTTTTTCTATCTTTTGAGTAACCAAACATCAAAGGTACTAAAAAAATAATTCATGGTGATAGGATTCCATAAAAGCATACAATTAATTTATTGCAAGTTATTAATCTTGAATCCAGAATAGACCAAACCCAAATTCAAAAACACTAGAAACTACAAGAATCTTGAGGAAAACACAAACCAATGAACCCCAAGGAGAATAGTGCTTAATTAAAGAGATACGCGGCAGCAGAAAATTGGCTTAATTACATAGTTTTTCTTGCAGCGTGGCATACAACCCTCGCGTTAAGATATCACAACATCAAACTGAATATGAAAGAAAAGACTTCAAGTAGTTAGTCTGACTTTGATAATCTAGTTTTTGGAAATCCTAGAGGTGGCCTTTATGTCTCGAGTTTGCAGACAGGGGTTGAAATATACTCTCTCTTTCCAAATTCATGACACTGGGATTCGAATTTCCAACTTTTTTCTTAGAAGCTACAAGAATCTAAACTCGAAAATCTTTGCTGGGCTTGAGCCCAGCCCAGCCCACACTATGGCTAAGCCCTTGTTTGTAGTTTTTCTTTCTTTTTGTGAATCCGAGATCGGTAAAAACCACAGCCTTCCAGTACAATCTTTTCTATCGATACGGTAGCGTGTAGACACTCAGAAATATACAAACTTAGAAATCAGATTTTATTATTCTCTCAGAGAATATATCATTCTCGATATATTTTCATCAAATGAAAATATATATATAAATGACTTTTCTTCAAGTTTTTTTTTCTCTTTTACATTGCATGTATTGTTCTATATATATAATTGAAACCGTGGCAAATTGATTGTTATAAAAAACAATTTTTATACGTATGTTTCAATCATACAATTGATTGCCTTGACAATGAAAACAATTTTCACATGTAAGTTTATCAAATTTGACTTTTCTTTATATATATATATATATATATATATATATATATATATATTTAAATCAATTGTCTCTCGTTTCTGAAAAAAAATTGTATATGTCCATTTATAATATTATTACGATAATTAAATTCATAATTATCTCATAATTATAATTTAAATATAATTAATAACTCATATTAAATTATATTTATATCTAAGCCTTTGATGATATGGAAACAAATTTCCATTATCTCGATTGATTTCTAAATTGCATTTCTTATTCGTCATTAATTTGAAAAGCGTACTGGGGACCATGGACTCATAATTAGAAGCTCCAATAAATTAGATAAATAATTAAACTCTTTATCCTCATTTACCATTAATTCACTAGTAAGTGGTTCAATTTATAATTCAATTATGAATTAATTGGGCCCACACTCAGTTCTAGAATTAACAAATGAGAGAATTATCTTTCTGCTTCTCGCAAAAAATAATGGATTCCATGTCTGTGAATTCATATTCCCAGCCATTAATTTCAAATGTAAATCTAAAATGCAAGTATTGAGAATGCATAATTGCAAACTTTAAACAAGCAAATCAAGAATCACATTGAAATGAACAGGAATCTATAATCACTTCAGGATTCAGATTTATTCATATATGATCATCTTTGTGATTTAACTTAAATTTCATAGTAACGGAATTTATTATGAAATGTTTAATTAAACCGGTCCTAGTCCTACATTATCTCATTATATATAAATGTCCCCATCTAGATGTCTCTACATCGACAGTCCGGATAAGACGGTCACATTCTTAATGTTCATGGGTCACATTAGTGATGCTTTGATTAAATATCCCATAATTTAATTAATTTCATCACGGACTTAATTTAAGTTTATTATCCATACTTTTAATCCTCTTGTATATATAACTTTTATATATACTAAAATCATGGTTACATCCAATAAACTAGGGATTTTTCTATGATATTTGAGTATGTTCAATAATAAATGTCGCTTCTATTAATTATATAAAAACATAGTCTAATTACAATGCTTTTAAGACACTATTTCCAACAGAATCATGTTACAAAAGTGCCAATACAATTCAGAAGTAAAACGAAAGTTTCTAGTACGTCCATTCTACTTACTTACATGCATAAGCCTCGAGTATTTGTATCTAGCTAGCATATATTTCTTGAGAAGCACAGTGCTATCTCTGTCAAGCACAGTGAAATTTTTTTCCCTTTTTTTCCCCTTTTCCATTGAATCTTGTATTCATTCCATTTTATCCTTTTGCTATTGTAAATAATCTTGAATGGGTTTGTAATTTAAACTTTTCATCATAATAATAATATTTGAATCACTACCATCTTCTTAATCGTATAAATCACAAGAGCACCTATATTGGGATGTTAAATGAACATTATTTAACACCTCATCTTTGTTGTGAGTGGGCATTATAGGAGAGAAAATAAAAAATTCAAAAAAAAAAATTTAACGTCTAGTTAAGAGCTAATTTGAAATCCTTTCTATAAATACACACCAATGTGCACACATATTTTCTCAACATGTATTTTCTCACAGATGACAGAGGTTCATCCTATCATACATGAATGTCTATGTCAAGATATTAAGTCGATATGAAATATCTAAATTATTTACTTAACGTGTATTTTCTAGTATTATTGTATTTTCCGAGTTATTGTACTTTTTAATTATGGTATTTCTCATTTCCATTAATGTGATTTTCAATTATTATCAACTTTACAACATTGTCATTGTAAAATAATCATTGGAAACTAGCCGTTGCAAAGTAACCGTTGAAACATCTAGAAAATGATTTAAATATTGTAAAACATTTATATTTAATATGAAAATTTTTTAAGATGATTGAGTAGACTGTGTGACCTATAAATAATGAGTTTTAATGTTAAAAATATGTGGGTAAAATGGATATGTTTTTATAATAAGTATATGACAGTGAACTCCACGATTTTTGATGAATTGATAAGTCTTATAACATCCACCATTGCGGATGCCCAAATATATATCCTAATTTTAAATTTATGTGTTAATATTGGATTTGTAATCATTAAAGTTTTAATTTTAGTATCTTAAATATTATAAACTTTGAAACAATAACTTCAAAAAATAAGTAATTTATTTTGAAACAAGAAGATATTAATTTTTTATTAGAATAAACTTTTCTTTATGACATGAATTCTCGCTCCTTGCATAGTGCACAACTACTGGGAATCACTCCCCTGAGTGTAATCAGAATCTTAACCTGTGGGACAAATATCCTTGAAAACAAACCTAATACGAGCTTTTTCACGAATCACGAGGACCGTCGAAAGATTGAGTCTTCCTCAGATTCCAGTGAAGCCCGTCGTGGATGCTACGTAAGAAATCGTTAGTTGAATCAACCTGACATGCTGTGGGGACAGGCCATGGTGCCATGCTGCAAACAAGCGCATCCCCAGGGGCCAACTGTTTCCGGTCCTTTCCATCAAAGGATACCCAGGCATGACTTCTGCTGTTGAAAGGGACGACCACTCTGATCGTCACATGCTCTGGTAATATTAGAGGCCGGAAGGATAATGAGTGGGGGCATATCGGTGTGAACAGAATCCCGGGAACCTGTATGTCATCGGATTTTGTTCCGGTATTAGCAACTGTATAAGAGAACACTAACGGATATGGTCAGAGTTGATAAAAGATTAAACGTTGAAAAGCACATACCTGAGGATGGACCATCGATCCTCCAGCAGCCAGGGAATATGCTGTGCTCCCAGACGTAGTAGACAATATAAGACCGTCCCCTTGTACGCAGGTGACAAACGAGTTGTCGCAATAGCATTCAAGATTTGTAAGGAATGAAGAAATACCACGGTCAATAGTAACTTCATTCAAGACGAGCATGGGACCTTCATTCTCAAATTCACTTTTGGCTGCATCTCGAATGATATGGCACTGCAACCGATGTCTCAATGTGATACCGATAGGACCACTGAGGATGGAGTTCAGATATTCTCGGTAGTGTTCGCTATCTGATTGTGTTAAAGATCATTTGACAGTCCAGAGAATATCATTTTCAACGGACAATAGATCATCCTCACAAGAAATGATAAAGGATCGTGATGTAAAAAACTAAGAATGAAAACAAGAAACCGTATCGAGAAGATTGAGGATACAAAATGGGGTCATGAAACCGAGAGAACCCAAAGAGAATGGCACAATTGGAGGAACGGGGCCTTTGAACACAGATGCAGCCTGGAAAAAAATAAAATGGTATGCGGTCATTTCCAACGTAGCTAGCTCAAATTTTCAAAGAAAAGTCCATTGGTGGCCTAAGTTAAGAGGAAAACTTCATCAACCATGGACATGGAGAAGCAAAATTCAATTTGGAAAAGGTAGAAACAAAATGTTTCACGATTCCTTAAACACCGAGTATACCATAGAGCATCACACATACCCAAAGGACGGTTCCATCCCCGCCTAGAGTTACAACGAGGTCGACCTTTGTGTGCAAGAGTAGCATCTCCTTGTCTGTGGAAAAAAAGCATGGAACGGTGTTCACAGATGCAAACAAACACATGAATCGACAACAGGTACAAAGCATCAATCTATTATCCAGTTTACCAAGATGAAGTCATACTACATGAATGAAAACTGAAAAGTTTAGGGAAAAGAGGATATCACGTATTTAGTATTATTAACGAAGAAAAAAAAACACGACCACGTCATATTAAATCATTTAGTATTACCATCAAGCCAGGTCTGTACAAAGCCATAGTATGATGATTCTGCCAAAAGCTCATTCTTTACTCGTGGCTCCACGAATATATTTAGTTTTTTCTGCTCCTTCAACCATCTGGGAAAGAGAATACATCTTAAATGGTAATTAATATTAAGATTATGGGTACAATGCAGAGACAAGATTGAAATAAATGCGGAATAAATCCCACTGGGAATTTTTTCTGATCATCTTTAAGTTTAAAGATGCCTTAATGGTTTCAAGAAGTTTAAGACTTGTCACATTTTATCTCACAGTGGCTAGTAAGTCGGAAGTTTTAACAAAATTTAGGGTAAAGTTACAAGTAACATAAATGACGGAAATACATAATGTAAGAACCAGACATCTTAAAGCATCTTACCTGACCATTTCAAAACAGAGAATTTGTACAGAAGTTGAATTTGGCTTGGTCAATATAAGCACAGTCTGAGGGGGGGATTCCCACTTCAAGGAAATCTGAAACAAGATAATTTTACTCGCAGATTGATACTTAAATTTAAAAACTTTCGTAAATAAAAATATTTATGATAGGGAATTACAAGCAATGAGTGATCAATCAAAATGATGCAAGACGATATTTGATAAACACTAGTACAATAGTTATACCTGTTTGCTGCTACGTTCCGCAGTTGTAATATTACCCTTTTCAAAAGAGACAATGTCATGTTTGTGGCGATCACCTTTTTCGCCATTGCAGCACCATGCTAGCCTAAACGATGCCTGTCTCCATAAAATCAATATGTCAAATCTTGTTCTATCATTTCTTTTTATTTTTTTTTCTCTTTGGTATATTGTTACCCATGAGATATGAAAGAAGAAAATTAATGCAGGTAAATCTAAAATATTAAAGAGCATAAGTCAATAATCATATGACGGGGCTAAGAAACGATATCACACCTTCCTCATCATCTTAGCGTGCACCAAGGGAGAGTCAGAATCAGATTCACCATCTCGAAGAACTTCATTAGCACATATATCATCCTTCCCATTGCACAATTCACATTTTTCACTGTTCTCATCAAACAACATGATTTGGTCAAGCGAGTTTCCAGCTTTCTGCACATTAAACTCACTGCATTGCCCTCTTGATGACAGCTCTGCAAAGCAGGCAAGAACATTATATCTTGCGAAATCCTGGGAAACTTTAAATTATAGACTAACCTCCATTGCAGAGTGGAACACAACAAAAAACAGAAAGCAATTACCAAATCAATATCAAGGAAAACAGAAGCAAATTTTAGTATGCAATATTTCACGGTTGACAAAAGATGCAAACTAATACCAGGTTAGATTATCCTCGTGTCATAGCCAAAAATCTACCAGGAATACTACAGTCTCGCAAAAGTATCCATTGCTAGTTTTAACAAACTAAACATGCCAAAAATGGGGAATCTGTTTCCCTGTTAGTTGGAACTTTCAAGACAGAGAATGGAAAAGAAATAGAATAATGGGACGACATAAAAATAAAACCATCAGTGTTTATAATCCTTGACTGACGCAGTTTCTTTTTTAGACCCCATTTCGTAGTCATTATATCTCAAACCAAGCATAGATCGGTTGATCAGTTTCATCAAAACTGAGCTGGAAATCACAAACGGATATAATTCATTTTGCCTGTCTTTTAAACCTTCAACGTGATATTGGTTTGCAAGTCAACCTAAACATTAGCTCAAAAAATGACCAGAAACATCAACAAATATCAACTCACAAATTCAAGAAGTAATCATCATTAACTTTGAGCTATCATTAAGGAAAAATAATCGACGTGCAAAATATGTGCATCTTGGATAAAATTCCATTTTCTAAACAAGTGATGCTATATGTAATCAACTTTACTATATACACACAAGTTGGTTATAACCTCTTTGCTCCAACAGCAAGTTACGTGCCCTCTCCAGTTCATATTTGCGCTTCCATTCAGCAGCCTCAGCTTGTGCAGAAGCCTTCCCTTCAGTAACTCTTCTTAGTGCCTTCGCTACAGCTAAGATCGCAGGTCAAATCAAATGTTTTGTGTTAAGATATGGCATAACTTCAAATGGTTAAGTACTACAAAAGACACACTTCTTAAAGCCTCTGAAAATTCAAAGAGATGATCATCAATTCCATCAAGGAGCGGCTGTTGGACAAGCTCATGAATGGCCTTCTCAGAGTTCAATAGAGGGGGAGAATAATCAAAACCATTTTCCACTGGTGACACACCGGAATTGCCCTGTTCAGAAGAAATCATGTTAGCCTTCAGAATTTCTTCTAGTGTTCTGAGAAAACTAGAGCAACACTCAAACGAACGTGATCCAACAACATGCAGCCGTAATTGAGACAACTGAAGCAAGTGATTTTGTAATATGCCTCTGTCTAAAAACTGGTATAAAAAATGGAACTTATCCATGGTATAAGCCGTAAGCCACTACATCATCTTTATTTACTTCATACAGAGCACTCTAAGAAACAACTGGATCCATACAATAATTCACTGGATAGGATCTCTTCAATTCAAGAATAAAAGCAGTCCTCGTATATGATGAGTTTCCTCCCAGGTACTCTTGATAAAGTATGTTGCTTCTAAGTGAGATTTATTATGTTACATTCTTCTGTCTTTGATAACACATGTGATTATACTCAAGAGAATTGCAAAAGGCTTGAATATGATGCATGATCAGAGTTTCCCAAATACTTTCCCATTAATTATTTACTTCCAATTGGGATTTTTTATTATGTTTTTAAGCCTATGACCATACATGTGATCATACTCAAGAAAATAAGCAAGCTAAGTATCACAAAGCACGTTGGAGTCTGGTCTAAAAAAATTTATGCTTACCATTTAGTTGCAAGTTGAAAATCAAGGAACGGAATTTTAAAATATTAAAATCGATTAAAAATTAAAATAAAAAAAAGTCCCCATTTATCCCAGCAGTCAGCACACACCAATTTGGTCCAACATATGTAAGCACGACCAGTACTGGCCTTCATCCTCGCCAATCAACAAAGTAATTAAACAGCAGACAGTCAATTACTGGCACAAATCCTCATCAATCCATATTCAGTAACATCACTAGAAACTTAAAGATAATTAGCTACCGGCACCCAATCTCAGCCATTCAGGAAGACAAGAAATCTGTTATAAGTAAAGGTTGAGCATGATCAGTACTGGCCCTCACACCCTTCGGTCAAGAATCCAAGAAAACAATCAAACACCGGGTAAGCATAACCAGTACAGACCCTCATGCTCGACAACCAAGAAAACAATTAAACAGCAATAATAATAGGCCGCTGTCACGCATCGTCACCAATCAAGAATACAAGAAATCAAGAAACTCTTTCGGCACCAAGAAAATGAATATCGGGTAGAATTCTTAACCCCCGAAAACCAATCATTACGTTCAAAAGCAAAAAAAAGGGGGAAAAGAAAACTCGTACGTTGGAGGTAAAGGAGTTGCTTGGAGACATGGGACCCTCCTCCCCCTTATACATGAGTTCCCGTGTACAAACACACACAGCAGACAGTTAAAGAGAACAAGCCGGCGATCGAATACTGTCGAAGAATCTGCAGAGAGAACACCGATTAAATGGGAGTCAAATAAAGGGTTTTAGCAAGCAGGCGTGTTCAGTCATGCGCATTTATTTATGATGGTGGTAGTTAGGAATTGGAGGAAGTTCATGGTGGGACCATCTACACGACGCGTGGTTCGGACATGGAAAACACAAGAGCTCTGAGTCGGGAAGGAGACTTCCATGTTCTATACCGTAGGGCTTTGAAAATGTCAAAAATTCATTTTTTTTAAATTTCCTCCTTTTTTTTTTCTTTTATAAAAAAAATCTTGAGAATTGAAAGCTTAAATTCAAACATAATAAAATATATTCGAACTCGTGTTCAATATCGAAAAAATTTAATGGAGCTCGAGTTCGGCTCAAATTCGACGATTTCAAATATGATAATATGTTTTTCGATCCGACTTTATTCGTTTCCACGTCTATTAAACCTTGTTCCAGATTTTAGATTGAAAATTAATTCAAACCTATATTATACATCAAACAATAATACTTATCATAATTTACGACACTTCTGCTATATATCAAGTATGAATGATTAAACTAAGAGTGAGTCTCATGTGAGACCGTCTCACGGGTCATAATCCGTGAGACGGGTCAATCCTACTCATATTCACAATAAAAAGTAATACTCTTAGCATAAAAAGTAATACTTTTTCATGGGTGACCCAAATAAGAGATCTGTCTCACAAATATGACCCGTGAGACCGTCTCACACAAGTTTTTGCCTTAAACTAATCAATTTTTATACATTGTTTGGTGCAATAAATGTATCTGACAGTAGAGTCGTGATGTTCGGACGGTTGTTTATGTTAAAAGATATGAGTTATATCGTTTATACTAGTTAATTTTTTTGTAAAATAAAAAATGTTTAGTCCTACAATTAGTATCAAAGTAAAATTAAAATATTCAATTCTCATGTATTGCCAGAAGCACAATTATGTAGAGGTAGATTGTCCAGATGCTATAGTTGTCCTTATAAGAAAAATGATATATTTTTTGTGGACAAAAACTTGTGTGAGACGGTCTCACGGGTCGTATTTGTGAGACAGATATCTTATTTGGGTCATCCATGAAAAATTATTATTTTTTATGCTAAGAGTATTACTTTTTATTGTGAATATCCGTAAGGTTGATCCGTCTCACATATTAAGATCCATGATACGGTCTCATATAAGACTTACTATTTTTTGTGAATCGAAAAGTATTTGAAACTACATACATGAAACATGTAATTCACAAAATATGATCCATCGTTATTAAAACCCATGTTTTATGCACGCGTTAGTACAATGTGTAATTTACAAAATGAGTGGGTCTCATGTGAGACCGTCTCACGGATTTTAATCTGTGAGACGGGTTAACCATACCCATATTCATAATAAAAAGTGATACTCTTAGCATAGAAAATAATAATTTTTCATGGATAACCCAAATAAGAGATCCGTCTCACAAATACGACCCGTGAGACCGTCTCACACAAATTTTTGCCAACCAAAATAAGAAACATGTGATTTACAAACATGACCAATCGTTATTAATACTAGTGTCTTACCTTCAAAAAAAAAATACTAGTGTCTTGAAAAACATGATTTATCAAATTATTATATATATGTAACCATATAGTGTTCCCAAAAAAGAAAAATATAGAAAAATGAAATTTATTTTATATGTATGCATTGTGTATTTTATTTTTAATATTTATTGCTTCCCAATTATATAATCCACGTTTTTCGTTTATCTCAAATATATAGTTCGATTTCCATATTTGATAAAATATTTTACTCATTTACCCCTATTTAATGTGCATAAATATATCCACTTTGTTTTTATAATATCATTAAATAAGAATGTATTAGAAATCATGTCAGTATAATTTGTTTTCTCATTAATATTATTAATTTATGTAAAAAAATAAAATAAATTTTATAATTGAGAATGATGGATCATCCGTTATGTAACGTACCTAACTCTTCGGACTTTTCTTGGGCTGCTTTTGGTCAATTCTTCGATGAATTGACTTACCTACCAAGTAAGAACAAAAAAACAAAAAAAAAAATTAAAAAAGGAGAGGAAAATTAAAGTACTTCGTCAACTCTGACTAAAAAATGTTTATAATTTACTTCCGTTATATATATATATATATATATATATATATATATATATATATATAACATTATTTGAATTCATTTTTGTTCTAGTATTCTCCACGGATTATTCATCTTCCACGATGTTTTATCATGGATTGTGAGTCAACTTCCTTATTCGAACGCTTTCTCGGACCAACTGCAATTCTCGTGGACTTCAGCATTTGAGCTTTCATATCTGATGGTCTTTCTGTTGTTCAACTTTCGTATATTTCATGTGCAACGATGTGATTAATTATTTATCGTATACATTTTTTATTTAATCCATGTAATATATGTTATTATTATAATATTAAAGTTGGATCTGACAAAGAGAAAAATAATGTAATGATCAAATTTTTAAAATCCCCAAAATGCTCGTATTTCTTATAACAATACCTTAATATATTCGATCGTTTATCTAATAGAATGACCGCAACTATCATTGCTTACTCAAAAGGCAAAAATTTGTTTGAGACAATCTCACGAGTCGTATTTTGTAGACAAATCTCTTATTTAAGTCATCTATAAAAAAATATTACTTTTTATGTTAAGAGTATTATTTTTTATTGTGAATATCGATAGGATTGACCCGTGTCACAGATAAAGATTCGTGAGACCACCTACTCTACTCAAAATATTTTGTTGGGAATAAAATCAAATTTAAATATTTTTCAATTTTTTAAATTAATAAATAAGATTTAAAAGTTTAATATCATATATACATATCGTATGTGAATGAAGTAGTAATAAAGTGTAAACAATTCATGGGCTTATTTTGGGCCTTGTTGCATTCTAAAGCCCATATCGAATTTTGGCCCCAATGAATTTTATTTCACCTGGTTTTCTTTCAACGCCTCTTAACATCTACAATGGAGTCCATTCAAACACCACCCACGGCCACCGTGAACGGCGGCGACACCGATAATACAGTTTTCACTATCTCAGGCACCAAGGCCGAGAGGGAAACCGGCACTGATCACGGTAATGGGGCCAAGGAAGAGCTGGAACACGCAGCCTCCGAGGAGATCTCCTCTGATGAGACTTCCAACTATGGAACTCCGAGTTTGAACCCAGAAACGGATGCCGGAGAAGAAGATGAAGAAGAAGACGAGGAGGGAGAAGAAGAGGAGCACAATACGAAGCAGCAAAAGCAGATTTCTGAATTGCCGAAAGGCGGTTCTTTGGAAGCCAGAATTGCTCTAATGCTCCCAAGCGCTGATACGACGAATACGCCGTTGCCTCTCCCGAACGGGAAGCCCGCACATGCCGTGAAGAAGCCCAAGAAGAAGAGCAAGGACGTGTGGACCACCACGTCCAGGAAGGGGAAGAAAAAGACCAAGCATGTCTCTAACAATTGCCATAATTCCAAGAAGGCAGCAAACGTTGGCCCCTCGGCCGAGGGTAAAGTTTTAATCACACCAATTCCAAGATTTCCCGACAAAGACGACGACAGCCCAGACTTGAAATTATGTCTTTCAAAGGTGTACAAGGCAGAAAAGGTTGAACTCAGTGAAGATAGATTAAGTGTGGGAAGCACTAAGGGGTATAGAATGGTGAGAGCTACTCGAGGTGTGAGTGAAGGTGCATGGTATTTTGAAATAAAAGTGGTGCATTTGGGAGAGACAGGGCATACGAGGTTGGGGTGGTCGACAGATAAAGGCGACTTGCAGGCACCAGTAGGATACGATGGGAATAGTTTCGGGTATAGAGATGTTGATGGCAGTAAAGTGCACAAGGCTTTGAGGGAGAAGTATGGGGAGGAAGGATATAAAGAAGGTGATGTTATCGGGTTTTACATTAATGTACCAGATGGAGGGTCTTACGCTCCCGATCCTCAGCGAATGGTTTGGTACAAGGGGCAGCGCTATGTCTGTGCTCCTGATGCCAAAGATGATTCCCCCAAAGTTGTTCCTGGTGAGTACATATCTGTTCTTTATAATGTAGATTGTTTCAATGCATATCGTTGTTCTAGATCATTGCTAGTGTAAACTTGATGTTAACCTTTATTTGACCGTTGTTTGTGTGCTATATATTTGATAAAGCATAATTTGGATGCTGTGTGTTTTGTAAGTGTCAATGAAGAAATTGTCTTGGATGAATATACTTCTGATCGGAATCTCTGGAGAGATCTCTTAGTCTTAGGAGAGGTTTGAATGCTCGCACCCTATTTGTTTGATTGGTTTAAGGAAGCTTACTTATCTTATGGTTTAATGGCCTTACCTGTCTTTGGTTTAATTTATCTGGTGGGAAATAATTTTTTTACTCAAAACATACACATTTTCACACATATACACACACCATAGGGGGAGTCTTTACCATTTGCCATTATTCTTTTGGTATCCATCTTCAACAGTGCCCAAAACAGTGATTAGAAGTGAGAACTCAACAGATAACTTTCTGGAAACACCAAATGTAGTAGTGTACACTAGAGAATCTTGAATCCAAATAAAAATACAATACAAATGAAGCTCAGAAATCCAGTCAAAAAGAAACAGCAAGAAGCAATAAAAAGATGAATAAGATTAGTATATAAAATTCCCACAATTTTTTTTGTAGGAGTTCCCAATGTCTACTTTTCTGATCAATATGATCACTTTGGTCTATGGTCGAAACTTTGTATTACGTTTTGAATAGACACTATTTTTCAGTCTAGACTGAGTATTGTTCTATTTGTCTACAAGATTTTTTGCTTTCATCTAAAAAAAGGAAGAAGAAGAAGTTGGGCAACCAATCTACTAGGCAAGAGCCCTCTCTTTCTCCTAAGGAGGTCCGTATTCAGTGGTATGCATGTAGTCCACGACAATAAATAAGCAAAAAATATGCATTTTCCTATTCTAATATTAAACCAAAGGATTGACAAATAAAAGTGCTAATGCTATAACCAATCCATTAATTGTTGAAGCTTCCATAAAAGCTAGATTAAGCCACTCACTGGACTTAGAGGAATGGATTAACCGGTTTGTCATTCAATCAACAAATTAATTTGGGTCATTTTATTGTATTGTTTTAAAGTTGGTCAATCAAGTTCATTGAAGGTTGTGTTGGATTGGTTTCTATCATGGGAAGTTTTTTCGGATGAGAAGAAGAAACTTGGTAATGTAATTTGAAAGTTTTATATGGTAGCTGATGGATAGTGGGTAATGGTTGATGGTATATTATAATTATTTGAAAAGGTTAAGGAAATTGAATAGGTTGAGGAAAGGGAATGATTGATTAAATATTCCAGGGGGAAAATAATGGTTGGATAAATGCAATGATTTGTAGTTGGAGATGCTGGTAGGAATTTTGAAATAAAAAAATGACATGAATTTAAGTTTTAAAAGAACAGAAAGTGAGAAACACAACTTGATGTACCCTATAGTTATAGTGTTCTAGCTCTCTATACAATTCTAGATATTAGGCTTTTTCATGCATGGTGTTAACTTCTTTGGTTTTTTTGTTCCAGTTTTATTTTAGGTCGCGTGTAAGAAAACCAAGGTTTGGTTTGATTGTTTTACTCGCGTTGCTTAATTGTTTGTCTGTTAAGATTTTGAGTAAGAAACTATAGTTTATTGGCAATAAGAAAAAGTCCTAATTTTCAGGTTGATGCGATCTCTTCATTTTTTCTTGAACAAACAAGTTAAGTTGTGGGTGCAATATATTTGAATTTGGAAATGAAATACTCCAGATGGAATATAAAATCATGTGAAGAGGTAGCGAAAAGTTGTTTCAATCTTTTCATAGCTTTCGAACCTGATTATCTTGTCTGTGAAAGGTAAAAAAACGGTAGGTCTATTTGGTAGTTAAAATGCCAACTGAACTAGCTATGCGACAGATGTATGTTAGCACCTTGATCGCCATTTTTAATTTCCATCAGGCTTGTAATGACTGTTTATTTGTGGAATGTTTCCAAATCTGAATGCAGAGGCAGAAATGATTTTTTATGGTGAAGGGATGGTGGTTGAACAATTAAGTACTATATCTCAAAATGCGAGATTCTTTATCATGCATGGTTGCTTTATATGTTTTGGATTGTTTCTACATTGACTTACAAGTTACCTTCTTTGAATTTTAATTCTTCGACATGTAATTAATTGTAGGTAATTAATCTACCATTGAGTTATTCATGAGACCCTTTTTTTTGGTGTCGTGCAGGAAGTGAGATGTCTTTTTTCAAAAATGGAGTATGCCAAGGGGTTGCTTTCAATAATCTTTTTGGTGGTCACTACTACCCTGCTGCTTCAATGTACACTCTTCCGAACCAACCGAATTGTGTCGTGAAGTTCAATTTTGGTCCTGATTTTGAATGTTTTCCAGAAGACTTTGGTGGACAACCTGCTCCAAGGCCCATGATCGAAGTTCCTTATCAAAGTTACAATGGCAGAGTTGAGAACGGTGTGTTCAATGAGAAGAAAGAGTAGCTATAAATTTCGGTTGCTTATATTTATCAGTTTCATAGGAACCAGCATTTCTTTAAATTTGAAATATGAACAGTCACCTAGTTGGAAACTTGACTTTTCTTGGAAGCACGGCTTGCCATTTCACGATGACCAGTTAGCTGTAGATTGCTATAATTAAAAGAGAGGAAACAACATAGATTTCAATTTTAAAGAGGAAAGTATTTATTTATATGTCAAAAAGATTCTTATCCATCTTGTAAAACACAAGGGTCAATTTCTTCCTTTTTTGGCAACAACAATTTATTGAAATCTAATGCTTCTGCAATCATTTTTTCAAGTTTTTCTTCGTGACCCATTTTCAATATTATCTCAAACGATGGTGGTTTCTACCAATGCCATGACTGGATCTCATTTCTCTTTCTTGTGGATAACTCATGTTAGCAATCTTACTAATTCTTGTTTCATTAGTATAACTTGGGAAGCGAAACTTACTGGAAAGTGTAAACAAAAGCTCGATGAAATATTATTTACAAGTCACTGCATACACCATCTAGTCCATCTTAGCTATAAGCTCTTGAGTTTGTTTCTCTGTTTTCCTTAGCAAAGATTATCAAAGGAAGCCTATTTCTATGATTTCTACGTGATGGAAAGTTAATTTGTTGGTGGTGACAGGTGGTAGTAGTCCATGGAAAATTTCAAGAATTTGCCCAATGTTCAACGTGGTAAAGGCAGTCAAAGATTGAGCAGTATGTATTCTCAGGTTTGTCATGTTCCACTTCTAAAAAGTTCTAGGCCCTTTTTATGTCTCTTGTTCTATATTATCATTATGCTAATGGTGTCTTGAAAAGATTGGAAACATGGCTGAGAGTGTGTTTGAAAGAGAGGCAATGTTTGCTCTTGTTCTCTATGCTTGGTGGGGATGTGGGATAATTGCGTTTACTTCTCTGGGGTATGTCATAATTACATGAAAATCAAACTATATTTAAATATTACTTATATGTCATTCTGAAAAAGAACAACAAATAAATCCGACGACTTCTACAATTACAAGTACCCTCCAGGTCTATTTATTCTCATTATTAACCCAATTTTGTCCAAATACCAAGAATTAGATGAGGGAATTTGAGTGTTTTAAGGATTTGCAATGAAATACGTCGGTATTCGGAAGATCGATAACCGAAACCTTCGAACTGGATATTGAAGAAGTCCTCTTATATCGTTTGATTAACTTCCGGAACAGTTTTGGGAAAATGAAATGCATGTTTGGTTTCGTTTTGGAAAAACTAATATCAAACAGGTTATAAATGATCTGATAAAATTGTTCTAAGTGGGGTGTATTCAATTCAGAGTTTTGATGACTTTTAATGACTTTTTTAAATGATAGACTTTTATGGATTTGATAAATTTTTATTGACTTTTATGGAATCTCACAGATTTATGTGGATTTATGTAGACTTTTTTGCAAGATTTTTATAGACTTTTGTAGATTTTTTTTTATAGAATTTTATAAATTTTGTACTTAACTATAACATGTGATTTTTTATTAATTTCTTTGAACCAATAATTAATTGACATATATAACATAGTCAATTTGAAATTATTTTTAATATTTATATTAATAAATAAATTTACTTATTTAAAAGTTAAATCGTTTAATCCTTACATGTATATATATGTGGGTTTATATGCATGTTTGTAAATTTTTTAAAATACATCAATTGAACCAAATACAATTTTTTACAATTTGTAGTTGTACCTTAGGCTTTAATGTTTGTATGTCAATGAATTCCATGGAGTTATTAAAAGTCCATGGAAAATTTGAATACCTATAGAATTTTATAGAGTTTATAAAAGTCAATGTTGAATACCACTTGACTTTTTAAAACTCCATGAAAGTCTATTTTGAATACCACAAGACTTCTATAGAGTATGCAAAAGTCTTGATTGAATACCTCTAGATTTTTAAAATCTACAAAAGTCAATAAATTTCCCACGTTGAATACACCCCACTTACTTTTTTTTTTTGGACTTTCACAGGGAGGTCTGGTGGAATTAGGTCTAGATTATATATATATAATAAGAGACTAAAATTGGAAAATAATGATAAGAATTTAATGAAAAGTAATGGTTATGCTAGGAGATGTAAAAGGGGGAAATTCTTTGATTTTTGTTCATATTTTAGAGATAGAGATTATTTTCGAAGATTAAAAAAACATCGCAAATATTTTTTGAAATATTTAATTTTGTCTTACTATATTGCTGGAATTTGGAAATGTTTCATTGTTTCTGTATTTGTTGCCAGTTATTTTGTTTTCACTTTTTAGTCATTTGTTATATAGATAATTGATTGTTATTTGGTCGATTCTTTATAATAATAATAAAAAAAAATAGATTGAATTTAAAAATCTTGAATTGGATTAAACTTTATGGATTATAATGAGTGAATTGGATTTTAAAAACTTAATTTAAAAACCTATCACAAACTTATAGGTACTGCATAGGAAATGGTGGTCAGTGTTTAGTGTGTGAGAAATGAGATGTCATCTTATTATCCTAAGAATGCATGTAAGAGTGAATATTTATCGATGCACACGATTAGCGTCTATGATGCTAAAGCGGTTTGTGTTGTTCTCCTTTGATTTGCCTGCAAATTCATAGCGATTTGTCCCGCAGGATGCGAGTTCAAGTTCATCGACTGTGTCCCGTGATCCACCCTCACTCATCGACGGGAAACTAAAGTAAGACGAGGGCTGGTAAAGAAACTGAACTTACTACTCTTGTAGATAACAATATGGTACCTCCACAAATTCCTCCTTCTGTGCACTGTGTGAGCAGCTAATAGCTTCATCCCAAAGGGACGAAATGCACCAAACATCAAACCACTACCCAGAGGGTTTCAGTCGAGGGAACTACTGGGCTTGGGGAGTCGCCGCCTGCATCCTCGTCGATGAGATCCATCGCCCTCCATTTCCGCATTCGCTGTGTGTCCTGATGTTTAACTTTCTTCTTCTTTTGTTTTTCTTTTCTTTTTTGAGCTAATTTAGTGCTTGTGTATGATTTTTAGCTTAAAAAATAAGTTTGGTTTGTTTTTTAAATCCAAATTCCTAGTTCATATTTGAGTTATTTATTTATCAAACAATATCTACTTCTGATTTCGTTTATCACTTTTGTTTTCAAATATTATATATTTCTCCACTTCTTCATACTTAATAAATTTAATAGCTTCCATATAAAAATTTAAAATAAAAATGTATATAAACATAATGTTCAAAAAACTATAAAATACTATAGTAACTTTTGAATAATCAAAATCATCGTAACACCAGTTTTAGATTAATATATATAAACATAATGTTAAAAAACTATACTATAAAATATGCTCATATGAACCTAATTCAATTGTCAGATTATAACTAAATTTTTTAAAGGTAAAAACTTGTATGAGACGGTTTCACGGGTCGTATTTGTAAGATGGATCTTTTATTTGGATCATCCATGAAAAAAGTATTACTTTTTATGCTAAGAGTATTACTTTTTATTGTGAATATGGTAGGGTTGATCCGTCTCACAGATTAAGATCCGTGAGACGGTCTCACATGAGACTCACTCTTTTTTAAGAGTAGGTCTCTTTTGAGACGATCTAACGAATCTTTATCTGTGAGACGGGTTAATCTTACTTATATTCACAATAAAAAATAATATTATTAATAAAAAAAATAATATTTTTTCATTGATGATCCAAATAAAATATTCGTCTCAAAAAATATAATCTGTGAGATCGTCTCATATAAATTTTTACTATTTTTTAGTCAACATACCAAATTGACCCGACCCTTGAGTGGAATAGGATGGGGAGAATTAACGTTTGCCCCCTCGTTCAGCATTTTGTTTGTCCCTATGTATAGAGACAAGCCCACGCTACATAATTCAAAGACACAGAAACCAACAAAATTAATTTAATAATTATTAAATTATATCCCGTACGAGTACATAATCATTAATGATTAAATTGCGAGTATAAATTCATTAATGACACCATATTAACCCCCGTTGCCATTCCTTTAAACTTAAAGTAAAAGTAATATCTTCGTTCGTAGATTATTGTGTTAGTCCTAAAATATATATAATAAATATTAAAAAATAACGATAACGGATTCATCATCATAAAAACAATATTGATGATGTCCTACAAAGGCTCTAGTCATCCTTGAATTCGGGCAGGAACAGAGGACCAAAAGCAGGACCAGATTTCAAGTTGTTTTCGAGAATTTGAATAGAGCTCGGATATCATCAGTTAGCTAGTGTTCAGGTCACCTGGTCATGATTCATCTACTAGGCATGAGTCCTCTCACCCGACCAGGGTTCATCTAGCCTATCCAAGGTCCATCTCGCCCCGCGAAGGTCGTATAGCCCAGCCATGATTCATCTAGCTCGGCCAGGGTTTATCTAGCCCGACCAAGGTCCACCTAGCTCGTCCACGGTAATCTCTCCTGGCCAGGGCCCATCTAGCCCGACCAAGGTCCATCTCACCCGACCAGGGTTTATCTATCTCGGCCAGGGTTCACTGCCCAAACCAGGTTTAGGTCCAACCAGTATGGGTCACCATACATCATTAGCATGAAAATCAGTGTTCATGACAAGATCAGAACAGTATGGATCGTCGTGCTTATTGACAGAGGACAGGACATGAGAAGCCATCAGAGGACATGGCTTGGCATATGTATAATCATGAATAATGTCCGTACCCTATGATCGAAGTCATATTCTCCCATATAAATACCCAGGTTTGCTCATTTGGTAAAGATATAATGCATTCTACTGCATTCAATAAATTCTCTCTCTATTTAGTTAACTTTGTACTGAATTAAACGTCGGAGTGGCTACGCAGTAAACCCTTCTGACGCTCCACTGACATTTTCTTGTTGAGTGTGTGCAGATCGTGTGACTCGATCTTATTCTACCTCGTCAAAGATATAGGTCAGGCCCCACCTCACCTGGGCTCATCTTATTAGGTCAGATCAGGCTCATCCCACCAGGTCAGGATAGGACATGCCTGGCTACCCGAGCTCATTCCATCAGGCTAGTGAAGGTCAGGCTACCCGATCACATCCTACAGCCGAGGCTACCAGAGCTCATCTCTCCAGACCAGACCACCGGGGCTCGTCCCATCAGCCAGGCTAGCCTCGTCCCATCAGGCCATGCTAAGCCAGGTCATACTGATCCTATCAAGTCAAAAATATTCATATGGAAAGAACACTATTTATTCTCGGTAGATTGTCCACCAGCTCGCCCAATCTACACGGGCATCATCATTGACATCGTATGTGGGAAATCCGATTTATAGACTTAAGCGTCAGAGTTGTCACACCGGAAACCATTCTGGTGTCTCACCGACATTTTCTTGTTGAGTGTGTGCAGCTCATCATACCCGGGCTCATCAGACCCTGTCAAGGGTACTCCATACCAGACCACCGGAGCTCATCCCTCCAGACAAGACCACCCGAGCTCATCCCACCAAGCCAGGCTAAGCTAGGCTCGTCCCATCAGGCCATATCATACTGATCCTTATCAAGTCAAAAATCTTTACTGGAAAAGAACAACATTTATGCTCGGTAGATTATCCACTCAACTCATACAATCTACTCGGACATCATCAAGTATTGATATATACATATCTATATATATTCATATATTCATAGTATCAAATAAATATATCTCTTTTCTAGGTAGCATTTACTACCATCCATAATCAAAATTTTGAATTTCCCAACCAGCTCATCAATTTAATTAATTTAGATTTTCTACAAATCTAAAAATCTTGATGTTTATGTAAATCTTTTGAGTGATGCCATATACACAACAATATTTATATAACAATTTTTATATTGTAAAAAACTCAATTTATTAAAATATCATGAATATTTAATACAAAATCTCATTATATAATAATAAAATATCATGATATATAAGCAATCACTTAGTGGAAATGGAAGTGATAGGGGGAACCAAGAAATCACCTCTCGCGTGCAAAATTATAAAAGATCTCCTTTAAGATCAAACAATTCGATCGAATGTATGACTGTATGTGTGATAGCATATATTATACAAGGAATATCAATGAACCTATAGTTGATATAAATATCGTTGTATGATGTACCGGCTTTAACTTTAGCATTGTCTAGATTTTACACTTTCATTATATTATAAGGGTCTGTCTGAAGTGAAATATAAGATAATAATGTAGAGATAAATAATATTTTGTAATAATAAAATAAATAAAAAATGATAGTCAATATGATGTTTTATTTGATTGATTAAATTTGAGATAATATTATGATACCAACTGTGGGGGCCCGTGCTCCTGATTAATATTTAATGACCAAACAACCAGGATTTATTATTGTAAACAGCGAAAGCGATTAAAAATTTTCCATTTTGGGCCTACAGAAATTTCGGCATGACCTATTCGTAAATAGGACATCCCAAAAATATCAAAACATCACAAACAACATTTATATACTCGAAATAAAGTCATAATAGCAATTCACAAACCTATAGCCGCACTGGCCAGGACTAAACACATGCAGAGCCGGCAAGGCTCGATCACACCACTATCAATTCAAAACATCGTAAACATAACAGTACAGCTACACGGGGCATCTCCCCGGTAAATGTATGACTCCATAATATAGTGTATATATATATATCTGGGAAACTCTCAACCACGACTCGACGACTGGGCATATTATATTATCATTTTGCCATTTAGAAAATATCAATAATATTATTTATCAAAGGTAATTTTGTAATTAAAATTCAATTATTTGATTGATGTAAGATAAATAATTAATAGATGAATATATAATATGATAATCCATTAGATAAGATAATGATGTGGAGATAAATTATAAATCAATCCAAACGGTACCTAAAGAAAAATTTAATGCTAATTTATTAATTCATTTATCTAACAAATTATACATGATGTGTTCTTAAATTATCTTTTTCTTTATCAACACACTATTATCCTCACTTTACATAAGACTAATCTTTTTTTTCAAATATAGATAAAGACAGAGAAATGATTTATTAAGATATGATAATCATAGATATACAAATGTATTATAATATGTTTTATGATTTTTTTTGAAATGAGAGGAAATGTATATTTTTTTATAAAAAAATATTAAGAATTATATGGAAACAACATATTTAAAAGATCTACCCATTTTCCAATTAATATTATAGTCTCACACAATCCTATGATGTATGTATCATGTATGTATATGCCAACCAATAATTTACCTTTTATAAAACATGAAAATTAAAATCTTTGCCACCCAATTCCTAATCATTCCCCAAATTAACACAAAGTCCCCCTCCATTGATCACCATTTCTCTGCTCTGTTTCCCTCTAAAAAGGCTTTTAGCCTTCTATAAAAACCAGTACTTTAAACCCTACAAATTCATCCGCTTTTCACTGTTAATCTCACTCTCATCCCGGAGATTTTGTTGGGAAAAACGAAAAGATAAAGATTAAAGAAAAGCCCTTGTTGGAGTGGGAGTCTTGCTGGAGTTGGCATACAACTTGTCTCTGCACTCTGAACCCCAATAAAAGAAGGGAAAAAAACCCACAGTAAAGTACTGAGAAAAGATAAAGAAAAGAGTCCCTACAACTCTCCATGGATACATCCGAGGCTACCAAAGTGTTGATGTCGAGAATTCAGAGTTTGGATCCGGAAAATGCTACCAAAATCATTGGTGTTATTCTGATACAAGGCGAAGGAGAGGGGGATATAATAAGATTAGCCCAGAGTTCGGATAACATTTTGTTGTGTTGTGTTGATCAAGTGAAGATTTGTTTGGGAATTAGTCCGAGTAGTCACTCTTCCTACGCTTCAAATGCCGTAAGGCCAAAGAACCCATTTTGGCATAGTTCCCCAAGAATCTCGATACCAAGTGATGGATTCCATTTGAGTAACCCTTCTTCACCAGCGGGTGTTTTTCCAAGGATTAGCCCGAGGCCTGCCTCTTATGCTTCTGCAGTAAATGGCGCTTATGGTTTTTCGGGTTCGTCGAGTTTGCCTTTGTATGGAGATGAGTTTGGTGAAGAATTGTTCGGCAGCGGTGGTGGTGGAGTGCAGGTGCACCAGAAAATTCACGATCAGAATGATTCCATGGCTGATCCAAGAATCAGCCCAAGTGGAAGGAGCGGTTCTCCGATTCTCCCTTTTTCCGAGGACTTTAACAGCGGTACTACTTCCCCTCACTCCAACTCATTTCACCGAAGGAGTTGTTCTGTGAATGATGCTTCTTCATTTCTTGCTAATCTTGAGGAAGGAGGTGCTGGAATTGGATTTGGGTGGACCCCTTGCACGTACTTTGCGAGGGGGTTTTGCAAGAATGGTAGTTCTTGCAAGTTCTTGCACAGTTCCAGTGGTGGTGCGGACGCTACTGATGTAGAGTCTCCATGCAGGAATTTTTCTGGGCTTGATAGAATGAAGGCTATTCAGCAGCAGAGGTTCGGGCTCATGGCTTCCGGAGGTCACTCTCCTTATGGATGCAGCAAGCGTGTTAACTTTCTGAATGAAAATCAGAGGTAAATTCTTGTTTGGAATTTATCTTGCCCTTCATTTTTTAATCAAGTTCATCACAAGTGTAATTATTGACCTTTTTTCTGAATAGTTGAAATAGTCTTTGCCATTATTTATTTTCATGGTTTTTTCCCTTGTGCCATTGTGCTTGTGTATACTATCTTTATGTGCATTTTGAGAAGGTGGCTATGTTCTGATTTTGATCTCATCTTGTTTTACTTCACCTGGCTTTGGAATTGCAAATTGTGGTATTTTTCTTGCTCTCTTCCTCATTCTTTGGTGTATATTCAACTGTGAAATCTAGTTTTTGGTAGATGTATATGAACTGAATGCCTGCCAAAATAGATCTCCATGACAATCGTGAACTGTAGTTTTGTATATTTATGATGGAAAAGTTAAACAAGTAGATTATGTTTTTGTAATATAATTGTGTCTGTGGGGATAAATGATAATGGACGACACTTTTTGGTCTTCCGTTTGAACTAGTTCAAGTAATTTCTCATCAGCAATGTCATGTACTGTCAGATCGGCCACCGGTGCACTAATGATGGTAGATAATTTCCAAAAAACTAACCGCTATCTACCTGAGAGGAATGACCCGTTTTCAATGGGAGTCAGTTTTGGTGCAAATTTGAGTTCCCGACAGATTTACTTGACATTTCCTGCTGACAGTACATTTAAGGAGGAGGATGTATCTGTTTACTTTCGGTATGTGGTTTCTTTACAGTTGATCAAAATTTTCATTCATGGAACTAATGCTAGAATGTGCTTTGTCATCTTTATTTGAAGTAATTTTGGGCCAGTTCAAGATGTTAGGATACCTTATCAGCAAAAACGAATGTTTGGGTTTGTTACTTTCGCATTCCCCGAGACTGTGAAGCTCATTTTGGCAAAAGGAAACCCTCATTTTGTTTGTGATTCTCGTGTTCTTGTGAAACCTTACAAAGAGAAAGGAACAATCCCTGACAAGTACGTTTTTCATCACGTCTTTCTCCTTCCTACAAGCTATAATTGTTGATCCCGTACTGGTCATGATGTCCAATTTTTATTGAACCACGTGTAGGAAACATCAGAACATTGAGTTAGGGGAATATGCTTCTCTAAGCCCTACGGAACTTGATTTGAGAGAGCGCCTGGATATCCCTTTTGGTATGTCCACACGGATGGCTGCATATTAACCCTGACCACAGCGAGTTTATAACATGATTCTTCTTTTAATTATTTATTTATTTTTGGCACAGGACCGAGAATGCTGCTCAATTCACAAGAGATGATGCTGAGAAGAAAAATGGAGAAGGAAGCTGAATTACAGCATGCTTTGGAACTCCAAGAAAGAAGGATGGCGAATTTACGCCTAATGGACCTAAAAAATCTGCCTCAAATGCATAATTTTTTTCCAGTTTCTGCTCCAAGACGGTCCGAATTGATAAATCAGAATATTCTTGTTTCTTCTAATGCAATTGATCAAGAGGTTCCCAGAGGTTAGTTTTGTAAACCTCCGTCATTTCATAAATTCTCAAGCATGTGTTTGAAAACACACATGCAACGAGTAATATGGCTTGGCATCCAAGTTCAACAAATTACCATTGGCCGTCTTTTTATTTCTTACAGGTGATGATGGTGGCCGAGAAGCAGCTAATTCTCAAGCCGTTACAGCTGATGATTGGAAATTGACTGGAGGAACTAAATTGGCAATTAACAGTGATCTTCGAGGTGCCAATGACCAAGAGCGTGTGGACGCAAATGAATCTGATATATCTGGAAGGTACTAGAAGTTATTTTAAAGAAGTGCAGCATGACGCGGTTTGATAACCTTGCTGAGAAAGCATACATGATAAATCCAAGTTCAGCTATTCAGCTTGTTGTTCAATTGTTTACTGAAATTTTAAAATTTTGCTTAAAAAATTTCTCCTATTATACGTTTCTTGTTTGTCATGAACCAGCTTGGAGTACACTCTTCCTGATAACTTATTTGCTTCGCCTACAAAATTCACTTCAGAAAACCGACCAGTTCACTTCCGACCTCCAGATGAATCCTCCGACTTTAACTCTCCACTATAGTCCCAAATCACATTAAACTAAAAATGGTAAGGTTACTAATTTTCATCATTTCCTTGTGCTTCCTTTTTTGTTCTATAGCTTTCACATTTAAAAAAAATTACCGATCTTCAGCTGTTTACATGTTGCTTTATTATTGCAAAGGAACCACTGAAATGTAGGTATCAGTAGCTGATTGCACAAACAAGCTGGGAATTAACTTAGTGGTAAGAGCATGGATGTTGGATCAAGTTTTTCTGATATACAATTAATTAGCTGCCTTATCCAACCCTTTTGTACGGAAACATAGTTACAGCTTTATCATAAAAAAGGCGGAGCACTCGTTTTTTCAAGTCTTGATTCTGATGTCCACCTTTTCAAATTGTTTGATGCAGAAAATTCGAGTAGCACATAAGAAGAACTAATTACATTGTGCAGCTGTATAGCTGAAGCCTGAAACCATGGCCGTAACAGTATGAAAGGATCTGTAAGCAAGATCTCCTCAGTATCATCCATCATCTATATTTTACCATACTACTGCTTAACGTCAATACATAGTATATGCATAGATGACACCAGAACCAATCTATTAGAACCGGGTACCTCTTTATTCATTTGATTTAGTCAGAGGTTTTTTGGACCCCTGAGAACTACATGACATATAACAATCAAAGGCAGTCGCAAGTAGCAACTCTTGCTATCACAGAATGCAAATCTACCTTTTTGTTTTGTTTTGTTTTCTTTAACTTCTATCTAATCCTTTTGTTATCTGACACTCTGTCTGCCCTGTATCGAAGCCGGGATACTTAATATAACGTAATGGTAATCTATATGATCAAGTTAACACTTTGTGTGCTACGAAAGGGATTTAGGACCTTAAAGGAAAGGAAAATGAGAAGATTTGACACTTGTATGTTGCCAAATCTTCAAAGTAAAAGAAGAAACGTTTAGGATATATTGTCATAAGTAAAGGAAGGAAATTTATGTGTTTGGTGAAGCCTAGGTTGTTGACGAGGTCCTAGAATATCCTAGGACAGTACTTACACAATACATCCAAGTATCCCATTTTGATTGTGTGAGAGATTCATATCTCACTTATCTAAATCAACATATATCCTTCAATTTCACAATAAAATATTACTTTTATGCTACCCCAACCGCACTACAAACATTGGTTGAAGGGGTGAAAAAACAAGTTTGTAGTGGATTAGACTCGATTCTTGGCTTGAAAAGTGGGACAAATTGAATGCAGAAGATATGGACTGATGGAAAAAAGCTTTAGTCGTCACTTTCTCTCCAGCTGTGTAGCTTTTAAATCATCTGTCAAATCACGACTTCACACAAAGAAAAAGCTGGGAAGAAAAAAGAAAAAAAAATTTGTTACATGAGAGGGAAAGTTGTGATGCATTATTACATTATCTTTATTACATAAAAATCAACTCATTTGTGTTATATTTTGTGTTACATAAAGATCATATTCAACATTAATATTTTTATTTTCTAATAATTATATCTAATTTGATGATACGATGATAATGAAATTATAATATATTTTAATTTGAATTAATTATTTTGTATAAATAAAATAATTATTTGATCTATAATTTTTTTTATTTTTTAAAAAAATATTGTTTAAATTTGTACATAATTTTATTTTTTTAACGTACTGGTGATTTAATTTATTTGTTTGTTAAATTTATATTTTTTTATAGTTATTACTTTCAATTGAAATTGTTACAAATTTTATAATTAATATTTAAAATATTTCAAGTAAATTAATTTATTATTTATTTAAAATTGCAAAAATAAAGAACACTATAAATATTATTATTTACTTAAAATATGAATTATAAATTAAACATAACTATTTAAAAAATTAAAGCCAAAAAAGTAAAAAATTGTAGGGTTGCTTCAATTGAAGGAAGCCAAAAAAGTAAAAAATTGTAGGGTTGCTTCAATTGAAGGGATATATATATATATATATATATTTATATATTTATGATAGGAGAATTTGCAGCTTCATGAGCTATTATAATTGACTGTAAATCACGTTACATTTGACAAGTTCTTCAGAGAAAGTATTGATAGGTGAATCGAATTCTTGATATTTGGTCAAACGTTCATCTAGCCTACTAATTTAGATACTTCTTTAGAGGCTAGACACATATATGTGATTAAATGGTCGAAATCGATGTAATTATAGTGAGATTTTTTTTTTACATTCATGCCTAAAGTATTTGACACTTATTTCTTTTACATGTAATATTTTTTATTTATGTGCAAGTATTTGAATATAGAAGATGTAAGTGAGAAATCTCAATTTAAAGTGTGTCTTGAAAATGACGAATAAGATTGTGTTTGGATCGATGAACTTGAAACGATGAATTTCAAGTATATTGCATTCAAATTATTCGACTTGCTTAGAAGGATAAAATTGAAGTAAGTTTCAAAATCACTACATATTATATTTAAACAAAATCATGTTTGATATCAAATTATATAATTTTAATCAACCTATTGGTGATTATTCGAGGGAAGTGAGAAGTGTTAAGAATTTTGGAGTGTAAAGATATCACAGGAGGCCCCGCAACTCACGTGGGTGTTGACTGTTCAAGGATAAAATTGTTGACAAGTTTTTTTGTGAGACGGTCTCACGAATCTTTATCTGTGAGATGAGTCAACTCTACCGATATTCACAATAAAAAGTAATATTTTCTTATGGATGAACCAAATAAGAGACATGTGTGACAAAATACGATCCATAAAACCGTCTCACAAAAGTTTTTCTCAAAATTATTACCCATTTTGCTTTCACTATACAAATATTATTGTTTTTAGACCAATGTATTTTTTATGTCATAAATACGGGAAATTTGGGTTCAGTCCCCAGCCGTCATTATTTTTTGTGTTCAGTCCCTAGGTACTTTTTTAGTACCACATTTCCACATGAAGTATACCACATTTCCACATGAAGTGTATCACATTTTGTATGACATAGTACCACAATTTTGTGGGTAGGGAGTGAAGCCAAAGAAATGTTTTCATTGGGGATTTTTCACCAACTTCCCCTCATAAATAATCAATTATTAAAATATATTTATGATTTATCCCTATCCAAAAATTATAATCAATATGATAAACCAATGTATTTATTATGCCATAAACAATCAATTATGAAAATATAATTATGATCTATCCCTATCCAAAAATTATAATCAATAAGATACAATTTTATTTCTTCAAGTATTTACTATATCGTTCTATATATACATACATAAATACATAAATATATATATATATATATATATATGTTTATTTGATTTTTTTAAAAAATATTGCTCAAAAAACCAATTCTATGCTCAAATTTCTTTATACGATGAGTATTTTGATGGTATATAAAAAATTGTTGAGAATTGCTATAGAAACAATAGTAATAATTATAGATATTAATTACATATTTGAGATAAATGAAAAAAGGTGATACATATAAGCTTCATTTGGAAAAGCACTTAAAAAAACATTTTTAGTATTTTATAAATGAAAAATACTTAAAGTTTGTGTTTGTGTGTTTGTATGTTTGTATAAGATTTTGTAAAATGTTTTCAAATATTTTTTAGAAAAACTTACTTTTTAGTACAACTAGTATTTAACCCGTGCGATGCACGGGATGATATTATTAAAAATTAATGAAAAATGAATAGATATTTAAATTTTAAAAAAAGTAATACAATTATAAAAAATTAAAAAAAAACTATTTTTTCACTAATTTTAAAAAGTTTCTTACATACAACGCATGTCGATTAATTTTTTTGGATAATAATCACTATCATATATCAAATTTTTAGATCGTGTTAGCCTAAGACAATAACATGATGTTTATCGTGTTTAGTTTATTGATGTCGGCCATCAACCTTAATACATATTTAATTATTTACTTTTCGAGAAGTTATATATTATTATTTTTTAACATGTGATAAGCAAATATTTTTAAATCACATTCATTAAAATTAATAAAATATACTTTTTTAAAATTCAGTAATTTCGTGTAAATCCACATTCACAAACAATTTTGTGACATGACACGTGTTTGACACATTTGAATGATAACAATAATTTTTTCATCAATATCTTTATCCAAATAGGTTGTGATTTAATTTACAAAATCTCTTCGTAATATACACAACAGTTTATTATTTCGAAAGAAAAATGAAACATTTGATCATAAGTAGATTATGTATAAATCATAAAAGTTATTTTATTAACATTTACTATGTGTATTCCAAAATAATGTCAACAAATTTTAAAAGGTGTCTTCTAATAAGATGTTTGCTTTCTTTAGAATTGGTCCAATCATTTCCATTACGGAACATTATGCTATCATGTATCCGTGAACTTTGTAATATAAAAAAAAATTATCACATTAGTAACAAATAATAATTAAAATTTTGTATAAATAGAAGAATAATATTTTTTATTTCTTGATCATGAAACATATATTTCAAACTTAATGTCTCGTTGTTTCCATATGTAGGTATTTCATAATAACGAACAAATCTAAATTTAAACGAACATTACATCTTAAAAAGATTCAACTCATATATGCTGCTGAAAAGAAGAGCCATTTCAGAATTCAATTTTGGAATAAATAAATTTAATAAGAAAAATTTTAATAAAATTGGTTTCTAATATAATATGCAATATTGTATTATTATAATTTAAAATTCAAATAAGACATCTCAAGGGACAAAAAGTATACATTTGATGCTTTTGACAGAATTACAACATACTTTAACTCTTTAAAATTATGGAAATCCCGAATTGCATGCATTGAGTGTCAAATATTTTTGATTATTGAGGATAATATCGAAAGTAATTTAATGTCTATTTGAAATTCTTTTGAATATATCTCTTTTAAATTTCTTGTGCTATCTTATTTGAATTTTTAAGAAGACAAATCAAGATATACAATATACATATGATTTTGGAAGAAAACTACAATGCAATAATTCTTTAAAATTAAGGTAATTTCGAAATAATATGTATTTGGGATAAAAAATTTATGATTATTAAATAGTACATTAATGTCCATTGGAATACTTTGTTGTAATGATAATTTTTAACACTCAACCAATTTTTGTTTTAGAAAATTTAAATAAACTAATTAAATATAGTATTTATTTTTTAGTAAGTATTTTGAGAAATAAATTACTTAAAATAGCAAAATTTATTTTTGGATGATTTACTTCATGACTGATACTGAACATTGCATTCATTTTTATTTTAAATTTATTTATATAGTTTTTACTTAAATTGATTGATATAACTAATGCAAAATTTTTTAATACAGTTTAATTTTTCAATATAGTTTAGTTTTAATTTGAGTAAAAAAATATTTAATACATAAATTACATTTGAATTAATACAAAAATTAATTAAATTCAAAATTGAATTAAATGAATTGATATAATCAATGCAAACAATAATTGAAGTGATCATTTATTGCAGTACACATATTTCAATATTGATGATAAATCTTTCCTTTTATAGAAATGACATTTTGGCGGGAAATTACTATTTTTGGCAAAAACTCTGCTTTTATATATATATAGATTTTTAAAGAATAATTGAGAGATATTTTATAATAAAAAAACATGAGATAAAGATAATTAAATGGTTTTTATAGAATAGTTTTTCAAACATCTTCTTTATTATTTTTAACAATAAAATCTTTTTTTCAAAAAAAAAATTGTCCAAACACATTTATTCTTAAAACAACTTCTAAAATTTTTTATAGAAAAAAAATTTGCAAAAAGTTTTATAAGTATTTGTCCAGACAAAGTCGTAATTACTCTACTATATTTGTGTAGCATGTATAATTAATTAGATCTGTGTTTTTTGAAGTAAAAATAAATTAGAAATTTAATCTTTTTGTGCTCAAGATTTTATACATGTGTTTAGCCCAAATATTTGAAAACCCATCCAATATAAAAGCCTGCAGAATATGAGAAGGCCCAATGAACAAGCCCATAAAGTGTCAGTTGAAGGCCATGACGGAGGAGGTGATCCACGACTCATAATGGATAGACGTGGAAAATGGCCAAACCGTTTAGGGGAGTTGTACAAAAATGGGAACGAAGGAATCAGAGAAGGCACTCAACAACTACACACAAAAAATCTACAGTAAAAGCTCTGCAGAATTCTATCATCAATTGCACGCTCATTTTTCATTTTCCAGTATTTTAGTTTCTTCATATTTCGCATATTCCTCCGACTTTCTTGTAAAAATGTCGATCAAATTCATGGCAGCATAATGAATATTGATGTTGTTTATGAATTCCACCTTTAATTTCAGTATATTCTTCATTTTATGTTCTCATTTTTGGAGACATTTCGAGGGAATTAGAACGAACGATCGAATCGAGAAACACAACGTTTGGTAAAAGAAGTCAGATTATTTTCACAAATTTGGCACGAACACGTGCCTGGCACGCCCGCAATTTTCGTGACAAACAAGTTGGCACGCCCGGTGGGACCAAATGCCTCCAAAGCGTACTGAGAAGAATGAAAGAATTCCTCCATCACATGGAAAAAATCATCGTTCACAGGAGGAAGAAACTGATGCAGAAGGAAGAACGGTTGAAAGGCTTGTACACCAGTTCGAGGAAGAAACTATGAAAGAAGGAATTGCTATTTCTGGTGGTGACGGGTCTTCGCTGAACTTTATGTTGGCTATGGAGAAAAATATCCGCTGTGATTTCAAGGAAATGACCCAAACTTTCTCTACTGTTATGATGGAATTTGTGGCAGAAATGAAGGAATGGAGGAAATCTGTAAGAGGAGAGGCTGTTACACCAGAAAACACGGAACTCCAAGAAACTGACGTTAAATTGCTAAAAGATCAAGGCCAGGGTTCAGGAATTTCTCAAGCAGGTGAAAATCGCCGCTTGGGGGAAACACGAAGTCCAGAATCTGCCAGGGGAGGGAGATACACTCCTCCGCACAAGAGGGATGAGGAATTGGGATTGAAGTTCCAAAACTGCAACAATGGCAAACAAATTGCTGGTAACGTGTTCTCTGTGACGTCTCCTAACTCACATCCAGGGATGTATGTTGACGGGGGAGTGCGTGGATATCCAGCGCCAGGTTCGGGGAATAACACTCGGGGGGAAAACTATTCCCCTCACCATTTAAGACAAACTCCAGCGTTGGATTTTGAGATGATACGTGATGTGATTCAAGAGTTGTATGGCCCAGGAGTGAGGCCAATCAACCGACCAGAATTCCATAAACCGTATCCTGATATCGTGGATTATGAAAACCCTTACCCAAGAGGATATCGCATTCCAGACTTCACGTTATACTCCGGGGAAGACGGTCAATCCAGAATGGAACATGTAGCCAGGTTTACAATTCAGTGTGGGGAATTGGCAAATTTGGAGAACTTTTCTAATTACAAGTTACGTTTGTTCCCAAATTCCCTGACCAGTACTGCTTTCACATGGTATGCAACGCTGCCTCGGAACTCTATTATGACTTGGCATGATATGGAACGTCAATTCCATACACAATTCTTCAGGACGGTACCTGAGATTAGTATAGCAGAATTGTCAAGAGTGGTCCAAAAACCCGGGGAATCTGCTAATGATTTCATTTGTAAATTCAAGAAGGTGAGAAGCAGGTCCAGAGTTTTCCTTCCTGAATCAGAGTACGTGAAGATGGCACAACGAGGACTCGATTTTGAACTTAGAAAGAAGTTCCAAGGGATGGAATTCCATGACTTTTATGAACTCGCTGCCAAAGTGTCAGAGTATGAGGAATTGTTACGAGAGGAGAGCCATAAAAGAAAATCTACAGTGGGCTCTTATTTCCAGGAAGTGGAGGAAGTTGCGTTGGCAGAAGTAGCAAATTCCGGATCACACACTGTCCCTTCGTTGAGGCGCAAGGGTGAAGAACTTTCCAAGAAAAACATGCCTCCAGCGCAAGCTCCCTATACGTTCGATGCATCAAGGACGGAGGAAATCTTTGATCATTTAGTGAAGGAAAAGTTTATAACATTCCCCCCAGACCATAAGCTGCCCACTAGGGAGGAATTGAAAGGGAGAGATTACTGTAAGTACCACAATTCCTTCAATCATAATACTAATGCTTGTTGGGCTTTCAAGAATGTCTTGCAGGAAAGAATCAACAAGGGGATCTTGAAATTCCCCGAGAAAAAAGAGGCAATGATCGTGGATGAAGATCCTTTTCCCCCGATAGCCAATGTGAACATGAGCAGTACTGACTTGCGCTTCTTGATCAATGAGAGGAGGAGGAGTGGAAACAGGGACATGTCCATTAGGCCGAGAATTACTGTAAAGAGGTGTTGGGTGCCTCGGAAAATGATGTTTGAGGTTAAAGAGAAGAAATCAGAAACTTGTCATGGAAAAGACCGCTATTACAGTGAGGAAGATCTGCATTATACTGGAAGGAATATGAGGTATGACAGGGAATCCATGGCCAGAAGGCCGGTGAACCAGTACCTCAGAAGGAGCCCATATTCTTGGTCGATGAATAACGAGAGAAGAAGTGGCCAGCAGTCATCTCATAAGATAATACAGAGGCCATCTCTTATGAACACTGATAAAAAATATGAGAGGAATTCCCGCTTTGTTGTTCCTCCCAGAGCAATCCCTGATGGTGTATGGAGGCGAGTAGAACATCCAAAATTCCCAAAGCCTCTTTCTAGAACCCAAAAACGACGTTTGTTGAGAGAAAAAGCTGCTGAACGTAGATCTGGGGTAGAGGAGTCATTTAAAGAGAAGAAAAAATTTGGGAGGAAGGCTACTGAAGATAATGAGGAGGAAGATGATGATCTATTATCGGAGGAAGACAGTGAACCAGTCAAGAGGGCTACTGTCAAAGTGGGGCAGATTTTGATTTCATTTGAATGTGCCACTGGCTCGTTAATGTTGCCAGAGGAATTCAAACGCAAAAGGATGTCTGAGTCCGAAGTGTTCGCTGGAAATCAAAATGGTACACAACCTGTTCAGACTGAGATTTTGAATGAAAGCGTTGGTGTTTTTGTCGATGAAGAGAAAAGAGTATTGATGAAACGACCCACAAATGAAATGACTCAGCATATTAAACCACTCTATATTGTAGCGCATGTGAATGGAAAGCCGTTGTCTAGAGTGTTAATAGATAATGGGTCTGCTGTGAATATTTTGCCGTACAGAATTCTTCAGAAATTGGGGAAGGAGGTGGAGGATTTGATTCCCACCGAAGTTTCTGTGGCAGCCTTTACCGGGGAGTCTACAAAAACTCTTGGGGTGTTGCCAGCAAACATCACTGTAGGCTCCCGATCTTCGTTGTCAGCCTTTTTCGTGGTAAATTCCAGTGCAAGTTTCCACGCTTTGCTAGGAAGGGATTGGATTCACAACAATCATTGTGTGCCATCATCCATGCACCAGTTGCTGTTGATGTGGAAAGGGGATGAAGTGGAAGTGGTACAGGCTGATTCGCAGCCGTATCAATCTAATTCCAACGCGGTAGAGGCTAGATATTATGATGGAGCATTCGGACCTATCAGAATTCGTGATTACAAGATGAATGGACAGCAAGGAGCAGTCTACATGGATACAAAGAAAGTAAGGGAAGCCGTTGGAAAAATTCTCAAATCTACTGCCATGGTCTCTCCTAGACCCATGGTTCGACCTATTATCGAGGAGGTCGATGATTAAATTCACTAAAGAAGAAATGGAAGTGGCTGGAACTTCCGAATGGAAAGCCACATTGCAGCAGCTGGTGAGTGAAGTACAAACTCAGGAATTATGGGACATTGACAGAGCTGAAGTAATAATTGAGGAGGAATGTAGGGGTAGTGAGGAAGAAAAGTTACAAATGGAAGATTTCATATTAGCTCCGGCTCAGATGAAAAATCGACAGCCGGATACATATGGTTCATGAAGCTGGATGCGAAGGAGATTGGTACATAGTAGGCTGGATAGCCACTTTGGCTAACTTTTGAGATATTGACTTATAAGAAGTTTATGTAAATATGGGAGGAATAGGCTTTTAAGCCATTCCTTGCTAAAAAGCTCATTCCTTGCTGAATTTGTTTGCAAATAATGATGGAGCATCTGTGAATAAATAAAAAGAAAATTTGCTCATGGAATCCTTTGCAGCTGATGTATTTTTAAGAGAATAATGTGTTGTCTTGTTAGCCGAAGTGATGACGTGTAGAGTACGTTTATTACATATTTCGATATTTTGATGGTGTTTGGAAAGTATGGGTGTTAATGAGCATTGGTGATAGCGTGTTGTGAGAATCTTAAAGGAAATAGGCTAGTTAGCCGTTATTTTTAAGTGATTTTTACAAAAATTTTGGCAGAGTTTCCCTTGTAAATGTGATATGCCAAAATTGTAAACACCTGCAAATATATCTCAAGCAACATATACCAGAACAACAATGTATTTTACAAACAAAGTTTGGCTATCAAGCCACTTTTCCAACCCTACACCTCATAAAAGACACTTGCCAAACCATGGCAAACAAGTGCAAAAAAGTACACCTACCGTCCCTAGCCTACTTATTTTTTTTTTTTTCAAATGTGTATTACACTTCATACATATATGCTCAATCAGTTGCAAAGATATTCATCCAAGCTTGGAAATTATTTTGGATTGGCCGGCGGACATTCCCAAGAGGTAATTTCCATATCCATTGGTATTTAAGATACTGCTTGCATTGGCCTTTGAGATAAATCCTCAATTTATCCAACTATGTTCCTGCGAAATAAATGGGAGCACATTAGAAATAATGGGATGTTGATCAACAAAACCATGCTTTGTGTGTGCTATTGTTGTCATTGATGTGGCACGTGTCACTTCTTTGTGAGATGGAATGAATCTTGCCATTTTTTAATTTATGGCTTGCCAAGATTCCAGAAAATGAGATCTCATCCTCAGTGAATTTGGGTGGAGCATCACCATTCCTTGTGCTGGTACATTTCTTTTAAGCGCATGGAATACAGAAGTTGCACTAGCTATATGCCAAGTTTTGAATATGGGCGCCAAGGGAGCCGTCCTGTTGAGATGCAAGCAGTGGGTGTTGCAAGGTATTGCTCATAAAAAACTCATTCTGACATATTCACGAACACCTTGAGTGCATCATGAAATATGATATATTCTACAAAGTTTTTGTGATGAGGGATTGGATAAATGGTGAAATATACCTACCTCGAGAAGATGTGGTTTGATGTGAAGGAGATTGACGATGACAACTTTCAGAAACTTGAATGGCATCACAAAGTCGATGGAGCGGAAATTTCTTCGGGAAAATCGGTGGGCACCGATGGAGGTTTGGGGGAAGTGAGAAAGAAAGAGATAAAGAATGGTTTGAGGAAGGTGATATGAATTAGGGGGTTCAGGGAATGCACACTTTGATTTAACCCGATGGAAGGAAAACATGTGTCTCGGTCAATTCATATTCAAGTCATAGAACCATTCCTTCTTAACCATATATTTCTACGCAGTGTATAATAGCTAGTTTGGCCAAAATTGGGCCAAATTAGTAAAATGTCCAAATAGCCAAAATTGGGCCAAAAATGACCAAATTGGCCATTGGCCCAAATTGGCTAGGGGGCAGTTGTTTAGCCCAAATATTTGAAAACCCATCCAATATAAAAGCCTGCAGAATATGAGAAGGCCCAATGAACAAGCCCATAAAGTGTCAGTTGAAGGCCATGACGGAGGAGGTGATCCACGACTCATAATGGATAGACGTGGAAAATGGCCAAACCGTTTAGGGGAGTTGTACAAAAATGGGAACGAAGGAATCAGAGAAGGCACTCAACAACTACACACAAAAAATCTACAGTAAAAGCTCTGCAGAATTCTATCATCAATTGCACGCTCATTTTTCATTTTCCAGTATTTTAGTTTCTTCATATTTCGCATATTCCTCCGACTTTCTTGTAAAAATGTCGATCAAATTCATGGCAGCATAATGAATATTGATGTTGTTTATGAATTCCACCTTTAATTTCAGTATATTCTTCATTTTATGTTCTCATTTTTGGAGACATTTCGAGGGAATTAGAACGAACGATCGAATCGAGAAACACAACGTTTGGTAAAAGAAGTCAGATTATTTTCACAAATTTGGCACGAACACGTGCCTGGCACGCCCGCAATTTTCGTGACAAACAACATGATTTCGATTTTAGATATTGATGATACCAAAAATTTCACGTGTCTATGGTCCGATCTGGTAAACAAATTATTCCTGATGGTTGGCCAAGACCAAGCTAACGGTCCAAGCAGGAACGTCCTAATCGGGAAATGCCGAGCTACTCGGCCCGACGGTCCCTCCCATTCAAACCGAGCATATAATAATTTAACTTCCGAGCCGAGTGCTGGACCCTTTAGGCTTTTATCTTATTCTTTGGCCCATTATCTGCACAGATGGGCACACGTGGTCTGGGTTGGGTTGACATGATTTGGGTCGGGTCAGATTTTCGGGATATCAATAGTACCTCTTCTTTTTTGTCTGAAAGAAGTATGAAGTTTAGACTAAGTGGTTGTTCTAGGTAGGGCCGTGAGGTCTTGGCCTCGGGATCATAGGCGTTTTCTTCTCTCGTCCCAACTATTTTTTTCATCTTGTGGTCGTTTTGGGGACCTATCGTCCTCAAAGGTTCAGGCCAGAATGACCTTCATGCCCGAGAAACCTACTCAAGAAAGTTTATTTAAATCCACTCACATTTAATTCGTAGTATTGACAGTTATATGGGTTGCCAAACTTGGCTTCAAACCATCATTTCGTGGTCTAGCCCAGTAGAATTGCGCACACAAAGCACAAAAATTTATCTATAAAGTTGACTTTATTTTTGCATGCAATTTGGTTCGACTCAGCAAACTGACTAAACCGATCAAAACGGGAATTTCAGTTAGGTCGGTTCAGTCGATCATATTTTTAAAAATATCGGTCAAGTCAGTTTAATCATTCGGTTTTAGTTTTGAATGTAAAAAATCGATCGAACCGATTGGAACAAATATTTTATATATTATATAATTATTCTTGAGCCGGACCTTTTACAATTTTTATTTTTTTGTATTGAACTTTAAAATATCTATCTAAAAAAAAGTAATGAACTTTTAACAAAAAGTTCAATTTTATTATTATAGGTCTCAAATTATTATGATTAATTCACAACTTATTATTTTATTTTATTGAGTTTTTGAATTCAATAAAACTGAAAACAAAAAACTAAAAAAACAATTTTTTTAAATCACAAAAATTCTTGTGAGACGGTCTCATGGATCAATTCCGTGGGTCGAATATCTTATTGGGTCATCCATGAAAATGTATTACTTTTTCTGCTAAAAGTATTACTTTTTATTGTGAATATCGATAGGGTTGACTCGTCTCACAGATAAAAGTTCGTGAGACCGTCTCACAAGAGACTTACTCTTTTTAAATATCGGTTATTTCGTTTTACCATTTCGGTTTAATAGCTAAAATTGATTGGTTCGGTTGGCGGAAAAAAGTCGTGTTCGGTTTCGGTTCAATTCGGATCGATTGCACACTCATACATGCCATGTATGAATATATGTTAAAACTTATAAAATTTATTTTATGTGATAGAAGATACTACTTGTTATTTATACTGATGAAATATAATTTTATCAACATAAATTTTCTTATGTGGAACCTAATATATTGGAATGATTTTTTCAACTTAATTAAGTATTTGGTTTTTCACTTTATTGTGTTTTTCTCATAAAATAAATTTAGGGAAGTGTTTTTTTAATTATTATCATACTTTATCTATCATTATTATATTATTAAGTTTGAAACAATTAAAATAACTAATTTTTAATCTTGTAGTTTGTTTTAATAATTATATATTATTTTTTCGTTTCTTCTCATCAACGGGATAATTTTCATTACTTCAACTAGTATCGATTGATGAGAGAGACACGTATGTGGATTAGTAAAATTGTGGCATATTCAGGATTCTCTTTGGGTCCTCCCTTTTATCCCAATCATCTAATAAGGGTTGCAATCACTGGCGGAGCCAGCTCAGGCCCAGTGTGGGCTTGTGCCTACACTGGGCCAAATTTTTTTTTTATATGTTTATGTATATATATATATATATATATTTATTTATGTCTAAATTTTTAATTTGTGTAAGTTATTATTATATGTTTAGCTGTCTATACTGATCCAATTTTTTTTTTAATATTTTGTAAACCCAAAATTTTAGACTCCATTTTTTACATGTTATTAGTATCCAAGTATATACTCTATAGCCTCCTTAATGTGTTTTCTCTTCTCGAGACATGAACGTCATATACTTTGATTAACAATCATTCAAATTCATTTTAATTATTGCTTTCATCTTTCATAATCTCTAAAAAATCCAAAATGTTACCAAATTTTAGGTTCGTTTTTTCGTTCAATGTTTGTCGATCATTCAATTGTTTTCAATGCTACTAGCTGTGCGTAATTTGTGTTCAAACTTTATGACACATTATTTTTAGATGTCGATTAATCATTGTTTTTTTTTCTTTATTAATTATAATATATTGTTGCCTACACTGAACCAAGATCCTGGCTCCGCCCCTTGCAACACTTGTTCTAATGTCGTCTTATGTATGCTATTATCGTATAATGATAGTCAAGGAGCATCTATTTAATAAATTATTAAAATTTTAATGCAAGTTAAATGTATCTCAACGGATAGATTGTTTCTCTTTAAATTATCAAATTGCAGTGTCAAATCTTACTTGAGTTTCTTTTCCTTTCTTTTTTCTATTTAATTTTTTCATTTATATATCAAAATAGCAATACAGTCCTCCTCTTTCTTATAATTATATTTTGATCTTCATTTAAATATAAATAAAATAAATTATAAAAAATATTATACATACACAGTCCATCGATACATTAGTTCTAAGAAAGTTTGGTGTCGATTTGTATAAATTAATGGAAAGTACAATGTGGACATATAAAAATTCAATTTACACATAAACAATAGTCCCGCGTGTAAAATGTGATTTGATGAATTATTTATTTTGAATAAATATATTTATTTATTATTATAAATTTGTTAATGGCATTAATTTTTTTTTAAAAAAAAAAACAATTACGGAGAGCAGTTAATGTAAGTGCATTTAATGGCAATTCATTCAACACTTTAATGTTGGCAGCAGCAGATTTGATGACGATCATATATTCTTAGTTGGTCGTCATTAATTAATGTTAGACTTCTGACAAAAACTTGTGGGAGACGGTCTCACGAATCGTATTTTGTTAGACAGATCTTTTATTTGAGTTATCCATGAAAAAAATATTACTTTTTATGCTAAGAGTATTACTCTTTTATTGTGAATATATGTAGGGTTGACCTGTCTCACAGATAATGATTCGTGAGACCGTCTCACAAGAGATCTACCCATGTAATATTACGAGTTTAAAATTTTAAATCATATATTAGGGTCGTATGTACTTGCTACATTTTTTTGTTTAAAAAAAATATTTTATTTTTTTGGATTAGAAGAATAATATATCAACTAAATGTGTAAAAAATTAAACAATATACACGTCTGGTATACATGATAGGATAAACATGTGATATATAATATAAGGATAAGTCAAGAATAAATAAGATGTAGGATATTATATTTAATGTTTGGTATGATTTTAATAAGAGTGATTAAATTTATATATTAGATTGTAATGACAAAATTAACTTTATCATAATAAATTTTATAATTTCAAAGTTGTTGCTTGAGTTCATATTTTTTATTTGTTCATGTGCCGGTAGTACTTGCATGATTTATTTATTTTTACCTAATTTTATATATTATATAATATGATAATTGAGCCCTTGATTTTGTGAGTCAAGTCAAATATAAATTTTTAAGGTTAATAGAGCGATATTAATAATTTTATTGAGATTTACAAAAATTATTTATATAATTATCTCGAATTCATTTATATAATTATCATATTATATAATATATAAAAATAAATAAAATATTTATTTGATTTTAATTTCTACCTACTAGCATAGATTTATTAAAAAACATTTATAAATTGAGGGTAATTAAGTCATTTGTAATGTATTTTATCATTAAATTAAAATTATCACACCTTCTATTAGAGATATTTTATCATTCTAAAAAATTATTTATCAAGGGCCCATGATATTATCATGAGCTTTTTAAAAATGTACCAAACATGGGATAAGGAGGATTATTTATCAATCCATCTCTTATCCCATGTACCAAAATATGCCTAAAGATATTACATGATAATTAATATGAAGATCGGCCATTGTATAATATGACCGAAATATGTGTTGCTTTAAGACCAATAAACTTTTTTGAGAAGGTCTTACGAGTCAATTTTGTTAGACAAATATCTTATTCGAGTCACTCGTAAAAAAAAAAAATATTATTTATTATTTTAAATATTTAATATACATTTCGGGGTTTGATAATGTCCAATTCAATGTGATTGATTAAATATATTATAATGAAGTGTTTAAATTTAAATCTATGAAAAAGGCAAAATGGCAATTTATGTTTGGTATGTCATTCTTCTTGTAATATATTTGTGTTTTAGTAATATATTTTAAGTTTCGACAATTTTAATTATTTTCAATGAAAATGTTAATATAGTATTACACTCGTGAGCAGTGTTGTGTTGGTTTCGAATCACTGCCGCATCAGTATCACTTTGGAAAATGACCAAAGTCGCAAGAAAAAACTAGCAATGAACTATAATGTTAAAATTTAATGATATAGATAACTAAAATCGCAGATAAATAAAAAAAAAACAAAAATAAAAACAAAATTGAGATTTTATTTTCGATTGTGCTGTCCCATAGTTGTTGAAAAAGTTGAGAATAGTGTGGTAGGTGTCGCGTTTAATGGGGAAATTTGAGCACGTTTCTAGCGTAAAACAAAATGGGATGGCACGGAGCTAAGCTTTGTTGGTGGGCATAAAATAAATACTCCAATAACGAAATTTTATTTTATTTTATTTTTTTATCAATTGAAATAAATTTATTATCATATCACAAATTCTAATTTTTTAGGTAACAGCTTTTTGTATGATTAGGTCTCTTATGAGACGGTCTCACGAATCTTTATCGGTGAGACGTGTCAACCCTACCGATATTCACAATAAAAAATGAATACTCTTAGCATAAAAATTAATAATTTTTCATGTATGATCCAAATAAGATATTTGACTCATAAAATAAGATTGGTAAGATCGTTTTACACAATTTTTACAAAGCAGATATCAAAGAGACATGGATTCTACTTGAAGAATTATTTCAGGGAACTTTTTTAATGATATATCACACATTATATATCATTAAAAAGGGTAATGTTAATTTCCATATAAACCTCTCTTTTAGCTTTAAGTCTTCTCATAAAAGATGTATGTATCTGATATATATTTATCACAAAAATTTTAATGAGACGGCCTCACAAATCAATTTCGTAAAAATGATATTCTATTTAGATCACATAATAAATATTACTTTCAATTATAAATATAGATAAAATTCACTCGTCTTTTTGTGTTCTTACTTTTATATATTTATATTATATAATTTATTTCAAGTTCATAAATAAAAATAAAACAAAAAAAGAAAAGGAAATTGTCTGCTGGTAATGGGAATTGGGAATGAATGGTATGGTTTTCGATGCACAGCTGGAATTAGCGGATCACAGCTGGCATCACGTACGACCCAGCACCGGGAAAGGGCCAAAACACGTCGTCGTTTATTTATATTCTCTCGCCATAGTAAAATGTCCGTTTTGTACATTACGTTTATTTTTTTGAATTTTCATAATATTGATTATCTTGACTTTTTTATGTGCTCGAATTCAAAAAATATATAATGTTTAGTTTATGTTATATATATATAAAAAAGAATATTATCAAATTTGTGAGTTTTATAATCCGATTACTAGTTTCGATAATAGAAAGTTTCTTGTGAGATGATCTCATAGATTTTTTTCTCGTGAAACAGGTCAACCATACTCCTATTTACAATAATAAGTAATATTTTAAGTATAAAAATACTACTTTTTCACGGATGAGTCAAATAAGACTCATGTCTCACAAAATTGACTCGTGAGACTGTCTCATAATTTTTTATATGTTTTAATAATACAAAAATCTTATTATATAGATCAAGTTATGTCAAAACTTAATGTGTTATCTTATATTAAACACCTTCAAAAAATTTAGTTTTACAACACATCCAATTAATGATCATGAAAAATTGATTAAGACAATGTTTGAACAGTTGATTATAAATCATAATGTTAATAAAACGATAAAAACTCGACCTATGATGAATCATACTAAAATCACTTCATCATCATTAAAATTGTAATATAATACACTGAGGTCATCAGACATAAAAGAATCCAAACCCAAGGACAAAAGCTTGTCTCATCCCTTTCAAATAAAAATTTATATCATTAAGAAAATGTCCCTATCATCATCATTAAGCATAGTTTGGTACACATGATATGATAAACATGTGATATATAATATAAAGATAAGCTAAGGATAAATAAGATGTAAGATATCATATTTAATGTTTGGTATGATTTTAATAAGAGTGATTAAATTTATATATTAGATTGTAATGACAAAATTAACCTTATTATAATAAATTTTATAATTTCAAAGTTGTTGCTTGACTTCATATTTTTTATTTGTTCATGCGTCGATAGTGTTTGCATGATTTATTTATTTTTGCTTAATTTTATATATTATATAATATGATAATTGAACCTTTGATTTTATGAGTCAAGTCAAATATCAATTTTTAAGGTTAATCAGGTGATACTAATAATTTTATTGAGATTTATAAAAATCAATTTATCATAATCATTAAGAAGGTGGTGGATTAAAAGTCCAATTAATCCACCACCTTTTTAAATCAAATCTCCAAAATTCAGCACAAAGTCTCAATCCTTTTTAATATATATATATATATATATTTTAAAAAACAAAAAAAATTTATTTTATAATTATTGTGCCACTCAAAATTAACATATATATGTATAAATGTATATTGGTTTTGTGTCTTTAAAAATGAATATATATATACAGTTTATATATATATATATATATATATATATATATATATATATATGACATCAAAATCGATTATTAATCCAAGAACCCAACATTAAATTAAATAAATAGTCTCTTTAAATATTTTTAAAAAAGATAGTGGCAAAATTGTAATTTCAGACAGAAAATAGGTCTCCAATTTGTAAAGCCAGGATCCTCCTCGCTATAACGAGAAAGGTAACAAATCAGGTATTTCCATATTTTGAAAGGGCAAATATGTCCTTTTGAATCTCATTATAAATACCTGAGCTCGCTTTCGAAAGCACACTCCTACATACACTCGATTCCGAACTCTTCTCCCTTGGAGAGCAGCCAACTCTACTCCGTTTAGCCATTGGAGGGGAGGAAAAGAAGTGGGCAAGAATCGCTGGATATTGGGAAAATATTCAGACTCTCGTCCTGCGAGCTCTTGAATGAGTCGCCGTTTTTTCGGTCCCTCTTTTGATCATTGAACCTGAAAATCTGATTCTTGCGGGATGATGTCGTGGATTGATGACTGATATTGGTTGATTGCGGGTTATTGTGACGATGGTAGATTGATTACTCTTTCTTTGGGGTGAGTGAGAAGGGGGAAGGGGGTAGTCTTTTTTTTTTTTATATATAATGGGGAAAGTAGTGGTGGGGTTGGCGGCGGGGTGTGCAGTGGCCGCGTGTGTAGCGGCGGCTGTGATGGTGGGGAGGAGGGTGAAGAGGAGGATGGGATGGAGGAGAGTTCTGAGGGTGGTGAAGGAGCTGGAGGAAGGTTGTGCCACCCCGGTGGGGAGGCTGCGCCAGGTTGTGGATGCCATGGCGGTTGAGATGCACGCAGGGCTTGCTTCCGAGGGAGGTTCGAAGCTCAAGATGCTCCTCACTTACGTTCACGATCTTCCTACCGGGTAAACCTTCAATAGTTCAATGCTTTTGTGTGCCTCTCTTCATTATCTCATTGGTTTCATCATGTTTTGGTGCTCGAATATGCTGTTTCTTGTGTTCAGTTTTGTGTTTTTTTGTGCCATTGATTTACTCGTTTAAATGGTGTGAAAAGTTTAAAATTTTATGTTTTTTTCATTGCTGTAATTTTTATTAATTGTCAGTGATGTTATCAAATTTTTATGTGTTTCGGCTAATGCTTGATTGTTTATTCTTCTTTCTGTCTGTTCCAAGGTTGGTATCACTTTCAAGAATGGGGTATAAATTTTTGCTCACCAAGTTATTTTTTTCTCTCCCCATTATAAATATGCTTGATTGTTCTGGTTTTTACTATGCACTATTCTTTGTTGTTCTCTCTCTCTCTCTCTCTCTTTGTTTTTTACTTATAATTTCTTTGGTTTTTATAGCATTTCATCTATCATTTATCATCCTTTTCCTTTTTTATTTTTTAGATGTTTTAATTTTGTTGTGTTTTGGATATTTTTTTGCTGGATCTGCTCCCCATTTTTGTTCTTAGACAAGCTTAATTAGTTTGATGGTGTTCGATAGGATTGTATACTAGGTTCTACAGTTTTACTTCAGGATAACCCACACTAATTAAGTAATCTAGTTTAAGATTCTCTTGTTAACAAACAATGTATTTTCTTTGTTGTAGTTAATATCATTTCAAAATTATTATGTTCTTTATTACCTGCCAAAGGGAAAGCGTTGATAACATAAAGTGCTTGACGGTATTGATATGGTTGGTTATAATTATATATTATTGGTGTTTACACCATTGCGATCATTATTTTAATCTAATTTGTTTTGCTTTCCTTCAATCTTTAATGTTAAATATTTAATTTTAAGATGCTTTATGGAGTTTCTTTGAAATTATTTTTGTTGCATACCTAAACTGTTTTCAATGCCAGTTAAAATCACGGGCAGTATGGTTAAAGAGCTTCCTTTTTTAGATTTCTGCAATTCTATTGCTGTGATCATTATTTTGTTCTCTCTCTTCACATTTATAAGGTAAATTTTGTTACCAAATTTTCTTTTTGTGTGTTTCTAGTTCTTGCTTGTATGTTCCTTTTTTTCCCAATTCTGATAAAAAAACAAAATAATTTTCATTTTAATTTTTGTAATGTGTCAAATGACTATTTTGTTAAGTCCAAGCCTCACGGTGCTTATATATGCATCTGTTACAAATTAAAGCTAAAATTTTCAGCAATATAACCGCTCAATGTCCTTTTAAGTGTCCTAATTGTGTCTTTAAATCTCTGTCGCCTGGATAAAATTAGAATGCCTTTTTTGGAATTTAAACTCCTTTTGTTTCCTAAGTTTAGCGTTGCTTGTTAAGTTCAATCTTACATTATTTCTCCAGGAATGAGAAAGGAACCTTTTATGCTCTGCATCTTGGTGGTACCAACTTTCGAGTCTTGCGGGTTCAGCTAGGAGGCCAAAGGTCTGCTATTATTGGACATGACGTAGATCGACAACCCATTCCCGAGCCTTTGATGACTAGCACGAGTGAGGTAGGCAAGTTTAGCCTCTTTTTTTTTTTTTTTCCTGTTCAGGGTAATTTGCAAGAATTGAGACACTGACCTTTTTCTTCATTGTGGTTTGCTCTATCAGGAGCTTTTTGATTTCATAGCTGCACCATTGAAGGTTTTTGTTGGAAAGGGTGATAACGTTTCTGAGCTTTCAAAGTTGGGAAAGAGGGAACTGGGCTTCACATTTTCGTTTCCGGTGAAACAAATTTCTTTTTCATCAGGACTTCTAATCAAATGGACGAAAGGATTCGCTATAGAAGACACGGTTAGTTGAAGATGTTTTCTTTGTGTTGGTTCTAGTTGTCTTCCCTAATGAGTGGAAGATGATAAGTAGTTTTTTTTTTGGTTGAGGGGGGGGGGGGGGGGGGGGGGTGTGAATTTATTCTAAAGTTGCCAGTTATTTTCAAATGTGTCAAAATGTCGGAGGAATTTGTTCTAAAGTAACCATTTATCATCACATGTCATTTTATTTCAGTACTCTGATTTACCCCTTAGATGTCTACGTTGCTTTTCCTTTTTTCTCATCCAACATGCTTTGATACATCATGACAATAGATTTCATTGAGAAATCAAGGTATTTCTGAAAGTAAATGACTTCTTGCCATATAATTGGTCTCAATACGACCTGCTTCAAATTTACATTATCCTACACACTGATGTCAATTATTTTAAAATCTGGCCTTCCAAGCTAGTTAGTTCTAAGAGATTATACGAAGGCCATTTTTCTTAAATTAAATTCGAATAATTTAATTTTTGCTTAAATTCATTAATATGAGTGGAGATGTGTTGAATTATAACTTTGTGTGGGATTCCATGCTTACTTTTAGGTTGGAAGAGATGTTTCTCAGTGCCTACAACATGCATTGTCTCGAAAAGGCCTGGATATTCAAGTGACTGCACTTGTAAGCACTTTGTTCTATCCTATTAGAATTGATAGCCTCATACATGTAAATGAAGGGTTATTCTCATTTATATGATGAAATGCCGCAGTTTTTTCCCAATTGGTTTTACATTTCGTGTTTAGCATAAAGGAGATTATCTAATTATTTTCTCTAGTTGGTATTGGTTTTTAGCTAACGTAAACAATTGCTCTTTTTCTTTTTTCCTTTTTTTTTTGTTTTAGTTTATGTGGGTTTATATATCGACTCATTATTGATTCCCAATCAATGTTGCTTATTGTGTAAGCAGATAAATGATACCGTAGGGACCTTGGCTGTGGGTCATTATCATGATGAGGACACATTGGTTGCTGTGATAATTGGGACAGGTACTAATGCCTGTTATTTGGAAAGAGCAGATGCGATAATCAAGTCTCAAGGCCTCCTTACTACTTCAAGAGACATGGTAAACTTTCCAACTGTCGATTAAGTATTTTTCATGTTTGATATAAGACATATTTGCTTTCATTTTCTATCGTTTCTAATTTGCAACATATCTGAAAATGTTAGGTGGTCAACGTAGAATGGGGTAATTTTTGGTCGTCACATTTGCCTAGAACATCATACGATTTTGACTTGGATGCTGAGAGTCCTAACCCAAATGATCAGGTGATAGTAATTCAACAGTTAGTAACTTTTTGCTCGATAATTCAAACAGGCGACTGATCAATGAAATATAAATTCAACAGTTGGTAACTTTTTGCTCCATAATTCAAACATGCGACTGATCAATGAAATATAAATTAAACGGTTAGTAACTTTTTGCTCGTTAATTCAAACAGGCGACTGATCAGTGAAATATATGCTATGCTATAGGGTTTTGAGAAAATGATATCAGGGATGTACCTAGGAGATATTGCACGCAGAGTGATTCTAAGAATGTCTCAGGAGTTGGATGTGTTTGGACCTGATTCTTCTAAATTACACGTGCCCTTCATCTTGAGGTAATAACTCTAATTCTTGGTGCATTTGGTCTCAGTATTCAAATTCATTTTTCTGTTTTAACCTGTTATTATCATTTTACATATTTATGTTTTGACCTGGTATTATAGTTTCTCTTTTTCATATTTATTCTTTTATCCACACCTAAACTATTCCAGGACTCCTTTAATGGCTGCCATGCACGAGGATGAATCCCCTGACTTAAGGGAGGTATCCAGAGTCTTAAAAGACATCTTGGAGGTTGAATACCTACCCACTCTTTATTCTTCATTTTACTTGCATCTCACTGAAAAGATCCCAACTGCTTTGCCTTTCAGATCCCTGATGTTCCCCTTAACATTCGCAAGCTTATTGTAAAGGTATGCGATATAGTGACCTGCAGAGCCGCCAGATTGGCTGCTGCAGGAATCGTGGGAATACTGAAAAAGATCGGCCGCGATGGGAGTGGTGGAGTCGCTGGTGGGAAAGCCGGACCCAAAGTAGGAAGCCAATTCAAGATGAAAAGAACGGTGGTGGCGATTGAGGGGGGTTTATATACGAACTATACATTGTTCAGAGAGTATCTAAACGAGGCGATGGCACAAATACTAGGTGAGGATGTTGCTCCTTATGTCATAATTAAAGTGACTGAAGATGGATCAGGTATTGGTGCTGCCCTTTTAGCTGCATCTCATTCAGCTTCCTCTGTTGTTGATACCGTACTATAGTTGCTATATGTATGTATGTATGCTGTACAGCTCAGACCTCATCTCCTGCTATATTCACTGTGTTATATCTTCCCTTACACTTGTTGGAAAGCTCGCGTGACAATTTTCATGTTTCAATCAAGATTTTGAATTGCTAGATATTAGGCGAATATCCAGCCGTGTTATTGAAGATATTGCACCAAGGATCAGGGGCGATTCGAAATGTGCATAGCCCCTTTATACTTGTGGGAACCATAAACTTATGGTGTAGTTTGTAATGTATGTGCCATGATATATACTAGCTTGATCTCATAGGTTACAATGCTAGATGATGATGTAACGTCTGAAATATTGAATTTAATTATATTCATTCATTAATATTTATTTTTTAAGGACATGGAATTTGTAATTTTTAATGGTCGCTGGATTATATTGATTCCTCCTGTGTGTTGTACAATCAAGCTGAGCAACGGGGGGGCCTTCATGACACAATCAAAAATTTTTATGCAGTATTCAATTGAAATATAAAAATGAGATATGACTTGCAGCTTAAAGATTTAAAACATGAAACAAAACTGAGTCATGTATAGTTATCCAGACCTGAATAAGAACATATTAAAATCAGTGCATATGAAAGTCTGGACAAATTTTTACTATATCTGCTGTTATTTTGTCTCTGGGAAAGATGTCAAAATCCTCTTAACAAATATTTTCTAAAAAAACTCCATTGAAACAACAGTTTGATTCAAAATCTAACCTCAGATTTTTGTTCATTTTGATTCGATTTTCGAATGAATTTGGTTCGTTGTGATTTATAAAATTCCTAAATTAAAACCGAGGATTTCGATTTCTAAGAAACCAAATGTTAAAAAATCAAGAATGAAAGACAATGAAGGTGACCCCACCAGGGTATTTTCCACAATACAGTCCGACTCTGCCTCGGTTAGTTCAAAACAGGGGATTCAAGATTTGAGCCACTTCAAGTAAGATTTAAGTATATGAACTGAAATGAATGGGAGCTCTCCGTAAAAATCTGTTCCAAGATTCTAACTGGTAGCAGGAATTCGACGTTTGTATTTCTCGTATGTAAAATCCACAAATAAGATCTCGGTTTTCATTAACTCAACCAGTTTCAGACTCGTTTTTGAACATGTAACCAGGCAAACTGACATATCATAACAACCAAATCTAGCGCAAGTACTGAGGCTGGAGTATTCTTGGCTGTCGCTATGTTGTCACTGATGTGAGCTGCCTCACGTTGTACTTGGCCAGTTCCTTGTACCTTTCGGCAACACCTATTAAACATACAGTCTGAAAGAAATGAAGAACAAGTGTGTCAGCAGATTTGAAACAAGTCCATCCCAAAGTCTCCAATGGATTCTGTTGTTTTGATTTGTAACAGAAACACACATCATCAGCTTGTACAGCACCTTCCTCCAGTTAGAAAGTACCAAATTGAGTCCCCTCCACAATTCATCACATTTTTTTGTGGTCTAGACGGATATATAGAGATGCACTGGTTTGAATCTCGGAAAAAATGTTTTTCGTACCTTGACAATTTGGACCACTATACTCAAGTTGGGGCTGCCAAGATCTACTTTGTGCGGTGGTGGGACCGATTTGGCAACTGCACCTATAATTTTAGCTCGATCAATGCCAGTATTTGCGCGAGCTTCATAGAGAACTGCAAACTGCGGTGGAAATAGTAATTAAGATGGAGATCTGCTCTGCCATGTATGATTGAGAGTAGTTGTACAGTATATATTGACCTCAAAGAAGTAACTTCAACAAGCTAGATGACTACCCTTTTGAATTTTGACTCGTTAATGTAATCTAGAACTGGTTACACCGAGCATACAATGGTTGGGCAAGTACAAAATACAAAATGGCTGAAAATCACTGGGTTGTACGTTTACCTTAAGTGGGTACACCGAGTACACAATGGTTCGGTAAGTACAAAATACAAAATGGCTGAAAATCACTGGGTTGTACGTTTACCTTAAGCGGGGTCTGAGTTTCTTCCGGAAAATACTTATCGACTAGAGGTTTGATAGCTCTTCTGATTTCTTCATCTGATGCATAGCATGAAATTTCTATGGGAAGTACTCTTAACAAAAACCTGTTAAGAGATAGTAGGTTCTAAGCTCACTCATGCCAAATGTCAAAAATAATAAATGAATGAAACACAGAGTATTCTAAAAAAAAAACCCATCTTTATTCACTCTAGGGGGAGAATCAAGAGGAAGCAACTTGTAAAATACATTAAGAGGAAGCAACTTATAAATACAGACCTTGAGATATGTTTCCTGGTGGATGCAAGAGAGGTCATCATGTGTTGGACGATATCTTTTGGGCTAGGATCTCCATCTCTCTTGCGCATTTGTATGAAGACAACGCCATTACATGCAGGGTCTAGTTTGCTAAAACGCCTCTATTTTTTATAAAGAGACAACGCATCAATAGCAAAAGCACATGTTTTTCAACCAAAAAAAAAAAAAACTCTGGCAGCCATTTTCCACTCACCTTGCCCTTGTCACTCAACTCTGCAAGCTCAGCTTCAATTAGCTGGTCGACAGATTTTTTTTCTAACTTGAGAGACGAGCCATTTCCGGATTCATCTGTACCTGTTCGCACACATTGTTTCTTAACACGAGGCACCGCAGCCTTAGCCTCTTGATTGAGGTGATCCTCAGGCTTCTCTTCGATTTCTTGTGTTTTCTTCTCGAAAGATGCATCATCTTCATTCTGAGATACTGTCTCGTCTCTTGAATCGATGTTTACTGCAATAACAGGTTCATCTGCATTCTTTTTCTGCAATTCATCTCCATCTCTTCGACCTTCATCTCCTGCATCTTTATTCTCATCATTATCTTCATCATCACTACTGGATGAATCAGAGTATGAGAATTTGGTTATTTTGTTCAAAGGGTTCACCGATGGTTTCAGTTTCTCAACTTTTGACTCAATCCCCTCCTCCACAACCTCTTCAAAGAACTGCATCGAGAAACAACAAATCATAAAACTAACTATAACTAGCTTCAAAGAGAAGGTGGAGAAGAAAAACTCACAGATACAACAAACAAATCCAGATAGTGGTAGATGACACAACCAGTAAAAATGTAATTCTTACATCTGGATCCAAAACTAAACAAATGGTCCCGGTATTTATCGAGAGATGGTAACTTAACATGTTCTTGGAGACGAACTGTGAATTCTTAAAACAAAGAGGTACTAGGTCCCTACCAACCATACGGAGTACAAGAGAATGACTGTAGAATTTAGATCACACAAAACCAATTAATTAAGCAAAGGCAGTGGAGATAATTTGAGTCTCTAAAGCTTATGTTGAGTGGAGCAGTAGGGTGCAGTAGATAAATCATAATTTATGAGATGAAAATGAAAATCTTTAAAAGCAAGTAAACTCAGACAACAAGACATTAACGATAACAAATTAACAACCCTGACCCCTCCTCCTGAATCCATCAAAACCTTTAATATCATACACTCGTAGCAATAATCGACATGAAAACAACAAAAAGCTTCAGTTTAACACATAAGACAGCAAACAAAAAGCAAGAACTCAAAACTTTGCCTCTTCCTTTGCTCTCAAGTAAAAATAAAAATATATGCATACAGAGTCAATAACATCGATGGCTTCATGCGAGGCTTGGTGTTCCCTCCCGCCATCACATGTTATGAAGAAACCCTGAACTCCTGGGCATAAAGGGTGAGCGCCCTTCTTCACTGGCCTCTGAAAAAACCCACCAAAAGCATATCATCGTAACAATAAACAATCGATATAAAATAAAATTCTGAAAATAAATAAATAAAATTCAGTCTTTTATCATGAGAAAAGAGATGAACTGAAACGGAGTACATTGTAAGGGAGGTAATGTTTTCTTTTCTTGTTAACTTTGTTGGGGTGGCTGTTTGGCTTCGATTTATTCTCAGTCGCCATTGAACTTCTGCGAAGGTAAACTGCTGAGGTTGCAGACTTAATGGCAGATTTTAGGCCAAAACTGGGGGCCCATAGTCCCAATTTTTAGTAATCAGGATTCGGCCCAAATTTCATTGGGCCCACTCTCTTTTTAGCTATTTGGATAATTTGCACTTAAACTAACACTGGTTTTCTAAAGACGCGGACAAGCACACCAAATTTAATATTTAAGATTTATTTAAATAATTAAGATATCTTAACTTTTTTTAATGAACAAATCCATTAAAAAGATAAATAAGTTTGTAAAAGTAAACGGGACATCTTCATAGATAGACAAAAACTTGTGTGAGACTGTCTCACGGGTCGCATTTGTGAGACGGATCTCTTATTTAAGTCATCCATGAAAAAATATTATTTTTTATGTTAAAAGTATTAATTTTTATTGTGAATATGAGTAGGGTTGACCCGTCTCACAGATTAGGATCCGTGAGACGGTATCACATGAGACTTACTCTCAAAGATATGGTGGATTGTCCAGACCCTATTCACCCGATTCACTCGGTGGGAATCTGATAAGAGTTGAATTGAAGGAAAATGAGCAAAGAATATGATGTCGGCAAATAGGAAAGTCAATAAATGTAGCAGACAAATGGGTTGGCATATTTGACCGATTATTTCGGATGGAAGACGGAAGGCGGAAGACGCGTTTTATACGCGTCTTCACACGGTCAAGAGGCTCTATAAATAGAGCTCCTCCCTTCATTCTGAAATTATCTCTTCTTCGAGTTTTCTCTCACCTTATAAGTATTAAGTGCTTAATTCTATAATATTTGTGAGGTGTTTTGTTCTCCTGTATTAAGAGAGTGTGTGTTCTCTTTGGAAACACAGTGAGTGAGTTCTACACCACAAAATATTATAGTGTAAATCTTTTCATCTTGCCCGTGGTTTTTACCCTAATAATTTTTAGGGGTTTTCTACGTAAATCTCGGTGTCCAGTTTATTCTTTATTTTCGGGTTTTATTATCTCAAATTCCGCACTTGAGACCAACATATGACTTCACTCAGATATAACAAAAAAGCAAAACAAGAAGTCAAGATCAACAATCACGGGACAAGCTAATAATAAAACAACACAAATAAAACATCAACCAAAAACCACATGAAGCTGCTAACGCAACACATCTCATATTGGACATAATAGAATTACCCTCCTACACTTCTCGAAAAGGTTCCAGAACCAAGGCGGCAGACCCCATAAGCTTGCGCATCCCAAGCCAAGCTCGTATCTCTTTCGACACTTGTTTCGAAACAGAGCATGCAAAGCAGAGTTGGGATGCAGATTCTTCACTAATTTTGCAAATTAATATAACTCTCTAGGACTTGATAGAAAGATTGAAGAAAAAAGAGCCTCAAAGGAAGTTCGTAGGAAATATATAAAGACCTATCTCCGCTAATCTCAGAATAGTTGGAGCCTTGTAAATCCTTCACCAAAGGTAAAAAATTTTAAACACTATTTGTATGTTTAATTATTAGAACCATCCGAGTGCTCAAACAAATATATCTGAATGTCAAGATCTAAATTTTTTGTTAAAACTTCTGCTGTATTTGAGCACGAGAAAACCGAGATCCAACGCTTTTCCATCAATCACTACAATAATTATTTTCCCTCAACCACTACAATAATTTACCCGACACAGAGAGCAAACATGTGCTTAGGTAGAATGCAAGATTTCCAAAGTAGAGCCAGAAATTATATGCATTAGTCAATCCCTCGTCATAATCAAACCAACTCTCCAAGACCTGTTCCGCACTGACAATAGACCCCCGTCTTTAAATTCGTCACACACTTGTAAAGTTGGTTTTTAGGTAATTATTATTTTTATTTAATTTTTATATAAAACTATGAACAATTAGATTGAAAGTATTTGTGGTCATTATGTTGTTTGTAATTTTTTATGCTCATTTTGATAATCTATTGTCAAGTTTTAATCTTAATATGCTATCTTTGTTATGTATTGAATTCGTTCGTGTTATTTTGTTGCATCTCTTTGGTTCTTTTTCAACCAATTCTTACTTTTTAATATATGCCTGCAAAACATATTTCATCATAATCTTCAGATGTTCTCTCCGCCTCCAATTTCAGGTATATCCATAGACAGCGTGTCTTTAGATTCTAGACAATCACGAACGAGAGACAGAGGAACTATGCAACAAATGTTATCAGATGGTCTGTGCAATTCCAAAATCTTATGGCAACATTGTCAAAAAAAAGTACAATCTTACATCAACATTAAACCAAAACGACTTGAAAATTTCAAAAAACACGTTTCATCTCTGTTTAAGTGACAAGAAGCCGAATCTTATAATGGGGTCGGATTATGAATTTTTCAAAGCTGACAATGCATCCTTCGTCGTTGCTGAGATAACTGCGTCTGAAGCATTCGGCAGGTAGTAGTATTTTCCTGGATATTTGATAACCATGTTTCATGAAAAACTGGTTATAATGTCGAAAAATAGAATATGATCACAGAATTAAGATTTACAGACCTTGAGCAACTCTTGCAATTTCTTTGGCAAAACCAGTTGAAACGAACTTGTTTTCTGTATCGATGACTAGAAGTGACATCCCTGCTTTATAAATCTTCCCAGCAACTTCAAGAATCTCATCCTGAAACAATATTAACAACAAACTGATCAAATTTGGAAACTGTAAATTTATGAGTACCCAAAAAATGGGGTAAACTTGAGATATACCTTCAATTCTTGAGCGGAGGGTCTAGGCATATCAGCAGCAGCAGCAGCAGCAGCTTCAGGATCTGTGGATCTCTTTAGCGATATGTTGGCCCTTCCATCAGTTATTGCCACGATCATTATACGTCCCACATCACCGCTCTTCTCTGCATTCATTCCAACTCTGACAGCCTGAGAGAGAATTTTAACAGAGAGTTTGGAAGTTCATAAAATAATGCTTCAAAATAATGATGTGAGCAGATATATAAATGCAAGAATATCATACCGTTGTAAGGCCATGGGCAAGAGGAGAACCTCCACCACATGGAAGCCTCTCTAGACGCTTCTTAGCCATAGAGATAGACCTCGAAGGAGGCAGGAGAACTTCTGCAGCATCTCCACGGAAGGGAATGATAGATACCTATTAAAGCGCTAAAGAAACTTACGGCCATTCGAACATCAATTTAATATATCATAATTCTTTTTAGGCTCTATACAATCTCATCAAAAAGCCCTTAAAGTAAAAGGTGAGTAAAATCTTAATCGGGGTTGCGAACGAGTTTATTAAAGCCAGATTCTTAATCATTCATAAGCTCAAGTCTGTGCTAGACAGAAACCTAAACTGAAGCTTTGTTTATTGCACTTGCTGTCAGCTGATGATCGCACATTATTTGAGAAAAAGCAAGAACTCCAGCTCAAGGAAAACCATCACACAAATTATGATTTACCGGTGATTTAGATTACTTAGGAGTAAAAAAGGATTTTGAATTATGATATATGAATTAGTCTTGATATTCGTATTATAAATTTAAAGATTACATTGACTAATAAAAACTCGGGGTAGCTTTCGAGAAACCATATTTGACCGGGGATTGACACACTGTAAATTCATGTCTATTCGAGCTAAAGCTCCTGCAGTTTCCAAACCGAATTGATCTCATGCCACCCCAGTCTTTATAGCCTCTCTACCATAAGATATTCGGGGTATCAGGGTTCTGCCGATACAAAATCCAGTAACATAACGTAGCAAAATGAATAGAAATTTCTCGTAAATTAAGGAGATGAGCATTATGAATATTTAGGCATTAAATTGGGCTCCCTTAGACTGAAAATAGACAAAAGCGCACAGCCTTTAAAGTAGACCATATTGCATTAGTTAGTTCAGCAAGTTGAACAAGAAAAACTTTTGCAGAAAGAGAGGAAAGGAATCTAAGAAAAACTTGTTCAATCATAGTGTGGAATCTGAACCAACATATATTCAGGGAATTATTTCCTTTTTAATCTATGCAACAAGGCTATGAGTACAAATGAAAAAGTTCTTTCTTTCACTCTCAGTCTTTCATTCTCTCCCCTCTACTCTTCTTCTATCCTCGTAAGTCGTAACCTCTCCACATCAACTCCTATAAAACATGGCAAACAATTTGGAAATATATATACCATTTTCAAAACTAACCTGATCTCTACTCGTATAACTCTCAGCAAGTAATTTCAGAGCTGCACCTTTAGCATTTTGCATTCTGTTCAATGCCATACTTCCGCTTGCATCAACAACAAATATAACCTGTCACATGTTAAACAGGATGCGGGTTTACTACACTGAAGCCGACATAATATGGAACTTAAATACTGAAAATTGACAGCAATCGACCAGAACACTACCAATGCCCCTGCTTTGCGAGCCATTCTTTTAGCTCTCATGTCTGTCTTCTCCACAAAAACTTTCTTGATTTTTTGAACATCTTTCTCTCTCCGCAACTTTTGATATGGTGCTGCCGCTCTAAGAGTTGCATCAACAGCCAACCTCTTTACAGGCCCCTGGTCATGATTGGAAAACTTTATCAGAAAAACTTCACATTAAAGCAGACTTCGCAGCACAACTCATCCTATTCTTAGCCAGTGAGTTAGCAAGGGAATGTAAGAAGATTTATTTGAAAAATCACCAACGTTCAATATCGGTCCAACTTTCATTACCCTCTCAATGAGTAAAGATGCTTTTAGGGTATCTTTTTGGTGCAGGAAAATGTCATCCAATGGGGCTGCGCCATTTCCTCTGAGCCAAAAAAATTTTGTTTTATTTTAAATATTTGTATTAAAGATTATAAATAATAGTATAATATTTATTTTATTATTTTAATAATTAGATATTTAATCATAAAAATTAAATAATAATAAATAATAATTATTGATTTTTAAAATATTTATGTATTTATATTAATTACTAATAATGAATGAATAATTTGATTTATTAATTTATAAATAATATAATTTAAAACAAATGCAAAAAATTAATATAACAATACAATTCATAATTAAAAATATATTAAATAAAAGATAATAATTAATATATGTAAAATAAATTGCGTAAGATTTGAAGTAAATGAGTAGGAGATGAATGTTGTATTTGGTGCAGAAATCGCACTATTTTAGTGTAAAATGTGCACCAAAATAGATTTTGTAGGGAGATGGCCTCAGAGGGTCAATACGTAATAAGAAGTAAAGAGATCTGACTTTTGGAAGCATTGGCTTAATATATCTCCCTCTGTCCTCGGAAAATATAACGTTCTTTGCTCTCCCAGCTTTTCCTCGTCGTCTCTGCGCTTGTTGTGCAAAGAAGAGAAGTTTCTCATCCACTAGACCCCCTTCAGCATCGAAGATGAACTCTTCAGGTATTTGTTCCTGTTGCTGCTCATCCTCTTCATCCTTGTCATCATCCTGTTACAAAAAGGGAATGTTCTGTCCATAAGGAGATACAAAATCATTCCAGTCGGAAGGTTAATTCTTTCCTTCGAGGTCACACATTTGGTAATGAGAAAAGCCAGATTTGGAAGGAAAAAAGAAAAAGTAAAGGAAAAGAAAAGAAGTCAAAGCTTTAAAATGCAGTGAATATTGAACAAACCTCTTGATCCTCCTCTTCATTCTCCTCTTCTGCAGAATCTTGACTTTGCGGAGGAGGAGGAGGGGGAGGCTGCTGGTTTTGCTGATCAGGTGGACTTTCCTTAATGATTGACCGTGGAAGGATGACCAATTCTACCTGTTAACAGTGATTGCCGTGAATTCTCCAAAGGTGGCGCACTCATGAACATAGCAACAATAACAAATATTTGAGATGAAATGTTTTATTTTTCAGATGCACACGCAGGATTAAGGCATGAGTATCCAACTAAGCAGCACCGAGCTAAAGATAAAATGTTCAATATACTGTAAAACTAGGTAGGATAAGTTGCATCTGATGAATGATGGTTATCTTTTTCAACAAACGCTGCTTGTTCTTTTCCTTGTTTCAAAGTGTATGAAACCATAACGATAAACAAAACTTGATGGCAATCCAAAGGACAGACTTAAAAGACATCTCAGATGTAAAATGTATTTAGCTATCTATAAATACCAAAATTCCAGGTCTTCAACTCATCTACATTGATCTCGACACTCCTCTTAAAAGTTACTGTTGCAGATACAATTCAAAACATTTAAAGCAGAGGAATATGGTACTTAACAGCTTTCTTCAAGTCCTCTACACTAACTTTTTCACGTCCTTCGAGAGCAGCTAGACATCTAGCCACTCGTGCAGCATACAATTCAGCTCTGTGACCCTGCACCAAAATAGATGTTCAAATAACACCACAAGGCTCATTGTGGCATTAACAAGGCTTTTCTTTTTAATGAATATCTGATAACAGTATCACTTCATAAGTGATTATAGCATTAATGTATCCCTTCATCGTATATTTGCATCAAGTAACTTGGAGAAAGTGTGCTGACGTTAAAAATATATGATATTCATCAAGATGGTTCTCTACACATTGCTGTAAATTTATGGGCTAAAAAAATTTAAAACAACCATTAAAATTATAGCATCCTGACCTAAGCAACACATGTGGAAGATTTATCGAGAAAAACATGTGGGAATTTTATAAAGAAAAAATAGAAGTATAAAATTTTGACAATAAATAAACATGTCCCTCAGTAAAGTTGAAGTATGTAACTTGAAATTCAACAACACCGGTGCAAAAAAATGGAGAAAAAAATAGAGGACCCATGATAAGAATAAAGCGGGCTTCTTGTTAAAAAAAGCCTTGAAAAACTCAATCATGATATAAGAAAGCAAACATTGGGAGGGTTTAACATTAAAACCTGGCAACCACTTCGGAGGGCTTCCAGAACAAGGTATTTTAATTGCTCCCTGCTGATAATCACATCCTTCAAATACTCTCTTGCCAAAATTATCTTCAGTAAATAAACAAAAAGACAGTCGTTCAGTTTTCAAACGACTAATTAATGCTTAAGAAGATTTCATAATCATAGGCCACTATACTTGAGCAGATTTCAGAATTTTAAGCTCCTGTTGATTAAAATGAACATCGCAGTCAACAAACTTGCTGTAGCAAGCAAGCATGCAAGTTTCATTCGACTTTGACTTCTATGAGTTATTTGTGCAACTAAATTTGTTTGACAGCATATACATAAATTTATTTCTTTCGACATATAACATATATGATATGAAATCATAGTCATCCTTCACGTTTCTTTACAACAAAACCTGTGTCTTTGCTAAGCCCATATCTTCCTCAACCATTTTTAGCACTTCACGACTTTGTTCTTGAAACCGTGTAGCGATTTCAACCGCTGCAACACGGTCTTCAAAACTCAATGGAAGATCTGCACTGCATAATGATGATGTCACAAGAGAACAGACTACTTTGAAGGTGAATGATATTCGATATTAAAGACTGAATAGTTAAGCCGGTGGCAAAATGTGGGTGCATGCTTTCCTATTTTGCAACTCATTAAGTTGCTTGGCTCTAAAATGAGGGTATCAAGTAAATACTAGGAAAATTATGCATAATGATGTAGGCATGGCTAGGGAAACCAAACAATGTTGCAGTTCGAAATTCATCAACTAGAGAACTAGAGATCGGAGATGTAAATGATATACGTGCAAAGAAATGTTTAGTAAATGACTAATATTAATATTGGAAAGAATCAACTCTAAACTAATGTAATAACCAATGTAAAATGAAATTGATGCTAAGTATTTTAGTCCAATCCCTGTTGGCTTCAACACATAGTTTACCAAAATTAATTCCAACTGTGGAAGATTTATAATTTTAAAAACCAGCAACAAAAACAGAAAAGTTGCATACTTAAAATACACACGCACCAAAACAAAAAGAAACTGCTAGATCCACAACTGCATAACAAAATGCATATATAAAAGTAGACCACAAGTCATACCTCAAGTTTATTGCTACACGGTCTAGAAGATGTTCCCGAACAGCACCCTCTTCAGGATTATAAGTAGCAATCAAAAGTGGTTTACATGGGTGTCGAAAACTGATACCTTCTCTCTCCACAATATTGACCCCCTCCGTCAAGACGTTTAGAAGCAAATTACTAATGCCTTCATCCAAAAGATTAATCTCATCGACATACAACACTCCTCGATGGGCCTCTGCAAGAAGACCGGGCTGAAAAACTGTAGTTCCAGATTTCACTGATTCTTCGACATCAACAGACCCTATCAATCTATCCTCTGTAACTCCAAGAGGGATCTGCAAAACAGGTTTATAAGATTATAAAAAAATAGATGTTCTTATTTCAAATAATGTATTCTGAGCAACTACCTGAACAAAAGGAGATCTGACTATTTGGGTCTTTATGTTTCCATCAGAGTCATAAACTACTTTGTCAGCTAGACCATCTTCCCACCTTCAAATTTCATGCAATGAATTTAAAAAAATACACATAACTTCACTATCTCTAATAAAATGAGAAACAAAAACTAGAAACAGTCAGTGCAAGCTCAGCTGTAGAACTAGCCCAGAGTGCAACTGAATGTAAAAATAATTCCAACTCATCAAGTTTGCATTTGCAAAGCATGAGATATTATTGATGATATATAATCCCATAAAATCTATCAATGGCAAATCAGTAAGCCTTACTCTTCAGGTTTAGCTGGGTCAGCATTTGCAAATGATCCGGCAACTACTTCAATAGGTGGAAGAATAGCATGCAAGCCACGCGCCATCACTGTTTTGGCAGTTCCTCTCTTTCCAGAGATTGCTATTCCTCCTATCTCACGGTCTATAGCCCCGAGTAAAAGAGCAGTCTTAATAGCATCCTGTAAAGAAAATCCACTTTCAATGTCTACAAAATAAACAAGTCATCTCTAATCAACTAAGTTTTATTTGCCCTCTGAAAACACCATTGGAGTGATGAACATGTAAACAGCTGATTTAGAGAATGAGTTGGACAAAAGTGTGACAGCAGATAAGAAAGCAAAGACACTCGCTCCCTTCATATTAAATAAACTATCAAGCATTCTTGATGTCAGGAACAAACACAAATGGGAATATAAATAGAATAAAAACACAAATAAATTTAAAAGAACATTCCAAATCATCAGGGAAGAATTATTGAGCATAACTGTTAAGACGCTCGAGTGGGGAGGATTGTCCAAATCCATATATATAACTCTCATGTATATTATCTAACCAATGTGGGACAACTAACACACCCCTCACGCCCAAGAATGAACATCTGGAGCATGAAATTTACAAATTATATCAGAGCTCAATTTCCACCATTATATATTGGAATTCTCATAGTTGAGCTATCAGTTCTGCCCATAATTGGGTCATTTGTAAACTTTATGTTTCATATGTTCATTCTTGAGCGTGAGAGAGTGTCTCACGTCAGTTGAACATAAAATATCTGAGAGTTATATATATGGACTTAGACAATCCCTTTTGAGCTAGTTTTTGAGATGAGTTAGTTCCATGTTCATCTTAACAATAACATATGTACAATTTACAATAAACACTAGTCCCAATTGGCTACCACGCATTGACAAAATTTCGTAGTAAAATTATCTTTTCTCCACATTAGTAGAATCCACCTGTTCCGGCGAATTTAATGCTACATACTCCAGCACTTAACGAAATCACACCAAGATCCCGCATTTATCCTACACACCGGGAGCAGGGAGAAGATTGTTACCTGGCCAACCACAGCAGCCAAAGGGAAGAATTGCCGGCCATATTCGGTAGGAGTGGAGCTTTCTTCCTCATTCATTAATGGCGCCACGCCCACTGCCCCATTGCCGGAATCAAGAGTGGCGATGGCTTGAACACACAGCCTCCTAACTTTTCTACGTAAAGAATGAGGTCTCGGCCTTACAGAATGAGCAAAAACAGGAAATGGATTCAACGGGTTGGAATATCTCAGACTTGTGAAGGACTTAGACGCTGCAGGGGAAGAAAGAGATGGATTCATGGGTGCACTGAGCGCCATTACCAAGAATCATCAGCCGAGAACAGGTCGAGAATATAGAATCACTGGCGCTTCTTATCGCTCGATATATTAGTTATCTTATCTTTAAATTAAAGTCGCGTTTTCTAAAAAGCGTGGAATAATTTGCAATAGCGTGTTATACAACTTTTCGGCGATTATGCTTATATTTTTATAATGTATTTGATTTATATTTAAATGGAGATACGCTATAATTTTGATATATGAATTAAAAAAAAAATAAAAAAAAAAGAGATGAATAAAAAAAACTCTAAGTATGAAAATAAATTGAAAAAAAATATGAATAAAAAAAGACTCAAGTAGGAATTGAACCTACAATCTAAGAAACAAAAACTTTATCCGCTGAATTACATGTGATTTCCATTATAAATGTAACCCTTTAGTAATATATGTAATTATTAAAACAAATCATTATACGAAAAATTAGTTATTCTAAGTGTTTCAAACTTAATAATATAATATATATTAATTTAAATTAAATATTTTTTAATTTATTTTATTATTTATTAAATATAAGTGTACGATGGTGAGACGATATTTGGAAAATAAAATTTGATGTATTTTAAAAATCAAAATTAGTTACCATATAAACTTTATAATTAACAATGTCGTGTAGATTTATTTATACCTTTTTTTAAAAAAAATAAATTCCGGTCGACCTGATAAAATTTTCAGATTTAGACTTAAAAATCGATGAAATTTTAAATATATTCAAGTGAAACAAATTAAATTGAAATATAATTGTGATTTCAATTCAAGCACGGTGATAACTAGGTTTAACCCAAATGCAGGTTAACAAAAGTTATTTAAAGATTTGCAGGGGTGCACCAACAGTCTCTCATTTGCTATTTGCGGATGATAGCATGTTTTTCTTCCGCGCAACTATCCCGGAGACTAATGCCATGAAGATCATTTTGGCTACTTATTAGCAAGCTTCGGGCCAAGGTGTTAACTTCAACAAATCAGGGATCTATTTTAGTCCAAATGTCCCCGAGGAGACCAAAACAAATCTGACCCAAATCATCGGTATTTCAAAGCCATTAAATACAGGAAGAAATCTGGGACTTCCATCATTGATAGGAAAGAATAAGAAGACTGTGTTTAATTTCTTGAAAGATAGAATTTGGAGGAAAGTCCGACAATGGAGGCGAAAGCCGTTGTCAAGAGCAGGTCGGGACATTATGGTGAAATCAATTGGCCAAGCTATCCCAGCATACTGTATGAATATTTTCTTAATCCCTGCATCGAGTTTAGATGAATTGCAGAGGATGCTAAATTCTTTTTGGTGGGGTGCGAAACAAGCTGGATCACGAGGTATCAATTGGTTTGCATGGGATAAGATGTGCATGAGAAAAGAGTTTGGTGGTGTAGGGTTTCGAGACCTACATGGTTTTAATCTGGCTATGCTTGGGAAGCAAGGGTGGAGATTTTTATCTAATCCAGATACTTTGGTTAGTAGAGTTTTCAAAGCTAAATATTATCCAAGAGTGAATTTTTTAAATGTAAGTTTGGGACAAAATCCAAGTTTTGTGTGGCGTAGTATTTGGAGCTCACGACCAATTTTACAGAGAGGCGTAAGGTGGAAAATTGGGAATGGACATCATATAAATGTGTGGTCAGAAGCTTGGCTACGAGACTCTAACAATATGCACATCGAAACATCAATGAATAATGATTTACAAGATTTAACAGTAAAATGATCTCTTCTGATTCCAGGCACAAAGACATAAAACAATGAGCTCATTGAGGAGTTGTTTAGTAGTAGAGATGTTATAGAGATAAAGAATATTCTTCTGACTTTCAATGAAAGTCCTGATATGCGTGTTTGGCACTTTAACAAAGATGGGAAGTATTCTGTGCGATCTGCATACAGGGTCTTAATGGAGAGATTGATACCGCAAGATAACCTCAAAATCCCAGGAAGTTGGAGCAGATTATGGCAGCTGAAGATTCCTCCAAAGGGGAAGATGTTTTTATGGCAAGCGTGTAGAGAGTGTCTCCCGACTCGAAGTAAACTAAACTCACGAGGTATTTCTGTTCCTCTATCATGTGTTATATGTGATCAGGACATAGAACTTACTTGGCATACTTTTATAGCCTGTAAATATGTCCATGAATGTTGGGCACATGCTGGTATTTTAAACTTGATGGATACATTCTCTAATACTTCAGAAAGTTTCTCGGATTTTGTGGTCAAAGTATTCTCTGTGTCAAATGAAACCATAGTTGATAAGATTGCTATGATATTGTGGAGTGTATGGAAACTGATGAATAATACATTGTGGAATGATTCTATCCTGCCTGCTACTCAAGCTACTACATCTGGTTATGCATTTCTATTTGAGTGGAGTGAAGCTAAAGCACGATCCCAATTTAATGCTCAAAACCAGCATCCTCAAACTGGTGTCCTCAGTGAGAACGGCGAAGTTCACTGGAAATTACCACCACCAACGTTTGTAAAGTGAAATGTTGATGTATCCTTCTTTAAGAATCAGAGAGTAATAGGCTTTGGCATGGTTATTCGTGATGAGAAATGGCAGTTGTGGCTGCTAGAACTGCCTTCACAGAAGGTTTGCCGAGTATCCGAGAATTGTAAAGGTGTCGCTAATGCAGTTAAAATATATGCAGATGACTTTTCAGAGTTTGGAGATATAATTGGAAGATATAGAGAGCTGATAAGCCACGAGAGTCAATTTTCTATTTCTTTGGTTCGAAGACAGGCAAATGAATTAGTTCATCTGCTAGCTAGGAAATGCTGTTTACATTTAAATCCATCTATTTGGCATGAGCTACCATCATTTGTAGAGGATCGGTTATTGAACGATGTTATTATGTTATATTGAGTAATGAAAAGCATGTTCTTGCTAAAAAAAAAAGTTATTTAAAGATAAGCAAGATTTCCTAATTATTTTATTTTTTAGTAAATATGCTTTGAATTTAACAGATAACTTTGTTTATATATTATATATATTATAACAAACAAGTAAAAATTTACTTAAAAAACCCAAACCAAAATCATAGCTTGTATCAACACAAAATCCTAAATCTGCATGTATTCTAGTAATAGATTTGTCAAATCGTTCGGCTCACCTTGCCCTGCCTCGCCTCAACCCATTGTCACAAACTTGATTGCCGGGGTGAGTCGGCCTACCAAGTTGGCGAGTTGAGAAAACTCCAATCCAACTTAACATGTCACGAGTTGCAAGTTAAGCGAGCTCGTTTGCTAAAATTTTAAAAAATAACAAATTGAAAAAAAAAAACAATTTTAAATAAATACATCTTTCAAATTTATCAATCATACTTATGTTGAGTTCTGTTGACTATTATATAACATAATATTTTATGATTTTATCAAATCATGACATTTATTTTACATGTATACCCATGAAAGCTGTATAGATAAAGTAATTGAATATACTATACCATAAGGTCCACGAGTCTAGTGGATCATGAAATTCATTAAGAAGTGTAATATATATTCTAAACATGTTTCTAGTCGATTTAGCTATCTAAAACATGGATAAATGTCGCTCAAACTTGAGATCAATATATATGATGAAAAATGTCGTGTTTAATTGGTAAGGACACAAAGATGTTCATTCATACGAAAGAGTGATCATTTGATGAAGCATTGAACAACCTCCATCAGATTATCCAAGTGGTTATCATTTATCGAGTGAATTATTTTGCGGTTATGGTTGTACACCATTAATCATTTGATCTAGGACAACATAAGGATCTACATATTAATGCTGCACTTTAATTTGTCTACCGACTTCAATGAGGATTATCGGGTGGCGAGGTTGGGTGCAGTTTTGAAATACGTAAAAGCTAGTGCATTGTAGTCAGGATTCACCGCTCGCCTACTGATGAAGATGTCTGATGTGATATAATGAGTTAATAATGTGACGAGTCTTTGGCAAGAGCAATACATGTGCTTAAAGAAAATGTGTTTTCTTAGTTGCAATAATGATGTCATTATTATTACTCAAATATGCATCGCATCATTATCGAATTCATTTGCAACTCTCGATGGTTGCAGATTCGATCTGAATATATGAGTTGAAGGGACCGTGCTATATACTAATCATAACTTACTGGTTCTTGCATGTACTATCAGCGATACCTAGGAGATTGTAAGAAGATACTACTAGACGTTCTTACCATGATCCGATAGATGCAATCAGAATTGAGTTATGAAGTTCTTGATCAAGGGGTTGATGAAAAGAATGAGACTAATTAGGGTAAGCTTGAATAAGAACAAATGTTGTTCTGAATCACATGAAGTTATAAAACCACGACTAATTGTATCCGTGAACTATTGAGGGTCATATAAATATTGAATTCGGTGTTCTCGTTGAGGTAGTCAAATTCAAATAGTTGAATTTGTGACTGTAGTTTGATGAAAATCAAACATATTGCTTATAAATAAGTTTTTAAGTATATTTCATTATTGGAAATTGTGGAATTCAACTTAACTGCTAATTAAGTGAGAGGAGTAGGATTGTCTATTTTAGTGAAGAGTTCACAGAACTAGCAAATGCAAAAAATGGATCGGTTTCATTACATGAGCCTCGATAGATCGCCGCCGTCTGATCGTCGATCAGTATTATAACGAGTTCACAATTATTTATTTAGTAAATTTAAAATATATTGATTAAATAATAAATTAGTTGTAGTGACTACTAAGAAAATTAATTAATTAAGTAATTAAACAATATTTATTTAATTTTATATGTCTATATATATAGAGATATAAAAGTGTGTGAATATATAATGATATATATGTGTGTGTGTGTCATGCATTATCAAAAGTTAACTATGCATAGTATTTTCAAGAATGAAAAATATCATATGAGAATTTTAAATAATGAAAATATAGAATCATGATAAAGTTAGAATTTGCTGGGATTGGAATGTTGCCTCTTAGATGCGAGAAAACGGTACCTCAATAGTAGTATCAGAGCCAAAGTTTTCAATCATATGATTCGTTTTGTTTATTGTTTAAATCATGTTGAGTTTTTGTTTCTAATCACTTAAGAAATCTTCCAAAAAACTGTAGCGCCTGTAAAATTTGATTTTTAGGAAAACAATGCGCTGCCCGGAACAATTCCAAGCTGTGTTGTCCATCGTATGCAACGTACTTCCTGCACACTAGTTGAACAGTTTTTAAAATAACAAAAAAAAAATTCACACAGGACAACGTACTGCCCTACACGAACGGGCAGGTTCCTGCCGACGGCTGACCTAGTTTCTCCAAAAGGTGAAATCGCTCACCTTGGGCGCCTCTCACCCCCGGCCCGACATGAATGTGAGAGGAGGTAAATCATGGTGACTCAGCCAACCAACATCAGCTAGACCTTATGCTACGACGCGCACAAGGAGCTCCCCCTCATTGGAGGGAATTTAACTCCCACACTGCCGCTTGCGAGACTCGATCCCTGGTCATTTCTCCAAGATTCACAGCTGCTGACCAACTGAGCTAAGTCCCTGCGGGCGACGGCTGACCTAGTTGATCGGGTAGCAGGTGGACACACGGGCAGGGTGCCCATTTCGGGCATCCCTTCCCTTCCTTTTCTGTGGGCTGTTTCTGAATAGGGCCTATGAGGCATTTTTCTAAAAAAATTTTAAAATTGTGGACTAAATTGATATTATATGAAAATGTGCTTAAATTTATCATTGAAATAAATTTTTGATAAAATTATATATTTTTCTTGCAAAATAAATAATTAACAATTAGATTCTTAATTATCTATGATAAAAGTAATTTACAAGAAATTTTAATTATTAACAAATTATTGGATGATTGAGTAAATGTGTTTATTCAATTCATTAATTTATTTTTAATTATCACGATTAGTGATAAATTTACAAGAAACATGATTTTATAATAATATTTAATATTATGATTTTAGTTTAATATTTGATATATTATATGGTAAAAAGATGATCGAGAGTCATGATCAATATGTTAAGTGTATGTTAAGATATTTTACATTTTTTTTATTTTTTAATTAATTCATAATTATTTTAAAGTGATCTGATTTATGACATGTTTTCACACTTAAATTTGTATCTCAATGTGCTGTAAAAATTTAATATAAATATTAGATTTAGTGGGTGATCAAACTTGAAGATGATGTGTTCATATCCTCAAGAATTTTGAAGATCAAAGACATGTAAAATATTGGAAGCTAATGTAGTATTGCATATGCATTCTTATATTTACCTAGGTGTTGAATTTGGATCCATATTTGACTCATACAGATCTCTCGGTTATCGATTTCTTTTATTATTTATAATGAATGTGATATATTATAAATATTCAGTATATGCATTATTATTAATATAATAACAAAGTTGCATGAATCTGACAAACATACAAATTAATATGACACGAGATTTTTAAATTATTGATGAAATAAATTTTCAAAATCAAAATTTCTAATCGTGGATAAGATTCAAAATTTATCAAATATCTGGAGTTATGGATACACTTATGTTTTGAGTGCGATACATTTTGTGGTATGCTTTTGGTTCAAATATTTGTTTTCCTCGTACCATGACGGGCCGTTTAACAGTCGACATAGATTTCACTGCAGGCAAGATCCACGAGATTAACTCTGTCCGGTCATGCATTATTCGCAAATAGCTAAAAGCTCCGTTGGGGAAAAGGTCTCATGAAAGTTGAACACATTGTTTAAAATGTCTTGTCCTCCAATAATGTGCCTATACCCTTTATACGAGTTTTGGACTTTTTTACTAACGATTCAAATGCGTCTCTTTAACTTATAAAATTTGTAAGTTTATTTCTCAGTATTTTATACACGATTTATGCTATATGAACTCAACATGTAAGGGCCTGGTATCATATTATCATAAATCATATTGTGATTATCGATAACTCATGAAATTGTCATGTGATTATGTAAATGACGTATATATATTTGATATTGAAAGTAAGAAATGTGATTGCGATAATGAAAGATTTGAATTGAAATTGATTGGTAGTTGAATGATGCGCTGAACCGCAATAAAGTAGTGACAAGTTACGGTTTTCAACATAATTATCTGAGTATTGGTCCAAATGAAACGAAACCAATTTCATTGGAACACTAATTCAAAGAATACAATTTTATGTTTTGAGTTTTGTCTAAATCCATTGGGAAATAGTGACAAAATCACCCCGAAGTGTAACGTGTATATTGTAGTTTCTGAATTGACACATTTTGGGAGAATGTGTATGACTCTCCCGTCAGATATCCAAATTGAGTGAGGTCGGTGGAAAAAGAAAGCAAAGACATAGATCTACAACTTTCATGTTGACCACTTTTGCTAGATAGTAACATAGGATGTTGGACAGAACATCCCACGCTCGAGCGCGAGATGTTACCGCCCTAGCGCGTTACAATGAATATCCGGAGGACATAACACTCCGCGCCCGAGCGCGACATTTGACCGCCCGAGCACGGAATATTAGGTATTCGAGGACATAACAACTCGTGCCCGAGCGCGAAATTTGACCGCCTGAGAGCGGAATATTAGGTATTCGGGGACATAACATCTCGTGCTCGAGCGCGAGACCGACATTGGCGAGGGATAAAAATGAATTGTTACTTTTATTTTTTTTCATTTCCTTTGCCGCAGCTTCGAAAGAGAAAAGAAGAAACTTGATTCTATCGTCCGAATCTACCTCGAAAAGTTATAAAAACGCGAAACAAATTATATATTTGAAATCCTCGCGTCGAGAATGTTTTTTTGAGCTAAGTTTCTTTGGGTTTCAGCAGTTCTAATTATCTAAATGTTGGAATAGCATGTATTTGAAGTCGAGATTCCTATATGTGATAGAATAACTGACAAGAAACTGATTTTTGAAATCGGAATTGAATTTTGTTATGATTTCGATTTGATATGAATTTTCAAAGTTTCAAAATATATTTGAAACTTATTTATTGATTTTGAATGATATTATTGATTGAAATGATTGTGTTATTGATGTAGATATATATTTATACTGAAATCTAAAACTACAGTGAACTGGAAACGAATAATTGAGGTATGTTGCGACCGAGTAACATACGACATGTATATGTATCATATAATATATGTTTGATTGATTTGATTCAGAATATGTGTCTATATGTCTTATTTGTTAAGTTGATGTGGGATTGACATTATGATTTATCGATGTATAAAATAAATATTTTATTAACACACATTATTTGCTACATACATTGATATATGACATGCACGTTGAGATATGATCCTTGGATACCCTGATATGAATGGATCTGATTTTGGGGTTTGTAAACATGATGTTATGTTCGGCATTATATGGCCCATAAAACATAGTCATTAATGGCCCGGCTGATTGATTGAGATTTGAGATTTGAGATTTGATAGCGTTTTGTCGATGTTATCATACGAGTATCTCTGATTGAGGTCGGTGTGCCAACTTGAGCATTGATTTGATAGCGATTCGTTTGATTCTGACATGCGCTCAGTGGATGGACATTTGACCTGATACCTCCACGACATACATGCATTACATATCATATATCATTGTTTAGATACTTGTTGTATATACAATGGTTGTTCTATACGGAGCTTTGCTACCCCAAGGGGGTCTGTTGTTGTCTTTGTGTGTGGACAACGACATGTACTTCATGTTATCAGGAGACCGAAGATGGTATACTTCTGGAGGGAGTCACGTTTGATTTGAGGTTTAGTGGTCTATCCCAGTATATATATGTATATGTATCTATATATCGGGGCATGTCTCGAGGATATGAATTATTTGTATGTTGTTGGTTTTGAATATGTGTGAGCATATTTTATGATGTGAGATGAAATAATTTTTAGTATTCAAATTAGATATTTTTAGGCTTATTGTAAAGAAAATTTAAACTATTTTTCTATTGTAATTAATTAACCATAATCAAATTGCATTGTAATAATGATTATGAGTTAAGGGTCCCACACAACACGTACCCAAACGAAGGTTACTGTTAAAAGATATGAGATTTAAGTGACATATACGAAAAAGTTGAGCGTAAATGACAAAATCAATATTTTTTTTCTACAAATTTAGAAATAAAATATATAAAATAATTTATTTGGCCGGGAAAACATTTTTTCTCTTTCTTGTTTGACAAAAACTTGTGTGAGACGGTCTCACGGGTATTATTTGTGAGACGGATCTCTTATTTGGGTCACCCATGAAAAAGTATCACTTTTTATGCTAAGAGTATTACTTTTTATTGTGAATATAGGTAGGGTTGACCCGTCTCACGGATTATGATCCGTGAGACGGTCTCACATGAGACTCACTCTTCTTGTTTTTGGTGGATTTGACTCCATAATAGCTTTAAATTTTTTTTTAATGGATGACTTAAATATAATATTTGTTTCACAAAATTGATATGTGAGATCGTCTCATGTGAGTTATTTATGTTCAATATAATATTGTAATTTTTTTAAATTCGATGGATATATTTATTTAAAAGTTTTGAACCCAATTTGAAATTCTACTGTTTCCAAGATACGAAAAATCTTGATTATAACTCAACAAATCCAATCGTGAAAACCAATATTTTATATTTATCGACTCTAACAAAAACAAAAAACCCATAGTTTACAGATTGGCTACAATTGCTTGCAGTGGATGAGTTGAAACACAAAATCAAATTAGAAAATAGAATTTACATCTTATTAATATTATATTATATTTATATAATATTAAAAGAATCAAACATCATGATGAAACCCAGAAGAATTATGATTCTGTATGCCAAAAAAGAAAAAGAAAAAGATTCTGGGTTTTATTGTCCGAAAAATATATGAATTACTCTGCAAATATTTCCTAATTAAACCTCTTCTGTTCATAGCTGTTCCCATATATACATCAAATTAACGTCTCATGAAAAACCCACAAAGATTCCTTTCTTTTTATCTGTCCAGAATTTCTTGAATCCTCCGCCAAGTGGGGTTGGTCGAGACGTTGGTGGGTCAATAGCGAAGCAGGGGTACAACAAAGAAACACCTTAAATCATTGGGAAATTTGTGCACCAGAAGAATCTCAATATGGAAGAAGGTAGCTTTTTAATATGTAGATTTTTTAAAAAATATTAGATGGATCGTTATTGACTTTTGATGTTTTATCCGTTTTGATTTACTTGATGGGTTGCCTGAATTTTTTTGGCTATTAGTGATTTTAGGGTTTTTTTTTCGTGTTTCTATTCTCTGCGTGCATTGTTGCTAGAACTATTTTTGTTCCCATGGTTTGGATTCTGGTTCCTGGGGTTTCTGTCTTTTGCGTCAAAATTATGTCTTTTGGGCTTTAATTTGATTTTACTTTAATGTGCTGTAGCCATAATTTGCGTTAGTGTTGAAGGTTTTAAATTTGATGTTTGGTTTTCTTTGGTTCATACGACTGATTATTCTGCTGTTAACATTGGGAATCATGTATACTTGGAGGATCAGTTTGTTTTAAAAGAAAAAATGGTGTATTATTTGTGTTTGAGGAGTGATTGGCATGGAAAACAAATGATGAAATAGGCCAGATAAATTATAAGACATGATATGTGCTAAAAAACAAGGTTTTTGGTACTAGTGGGCATTTATTTTTCGGGGTTCTTGTGGTCGATAGCTTGAGGGGTTATAGACTTATAGCTATCATTTCCTTCTCAAATGTGGTAGAATCATGTGAGCTACATTATGAAGATGATAAAACCCTTCCTGACAAGAGCAAGAAGAGGATTGTCAAGACACGTTCTCAGGTTGAAGCATTGGAGAAATTCTATGATGGTAAAGTTGCTCAATATAAATCTTGCTGTTTCTGTGTCCATCTCTGATATGATTGTAAACAAAGTATTTTTTTTCCACAGAACATAAATATCCTTCAGAATCCATGAAAATACAGCTTGCAGAGTCTATAGGTTTGACAGAAAAACAAGTTTCTGGGTGGTTTTGCCACCGGAGGTTGAAGGACAAGAGATTGCTGAATGGGGAAACCTGTGCAATTGGAAGACAAGATCGTTCGAGTGGGGTTATACAGGATCGAGGTAGTGGACTTCGGCAAGATTCCTGTGGCAGCACAAAACCGGGTGATGATCGAAATTTTGACACCAGAGAGGTTGAAAGTGGAAGATTAAACGTCCAAGCAGCAGACTTCACGCATGAACGCGGTAGACAGTATACAGGAAACAACACTCCCGTGAATGATTCAACTTCAGGAAGTAGTTCCTCATTACCAAACATGCCTTCCCATCACAATGGGGAGCCTTTGGATTTGGCAACTTCAAGATATCTAATACCAAAGTTTCCAGTGGAAGTGAAGGGTGGAAAAGTTAGGTCTGGTCCATCAGGTTACTTAAAAGTGAAGGGTCAAGTTGAGAATTCTGCCATAACGGCTGTTAAAATGCAACTAGGTAGGCATTATCGGGAGGATGGCCCACCACTTGGTGTTGAATTTGATCCACTTCCGCCTGGTGCATTTGAGACCCCAATGAAGAATCCAGTTGATGGTAAGTTAGAACAGTTAATAGCTATAAATTTTCAAGATGTGCATTATTTTCTTTAGTTCTGCAATTTTAAACCATGTCAGTATTTTATTCTCAGAACGCCCTGAAATTTTATGTACTTTTATAATTCGTGAGTCTTTTTGTCTCCATTTTTCTTAGTATTTGAAACATGTCATTCACTTTATTTCTATGCATTTAAAATCGTCTGATAGCTCATGTGAACTAACCATTTCATATAAAGAACTGATTTAGGAGTCATGATAAACTTCGATTTTTTTCCTTGACTTGGAAACTAATAATGTTTAAGATTTCATACGATGCCTAGCAGATCAAATATTTGCAGGAGCATTCTATTTCCTAGAAGAGTTGGATATAGTTTTCTCCTGTGAAGATTTAAAATCCTGTTATCTGCTTAGTGTTTGTAATATTGGAACGGAGCTCAAAGATGCAGATTTCCTTGTATGCAACTTGTGATATTATATTTCGCTGTGTGTTAATCTTGATTTCATTTTCTAGATACTACTCTTATACATTGGTCTAGCCATTTTCTTGAAATTTGACTGTGACCATTAGCACCCATACCTGAAAAATGTTAAACATAAAAGTGTTATTTTACACCATCGATGTGCTGATCCTGAACTGCCACCATCAGCAGTTTGGGAACTATGGTGAATTTCTGTTCATCTCATATTACTTCTCACTTGGCAATATGATATGTCCCCGATTTGTGGTAATGGTATGTCCCCGATTTGTGGTATTTACGTGATTCCTTTTACAATACATGGCGGTTCTTCACATTAACTGAGCTGTTAGGATGCCACTCGGCAGTTTTCTCTGACTTCTCTTTCTTAATGTGCATACTTTTCAGAACCTTGCTACTCCGGAGAACCTATCGTTCCTGCTTCTCCTGTTGTTTCAAAGATCCGCCAGTACCCAACTTTTGACAAGGTGAGTTAATTTTGTGACTTTTTCTTAAAGAATTAACTTTTGCATGTTGGAGTATTTTCAGGCTTATTAAGTGGTTAAAATACAGCGAGTGTTGGACTTGAAAAATCAATGCTTCAGTTTTCAAAAGATCAGCCTATCATTAAAGAATGCCACGATCACTGCAAACTTAAACTTTGTGGATGCATTATTGTCCTATTGCTTATGCATACAAAAGGCACCAAACATGGTGCAAGGTTTGATGTCTCGGATGACCATATTCTTGAGTAACTAAAACATATTTCTATTTGGGTTCTTGTGAGATACACCTAAAGTTAATATGAACTGTTGTTTGGTTTAGTTATGTTTTGCTAATGGATAAGTTATTGAAGAGCTATAACTTCCTGCAGGACCACAAAAATGGAAATTAGGCTTTTGATAAGGTCTTAAAAGTTGATGGCTTTAAGGAATTTTTTTCTTTTTGATTATAATGAAATCTTTGCCATGTCTCAAGCAACAATGTTTTGGGTTGCTGTGGTGTTCCCCTTGAATCTTTATCTAAAACAATATTAAATATCTTCACAACCACACTTCAGACATTTGGTCATTGCTTTCTTAACAAGTTGTGAAGAGCAGATGGTCTATTTTAAGATAACAGATTAATGTTATAACCTGATATTACAGCAATACTCATTATAGTTTTCATTTTATCTCAGTCCTCTCAGGACTTTGGATACAACTCGGGCATGACCTCTCATAAGTCGAACATAGATAGAGCTAAAACGATGCATGTGTCTCATCCTTCGGACAGTTACTTTCAGCAAAAGTTTGGGCAACAGACTATGCTTCCCAGCAGCGGTGCTTATTATCCCCGGAGGAACTTTTCTGTAGAATTGCCCGAAAATTTGGCCAAGTACACGCCTGATTGTGACGATGGAGATGTAAACCAAATGAGGTCAAGACAAGGTGTTGAAGTAGTGAGAAAGGGTTCTTTTCCGAATCATCGTCATAAACTTCCCTGTGGCGTGAAGGTGGAAGCGGAACCTGCTGAGGCTTGGACTCATAGGTCCAATGCTGTGAAGGTGGAACGGGAACCTGCGGAGACTTGGACTCACAGGTCCAATGGTGTGAAGGTGGAAGGAGAACCTGCGGAGAGGTGGACTCGTAAGTCCAATGATAACATCGCTAAGATATCTCATGTAGATGTAAAAAAAGAGCCTTCTTATATGGCCACTAAAGGCAACGATTATCACAATATAACAGACAGAGGGATGTCCCAACATATTATTAAGGTGCGATGTTAACTTTTATGTTTTGATGACTAAGTCCTGCGTTTATACATTGGTGCTGAAATTCTATGCTCCAATTATGTAGGAAGGCAAATTTTATGGAGAAAGGAGAATAAAAAAGGAAAACTATGAGCCAGATCAAGTCAATATACCTTTTAAGAATGAGATGCCTGTAAGTTTCGTGCTATGTCAACACCAATCTTCAACTTTTTCCAATCGAGTAAGTAAACATTTTTCCCTACATCTTTTCTCAACACAGGCTCCGAAAAGGTCGAGAGGTGAAATCTTGCACCAGCAACATCAGCTGAGATCGTTTCCAGTAGATAACCAACCATGGATCTCTCATAGGTTTGACCTTATACGTTACCCCTAACATTAATTACTGAATTCTAGTGATCTTTGCTCTATTCTTCTTTCCATTTCACAATCTACGAGTCTTGGTAATGGGGTGCACAATAGCTGTGTTAAGCTTGAGCAGTAAGCCAGTAAAACACTCAAGCTCGGACTGTTACCTGTTTCAATTGCTCGAAATCAATTTCAAAAAGGTTGAATTTTTTTAGAATTTCGAAACTGACTGAGCTACAATTTAGATCTTCAAAATATTTGTCGGCGAGACAAGTTATGGTTTGAACAACTCAAAATATAATAATAATAATATAAAAAACAGAAGTATGCCTTCAGATTGACAAGAACTCTTACTTGAGCTCGACTTATATGTACCAGCTAGATCAAGAAGTTACAGATAACTATTTTCCTATTTTTAAAAAATAAGTTATATATAACTACTAGAATTTGAAAGAACTGCATCACATTTGTTACTTTTACGTTTTTTTTTTTGGCTGATGAAGGTGCACATATTACATGCTTTAGGTCCAGAGCAGAGATGCCATCTAGTTTCAATGAAGACATGGGAAGCGCTGAAACAAGTTCTTTGGTCTAGGAAAATGGCAACGAGGTGTGGATTGTTTACAGTCAGTCGGCTCCGATCCCATGCATCTGTAGCATTTTGTGTAGTTTGTACAGTTCATGTTTTCATCAGCATTGTATCTTAGAACTGTGTAATTATCAAGCAATTTGTCGTAATGCCTTTTGGATATCATCCTTGCATGGTGCTAAATTATGGGATCATATGTTTCTGGTAATTAAAGCACTATGTTTTGAAAGCATTTTTCTTTTTAGTTACCGTAAATGTAATCGGGGGCGGTAAATTTTGTGTTTTCTAGTAAGAAAATCCATGAAATCAATCCCATGTCCCTCATCTCTTACAGATTGAATTCTCGACACGTTTCGAGTGTTACAATACGCTAGAGCTCACATCCGGCCCCTTTCTAAAGTTCATGTTCGTGATTTTAGGTGTTACTTAGGTAGTTTGATTAGCAGGTTAGCCGCGTTCCGTCACCGACGGGACCTCATCTTATCAGCAACAACCATAAAACACACCCAGGTCGTCCACTTTTACAACTTACCTGTCCGTATGATCACATACCAAAATGACCATTTGCGGGACATATAGGCCAACAAACAAAAACCAACACTCCAAAAAGGGGAAAAGCGTTACTCAATTGGCCTTCAAAAGAACACGTTTTCTTTATTATTGAATCGGTCATTTTTAGAGAGTAATATATAATAATATGAGCAGCTAGATTTTTTTAATTTCGACTCCAAATATAATATGTCACGTTTTTTGTGAATGGGTTTTTTTAAAAAAAATTATTAAATTTTTTAATATAATACTTGCTTTTAGCCGACATTTTGAACATTCAAACACCGACATGCGTCAATGAATGGAAAAATGATGGAAAAACCTAATTGGTGGACTAAAATTAAATTTATTGGATAAAAATTATTATAATATTAATTATGTGCCAAAATTCAACTTTTTTGCCAATACTTTACTATAGCTTTGATTATTATGCTGTAAATTGAGGCAGACAGCCCCTTGTCTTAAAAGACCAAAATACAGTTTGCAACTGTTGCCGATTTTTGACTTCATCGTGTGATTGTTAATTATCCTTTCTGATTTTTCAAAATTCAAAATTTTGAAAGTGAAGATATTAGCATAGACTATTTTTTAATAACAAAATTTTTATGATATCAATTTTTTGAGACGAATTTTCAACTCGAACCGATCCATGAGAGTTTTTAATGTTATGTCAAAAATATTAATTTTTCATTATAACCATATTAACCTGTCATATTGGATATCTGCTCCTTTTTAATTAGTTTCACTTCCCTATTTTTGCAATTTTTTCTGACATGACACTATACGACGTTGATGTGACGTCAACATAATCAAAATCGTGTTGACGTCAAAGTTCTAAAAAGCATGAAGTGCCCCGAAGCGCGGATGTCGAGCTCCAAGCTTTTCAAGTTTAAGCGAGATTAGCACAGGCTTAAGCGTGAAAAAACGTTTTTTATCTTTAGTGTAATTGTAATTATCTCAAACAATAAATAGATAAAATAATATATAAATATGATAAGTATGATGCATTAATTCTCATATTAAATCTCAAAATTACAATCTTTATTTGTCTTTGCAATTAGACCACATTAAAAATGATAAATATTTGTCAAATCATTATCAGACATGCTTAATCATAATTAAAATTTAAAAATAAACATCTAAATTATAAACCTAATTTATTATTAAAATAAAAGACATACTATCAAAATTAAAAAAAATTAAAAAAATAGATACGATTGATTATTTTTAAACACACTTAATTAAACATCTTAATTACGCTTAATTCGATCAAACTACAATTTAACTGATTTCTTCGTTTTTCATATTCGTATATATAAAAACCATGCTTTCTCAAGTAGGACAATATAATTGTATTCTTAATATTCATCATTCTATTGTTTTTAATAATTTGAATTTTCAATAAATACGTGTGCCATTTTCTAGATCATGCATGTATTTTGTGTTGAGTTATATACAATTATTTTATTTTATTAAATTTAAACTTACAAGTTTTATGTTTTTGAGTAAGTGTAATGTGAAACTATTTTACGGATCAATATTTGTAAAACAGGTTGATTCAGTTCATGTTTACATTGAAAAATAAAAAAATTCATAAGTCGGATCAAATTGAAAATTTATCTACCAAAATTGAAATGTAAGACGAGCTTGTAAATATTTTAATATATGTTTATTTTAATATATGTTTTCTACTTACGTGAAGTTGTTACCATTTATCATTGTCCACTTAAAAAATTTTGCAACTTGCTTGCGAACATTTAACGACAATAATAATAAATTATTTGCATACGATACAACTACCAACGACAACAGATAACGATATTGGCATGTTGATTTTTAATAGAATTTAAATATTGAATTTAATGGTTTTCCAGTTATACTTATGAGACGATCTCTTGTATAATTTTTGAGGAGACGAGTAAATTATGCTTGTATTTAAAATAAAACATTGTATTTTTAATATAAAAAAATAATTTTCCATGAATGATTAAAATACAATTTATGTGTCATAAATTAACTTTGAAATCGACTGACAAGAGTTTCCGTGAAATTGTTAATAAACAAACATATGCTATATTTTTCAAAAAATAAAATATTAATGCATATGATCATTACTATAGCAAGTTGTATGATATCTTCATATGAAAATGAATATATATATATACAGATAGATTATATATATATATATATATATATATATATATATATATATATATATATATATATATATATATATATATATATATATATATATGATGCCAAGTCTTATTCGTTAAATATATTATCTACATATTTAATGTCTTAAATTTTTTTCCTTTTATATGACCAAAAGTACCCTCACATATGAACTTATTTATACTTTTCCATATCGACTACTAAAATTTTTATTTATCTATAATTATACATGTAATTAAATTAAATAATATTAAATTTACACTTTAAGTTTAATTTTTAATATTGAATATTAATTTTTTTATTTTATTTATAATTTTACATGTTAAATATAGTATATACACATTTAGGGTTCGCTTGGTACGTAGGATGTGATAATTGAATGATTAATAATTTGATTGATAAATGGTTGATATGATAAGATATATAATTTTAGTGATATATAATATCATGTGTGGTGTGAAATTAATGAGATGGATAAAATTATGCTAAATGTGTTGTTGACCAAAATACCCTTCATAATAATATTTTAATTTATTAAACAATTAATATTCTTTCCTCCCCCAAACCTAGAGGCCGTCTTCCGATAAATCACAGATCAAATGAAAACCCTCTCACTTCTCTTCGCCGGTGAAGATTGAAAGCTGAGGCCAGAACTGTGAAACATCAGAATCGAAGAGGTAACAGAGAGCTTGAGCATGTTTTTCTGGGTTGGGCCCTACTTCAATGAAAATGCCTAAAACGACCTAGTCCCCCACAAACTTTCGGAGCGTTCATAACAAAACAAGTGTGGTTGTGGATGGATTGAAAGGTTTACCTGAGCAAAATTTGCCAGGACTAGAAGGGGAAATGTGGCAAGTATTAGCAGTGAGACCCTCCATTCGACTGTGAAGGCAACAATGAAAGATGTAAGAAGAGAAGTCATGTTCTGTAGTATCACCGATATCCTCTCGGCGATGGCTGATTTTACGTCCGCGGCATCGGTGGCTAAACGGGCTGCAAGAAGGCTGGAATTGTTCTCCTCCTCGTCGAACCAGCCAACTTCATTCCTCAAGATCGCTGAAATAAATAAAGAAAATTAATATTTCATTATAACCAAAACAATTGAGAGCAAGATCAACCAAAACAATTGGCAAGAGTGTACTGCTGAAGAAATTGGGAGAATGAGGTAAAGAATAAATTGCAAATTTGATTTTATAAATCAGGGGTATTTAGGACATTAATATGTATTAGAGTTGTGGGATAGGTTTTATCCTTCTTCTATTATCGGATCTCTTGTCCAACACACACAGTAAAAGCTGTCCCACAAATTGTCAATGTCAACTTTATAAATCAAAGCAAACAAAACATTAATAATTTATCCACCTTTAATCCTACTAACCAAACTGAGCCTTAATATCTTAGATATAAATGACAAATATATCTAAATGACAAATATGTCATGTCCATGTTTATTTATTTGTGATTTTAATTTTTTCTATGTTGTCAAATTTCACTTTTAGTATGATATATTTGTTTCTTTGAAAATTTTAGTCATTTTTCCAATATGGTGCTGACGTGGCACTGATGCGGGGTTGTAAGAAACATTCGAATGGCTTTCAGTCTTGTTCTTGGGGTATAAGTTTCATCATAATCAGTTCTTTCTTATTGTTCCTCCTTGGTTGATTCGGTCTTTGTTTTTTCGAGAATTTGAGGAGCACCTTCGGAGATGGCTATAGCTGTATTAGCTTTTAGTATCATCATCGGCCCTTCTGTAATAACAAACTACATGTCTTCATCTTGAGCAGCTAAGTGAGCATGCATTGACAGCATGAGAATTTTACTGAATGATTCATTGTAATCGGAAATGTTCAGAATCGAAAATAAACCTCTCTAATACCAATTGCAGGATTAGTTAAGTGTTTAGAAGGATGTTGATTAAACACTTAGAACACAATATGGAAATTTTTCGATTAGTTTAGATAGGTTGGCAACTAAACTGACTATTATCGAGTGTTTATATCAGTTTGTTAACATATAATTGCGGAAAGAAGCTAGACTGACAGATTAGAACAAATCAAAGAATGAATAGGAAGGGGTAAGCCGAAGTGTAAATGTAGTGACCCGTTCCAGAATCACCTACTAATCAGAACTTAAGCATGCAAAATTAACATTTAAAACTGAATCAGGTAAACAGCGGAAAAACAGTAATACAACCCAATCGAATCTGTAAGTACAAAATACTTAAACAACCAGATCGAACTAAATACCAAGAATAAATACCAACAACTACATGTCAACCTCTGCCAGCTCCCTGTCCACTCCCTCCTGGACCGTCCAACCTGAGACCTGCCCCATCGAATAGGGTGTCCAAAACAGAGATAAACCGAGGACGTGAGCATAAAACGCTCAGCACCGAAAGCATGAGTATACAAGACTATGACATGCATGTATGCAAAATGTACTGGATACCAGGATCTGGGTATATCGAAATACTGCTCAGGTAAATGACGTCAAGGTATGTAGCACTCTGCGCCGTCGCACCAGGAGGTGGCTCCCATACCAAAATAAACCTGTGGATATACCGGTGACCTGACCACCGTCGGCCAACGGGGTCCAACCATCCACAACAAACGAGGGCTGAGCACCCTCTCAACAGGCTATCTCAAAAATAGTCAGGCTCAACATGATTATGCAAATGCCGCATAATAAACCATGCATCATATGACAGATAATAATGCAACATATAAACATGCAACACATAGTAAAGCATACTCAATCCTGCTATCTCGGATAGTACTTTCGTACCTCAAACCAGTAGATCCTAGCAATCAGTCCTAGAATCAAGTCTGCGTCCGTAGTCAGCCCACTGATGCCGCTAGCTCCCAACTAGAGCACAGCTCCGCTACAAAACCAGTAGCTCCCCGCTAGTGCCTAAACCTCGGGAAAAGACTAGAAACCCATCAGAAACGACCAAAACGCTCTGGAACACTCGGAATTGGCGAGTAACAAATGAAGCCTCGCGCCTCTATTTATAGACAACGATCGGACGATCCGATCCACTTCGGACGATCCGATCCACTGTACACTTCGGACCTTCCGAACCCTTATCGGACGATCCGAACCCTGCATGTCTTCCACGTGTCCAGACACCTGTCTTCGGACGATCCGAACCCTGATCGGACGATCCGAACTCTGCATGTCTTCCACGTGTCCAGCCACCTGTCTTCGGACGATTCGAACCCTCTTCGGACGATCCGAACCCGCTTCGGACGATCCGAACTCTGTTCGGTCCTTCCGATCCCACCGAAATATATTTAATCCAATAATTAACTCAAATTAGGCATCGGGATACTACATTCTCCCCCCCTAAAAAGGATTTCGTCCGCGAAATCGAGTCTGAAGAATGACAATTCTGAACAACAATACATTCAACTTAAGAATGAATTACAACTGAAAGTATAACTGAAATTACAATCATTACTGAAAATACTACAACTAGAACAACTCTGGATGCTCTGACCGCATGCGACTCTCTAGTTCCCAAGTAGCTTCTTCAGTATCTCGGCGCTGCCACTGCACTAAGACAAGAGGAATAGTCTTATTCCGCAGTACCTTATCCTTCCGGTCTAAGATCGAAACCGGTCTTTCCACAAAAGACAAATCCGGATTCAGCTGAACTTCTGTCGGATGCAAAACATGAGACTCATCCGCTACGTATCGTCTCAACAAGGACACATGAAACACATTGTGAACACTAGACAGATACGGTGGCAAAGCTAATCTATAGGCCAAATCTCCCACACATTCTAAGATCTCAAAAGGACCAATGAATCTCGGAGATAGCTTACCCTTGAGTCCAAATCTCAGAATCCTCCGAAAAGGTGATACCTTGAGAAACACTTTCTCGCCTGCATCAAAATGAAGAGGTCTGCGCTTGGAGTTCGCATAACTCGCTTGTCGATCCTGAGCAGTCTTAATCCGCTGTTTGATCACAAGAACTTTGTCCATGGCCTGCTGAATCAATTCTGGACCCTCGACCTGTCGTTCTCCGACTTCTTCCCAGAACAGAGGAGTACGACAACGTCGACCATACAATGCTTCAAACGGAGACATACCAATACTCCTATGAAAACTGTTGTTGTATGCAAACTCTATCAGCGGTAGTTGATCCTGCCAAGCTGGCCCGAAATCCATCACACAAGATCTCAACATATCCTCAAGAGTACGAATAGTCCTCTCTGACTGACCGTCAGTCTCTGGGTGATATGCAGTACTCAAACTCAAGGTAGTGCCCAAAGCTTGCTGAAAGCTGCCCCAAAATCTAGATGTAAATCGAGGATCTCTGTCACTAACGATACTCACGGGCACACCATGAAACCGTACAATCTCCTGAATGTACAACCGTGCCATCCGATCGAAAGTGAAATCTCTGTTATACGGAAGAAAATGGGCAGACTTAGTAAGCCGATCCACTACCACCCAGATAGCATCTCTATTCCCCACAGACATAGGCAAGTGAGTCACGAAGTCCATCGTGATATGCTCCCACTTCCACTCCGGAATAGGAAGATTCTGCAACAAACCTCCAGGTCGTCGATACTCAGCCTTCACCTGCTGACAGACAAGGCACTTGGAGACATACTGATAAACATTACGTTTCATACCTTTCCACCAAACTCGAGTCCTCAAATCCTTATACATCTTGTTGCTCCCTGGATGAACACTCAACTTGCTACGATGAGCCTGGGACAAAATCTCTTCCCTCAAAGTGTCATCTTCCGGTACAACAACACGACCAGATAAGCACAAAAGACCCTCGGACTGATAGTGGAAACCAGAAGTATTATCTCCATCAGCCAACCGAGCTAATTTCTGAATCTTAGAATCAGACATCTGAGCATCTCTAATCCGAGAATACAAAACTGGCTCGGACAAAATAGTAGCTATACGGATACTCTCTGTTCCCTTCCGATGCTTACAATTGAATCCCATCGAACAGAAATCCTGAATAATCCCAGATACAGCACAAGTCTGAAGAGCAGTTAACCTCACCTTGCGACTAAGAGCATCGGCCGTGAGATTCGCAGATCCTGGATGATACTTGATCTCACAATCGTAATCTTTGAGTAGATCCATCCAACGACGCTGACGCATGTTCAACTCAGCCTGAGTGAACAGATACTTCAAACTCTTATGATCGGTGAAAATCTCAAATCGCTCACCATACAGATAATGGCGCCAGATTTTCAAAGCAAAAACGATCGCTGCTAATTCCAGATCATGAACAGGATAGTTTTCCTCATGAGACTTTAACTGTCTCGACGCATAAGCAATCACATGCTCATTCTGCATCAGAACACACCCTAGTCCCTGTAAAGAGGCATCGGTGTAAACACTGAAACCACCAGATCCAGACGGTAAAGCCAAAACAAGCGCAGATGTCAAACGTCTGCGAAGTTCCAAGAAACTCTCTTCGCACTCTGATGTCCATTCAAATGAAACATCTTTCCGAGTGAGCTGAGTGAGTGGCTTAGCAATCTGAGAGAAGTTGACAATGAAACGGCGATAATACCCAGCCAATCCCAGAAAACTGCGGATCTCGGCTACTGTCGTCGGACGCGACCAGTTCAATACCGCTTCCACCTTACTCGGGTCAACTGAAACTCCCTTGCTAGAAATGACATGACCAAGGAAAACAACCCTGTCAATCCAAAACTCACATTTACTCAACTTCGCATAAAGCTGATTGTCGCGAAGTGTCTGTAAAATAATCCTTAAGTGTTGTGCGTGTTCTTGCTGATCATGCAAATAGATTAAGATATCATCTATAAACACCACAACAAATTTATCCAAGAATTCCCGAAAAATCCGATTCATCAGATCCATAAAAACTGCTGGTGCATTCGTCACCCCAAAAGGTATAACCAGAAACTCATAATGCCCATACCGGGTCCTGAATGCAGTCTTCGATATATCTCCCTGATGAACCCGAAGCTGATGATAACCAGACCTTAAATCAATCTTGGAATACACAGAGGTACCTTGCAGTTGATCAAATAAATCATCAATCCGTGGCAACGGATACTTATTCTTTATCGTCGCACGATTTAACTGCCGATAATCTATGCAGAGCCGCATAGAACCATCCTTCTTTTTGACAAAAAGAACTGGTGCTCCCCACGGGGACACACTGGGTCGAATATACCCCTTGTCAAGAAGATCCTGCAACTGCTGTTTCAATTCTTGCATCTCCGATGGAGCTAAACGATAAGGAGCTCTAGAGATTGGTGTCGTGCCTGGCACTAAATCAATGCCGAAATCCACATCCCGAACGGGAGGAAAACCAGGAATCTCCTCGGGAAAAACATCCGGAAAATCGCAAACTACTGGAATGTCACTTATACCGACACTATCTGCGGACAAATCAATAGCATAGATAAGGTAGCCTTCCCCGCCCGACTCTAAAGCACGACAGGCTTTCAGAGCAGAAACCACAGGCATCGGGGGTCGCGCTCCCTCTCCATAGAAAAACCAACTGTCGCCCTCAACTGGACGAAACTGCACAAACTTCTGATAACAGTCCACAGTAGCTCTAAACACAGTCAGCACATCTATTCCCAGAATGCAATCAAAATCCTCCATCACAAGAATCATCAAATTAGCAGTTAAAACATTACCCTCAAACTCTAGAGGACAACCCAAAACTAGACGTTTAGCTAGCACCGAATGACCCATCGGTGTGGAAACAGATACCACAACGTCCAAAGAAGTGAAAGGTAATGCATGACGCTTAGCAAATCTCGCAGATATGAATGAATGAGATGCACCAGTGTCAATGAGAACGTAAGCAGGTAATCCACATAATAAAAATAAACCTGCGATAACTCTCTCGTTCTCCTCAGCAGCCTGATCCTGGTTAAGAGCAAAGACCTGCCCTTGAGTACGCGGTCGGAGGTTAGAACCCTGAGTAGACTGTCCCTGCTGTGGCCTCTGATGAACTGAAGCCTGAGAACCAGATCCTGATCCTCCGCCCGTCTGTGGACAATCTCTCTTCATGTGGCCCATCTCACCGCACTTGTAACAAGCACCTGCAACCTTGCGACAACGCTCCGTCGGATGATCCTTCCCGCAGTGCTGACACGGGCCCTTCTTCTTCCCAAAATGGTGAACTCCTCCAGATCCAGAGGAAGAAGAAGTAGATCTAGCCTTCTTAAATGCTTGGGCGCGGGGACCCAAAGAACTAGTAGGACGAGCAGACTGCAAGGCTCGACCTCTCAACAAACTGCCCTCAGCCTGGCGACAACGATTTACAAGGCCCTCATACGATGTCGGATCATCGCAGACAACAACCCGATCATAAATCTCCTGATTGAGGCCCTGAAGAAAATGGTTATACTTGGCCATAGCATTGTCACTGACATGCGGAACATATGGAAGCAACTCAAAGAACTTCTGCTGATACTCATCAACAGACAAACTTCCCTGCTTCAGATTGATCAACTCAATCGCCTTGGTCTGCAGAAGAGCTGGCGGAAAGTAAAGCAGCATGAAAGCGGCTCGGAAATCGGCCCAAAGAACTCGACCCTGTCGCTGAACTATCGGTGCAGAGGTAGACCTCCACCACTTGCGCGCACCACCCTCCAGCAAGAAATCAAGGGTATCAATCTGCTGCTCCGCCGAGCACTGAAAAGTCTTGAAGCAGCTCTCCATCCTCTCAAGCCAGTTCTCCGTAACATCCGGGGTCTCACCGCCTGAAAGAGGTTTCGGCCCCATCTGCAAGAACCGATGCATACTAAAACTCCGAGGCTCATCACGACGGTGTTGACGACGTTCTCGATGCTCTCGACGACGCTCCCGATCGTCGCGGTCTCCCCAGCGTCCAACGCTGCCATGACTACTAGCATCGTCGTCAAAACCAGACATCTCTTAGCTACAAAAGTTACCAGAGATTAAACCCAAAAGAACAGTTCTAAATCCCAAAATCTTAATGCACGCTCTGATACCATAAATGTAGTGACCCGTTCCAGAATCACCTACTAATCAGAACTTAAGCATGCAAAATTAACATTTAAAACTGAATCAGGTAAACAGCGGAAAAACAGTAATACAACCCAATCGAATCTGTAAGTACAAAATACTTAAACAACCAGATCGAACTAAATACCAAGAATAAATACCAACAACTACATGTCAACCTCTGCCAGCTCCCTGTCCACTCCCTCCTGGACCGTCCAACCTGAGACCTGCCCCATCGAATAGGGTGTCCAAAACAGAGATAAACCGAGGACGTGAGCATAAAACGCTCAGCACCGAAAGCATGAGTATACAAGACTATGACATGCATGTATGCAAAATGTACTGGATACCAGGATCTGGGTATATCGAAATACTGCTCAGGTAAATGACGTCAAGGTATGTAGCACTCTGCGCCGTCGCACCAGGAGGTGGCTCCCATACCAAAATAAACCTGTGGATATACCGGTGACCTGACCACCGTCGGCCAACGGGGTCCAACCATCCACAACAAACGAGGGCTGAGCACCCTCTCAACAGGCTATCTCAAAAATAGTCAGGCTCAACATGATTATGCAAATGCCGCATAATAAACCATGCATCATATGACAGATAATAATGCAACATATAAACATGCAACACATAGTAAAGCATACTCAATCCTGCTATCTCGGATAGTACTTTCGTACCTCAAACCAGTAGATCCTAGCAATCAGTCCTAGAATCAAGTCTGCGTCCGTAGTCAGCCCACTGATGCCGCTAGCTCCCAACTAGAGCACAGCTCCGCTACAAAACCAGTAGCTCCCCGCTAGTGCCTAAACCTCGGGAAAAGACTAGAAACCCATCAGAAACGACCAAAACGCTCTGGAACACTCGGAATTGGCGAGTAACAAATGAAGCCTCGCGCCTCTATTTATAGACAACGATCGGACGATCCGATCCACTTCGGACGATCCGATCCACTGTACACTTCGGACCTTCCGAACCCTTATCGGACGATCCGAACCCTGCATGTCTTCCACGTGTCCAGACACCTGTCTTCGGACGATCCGAACCCTGATCGGACGATCCGAACTCTGCATGTCTTCCACGTGTCCAGCCACCTGTCTTCGGACGATTCGAACCCTCTTCGGACGATCCGAACCCGCTTCGGACGATCCGAACTCTGTTCGGTCCTTCCGATCCCACCGAAATATATTTAATCCAATAATTAACTCAAATTAGGCATCGGGATACTACAGTAAAGATTACGTACAGATATATTTTAGATGTTCGGAGAACTGAAGCTCCTACATCACCTTTTCTTCATTTAGGAAGGTTCGCACTAAAAGACTTTGGATGATACAAGTAATTTGCAAGATCCCGATTTAGTTTGATCTTAAACACTGTTAAACTGAAACTCCTAGTATCTCAAATTGATTAATAGACAGTCTATAAAATGCTATACACAAGTAATACAAAATGATATTAACTTAGCACGAAATGGTCCTTAAATGATCATATAAAGTTCTTTTAAGAGTGTGCTGAACAGGTTCAGTTTCGCTAAGGTACATCAAAGACTTTGATACATAATCTTATCAGAGAATGATTAATTGTTCCTGAAGTCTACTCCTCCTCTATTTATAATCTTAAAAAATATATCCATTCAATCAAAAATGTCTATTGGTTGCTTAGTCCATGTATACGCTTTTATGACAGTTCGTACACTATTACGATCCGTCTTGATTTATACATTGTTGTGGTCATTTTGTTCAGACTGCTTGATGCGGACATTAGTTTATAGTTATCTTCTAGACTGATTCTGCTATTTGGTAAACCGAAATCTTTTATACTTTATTTATTCATTTTTAGAGCGATATCAGTTTTGTTTAACTGTATCAATTGTATCAGTTTCTCTTAATTAACTCAGTTTTGCCTCAATATTATTTGTTAATCGCCAAAATGTACCAAATTCTTGATCCAACAGGGGCTGACATGTGTTGACATGTGTAGTTTACACATTAGTATTCTCGATTTTAAATATTAAAATAGTAAAAAAAATAAGAAGATATATGACCAAAAATGAAAGTTGGTAACCTAGCAAACCAAAATTACAACCAAAAAAAATAAAAATACATAACCCAAAAAAAAAATACGTAACAAAAAATACATTAATTTACGGGGAGAGTATTTTATGAAATAAAAAAAATATTGCTTTCGACTTTTCCTCGTAATAAATTAAAAGGTAGTTTTCACGACTTCTTGTTAAAAAAAATACATTTAAAAACTCTAATTAAGTGTGTATATGACAATTAAAGCCGCCATCAGTGACCACCTCCCCTTGCAAGCTAAAACTTCACAAATTGTATTTAGAGACTTTCTCCAAGTCAATCCCTTGTATTGTTCGATCTCTCTCAGTATATATAACCGAAACAGCTTTCTATGTTTTCAACTTTCATGTTTATAATGGGCAACGCATTAATAATCACTTCTCCTGCATGCATTCGGCCGCGGCAGGGATATTCCGCAAAGCTCATTTCACAAGGCGGCGCCACCAGAACCCTCACAAGGAAAACCATTGCAGGCGAGATCATGTTCGAGTTTCCAGACAGAATAGTATGTCACGCTGACTCGTTCTTCATCGGTCAACCGATCCCCGCTCTCGCCATTGAAGACGAGTTAATCAGAGGCCAAACCTACTTCCTTATCCCCTCTGATTTCTTCCAACATGACGTGCTTTCGGTTTCTTCGTTAGCAGCTATGGTTTCCCTCGGCCCCAACGGTCAAAAAGGGGCTACTAATGATTTCAAGGAGTGCCCGTTTGAGTATTTGAAGGGTTCAGACGGTAGGGTTTTGATCAAAGTGGCACCGACCTTCATTACCAGATTGATCAACGGCGAGCCTCAGCCGGCCGATGAAAGTGAGGATAGTTTTCTTTGCAGCACCCCGGAGCTGAAGAAGCGCTACAATCAATTGGTAAGACCCAAAGATCAGGGTTGGTCCCCCAAATTGGAGACGATTTCGGAGTGCAGAAGCAGGGTTTCCCCCTGTAGGGTTTTCGGGTTGGAAAGGAAACAGAAGGCGAAAGCATATATGTTAAAAACATAAGTAGGCCTGCTAGTAGTTCGCATAACTCATTTTTTTAGGTTCGTGGAAATATTTCATTACAATTTTTTGTACAAAATAAAAATATATGATTTTATATAAGATGTATAATTAAGTACTTCACTATGATCAATATTTGAATTATTTGAGCTCGGAAATTTGATTGTGTATTGAATAAAAAAAAAAAAGGAAAATCGAACTTGTTTCAAAATCTCTTGAGTTTAGTTCACATTTATAATTATCTTTCTTAAAAAAATATGAGTAGTCTACCAAAGACTTGCCAAAAATTCCTCACATTACTTAGATTGCGTTGGGATGAGATGATAAATTTGGAATGAGTAATTTGATTTGAGGAGAGATCTAGAAAATATGGTAGATGAGATCCTACCTATGTGAGCACTACACTCACTTCATTTCAACGGGTAAGATCTTGCCACAAATACAATTAATTCCAAAAAAAAAGTGGGTCTTATATATGCATGGACAAATCTTGATCATTCATCCTATCATGGGGGCAATGCCGGCATGAGTAAGATGAAATAAACCAGAAAATATGTTCGAAATGACATTCATATTATGTCTTTTCAAATCAATCAATGTTATCATTGCATATGTGTAGATTCATTAAATTCATCCAAAATAAATTAATCCAAGCAATTAGTTTCCTTATATGTACTATATACGTCATTCCAATTTCTTTCCGCAATTTTCTTTTTATATCCAACAAGTGATTTTACGAACACATATATACTATCTGCTTGTCTCCTCTAGCTAGTCTGCCCGTTCATGCATGCTTGTTAATTACTTTCTCAATCTACAGCATTCTCATTCTCTCGCATGATCCCTTCCTTCTTCGCCGTTCCGTCTCCTGGTGCATTTTAATCCTTCTTCTCTTCAATCTTGTGTTCCTGAAATTTAATTTATTCTTCTGATGACTGAAATATAGATAAAAATAATTTCACACATCAAATGGTTAACTGCTGTTACCGGAGCTCCGCCGCTGAAGCTCCTCCGGACACCGCAGGTAAAGTGGAGACCTCGGTCGCCGGTCCTTCCACCACCCAACCCAAGTCTCAGTATGCCTCCCCTAACCGCTCCCTGAAGCCCTCCAAACCAACCCCAATTGGCCAGTCCGGTCCTTGGCCGTCCCACGAAAGACGTGCGCGCCACCTAAACCATCGGCAAAGAACTCGGCCGCGGTCAGTTCGGCGTGACCCATCTATGTACGGACAAAAAAACTGGAGAGAAATTTGCTTGCAAGACGAATATCGCGAAGAGAAAACTGGTGAACAAAGAGGACATCTAGGATGTAAGGAGGGATAGTTCAGATCATGCACCGTTTGACAATACCTAAGGGCCATTTCACTGAACGCACCGGCGCGTCGCTGCTCAGAACCATCGTGCAGATTGTGCGTACCTGCCTATCCATGGGGGTTACTCATAGATCAAACCTGAGAATTTCTTTCTGTTGATTAAGGCTCCTAGCTCTCAAGGCCACGGGTTTTGGACTTTCCCTGTTTTACAAAGGTGTTTGTGCTAAAAATAAATTTTTGGCCCATGAAATTTTGAAATAATGAGCTACATTTATTTTGACCCAAATTAATTAAACCCAAAAAAAGAAATTTGGATTAAAAGATAAAGAAGTCCATCGATAATTTAAAACAGTTTGAAAAAGTCAAGTAGCATGCATGCATGTGTGAAGAGGAGGTGGGCCGGGAGTGAAAGAAATTCCTAGAAGTGAACAAAAGTGGGAATTGGCTGAAACATATATGACAAAAACACATCATCCAACAATGCTCCAGTACCATATGTGCAAATTTTAGTCAATTCAAGCATTTTCTCATATTTCTATTCATTATGTCTAGGAATTGTACGTCATATTTCATCCTTCAATTTCAGCATATTTTTCATTTCAATTCCTTGTTTTTAGTGTAATCTTAACTTAGTATATCATAACTTAAGATCAAATTAAAGATTCACAATCGTCTGATTTTAAAACGTTGGATCTTTGTTGTTTTTCAGAGAGATTGGTGCTTTGCACCTGACACACCCGCCATATCAAAAATTTGTGCAAACAGAAGGTTAATTATTCAAACAGTTAATGGAAGCGGTAAGATTATATAATTTCAGAATATTAATTAATTAATTAATTCATGAATTCAATGAACTTAGGGTTTTGTTCATGCTATCACATGGGTAGTGCCGTTACCAACTCAACAGATGATACACGTGTTGAGTGAATAAATCATGATCACTCATTCAACCATGATCTATAGATGATTTTGATCATGATTCGTCACTCTACACATGTGTAATGTGTTGAGTCGATGAGGATACTATCCATATGAGCAGCACCTACGAAGCCTGAACTTAGAATGATTTCATCGGGCTAAAGCAGACGGAAATGGGACGATAGATTATGAAGAGTTCATCACAGCAACAATGCACATGAATAGAATGGACAGAGAAGAACTTCTTCATACCGCATTTCAATATTTTGATAGTGACAACAGCGGGTGGGTATGTGTGTGTGTATATATATATATATTGTAGTAACCCGATTCCTAATTTGAGTTAATTATCGGATTAATTATATTTTCGGTGGGATCGGAAGGACCGAACAAGTTCGGATCGTCCGATGAGTTCGGATCGTCCGAGCCAGTGTCGGACCATCCGAGACAGGTGGCTGGACACGTGGAAGGGTTCTGGACACGTGGTAAGGTTCGGATCATCCGATTGGGGTTCGGATCGTCCGAGACAGGTGGCTGTACTCGTGGAAGGCATGCAAGGATCGGATCGTCCGATCAGAGTTCGGACCGTCCGAAGTGTGCCGGATCGGAGCTTCCGAAATGGTTCGGATCGTCCGAGACAGGTGGCTGTACTCGTGGAAGGCATGCAAGGATCGGATCGTCCGATCAGAGTTCGGACCGTCCGAAGTGTGCCGGATCGGAGCTTCCGAAATGGTTCGGATCGTCCGAACATTGGCTATAAATAGAGGCGCGAGGCTTCATTTGTGACTCGCCAATTCAGAGAGTTCCATAGCATTTCAGTCGTTTCTGTGAGATTCTAGTCTTTTTCCGAGGTTCGGGCACTAGCGGGGAGCTGCTGGTCTTGTAGCGGAGCTGTGCTCTAGTTGGGAGCTAGCGGCATCAGTGGGCTAGCGACGGACGAAGGTTTGGAATTGTATCAGTATTATCTCAGGATTATCTAGTTAAGTCTAGTAGATAAGTTTTAGTGATGGTTTTCACTTGATGAATAGGCTTGGACTAGACCTGTTGTCTGGTTATTCCAGTGGATTAGGATTGCTGTGATAGAGGTACGAAAGTACTATCCGAGATATCCTGGTCGAGTATACATTCTTATATGTGTTGCATGATTATGTGGTGCATTGATATATGTCATATGATGCATGCTATTATGTCACGTTTATTACTGCATGTTGCATTTCATGTTGAGCCGTATCTCCTCGAGATAGCCTTTACTGTTGAGCTGTATCTCTTTCGAGATAAGCTATATATCTTGTGGGGCCGCTCAGCCCTCTTGTCTTGTGGACGCATGGACACCGAGAGTACACAGTGGCCGACGGGTCGGGAGGGCTTCGGTGATCCGGGACATTTTAGGTCCACGTCTGTTCTTGCAGTGGATGCAGTGACCCAGAGGTAGTACCGCGCGGCACTATCCACTTGGCGCCTCTAGACTGAGCATTTTGAGATCTTTTGTGACTCCTGTTTCTTGACTACCCTGGTATCATATCATAGCATGTGCATTTCATATAGGTTTGTATACTCATGCTTTTGTACTGGGCGTTCTTATCGCTCACGTCCTCGGTTTTGTTTATCTTGGACACCCCATTTCCACGGGGCAGGCCTCAGGTTGGATGGCTCAGGAGGAGCAGGAGGAGGACATTGAGTAGCTGGTTGGTTTAGTTTTCAGTGTTTTCCATTTGATTTGATATGATTGTAGCAGATACTTCCAGTTAGTTGAGTATTTTGGACTTCGATTGGGTTGTATAAACTATTGTTGTTAACCATTTTTTCCGCTGTTATCTCTGATTTTTATTAATTAAGTTAATTGCATGCTTAGTTCTCAAATAGTAGGTGATTCTGGAACGGGTCATTACATTTATGGTATCAGAGCATGCTTACGATTTTGGGATATAGATTTCTGTTTTGGGATTTTCGTTGACCATTTTACCCCATTCTATCTTGTAGCGATGGCTGACCACTTTGATGACGAGAGTAGTCAGGGGAGTGTAGGTCGTTGGGGCGACCAGGATGATCATAGGCGTCATCGTGAGCATCGTCATCGTCGGGATGGTCCTAGGCGTTTTGAGTTGCATCGTTTTATTCAGATGGGGCCTAAGCCTCTAGTCGGTGGAGAGACTCCCGATGATGCTGAGGACTGGTTAGAGCGCATGGAGAGTTGTTTCCGTGCATTTCAGTGCACCGAGGAGCAGAAGATAGAGACCCTTAGCTTTCTTCTCGAGGGCCGTGCGCGCAAGTGGTGGCGATCGACTTCTGCGCCGATACTCCAGTCCCAGGGTAGGGTGACTTGGACCGATTTCCGTGCAGCTTTCATGCAGCTGTATTTTCCTCCAGCCCTTCGTCAGGCGAAGACGATTGAGCTCCTGAACCTTAAGCAGGGGAGTATGTCTGTTGATGAGTATCAGCAGAAATTCTTCGAGTTGTTACCCTTCGCTCCTCATATCAGTGGCAGTTCTGAGGCCAAGTATGACAATTTCCTCCAGGGTCTTAACCAGGAGATTTTTGATCGAGTCACTGTCTGTGATAATCCTACTTCTTATGATGGGTTAGTGAACCGGTGTCGCCAGGCAGAGATCAGTCTCCAGCGTGGTAGGTCTATTCTTTCTTCTAGACCTCCGAGTACTCTGAGGCCTCGATCTCAGTCATTCAAGAAATCTGGTTCGTCTTCTTCTGGATCTGGATCTCGATCTAGCGGTGTTTTCCGTTTTGGTAAGAAGAAGGAATCTTGTGCGCATTGTGGGAAGAACCATCCATCGGAGCAATGCCGAGCAGCCGCAGGAGCTTGTTATCAGTGCGGAGAGATGGGGCATATTAAGAAGAATTGTCCTCAGTTGCGAGGTGGAGCAGGATCCAGTTCTGGATCTCAGACGACTGTTCAGCAGAGGAGGCAGGGTCAGGCAGTGGGTAGTTCGAATCTTCGACCTCGTGCCCAAGGTCAGGTGTTTGCGCTGAACCAGGATCAGGCTGCAGATGAGACCGGGAGAGTCATAGCAGGTACTTGTTGTTTATGCGGTATTCCTGCTTTTGTTCTTATAGATACCGGAGCATCTCATTCATTCATTTCTGCACGATTTGTTAAGCGTCATAAGTTACCGTATGTTTCTCTAGACGTTGTTCTTTCTGTTTCTACCCCGATGGGTCATTCGGTTTTAGCCAAGCGTCTAGTGATGGGTTGTCCTTTAGATTTTGAGGGTAACGAGTTGACTGCGAATCTTATGATTCTGGAGATGGAAGACTTTGATTGTATTTTGGGTATAGACATTTTGACTACCTACCGAGCTACTGTGGATTGTTACCAGAAGCTTGTTCAGTTCCGTACGACTGAGAGCTCTAGTTGATTTTTCTATGGTGAGGGAGCGCGACCTCCGATGCCAGTGGTATCTGCTCTGAAAGCCTGTCGTGCTTTAGAGGCGGGCGGGGAAGGCTACCTCATCTATGCGATTGATACGTCCACAGGTAGTGTTGGTATAAAGGATATTCCAGTGGTTTGTGAATTTCCTGATGTTTTTCCAGATGAGATTCCTGGTTTTCCTCCGGTTAGAGAGGTGGAGTTTGGCATTGAGTTAATGCCAGGGACTGCACCGATTTCTCGTGCCCCTTATCGTCTTGCGCCGTCAGAGATGAGGGAACTGAAGCAGCAATTACAGGATCTTCTTGATAAAGGTTATATTCGCCCGAGTGTTTCACCTTGGAGAGCTCCAGTCTTGTTTGTCAAGAAGAAAGATGGATCTATGCGACTGTGCATTGATTATCGCCAGCTGAATCGTGTGACGATCAAAAACAAGTATCCATTACCTCGTATCGATGATTTGTTCGATCAGCTTCAGGGTACCTCTGTTTACTCCAAGATTGACTTGCGATCGGGTTATCATCAGATGAGAGTCAGAGATGATGATATTTCCAAGACTGCATTTCGTACTCGTTACGGGCATTACGAGTTTCTAGTTATGCCATTCGGATTGACGAATGCGCCAGCGGTGTTCATGGATCTGATGAACCGAGTCTTTCGTGATTTTCTAGATCAGTTCGTTGTGGTTTTCATCGACGATATCTTGATTTATTCTCACAGTGTGGAGGAGCATGTCCAGCACTTGAGGATTGTGTTGCAGATTCTTCGCGAGAAGCAATTGTATGCTAAGCTGAGTAAGTGCGAGTTCTGGATTGATCATGTAGTATTCCTTGGTCATGTGATTTCCAAAGAAGGAATTTCTGTGGATCCTAGCAAGATTGAGGCAGTGCTGAATTGGTCACGTCCTACGACGGTGGCTGAAATCCGTAGTTTTCTAGGTCTGGCAGGGTATTATCGTCGCTTCATCGTGAATTTCTCTCAGGTAGCTAGACCCTTGACGCAACTTACTCGGAAGGATGTTCCATTTGAGTGGTTATCTGAGTGCGAAGATAGTTTCAGAGAGCTTCGTCGACTTCTGACTTCTGCACCTGTTTTGGCGTTACCGTCAGGATCTGATGGTTTCAGTGTTTACACCGATGCCTCTTTTCAAGGCTTAGGGTGTGTGTTGACACAGAATGGTCATGTGATCGCTTACGCTTCCAGGCAGCTGAAATCTCACGAGGAGAAGTACCCTATTCATGATCTAGAGTTGGCAGCTATAGTGTTCGCACTGAAGATCTGGCGTCATTACTTGTACGGGGTTAAGTTTGAAATCTTTACTGATCACAAGAGTCTGAAGTATCTGTTCACTCAGGCTGAGTTGAACATGAGACAACGTCGTTGGATGGATCTATTGAAAGATTATGACTGCGAGATCAAGTACCATCCAGGCTCTGCGAACCTCACAGCCGATGCTCTTAGTCGTAAGGTGAGAATCTCTGCACTTCAGACCAGTGCTATGATTAGTACTATTCAGGATTGTTGTTCGTTGGGATTTAACTTCAAACATCGGAAAGGTATGGAGAGCATTCGTGTTGCTACCATTTTATCTGAGCCAGCTTTGTTCGCTCGGATTCGAGATACTCAGATGTCTGATCTGAAGACTCAGAGATTAGCTCGGTTAGCGGGTGGAGATAGCGGTTTCCATTATCAGTCTAATGGTCTTTTATGTTTGTCTAATCGGGTTGTAGTACCAGAGGATGATAATTTGAGGGAAGAGATCTTGTCTCAGGCTCATCGAAGCAAGTTGAGTGTCCATCCAGGAAGCAATAAGATGTATAAAGATTTGAGGACACGATTTTGGTGGAAAGGGATGAAGCGCAGTGTTTATCAGTTTGTTTCCAAGTGTCTTGTTTGTCAGCAGGTTAAGGCAGAGCACCGTCGACCGGGAGGATTATTGCTGAACTTACCTATTCCTGAATGGAAGTGGGAGCATATCACGATGGATTTCATTACTCACTTACCATTGTCTTCGAGGAATAGTGATGCTATTTGGGTAGTGGTGGATCGACTCACCAAGTCTGCTCATTTTCTGCCTTATAACCGTGACTTCACTTTCGATCGGATGGCTCGCTTGTACATTCAAGAGATTGTACGTTTGCATGGGGTGCCAGTCAGTATTGTTAGTGACAGAGATCCTCGTTTTACCTCACGATTTTGGGGTAGTTTCCAGTCGGCATTGGGTACTTCACTAAGTTTGAGTACTGCTTATCATCCGGAGACTGACGGTCAGTCAGAGAGGACTATCCGTACGCTTGAGGATATGTTGCGAGCCTGTGTTATGGATTTCGGACCCGCTTGGTAGGATCATTTGCCTTTGATTGAGTTCGCGTACAACAACAGCTACCATCGTAGTATTGGTATGGCACCATTTGAGGCGTTGTATGGGCGGCGTTGTCGTACTCCATTATTCTGGGATGAAGTTGGGGAACGACATGTTGAGGGACCGGAATTAGTCCAGCAGGCTATTGATAAAGTTGCAATAATCAAGAAGCGGATTAAGATTGCCCAGGATCGACAGGCTAGTTATGCGAACACCAAGCGGCGACCTCTTTATTTTCAGCCAGGTGAGAAAGTGTTTCTCCGAGTTTCGCCTTTTCGCAGGATTTTGAGATTTGGTCTCAAGGGTAAGCTATCTCCGAGATTTATTGGTCCTTTTGAGATTCTGGAATGTGTGGGAGATTTGGCTTACAGGTTAGCATTACCTCCGTATCTGTCTGGGATTCATGACGTGTTTCACGTATCCCTTTTGCGACGATATGTGGCAGATGAATCACATATTTTACATCCATCTGAAGTTCAACTTGAATCGGATTTGTCTTACGTGGAGCGACCAGTTCAGATTCTCGATCGCAAAGATAAGGTGTTGCGGAATAAGATCATTCCTCTTGTCTTAGTTCAGTGGCAGCGTAGAGGCACTGAAGGAGCCACTTGGGAGCTAGAGAGTCGTATGCGTTCGGAGCATCCAGAGCTCTTTTGAGTTGTACTGTAGTTGTACTATGGATGTATGTATGTTTTCCGTTGTAATCCGATTATCAGTTGTGTTTGGCAACAATTGAGATGTAATAACAATATTGTTATTTCAGTTTTGTTCATCCTATAAACTTGATTTCGAGGACGAAATCTTTTAAGGGGGGGAGAATGTAGTAACCCGATTCCTAATTTGAGTTAATTATCGGATTAATTATATTTTCGGTGGGATCGGAAGGACCGAACAAGTTCGGATCGTCCGATGAGTTCGGATCGTCCGAGCCAGTGTCGGACCATCCGAGACAGGTGGCTGGACACGTGGAAGGGTTCTGGACACGTGGTAAGGTTCGGATCATCCGATTGGGGTTCGGATCGTCCGAGACAGGTGGCTGTACTCGTGGAAGGCATGCAAGGATCGGATCGTCCGATCAGAGTTCGGACCGTCCGAAGTGTGCCGGATCGGAGCTTCCGAAATGGTTCGGATCGTCCGAACATTGGCTATAAATAGAGGCGCGAGGCTTCATTTGTGACTCGCCAATTCAGAGAGTTCCATAGCATTTCAGTCGTTTCTGTGAGATTCTAGTCTTTTTCCGAGGTTCGGGCACTAGCGGGGAGCTGCTGGTCTTGTAGCGGAGCTGTGCTCTAGTTGGGAGCTAGCGGCATCAGTGGGCTAGCGACGGACGAAGGTTTGGAATTGTATCAGTATTATCTCAGGATTATCTAGTTAAGTCTAGTAGATAAGTTTTAGTGATGGTTTTCACTTGATGAATAGGCTTGGACTAGACCTGTTGTCTGGTTATTCCAGTGGATTAGGATTGCTGTGATAGAGGTACGAAAGTACTATCCGAGATATCCTGGTCGAGTATACATTCTTATATGTGTTGCATGATTATGTGGTGCATTGATATATGTCATATGATGCATGCTATTATGTCACGTTTATTACTGCATGTTGCATTTCATGTTGAGCCGTATCTCCTCGAGATAGCCTTTACTGTTGAGCTGTATCTCTTTCGAGATAAGCTATATATCTTGTGGGGCCGCTCAGCCCTCTTGTCTTGTGGACGCATGGACACCGAGAGTACACAGTGGCCGACGGGTCGGGAGGGCTTCGGTGATCCGGGACATTTTAGGTCCACGTCTGTTCTTGCAGTGGATGCAGTGACCCAGAGGTAGTACCGCGCGGCACTATCCACTTGGCGCCTCTAGACTGAGCATTTTGAGATCTTTTGTGACTCCTGTTTCTTGACTACCCTGGTATCATATCATAACATGTGCATTTCATATAGGTTTGTATACTCATGCTTTTGTACTGGGCGTTCTTATCGCTCACGTCCTCGGTTTTGTTTATCTTGGACACCCCATTTCCACGGGGCAGGCCTCAGGTTGGATGGCTCAGGAGGAGCAGGAGGAGGACATTGAGTAGCTGGTTGGTTTAGTTTTCAGTGTTTTCCATTTGATTTGATATGATTGTAGCAGATACTTCCAGTTAGTTGAGTATTTTGGACTTCGATTGGGTTGTATAAACTATTGTTGTTAACCATTTTTTCCGCTGTTATCTCTGATTTTTATTAATTAAGTTAATTGCATGCTTAGTTCTCAAATAGTAGGTGATTCTGGAACGGGTCATTACATATATATATATATATATATATATATATATATATATATATATATATATATATATATATATATATATATACTTCAGTCGCCTGCTAGCTAGAATGATAAATATTATCAGTAAAGACCGAGTTCACGATTTAATATGAACTAATTCATGATTTGAGTTCTTACCGATCAGGTACATTACGAGACTTCGGCATGAATGATATATGAGGAGGACATAAAGGAAATCATTTCCCAAGCCGATGCAGATAGCGTTAGCGTGTGTAATATCCGATATTCGTATTGCTTCAGGAAAAAAATATAAGCAAGAGCGCCTACATATATCTTAGTGGTGATTAAATAACTTAAATAAAAATAAATCAGAGATAATTATGCACAAGCATAAAAACTTACGCGATACTTCGGGACAAAATAATCGTTAGAAAAATAACTTGAGTTTCCAAAACCAACACCAGTTATTTTATGAAAAATTATCGTATTTAACAAGTTAGGAATCAAATTGCATTCTAAAAACAACAATAAAATAACCAAAGAATGCAACAACTATATATGTGCCAAAAACTGGAGTAACAAAATGAAATATTCAATCAAGACTTTCACAAGTATTGTTCAAATGTCTTCAACAACCATGACAACACAGTTGTAATTAAATAGTAATCTTCAAGTGGCAGCGCTCTAGGGTTTTATTCTTGTCTCTGAGAATATTTATCTCTCTTTTCACTCTTTCTTCTCTCTCCTCTTGTGCGTAGCATACGATTCTTATATTTATATGAATGTTTTTACCTAGACTTGTTTCTTTGATCAGATATCTACAAATCATGGTAAGATATAGTTTATAAGGAAATAAAAACTTCTAAGCATATCAAATTAAATCTAGAGTCAATCTTTATAAAATTTTAGAAAGACAAAACTCTTCATCAGTTATTTAACAAAATATTATTAATAAAGAAAAAATAATTTTAAGAAATAGATTATATCTTGGAATCCAATAATTATTTTTCTTTTCAATCACCGTGACAGCTTCTTCGATCGTTTAGGCACTTGGAGGTCAGCCGGGAGGTACTAATGAAACTGAATTTGAGATTCCATGCATGCATGATTGGAATATTTTGAGAGATTCCATGCTGCCTCTAATCTTTGCATACAAGTGATTCTGTTGAAGATTGGTTCTAAGATAGAAGCAGATCCATCAAAATACTTAGTTGAGCAGGTTACCTGCAAACCAATTTTTGGTGAAATGAATAGAATTAAATAGCAAAGTAGACCGACCATATATATCAACGTCATATCAATGTCACGTCTGTTTCATAATTCGTTAGCGTCAATTCTTCGTGTTATGCAAGCTAAGCATTCTTCTTTCTCGGTGTTACTCCCCTCTTTGGTGCCTTTGGTTGAGGTTTCTATTGCTATATTATGATTGCAAAGTTTCCATGACTGATTTTGGAAGAAAAAAAATTAATTAAAATTTTGGATAATTGTATGATAATATTGCATGCATGAGATATTGATTTCATCGGCCAAATGAAGCTAGCTTTCTATTTTATAAATCACTGTCATTATAATTATTACAAGTTAATTTGATAGTTTAATTTAAATAAATTTGGTTTAAAAATACATTCAATGAACTTGTAAGTGAACAAATACAAGCATGATGATTCTATGAATGCCTCGTTTTAGAAAAATGAAAATTGACTTTTGACTTTTTGAAAGTTAGGCAAGCATTTATTTGGTCAAAATTGCGCTTTTCTAAGCAATTTACCCCCTTTAAAAAAATGGCACGTATAATTAACGACATTAGGAGTAAATTATGGCAGAAAATGTAAGAGAAATTCGACATCAAACCTACTAGGGAGGTAACAAATTATGTTTTTAATTAATTATGATAGAAATTATAAATTTGATTATATAATATAATAGATATATGAATTGATGAACCTCTTATTGGACATATAAATTAATGTGGCCCATTAATTTATCATCAAGTATTTTCATGATATGTCTTGATGAATTAAGAGTAGGTCTGTTGTGAAACGGTCTCATGAATCTTTATATGTGAGTTGGCTCAACCCTATCGATATTCACAATAAAAATTAATACTATTAGCATAAACAGTAATACTTTTTTCATGGATGACCTAAATAAGATATATGTCTCACAAAATACGACACACGTGAGATCGTCTCACACAAGTTTTTGCCATGAATTAAAGCCCGAGAGATCTGCAAAGAATTGGTCAATAACTTGGATAGTCGTGGAACCGGCTACGGGAAAAAGTGGAAAAGAAAATATAAGACAAGAAAAGTGGAAGAATGTTGGTCAAAGTTACTGTTAGATTGGAGAAGCTGTTATCGGAGGAACCGATCGGGGAATCAGTCCTTTAAAGGGCTAAAACAATGCAAAAAAATAAAACAAAAATGGTTTTTTTTTTATTATTCTTAGTGATATGATCGTGTATTCGTGTCATCTGAAGAATTTATTTTCCATGTTATTGAATTACATTAGTTAAATTTCTGTTAGTTGTATCCAGATCCGAGGAGGTTAGAATGGACGTCGAATCAGGTTTTTTTTTATTATTTATAATAAAACAAAAATGGTTTTTTTTTATTCTTACCACTTTTTTTTTTTTTTTTACATTTTATTTTACCTCCTACTATTTCAATTTCAAAAGCTAAAAATTTTCATTTTAATTTCAAAAAAATTTACTTTTTTCTACGAAACACACACATCACGTGTGTCACGACCCACTGGTTAACATGTTGTATAATTTATCGAATTTTTCTATAACCCCATGTTTTGGGGTACAAATATATCCAACCATTGAATTTGAATAAAAGGAGTGATATATCCCTGTTAGGACCAATGGAATCCGGATATCTCCACACTGGTATGATATTGTCCACTTTGGGTTTTAACCCTCATGGTTTTGCTTTTGGAACCACCCAAAAGACCTCATACCAATGGAGATATCATTCCATCTTATAAACCCATGATCTTTCTCTAGATCTTCCAATGTGGGACTTTTGTTGCATCCCAACAATCCTCCCCTCAAACGAAGTTCCACTATTATTCTCATAGTCCGATCCTCCCCTCAAGCCTTATTCGCCCTCCAATCGAGGTTACTCCACTTCACTGCGTTGTAGCGTACGCCTTATATGAATACCGGGAACATCAACCACCTCGAGAGTTTAATCAAGGATTTTTACCGGGAGCTCTCACCTCCTTCGTTTAGGTATCAAGGATTCCACCCACATGGCTCGATCTAGACCATGGCTCTGATACCACTTGTTAAGACCAATGGAACCCGGATATCTCCACACAGGTATGATATTGTCCACTTTGGGTTTTAACCCTCATGGTTTTGCTTTTGGAACCACCCAAAAGGCCTCATACCAATGGAGATATCATTCCATCTTATAAACACATGATCTTTCTCTAGATCTTCCAATGTGGGACTTTGGTTGCATCCCAACAATCCCCCATGAAAATATAATACACGCATATAATCCAGTGGTTTAATTTCAAATCACGACTACCATGAAATGGCCAAACTATTGACCCGTAAAACTTCACCTACTAGTAAAAAAAATCATATCTCAAGTCCCCGGTCAAATTATGATACTGTTTGCAAACATTTTAAAAAGCAAAAATGATTTTTTTTAAAAAAAAATAATTTGTAAACACTTTATTCTAAGCATTTGCAAACACTGCGTATCATTTGACGACTATTTTTTAGGTAAAGCATTGAGACCTTGGAAGTGGTCACACACACTACATGGACAAAAACATGACGGTAATATGATGTGACTCAACTTTAGGAGATATGCAATCAGCTATCTGTCCTGCTGAAATTTTAAACTCTAAAAACTTTTAATAATTTAAATTGATCTACCAGGACTAATATCATATTCCAAAATTATACAAAATCTGCAATACATTTTAGAAAAAAAAAATTGGGCCACTTGAGTTATACAAGCTTGTGTCTCCACCCCTGCATGCAATGCTCTATAATATAGACTTAGTGGCTTCAATTATATTAATTTCATGACCAAACATGCATGCAATATTTTGTTCCCTTCGTGTTTCTTGATTCTGCGCTGGATGGGTGGATGGCCGATACATATAAGCCACATGAAATCGAGTAAGAGGATAAGATTTGCACAAATCTTGTCGTCAAAAGTAGCACAAAAGGCTAGCTTGTTAAGGTGTATTCGTCAAGGTCTTGTCGTCAAAAGTAGCACAAAAGGCTAGCTTGTTAAGGTGTATTCGTCGGAACCTTCCTCGGAATCAAATTCCCGGTTCGATGAATTGGACCATGTTCTGATATCATATATCAGTACAAGAAAATTCAGGATGTGTCATAGAAAGAAATTATAGGCAGTCAAATTTGTGGGGATTGTGATTTTACTAATAATAAGTTTGAAAGATTTTCTTATGAATAAACTAATCCAAGCGAACACAATAGATAAATATCTAAGAAAAATGATCCACTAATTATAATGTTAGTGAGTCTCCAAATATATCTGTGAGACGGTAGATTTGGTCATCTACATTAAAAAGTAATAATTTTTTAGTAAGTTTTTTGTGAGACGGTCTCATGAATCTTTATTTTGGTCAACCCTATTGATATTCACAATAAAAAGTAATATTCTTAGCATAAAAGGTAATATTTTTCTATGGATGACCCAAATAAGATATTTGACCCACGAAATTGATCCGTGAGACCGTCTCACAACAGGTTTTGTGATAATTTTTACACAAAAATAATATTTTTTGTAAATCAGGTAGAGTTAGAAATTCATCTAATAAAATTGATTTGTGAGATCTCAAATTTTTTTTTTTTTTTTGTGATAATGTCGACATTTTAGTTCTTGTGTGTCCATATATATCTAATATAATATATTATAATATAACATGGCAAACATGTATAAACATGACTTTTGATACCATTTTCTTTAGTGAGAGAGCAAAACGATGTGAGGTGGGGTGGGTGGGTTTCTTTCACCCTACCCGTGCAGGCAGTGCCTGCACGGGTAATGAACGGCCCGGATCACTCCACATTAGGGGTGCAAACGAACCGAATCGAGCCGAATAATAGTAAAAAAGTCAGGCTCGAATTCGGCTCGAAATAGGTATATTCGAGTTCGAGCTCGATTCGAAGTTCGATAATTTCAAATATTTGGGCTCGAGCTCGGCTCGAAATGAAATTCGAGTTCGAGTTCGGCTCGAAATATTCGAATATATTCGTGAACTATTCGAATTATTGCTCGGATATTAAGTTTTGAAAGCTCGAAATGCTCGAAATATTCGAAATGTATGTATATATATATATATATATATATATAATTATATTATATTAATAAAATATTAAGGCTCGCGAACTATTCGCGAGCTATCGAACAAAATAATTTGAGCTCGAGTTCGGCTCGAAAAAAAGTTCGAACGTGTTCGAGTTCGGCTCAAATTCGATAAGTTCGAATACGAATCGAATATTTATCGAGCCGGCTCGAAAAACTCGCGAACGTGTTCGGTTCGTTTGCAGCCCTACTCCACATGAGTGATCCGGGCCCACCTCCATGTTAATAAAAAATAAAAAAATTGACTCGGAAAAATCCGAGCCGTTAGATCGACCTCTGCGGACAGTGCCCGTAGGGTAGGGTCGAGTTAACCGGGTGGGTGGGGGGCCAATTTTAATGTCTTTTCTTAAACCACGTACGTCATCTTTGTTTTCTTTTTGTGTTATTAAATTTCAAAATTAGTATATCATTTTTGTTAATTTTACAATTTTAATCTTGTCAAATTTCAAATTTGGTATATCATTTTTGTTAATTTTACAATTTTTGTCTTTTTCTAATGCAGTGCTGATGTGGAACTGATGGGACACCTACATGTCTGCGATATGTCGTTAATTTGTAAATGTCGCATCAATATTTCCGATGAAAAACAAATATATATGATGTCGCAAACATCGGTTATTATGTAAAATCACGAAACAACAAAACTATATGAAAAAATTGCGGTCTTCTCTTTAATTGTTATGAGTCAAGAATTACATCTATTTAATTTTGTTGTGAATGTACCTTTTTTCTTTCTTAATATAAATTCAAATAGGGTTTAAGGAAAGTTCCTGACTGTCTCACAAATTTTTATTTACGGGTCAATCTTTCTCATATTTACAATAAAAAAACGATATTTTTTCATGGGTTATCTTAAATAGAATATTCGTCTCACTAAATTGACTCATTAAACCTTCTCATAAGAGTTTTTAAGAGTAAGACAATTATTAAATTTATCAAATGTAACTTGATTTAAACTTTGAGTAGTGTGAACAAATTTCAGAATCTGGCTGGTGGAATCGAATTTGGTGTGAAAAATCTTTTATAATATTACCGACCAAGATTATGGGTGATTGAATTATCTAACGTAATTTAGAGAGCTGTCCATCACCTGTATAATAATAATAATTACATTAAAATATTTAGGATAATAATATTTTATTCTTGTTTTTTAATTGTTAGTTGCGAAACTATGTCAAAAAGGATGAAGATAAATAATATACAGCTGCGGTTGGAATAATAATATTTTTTTTAATTTAATGTCATGTTTCTTTGTGTGATAAAATTTGATTTGAGGCCACATATCAAATATGCGAATTTCACTAATTTGACGGACAAATATTTTTCAAAGAGTGAATATTTGTGTGAAGTTTTTATGGATTTTTATCCGTAAGATAGATCGATATGTTTCATACCTGATGCAACCCGGGTCAAACGATCGAGTCGGGTCGGGAACTCTGCCGGGTAAGCTATCAAAAATATTGAAGGAAATATGAGTTATACGCTGGATCTGGAGTGTAACTTCTCGAATACTTTGGAGGACCTGCGAGTAAGAAAGACGACCACGTGAATGGGCGCCGGAAGAGTGTCCGGCGTGGCCACTCCGATGCTTAAGTCAGTAGGGTACTCAAGCAAGAAAACCAATGTAGCCAAGTGATGGCTGTGAGGATTGGTGTGTAGTAAATGAGAGTATTAAATGTCAATCAATGTCTGAGTAGATGATAAATGCGGATAAAAACCTGGTATTTATAGTAGAGGAAGTAATGATGACCTCGTTTTTTGTGTGTGTGCATTAAATATAGTAGGGTGACTGATTGTACCCTATTATTCTGACATGTCAAATCATATGCTAGTCATATCTCGTATGTCCTGTCAACCATTAATATTAACCAGGGATAGGTCGGCTGTATGCACGATCTATCAAGTCAACGCCATTAAATGCTCCCCCCGCATCGAGGTGTTAGAAGAGAAAACTTCTCGGGTAATCTTACCAGAACTCGGGCGTCACGTCCTAGGCGATGCAACCCGGGATATGAGTGTTTGCTGCCATATTCAACTTTGAAAATATTCTGCCCTGACCCGGGCACCGTTCATGGGCATGCCCCATGACCCGAGAGATCCCGGGATCCATCAATGACCCGGGACATATCGGGGCATCACCACTCCCTCCTTAAATAGTCGGGCTAGAGTCTACTCGCTGTCCTGATTGGTCCCACGTGCTCGGTCAGGAAAATCACTCTGATACGCTTTCTGGGTTGACCGTAGTTGTATTGATACTGGTATGCGGTAGAGACACGTGTTATATAGAAATCCTATCCCCAGCGTTTTATGTTCTCGAGGATGATTTATCGTAATATTTCGATATCTGTGCACGTCTTTTCAACTGTGAGGTACAACTTCCAACACTCCTCTTAACCGTCCACGTATTAAGAGTTCAACGGCTGTGGCTAACCCCTCACTCCTATATATAACAGCATCCTTTCTCTAAAATTCCATCAGTCAGCTTACTATTCGAAGAATCAAATGGCGAGTTCAAGCAACCCGAAGGCTCTTGTCACCGAGGAAATTTCGCATGAATATTCCGAGAAGAGAAAAGCTGAGATGGAAGATGAAGTGTTCCAGAAGATTATTCACTACTGGGAAAAGCTCCAGAGATTACAACTTCTTTACGAAGCCGGGGAAGCTAATGCTTCGAGACTGGTGGTAAAAATGGAGAAGTACCGGGATCGCATGAATGTGACCGAGAGGGTGAACATTTTCGAAGGTGACTATGTATACCAACTGATGTTGTTCAAGGAGAGGAAGATCTTATCGAACGTCACGGGCTCCGATAGCTTCCTCAAGACGTCCATCAGTGAGTTAAGAAAGTGGAGGACTATGCGGACATTTTTTTGTAGAGGAAGAATAATTTAATGTGATCCGCAGAAATGCACTTAAATAAATAAAATTCGTATTCTGTTCATCTCTGTTCTTTACTTTTTGGGGCCCGGGTTTAATTTCCATTATGGCGGGCATACTATTAAATTGGATAAGAGACCTGATTAATAACCGAAATGATCGATGACTGATTTTAATACCCCGGGCATCACGCCGGGTCTTCACATTTCCCGAGATGCCAGGACTTTTAATTTCTCGAGTCATGGTAGTCATAATTATGCGCGGATTGTCATTAAATCTTGGCTGAGAAAACTTCTCATATTCTGAGACGCTTCGATAACCGCATACGCCCTTTTGCCTACCTGATGCAACTTTCGAGGCATTTACTGATCGTCCACGTGTATGTATATTAGTGGTCTTGATGAATTCTCTCTCCAAATAAATGACAGTATGCTTTGATTAGCTCGAGGCCCTTCGAATTTCCTCATATTAAACGTCCTCCCCCCTCTATAAATAAACTTGTGGACGAAATGCATCGGCATTAGCAGAACAATGTCGAGCTCCAGCGATTCTAGTACCTGCAGCAGTGCCGTCTCCTCCATTGATGCGCAGAGTCAGATACCGGCTGAGTTGCGCCCGTATGTGGAGAATTTTAAGAAGACCGTTGATGAATATATCTTGGCCAAGGTCATATGTACTTGGCATAAACTTCAATTCATCGGCCTCCTACACCTTAACGGTGCAGTCCTCACCCGTTCTCAAAGGTTGGTAATGAGGAAATACAGACGTGAGCTAGGGGTAGCTCGAATCGCAGATTTGTTGACCGACCAGAGCTTGCTACATGTCATGTTATGGAAGGAATGACATCATTTGAACAAGATTTCAAATACCGAGTTCTTCACCAACCTTCATATCCAGGAAGTTACCGACTGGATGGATGAATGGAAAGGCCGGGTGGCCTCTGAAATATCTGTAATACGACGCCGACCATTTCCTTAATAAAATTCTTTTTATTGCTTCTTGTGTTCTTTTGATTTTCTGCAAACGGATTAACACGAACAGACCTGACAATAATTAATAACCGACAAGTGAAAAGATCGGTTTAACACTTAATATAGGATGCCGAGACCTCATATTCCGGGGCCATCAAATAAGATTCTGGAGGCTTAATCTCTCCCGGGCTTATGGATAGAATGCCGGGTCTTCATGTGTTCCGGGTTTGAAATTCTTTTTTTTTTGTGTTCCCCGGGTTATCCACGTGTATTCATAATGACAATCTTCCAGATGACGTGTTGTCAGAGTCTGTATATATTCCAAGCAAATTAATCATGGCGCCTCGATTCCAGTACCTGTCTTTTCAAATTTCCCGCCTAATCATGCCGCTCAATTTCCAAGGCTAATCTGGCCCGTCCAATCTATTTTGGTTCAACGGTATAGATTACCTTTTTCCCCTATATATAGAAGTTCACCGATTTTCTCAAAAATCACTTGCAAGTTTATTTCGTAGCGAAGCTCTGCCAAATTCTTTTTTCGGGCCTTTCTGTTACGTAGATCTCTCCGGCGACCTCTCCGGCTACCAACCACCATTTTCGCTTCTTTTCAGTAAGTTCTTCTTTTCTCGTATCTTATTTACCCTTTTTCCATCATGTCCAACTCTACCTCTTCTACTTCGGGTAAGAATGTTAGAGGTCGATCGGAGGACAATTCCCCTACCCCTTCCGAACAATCTGTTCAAATTCCGAGAGGTGTTCCTACTGTTTCTTCTCGACCCCTACCCCAGAAGGCTGCTAAAGCGTCTTCCTCCCGACCCCTGGGTTCCCCGAGTAAGGGAAAAGAGAAAATAACAGGGCCCTTTTGGTTTTCCACGGTGACCTCCACCCTTCGCCCGAGTAGCTTAGGAGAAATCCGATCTCTGGGATCTATTTCCTCCTCTTACGAAATCCGAATTTCCGGACCGAACGATCACCCCGATACCCCTCCCCATGAATACCATGCTTTTTTTCTTGAGCAGCTTAAGAGTGGTCTCCGCTTTCCGGTTCATCACTTCTTTGAAGGAGTTGTTCGATTCTTCAACCTTTCCCTCAACCATCTTCATCCTAATGCTTTTCGCATTATGGCTGCTACTTTTGTGTTGTTCCGTATGAAACAACTTCCCATAAATTCTTCCATTTTTCATTACTTCTAATCTTGCCGATTTAATGATGGGGTCTTTTCTTTCATGGCCTGGATGCATCATCGGTTCTTGTCCGATATTCCTTCCTCTCTGAAAGGATGGAAGACAAAATTTTTCTTTCTTCACTTCCCAACTTCCCCTTCCAGTGCCTTAGGCTTCCTTTCTGCTATGCCCTCCCAACCCGAGCTTCCCCGGCACTACAAATTCCTTCCCCTTTTTGTCCAAGCCTGGGAGGCCCTAGAAAAACAATCTTATCTTTCCTCGGTATTAATTGGGGGGGACAACTTGATTTATTATGGGATTGGGTCCCGACTTGAAGACCCCGTGGATCAGATAATAGATGAGTTCAATCATCCTGGGTCGCAGGCTGGTAAATTATTATCTCGCCATTACTTTCCTGGACGCATCCTTTGCATGCTTGGTCATTTGACATGCTGGTTTTGTAATGCAGCCGAAGACATGATTAGGGCGAGTTTCCAGGAGGCCGCGGCCAAGAGGAAGGCTGAGCAGAGGAAAGCCCAGGCTGAGAAAAAGGCTCGGGAAGACCAGGAGGAGGAGGAACGCCAAGCTCGGGCGTTGGCTGAAGCCCGGGAAACTGAAGGACGCCGGGTCGAAACAGAAACGATGGTTCGGGAGGAACCCATTCCTCCCCGGGAAGAATCCACCACCTCTGCTGTCGAAGAGGATTCGACTCCTCTTAATCAGCGAAAGAGGAAGGCCATCCAAGAGCCGGTAGTAGCAGAGGATGAGGTCGAGGAGATTACCCGGTCTCCTCCTATGACCGGTTCCTCTGCTGGGCCTTCTGGGAGAAGGCCTTGGGTTATCCCCAACATCTTTGGGGATGACATCAGTTCGGACCTTCTAAAAATGATCCGAAGTCTCCTGCATCCTAACGAGGTGGCACATCTTCAGGGACTCCATCCCAACATGCTTCTCTGTGAAGGAACGTCCCGAATCTTCTCTGTAAGTTCATGAAATAGTAACCCTTACTTTTTTCCTCTCTCCATCTCTTCCCTTCAACTCTGTGACTCTATCCTAAACATGAACGATATTTTCAGGGCCTGCAGATGCTCGTACATTCTTTTGAGCGTGTATCTACTGTAGCTACAGGGGCCAATGCTCGGGCTACCTCGGCTAAGGAGACGCATGCCAAGCTCCGAGCAGAGGTGGATCGCTTGAGCGAGCTTCATGAGCATGTGTTGGCCCGAGAGAGGGCTGCCTGGGAGCAACAGATGGATCTGGTACGGGCGGAGCTGGCGGTGGCCCGGGCGGAAACACAAGCATTAAGGGAGGAAACCGAGTCTTCTCACGCCCGTGCTGAGGGTCTTTAGGCTGCTGTATCCCTTCTTAAGACTGCTCAAGAAGAGCAAGTGAACAGTTTTCTAAAATCCCCTGAGTTCAAGCTGATGCTGGCTGAGAAGGCCTTCCCGTACTTTGAACAGGGCTTCAATAAGTGCCTGGAACAATTCGAGGAGGCGGGTTTGGTTCCAGCTGACCGGGAAGATTTTCCAGATTTAGAGAAGGCAGCAGTCTCTCTCCCAGATGAAGAAGAGGAGCAGGTCAAAGAACAGGATCCCCAATAAACACAGTTGTTTTTTTTTTTTTTACTACTCCCAGGTTCGGGGCACTTTGTAAATATAGACGCTTGTTTTTATTTCTAATTTTGTTTCCTTGAACTTAAAAGTTAATCCGGGGTACGGGTCCACCGGACTAGGGTATGGGTCCCTGGACTTAAAAGATAATCCGGGGTACGGGTCCACCGGGCCATGGTACGGGCCAGGGTACGGGGTCCCTGGTCTTAAAAAATAATCCGGGGTACGGGTCCACCGGGCCATGGTACGGGTCCCTGGACTTAAAAAATAATCCAGGGTATGGGTCCACCGGGCCAGGGTACGGGTCCGTGGACTTAAAAAATAATCCGGGGTACGGGGTCCCTGGACTTAAAAATTAATCCGGGGTACGGGTCCACCGGACCAGGGTACGGGTCCCTGGACTTAAAAAGATACTCTCTTGAATAATCTCTTCATTTGATGTAGAAATAATAGATACAAATGTCTTTAAACATAATACTTCTTTAAATGAAAAGCATTCCATGGCCTTTTGAGGGTATGCCCTCGAGAATCTTCAAGATAATAAGTTGTACCCGAGCTGACCCTCTTAATAACTTTGAAGGGTCCTTCCCATTTCGCTTCTAGCTTCCCTACATCACCCACTGGTTTGACTTTTTTCATGACGAGGTCCCCTACTTGAAAATCTCTTGCTCGAACATGCTTGTTGTAAAATTTCATTACCCGGCTACGATAAGCTTCCATCCGAATAGCTGCCTGATCTCTCTTTTCTTCAATCAGATCAAGTTCAATGGCCCGGGTTTGATTATTGCTGTCTGAATAAGATTTTATCCGGTCAGAAGGTATCCCAATTTCCACAGGGAGGACTGCCTCTGAGCCATAGACAAGGCTGTAAGGCGTTTCCTGAGTGGATGATCGTGGTGTGGTCCGATATGCCCCTAGCACACTGGGTAATTCTTCCACCCAATCCTTGCCTTTCCCATAGAGTCGGGTTTTTAATGCCTGCACAATGATCCTATTTGTTACTTCAGTTTGACCATTAGCCTGAAGATATGCTACCGAAGTGAAGGACTGAGTTATCTTCATTTCTTGGCACCAGGAGGTGATCTTCTTTCCTTGGAACTGACTTCCATTATCTGAAATCAACTTTCTCGGGATTCCATATCTGCAGACAATACTTTTCCATAAGAACTTCATAACCTCGTCCTCAGCTCAGCCTCAACCCATTTGGAGAAATAATCTTCTGCTACGAGGAGGAATTTATTCTGCGCTCGAGCTATAAGGAAAGGACCCACAATATCCAAACTCCACTGGTCAAAGGGGCATGATGCGAAGATCGGTTGCATGCTTGTAGCTGGGCGGTGGTGGAAATTAGAGTGATGCTGACAACCCTGACATTTTTTAACAAAACGGGCAGCATCTTGGGTCATCTGAGGCCACCAGAATCCGGCCAATATGGCTTTGCGAGATAGAGCTGTTGCACCGAGGTGTTCACCGCAGCATCCTTCATGTATTTCCCGAAGGACATAATCCACCCCGTCTTCTGCTAAGCATTTAAGCAAGGGGCCCTGATGATATCGTCTGTACAAGACATTATTTAGAAGAACGAACCTGGGCATTTGTTTCCCGATCCTTGCAGCCTGGACTCGATCCTCTGGGAGTTTTTTATGCTCTATGTATTCCATGAGAGGGGCCATCCATGAGTTCACTGGAGGCGGGGGTGCTTCTTCTTCAAGGGATGATACTAGCCGGGTAAAATAGAGAACCTCCCGGGTGCTTATTTCTGTCAAGGAAGCAGCCAGTTTGGCTAGCACGTCGGCCTCGGTATTTTCTTCTCGGGTAATTTATTCGATACTCCAGTCTGTAAAGGATGAGGCTTGAGAAGTAATAAGCTTTAAGTACTTGAGCATTTTTTCATTCTTGACCTCGTAAGCTCCTTTAATTTGTTGGGTAACCAGCTGAGAGTCGGAATAGATAATGACTCGGGAGGCCCCCACTTCTCGGGCGGCACGCAACCCCGCAAAAACAGCTTCGTATTGCGCTTCGTTATTCGTGACCCTAGATTCAATCTTCAGAGCCAGTTTGACTTTCTCTTCTAGTGAGGAGACCAAGACAATCCCCACTCCACACCCCGATATGTTTGAGGCGCCATCAACAAACACCCTCCATACCTCTTCCTTACCGGGCTGAATCATCTCCGTTAAGAAATCTGATAATGCCTGCGCTTTTATTGTGGCTCGGGGTTTGTATTCAATATCATACTCCCCGAGCTACACAGTCCATTTGACCATTCTCCCTGAGACTTCTGCGTGAGTCATGATTCTCCCGAGGGGAGAATTGGTGAGGACCACAATGGGATGCGAGAGAAAATACGGCCTTAACTTTCGAGCGGTCATTACCAAAGCCAATGCTATCTTTTCCAATTCATTGTATCTCAACTCTGCTCCTCGGAGGGCGTGACTGACATAATAGATAGGCTTCTGATCGGTCCCTTCCTCTTTGATGAATACGGAGCTAACAGCAACTTCAGTGGCCGAGAGATAGACCCACAATTTTTCTCCAGACTCAGGCTTTGCCAATACGGGCAGTTCAGACAGGCGTTTTTCAAATCTTGAAAGACCTGCTCGCAATTGTCATCCCAACCGAATTTCTGCGCCTTTCTCAGGATTTGAAAGAAAGGGTAACTGCGGTGTGCAGATCGGGAAATGAAGCGTGACAGGGCCGCAATTCTTCCTGTCAATTTTTTCACGTCCCGGACAGACTGAGGAGAGGGCATGTCCACGATGGCTTGGATTTTTTCCGGGTTAACCTCGATTCCTCGGTCCGTGACCATGAACCCCAAGAACTTTCCGCTTTTAACCCCAAACACACATTTGGCCGGGTTAAGTTTTATTATGTACTGTTTCAGAGTGGCGAAAGTTTCAGCTAAATCATCAATAAAATGTGTGACTTCCCGGGTTTTGATTAGAATTTCATCCACATACACCTCGATATTGCGACCTATCTGTTTTTGAAAAACAAGATTCATCAATCGTTGATACGTAGCCCCTGCATTCTTCAATCCAAAAGGCATCACGACATAGCAAAAGGTACCCCCGGAGGTAATGAAGCTAGCTTTATCTTGATCTTCCAAATCTAAAGGGATCTGATGATATCCTTGATATGCATCCAGAAAGCTTAACAGTTCACATCCAGAAGTGGAATCGACTAGCTGATCGATCCGGGGGAGTAGATAGTAATCTTTTGGGCAAGCTTTATTCAAGTCCCTGAAATCAACTCACATTCTCCATTTCCCAGTAGATTTTGGGACAAAAACTACGTTCGATAACCAAGTAGGGAATTGGACTTCCCTAACGTGTCCGGCCTTTAGCAATTTTCCCACTTGCTCTTCAATTACTTTATCTTTTTCAGGGCCAAAATGTCGTTTTTTTTTCTTAACGGGTCGGAAACCCGGGAGGATATTTAATTAATGCCCGGCTACTTGGGGCGAGATCCCGGACATTTCCTGCTGAGACCAAGCAAAGACATCAATGTTAGTTTTCAAACAATACAGGAGATTTACCCGGGTGGTCGCGCAGATGTCTCGGGCCACCCGGACGTTCTTTCCTGACTCAATTTCCACCACTTCCTGTTCTTCATCAGCCACAAAATACATTTCTCTTCCATGGGTTTCCTCCTGGTGCTCTTTCTCCTTCCCTTCTCTCCTCGCCTTCTTTTGGTCAATCCGGACTGTTTCCCCATAACATCTTCGAGAAGAAGGCTGATCTCCTTTAACTTCTCCAACCTGTCCTCGTACTGGGAATTTGATTTTTTGATGATAGGTTGAGGCCACGGCCTTCATTTCATTCATGGTCGGCCTTCCCAGTATGACATTGTACGAAGACAGGGCATCCACCACTGTAAAAGCAGTCATCACAGTCTTCCTCAATTCTCCCATGCCCAGGGTCAAGGGTAGAGCAATTTCTCCCTCTGGATATACGGCGTGGCCGGCAAACCCAAATAGGGCAGTTTCAACGGCTTCCAGCTGGTATTCATGTAAATCCATTTGAACTAGGGCCTCTTTGAAAATAACATTGACGGAGCTCCCATTGTCTATAAAAACCCTCAATACGTCGTAATTGGCCACTCGGGCTTGAATGACAAGAGCGTCATTGTGAGGCAGGCTCACCCCTCGGAGATCTTCTGGTCCAAAGCTTATAACCGGCTCGTCTCTCCTCCTTCCATCACCTCCAAACATTCGCTCCTACTCCTCGCCTTCCTAGCCCGGTTAGAGTCACCATCGGTAGATCCTCCTGAAATCATTTTGATTATCTCTCGACTTGGGGAGGGATCTTTTCTTTCTGCTGGTTTGATTCTTTCCTCCCGGGTACTCACGTCTCCTCCCCGCCTCCCACTTGGGGTGCTCACCGTCTTTGGGGGCATATTCGATATTGGACGTCTAGACAACCAGGGTGGCTGTCTAGACTTATCTCGCGGAGGGTGAGGCGCTGACATAGGACGCTTATTGGAATTCCTCCCCAGGACCCGACATTCATTGGTATTGTGGGCACAATCTTTATGGAGGGTACAATACCCCTTCTGTTCTGGCTTGGGGGTTCTTGCCACATAATTGGGAAGAAGGGCTTCATCTGATCTGCATTCTTGAATCTCTCTGTCTCGGGCAACTCTCAAAGGTACATGGGAGAAGTGCCCCGAGCCGTTCTTCTTTGGGGCTCTGTCTTCGGTTTTGACAGCCCGATCTCCTCTTGCTCTTTTCAAGGCCTCTCTCTTCTGGTATTGCGCTTCTTCCATATTAATGTACTTCTCCGCTCGGGATAACAGATCCTCGAAATTCCCGGGCAATTTTTTGGTTAAGGACCGGGAAAAATCCCCTTCCCATAGCCCTTGCATAAATGTTGTGGTCTTTGTCTCAGGTGCACAGATTGGTACATCCAGGGCCACCCGGTTGAACCTTTTGAGATAAGCCCTCAGGGTCTCATCTTGCCTCTGTTTTACCTCAAATAAACTGAAAGCGGTTTTCTTGTACTTCTTGCTGCTGCTAAATTGATGCAAGAATACCTTTTGAAAGTCCTCGAAGCAACGGATGCTTTGTGGTGCCAACCCTTCAAACCATCTCTGTGCATAATCTACCAGGGTGGTGAGGAACACCTTACATTTAATTCGGTCCTCATAACAATGTAGGATGGCCATATTTTCGAAACGAGCGAGGTGCTCCTCAGGGTCAGAACTCCCATCATAATCTTTGATTTTTGCTGATTTGAAATGCCCGGGGAGTGGTTCCCGAACAATGATGTCAGAAAACGGGCAACCCTTAACGACAGGAACATTGCCTTTAGAACCAACCTGCCCTTCTAACACCTTCACCTTTTTTCTTAACTCTTCCAATTCTTCCGCAACAGTGGGAGACTTAGAACCCGCGCTTGATTCCCGTTCTTATTCCCTTCTTTCTTCTTCTAATGGTTGTTCACGCTGCTGCTCGGGATGACTGTCATGATGAGAGGTGGCCTTCTTTGTTGTGGCCATCTTAACTGCATCAGTTATAATCTTCTGTAATTCTTCAGGAGTTAGATGGATGGTGGGCTGAGGACCATTAGGAGGAGGACCACCCCCACCAGAAAGGCGAGTATTGTTTTCCTCTTGGACTCGAGAGGTGTCTTGATTAATTCTTCTAGTAGGAGCCATATCCACGCCTTAGAACTCAAAGTTTTCCCACAGACACCGCCAATGATGCAACCCGGGTCAAACGATCGAGTCGGGTCGGGAACTCTGCCGGGTAAGCTATCAAAAATATTGAAGGAAATATGAGTTATACGCTGGATCTGGAGTGTAACTTCTCGAATACTTTGGAGGACCTGCGAGTAAGAAAGACAACCACGTGAATGGGCGCCGGAGGAGTGTCCGGCGTGGCCACTCCGATGCTTAAGTCAGTAGGGTACTCAAGCAAGAAAACCAATGTAGCCAAGTGATGACTGTGAGGATTGGTGTGCAGTAAATGAGAGTATTAAATGTCAATCAATGTCTGAGTAGATGATAAATGCGGATAAAAACCTGATATTTATAGTAGAGGAAGCAATGATGACCTCGTTTTTTGTGTGTGGGTATTAAATATAGTAGGGTGGCTGATTGTACCCTATTATTCTGACATGTCAAATCATATGCTAGTCATATCTCGTCTGTCCTGTCAACCATTAATATTAACCAGGGATAGGTCGGTTGTATGCGCGATCTATCAAGTCAACGCCATTAAATGCTCCCCCCGCATCGAGGTGTCAGAGGAGAAAACTTCTCGGGTAATCTTACCAGAACTCGGGCGTCACGTCCTAGGCTATGAAACCCGGGATATGAGTGTTTGCTGCCATATTCAACTTTGAAAATATTCTGCCCTGACCCGGGCACCGTTCATGGGCATGCCCTATGACCCGAGAGATCCCGGGATCCATCAATGACCAGGGACATATCGGGGCATCAATACCTATGATGAAAATTAATATTTTTAATACAACAAGTAATTTTTTTTCATTGTGTGGGTCGCGTTAAAGATTAATATCAGAAAATTATTAATGAGATCGTCTCATTAAAGTTTTTTTTATTTTGAAAATTATTGTAAACCAGACAAACATTTAAAAAATTCAGTTTTAAAATATCAAAATAATCTTTCTAAAAATAGCTGTAATCTTTTTATTTTTCTAAAAAATTCTTTACTTATTTAAATACATGTTGGTTTAGCTTTACAAATAAAGGAACGTGCATGTACGTTAGTATACTTATTTTGTATTTTATTTTTATTAGTAATATGATTAATAATTTTATAATAATAATAATTTAAATATGTAAAAATTATGAATTTTTGTAGGCAAAATTCTTGAAAAAATTTAAAAAGGTATGTATATATGTCTGTTTGTAATTTTTTTTAAAGATATCTATTATTAATCATATAACGAGGAAGGCTACCTATTACATATAATACTACTAGTATAGATTTTAAAATAAATAAATAAGTGGATATACACATGTACACAAATTATTTTATTTTTTTGAAAAATAAACATATATATTTAAATGAATGAATTTAAAATAAAAATAAAAAATTCAAGAATTTTGCGTGGGAATATTTAAAAATTTTCCATATTTCAATTATTATTCTAAATAACATTAATATTTTTAATTAATTGTATTACTAGTAAAAAAAAAAAAAAAGGTAGACATACACAAATTCACACCTTCCTTTATTTTTGTTCTAAAATTTCACATATTTCAATTATTATTATTAATTTTTTTTCAACTATTATATATATTACTAAGAAAAATAAAATAAAAATAACGTAGACCGATACACATAAACTGTCTTTTATTTTTAAAAAAACTAAACCAAAGCATATTTAAATAAGTTAAATAATTTTTTTAGAAATATAAAAAAACTAAGAATGAGTCTCATGTGAGACGTTCACGGATGTAAATGGAAGGGTCAATCTCTACCATATACAATTAAAAACTAAACCTTGCATTAAAAAGTAAATATTTCATGGGTTTGACCCAATAGAGAATCGTCTCACAATAGACCGTGAACCGTCACACAAGTTTTGTCAAAAGAATCCTTTCTAAATATAAATTACTTCATTTTTTAAAATATTAAAAAAAAAAAACATAGTTAGTTATCAAGTTCATCACCATTTTCGAAATATTAAAAACTTCAATAAGACAGTCTCACATGTCAATTTTTGTGAGTCGGTCTTCTTATTCGAGCGAACCGATAAAAATTAGTATATTTATGTTAAAAATATTAGTTTTCATAGTAGAAATGAATCGGATCAATGTATTTTACGGATAAATATCTACGAGAGATTTTCACAGATATTTAATATTTGAAAATTATTTATGAAATTCACATGTTTAATATGTGGCTTCAAATCCTATTTGTTACAAAAAGAAACATGATATTAAACAAAAGACAAAAAACATAATTAAAAAGGGTGCAGTAGATGAGCGATTTGGCAGCGTCGTTCTTCAGGGTGGAGTTTTCCAGTAAAGTAAATTTGAATTTTTTTTATTTTTAAAATTATTAATAAAAAACCATAGATACATTATTATTCGTGCCTTGTTTATTTTTAAAAAATAATAAATTGTATCAATTATTATTTTATGGCTAAATTAGAGAAAAATCTTCAATTCAATTTTTAATTTAGGATTTACTCCATAGGACATAAAAAATTTTGAACTTTGACAAAGTAATAAAAAAAATATCATTGATTTTATAATTGATTCAAAAATGATATCAGAGTCGGGATAACATCATTTCGAGCATAATTATTATTATTATTATTATTGTGTAGTTAAATGCATGAGAAGAATATTTTTCTCAAAAATTATAGATCACGTATGTTCAAGATTAGATATTTACATGGCTTATTCCAAAAATTTGGAATATTTACGAGAAAGTCTAACAAATGTTAGACATCAGAAACAAAAAAGAACATGTTAGAATCATAAGTTAAATTTAAGATTTAGATAACAAGTTGTTATAAATAGTCTCGAATTGATCAAAATTCTCTGGAGATTTTAGATAGATCCAAAATATGGTACAAAACTATGAAAATCAACTATACAATGTACATGTAAAATTGAGTAAATTCTTGAGAAACAAAATGAAATTCTTGGAATATTAAAGGATATTCCAACAAGAATGCAAACTCTACAACAACAACCAAGTTCTAGTATAAAGATGTCCGAAAGAAGGTTACTATTATCTTTTGATACTAAATTCTTATTACACCAAAAAAGGACAACCAAGGTAATGCAAAAATCTTTAGCTGAAGAAGAAAAAATTATCAATTTAATTGAAACTATCTCAGTAAAGAAATTAAGTTGATGGCAACTATAAAAGAATTGGTCTAGAAGATTTTTAAGACCTTGCAGAGTCTTTTGTGAATCTCAAGGTCGTAAATCTGAAGATGAACACAACATGGGGTGAACCTCCCTCAATAAATTGTTCATATTCATACGAACCACCAAGAGATAGTGTGAGCTCTCAATACACAAATATGACAGGACCCAAAACAAATTTCCATGTAGGTGGAACAAAGTCAAGGAGAAATCAAATTGTCATGCACTAAACATCCTATGGGAAGTATGTTTTAGAACCAATACATAGTTATGGGAATAAGTCATGTAAATATCTCATAGATGACTGGACATCGGCTATGAGAATCGCAGCAGGAATACTTGAACTCAACAAAGAATGATTCTTTAAACTTTTAGAAATGAGTTTGATGAGATCGGTCGAAATCACCTGGGACATGACTTTGGCAAAAACCAAAGAGTCGATCATTAGCCGGAGAATCTTAATGAGATAGATGGAAGAATAACTATCACATTTAAAGCACAAATTATAGAAGTAGACTATTTTAACAGTCAAGACACAGAGAAGGAAAAAAATATGCTCAAGCTCTGTATAGTATTGAATTACATTACATCTGTTTAGTGGATGGATATATTACGTCATTAACTAAATGTAGATGGAATTTAGGGGTTGAAGAAAGTATAGTGATGTAAAGTTCCTATAGAGAAATACTAATTAGAGAATGTCACTGACAATTTAGATACTTTGACACGAACAGTCTTTTTTCTCAAAAAAAAATTGGCAGAATGGTGTGATATGACAATGTTACAAAATAATTACAAACGATTAAAGAGTATTAAGAAACACACTCCTCTATGTTGTATAGAAAATGATTTTCCAACAATAATTGAAAGTAAAACACAAAAGTAGAAAAAGAAGAGCTTCAAATCTCATCCTCATGCCAAAAGTGGAAGAAATGGAAGTAGTTCTTTGAAAACAAAAAATGGGTTAGACAAAAAACCAGATATTACAAATATAGGCAAAGAAGTAGATCATCAAGAAGTAGAATGTCATCTCAAGCAACGAACTTATCTCGAAGCACAAGACGAACACAACAAAGAAAGGACTCAAACCCGAGCTAGTGAAAGTTTTAAAGATTGTAATTGTTGGACATTTGGAGCAAGATGTCATATTTCGACCAAATGTCCAAAAATTATAGAAAGAGAATAAAACACTTCAAACGATCTTCAGATATCGAAGAAACAATTTATTACCAATATCTAGTTCAAGTATACCAGTTTGAATATATTATTCAGATGATAGTATACATGAATAAGAAATCTTAAGTCGGGAAGAATATGATGGAACAAAATCTGACAGAAGATGAAGTGTTTTGACACGAAAAACATGAAGACTTAACTGGTTTCTTTATTCAGACAACAATATCTCATAACATGATTCAAAAAATCATTAGAAAATCTTAGCCTACGGATATGTCAATAGTTATCTGCAGAATATGTAGAATTTTTTTTAAGAAATCTTTGCCTAAGAAACAGAAAGTATAATCTAATCTATTAGGTCTCCAGAAAGGAAATGACAATCACAATGGAACTTAAAGAAAACCAGATGGATAAGGTAAAAGTATCATGAACGATGTTCTGAATTCATATCGATACAATCCAGATTATCACAAAACTCTTATGAAACCGTCTCATGCATCAATTTTATAAGATGAATCTCTAATTCGATACATTTCATGTCCAAAGTATTATTTTTTTTTATTATGAGTGTGAAATTGGTTGAAAATCGACAATCTTTTAAAAGATTTATTCTTAAAAATAATATTTTATTGGTCCAATCAAGTAAAAAAATATGTTGACAGAATTAAATTGTGAAACAATTTTATATGAATTTTTGTTTTCTTTGTTGCCTCTGTATTCACGCGTGTATGTTGGATTTTTTTTTTATAAGTAGGATATATATATTTTTTCCTTGGCAAATTGATTTGCAAGAAAAATAAATCATTAATTATTAATTTATTGTTCTCTCTCCGTTTCACTCCGGTGTTCATGGCTTCATTTTCAATATTTGGATTCTCTGGCAGACCGAACTTCACTCCAACTCGCTGTATGCAGATAGGGGAAGGCCATACTTTACTCTGAGAGGAGCATCACATCCTGGAAAATACTGACCAAATATTCATAACTCACTCACAAAACAACAATTTTGTGTTCTCATCTGCAATTTCTTGCACTCAATAATTCAAGAAATATAGAAAGAGCGGCGCGAAGGGAGACCGAGGTGTTCTGTGGGTGGAGGGAAGAACTCCATTTTTGCACACTCCTTCTACCCACAAGTGATTTTCTTGTTTATGATTGCAAAAAGTCTTTTTATTTTTATAAACGTGGTAAAAATTCGACTTTCTTGTTCTACCCTTGTTATATCCGTAACCGCGACCTTGATTTTGTCGCCCATTTCGTTGATTTCCATGAATTTGTGATAAAGGGAAGCTTCTTTGTTTCTAGGCCCAGCTAATTCTTGGGTTTTTATGAGGAGTTGAACGTCAGAATCTCACCTGAGATCTGTCGGCATTAAATTTGAATTTTATTTTAATTTTATCAGGCAAATGCAGTTTTTTTCCACAGTGATTTTCTTTTTCATTCGACGTTTTTGTGCGCCATAAAGTCAAGATTTTGGTTATTTGCTTCTAACAAAGTTAATTCTTGATACGTGTCTACGTATAATCCTCATCTAATAATTTCCACGAGGCCCACGATTTGGGGTTGGGTGGGCTTCTTTTTAGCTAATAAACCTTCAAATTTCAATTTTTAAAGAGATTTGAGAGACCCCATTTTGCTTAATTTAATGATCGGTGAAGTTGGAGAGAAAGACAGAATTGTTATTTACTTATATTTTATTATTAGGCTGATTGCTTTTCCATTATTGGTGCCTAACTTTTTTAGTCACGCCCTTGGGTTGGGTATTAGTATCTATCATCACAAATATATAGTCCCAACTGGAATCTGTTCTCGCCTGTTAAATGTTTTTCTTCTTTATCACTTGTTGCTTATCCTTCATCCTCCTCAACCAATCTCTTGCCCTCAAACCGCTTCCCCCTTGGGCTTGTGATATGAGATTGCTTTCTCTCTGGTTTTGGAAAGATCTTCATTTTTTCCCCATCACCAAGTCAATAAAAAACATCCTATTCTTACTTTTCTCTTCAAGAATGTCCCTCAGGAAGAAGAATTTTCTCTTAAAAGCTGAAAATTGTGAGATGAAATCAGACATGTCGGTGCTGGATTTGCCTGACCTTGTATTGGAATGCATTCTTGAAAAGCTTCCACCTGAGGGGCTTTGCAAAATGGCCTGTGTGTGTACTTATTTGAGAGAGAGATGCATGAGTGGTCATCTCTGGGAAAAACACATGAAAAACAAGTGGGCTAGAATTATTGGCCCTGCTGCATATAGGGAATGGCAGTGGCATATTGCTTCAAGAAAAGGTTCAGTCTTTTTCAATCAAGGGAAGCAGAAGGGTGGTTTAATGGGATATCTCGCTCATTTGTGGCCTCTTGCATTGATTAGATCCAGTTCAAGCAATGTCACCAAGAAGAAGAATTTACCTCAAGTTGATTCTATCATGTCTTGGTATATTGCTCTCGAATCTGGCCAGTTTTGTTTTCCTGCTCAGGTCTATAACCGAGAGGTATCGAATGTTTGGATATCCTTTTCCCTTTAACTGATTCTTCAGCTCGGATGGACTTCTTGAGTACATGATTTTAGGTTGTATTGAAGTGTTTGTTTGTTTAATGTGCAGAATGGTCATGTTGGCTTTGTTTTATCTTGTTATGATGCTGAGCTTAGTTACGATCAGCAAACTGATACTTTCCAGGCCAGGTAAATTAACATGATTTATTGGATTTCAACTTGGACCTTGATACACATGTACTTTGAGGAGGGCCTGGATTGTGGTCGAGCGGCAAAATTTAGAGTTTTAGAAAAATTATGTATATGTTAAATATTTTTGAGTTAAGGGCGATTGTCCCATTTGTCCAGGTATGTGTTAGTAAAAAAAGTGGTAGCTTACTATACGTTTACGTGCCGAACAAGAATCTTGGCGGAGATACCCATCCTCAGTGACTTGTACTGCACCATTACTGATGTATTTCTGGAATTTGTTATGGGTTTCATGAATCGTTTTCGGAAAATAAATTTAGGGCTCTTAATTTTTGCTGCTGACTTTTCTTTGATGATTTTTATGCCAACAGATATCCTCCCCATGGAAGGAGAGCAAGTGCATTAGAGGCTGGCGTAACATGGGATAGACTCAGAGCTCCCCCTGTTGATACATCTCCACACGAACTTCACATATCCGAGTGCTTGAATGACATACAACCCGGAGATCACATTGAAATCCAATGGAGAAGAAACAAAGAATTTCCATATGGTACTCTTTGACCTGTACCTTAAAAAAAACAACATTGTTTCTGTACTTCTGTTTTTTTAAAATGTTTTTTCCTTATAAACTCGCTGGGATGCCTTCTCAAAGAAACCAACAAAGTTTTCCTTTGTAAGGTCTATTGAAATGGTGCAAGCAATCTTTTTTGTGTTCTTGATATGAAATGGTTGGTGGTGGCATTAGAGTTGTCTTGTATGGATGGAATCTTGCTAAGAAACTTCTCAAAAGAATAACTGCCGTATACACTAAGATTATCTTTATGATCCCACATTGACTACGATAGAAAGTAAGGTGTGACTAGCAAGGAAGAGAGACTCTTCACGATTAAATATTCGGGTCTAGCTTTTCTCTTTGACTTGTGATATAACTATTACTCTCCTTGATATCTTATTTTATATGATCTCAAAAGAGATTTTAGTTTCCTGATCAAGAAGTGCATGCTTATTAAGTCGTTTTATCGATTTCCTTGTGACAAATCTTCCATACCATACTTTTTCCAATCAAACTTCTGGTGCGCCATTAACATTGTTTTGGCTTTTGAGCGTGAAATGTGTTTTTTCATGAAGCATTTTTTTCCCCTGAAAATGGATGGTTGCCATCCCTTCATCCTTGTCGGTCAGGAATCTTGGTCAACTAAAGAAACTACTTTTATATTCTGAAAAGTAACTAAATTTTAAATTTTATAGGCTCTTCCTCGATCAAATCTTTGTGAAACATTGTGCTAACTCAATAATCACTTGTACAGGTTGGTGGTATGGTGTCGTAGGCCATTTGGAAACATGTGACCGGAATGCTAATCACTGCCAATGTCAGAATAGCGGTGAGTTTTTTGAATTTCATGTTGTTCAATGGATATTTTATGTTGAAAGTTTTAGATATGTGAACGAAATTGGGCTTATTGAACCAGAGAAAAACGATTATTACAATTTGGGGACCTTGACTACTTTTTGGTGAGACATGTACAACTTCTTAGAAAGTGGCCATAATTTTATCATCATAATGTTTACTTGTAGTCATGGTACGCCGTTTCTTGATTCTATTTTGCTTCATATGTCTCTCCCATGATATATTAATGGGCCCTGAGGAAAGTCCTCAACAAATGTCGTAATCTCTACAGGCACAGCCATTAGTGCTATCTCAGTGGAATATTTGTAGCCAGCCAATCTGAAAAAGACTTGACTTTTTATTCTTTTCCCTTGCTTGGCATTTGGTTGTGGGAATTGAATGATTCTTCTTCTTGTACTGTGGATAATGCATTCACTTGTATCCTTTCTGAACACGTCCATTTGCTAGCCATCACTTCCTTGTTTGCCACGACCTAATTCACCCATACTCTCCCTTTTCTGCTTTTTTCCAGGTTCCTTTTTGTTTCTATACAATATACATATTGTTCGTCAGTATTATTGTGGCTTTTTCAGAATCTATCTTACGGGCATTTTCACCGTAGTCACCTGAGTCGAGCTCTTAAATTCTTGAATATCTTCTATTGTCCTTGTGTAAGATAATACTTAATTATTGTGGTTGGTCATGACCTTATGATCAAAACCCGTCAACCGGTATCAGGATATAATTGTGTATCTGTGTAGATACACACATTACGCTCATATTAGATGGTTTCACCGTGCAATGGCAATGCTAGTTGTGGCTTGAGATTTTCTCACTCTCAACCATTTGATTCAGACACTCTGGTGCTGGAGTTCAACCAGTACACTCGAGGCTCGCGTTGGAGACAAACAGCTCTGAGTAGGAAAGATCATAGGGAAGAGGGAAATCAGGCAGATGGATTTTACGGTGGAATTCGGAAACTTTGTAGCAATGAAGAGATTTCCGTGTGGAGAAAGCTCTGGCCTGCTGAAGTATTGGAATAGATTGCATGTATGATTCTTATCTTCGTCCACCGCACTACCTAAAAATTTGCCAGGAGTTTCAAATACTTCTTGATCTCAAGAGGGCCAAGCACTAATTGACTCCTTCTCCCACTCCCATCTCTTTTATAGGAAATATTTTGATTGGTAGTAATTTTGTAAATTATTTACTGAATTGTATTCTAAGGAGGTATAAAGAAAGATGTGAAAGAAAGAAACTGTAATCTTGGGAAATTTAAGTGCCAATTAATGTGTCCAAATTCAAAAAACCAAACTTTCTACTCTTTTTGTGTTCAATTTTCTACGGCCTTGATCTTTTAATATTATTATTTTCTCGAAGATTAAGAACATCGCATTCAATCAATCGTAAGCAAATTTTCACTTGATCTGATCTTTAATCTGTGAAGCATAAATTTCTCAGTGTTATTGCCAGGTGTAGAGTGGACAAATAGGGATGTCAGTATGTTTGAATGTAACGGGTATATGAGTATTGCTTAAGCTAATGGGTCTTATATGATCCTACTCATTATCCAATATGTACATGATCTTGAGAAAATTATATTTTTGGTCGTGTATTTTTTATTTTTAGTCATGTTAACGGAGAATTTGTATTTTTATTCAGATAACTTGTATATTTTTTGTTTTTTTAATTTGTATGTTTTTTTTCCCATTTTTTGTCGTTGTTTACTGAAAAGCATGATGAAAAATGAAAAAAAAAAACACATTCAAGATACAAGATTAAAAATAAAATTTATCATAACATTATCAAAAAAAAAAAAAAAACAGTTGTATGTTATAATATGAATGTGAATGTACATTCTTATTATGTAGATATATTTTTTTATTAAGATTGATATATCATTTTTTTGTTTCTCTATCTACATATTTGTATTCTATCATTGTATCATATCAATAAGAGTTCTCAATTATGAATAATATAATTCGGAGTCATACTTTAAACTCACATTTATCTCAATCTACTACATTTTCTTATTAAATTAAATTTATAACACGTTATCAGTATTAATGTTTTTCTTTTGAGTTGTTCTGCTAAAAAGAGCAAATTGTTATTAAATATTTTTAATGTTATATCAATTGATACTTTTGGCGTAACATGATCTTATAATATTTTGTTGATGCTCCTGAAATGACATAACACAATTTTACATTGGTATTTAGTAATATCCAAGATCGTTCTACAAATTTTCTTGAAGAATATTGATTTGAAAATTAGAAATATAGTTAGATCTGTTATTTATTATCTAAATAATATTTATATTCCTTAACAATATAACACGTATAATTTAAAGATCTATGATCAATTTGTCAATAATTCTGAAAAATATTGATATAATATATAAGATTATCAATTTCTTGAAAAATATTTGTATGAGATAAAACATTCATTAATATTCACGATAAATATGAAAATCAGATATAAGATCTGTCAATATTCCAGAAGAATACCAATCTAAAATAGAATATATATCATTGATCCAGGATGAAAAAATATCTTATATACATTTTATATTCTTGAATAATATTACTTTTACAATTGATAATCTAGACAGATTCTTCTAAATTCCTGAAAAATATTAGATTTATTATTTAAAACATGAAGATAATTTTTATTCCTGAAGAACATTAGAACTTTAATTTAATATATAAATTTTACCGATATTCATGAAGAATATTAATCTAATATATAAGATATATCAATATTTTTACAAAATATAGATCTAGAATATTCTCAACAAATATCGATCTTAAATATTCTCGAATAAATAATTTATATATTTATGTTGTTCTCTTAAAAAGTGCATATTATAATAGATATTATATTTACTATATAGAGTGGGCATCATGTGAGACCGTCTCACGTATACTAATCTGTGAGACGGGTCAACCCTACCCATATTCACAATAAAAAGTAATACTCTTAGCATAAAAATTTATATTTTTTCATGGATAACCCAAATAAGAGACCCGTCTCACAAATTCGACCCTTGAGACCGTCTCACACAAGTTTTTGCCTACTATATATGTTCCTGAAGTATCGTACTTCATAAGATTCATATCGATATGAGATATATCAATATTCATTAAGAATACTAATTTAAGATCAAAGATCTATTAATATTTATGAAAAATATTGATTTTAGATGTATCAACAATACAGTGCACAAAAGCCTTGCTGGACTGGGCAGGAGACCGATTCCGTCGCCTTCCTCGCCAAATCAAACATAAAAGGGAATTACTTAACAGCTTGAAATCTCATGACAGGTGGCAAGAGTCTGCGTTGGATATTCAGAGGCTAGAAAGAGAAGTTGAGCTCCTTACATCCATGGAGGAAATCTATTGGAAACAGCGGAGTAGAGCGAATTGGCTCGCCAATGGGGATAGGAACTCTAAATACTTCCACAATTGTGCTTCACGTAGAAGGACTAAGAACTTGATTTCTGGGCTGGTTTCGACTCATGGCGACTGGTGTACTTATAAGGGCAGTATGGCGGAGATTGTCTTAGATTACTTTTCCACCTTATTCACGTCGACTACTCCTTCAGCCCAGGACACGAGCCAAGTTCTCGATCACATTGAGCCGAGAGTCTCTGAAGAAATGAATTCGCTCCTATCTGCACTTTTCTCGTCTGAGGAAGTCAAGAAAGCCTTGTTTGATATGCACCCAGACAAAGCTCCTGGCCCAGATGGTATGTCGGCGTTCTTCTTCCAGAAATACTGGCGGGTTACTGGCAGGGACGTGTCCCGTGCGGTTTTGGAAGCTCTTAACGGAGGAAGGCCATCTGCTGACTGGACAGAGACCATTGTCACTCTTATCCCAAAAATTAAAAATCCGATGACTATGAAAGATTTCCGTCCGATTAGCCTCTGCAATGTGTGCTATAAGATTATTGCCCGAGCCCTGACTAATAGACTTCGGCCAATTATGAAGAATACAGTTGACGAGTTCCAAAGTGCCTTTGTTCCAGGAAGGTTGATCACCGATAATATTATTCTAGGTTTTGAGGCACTTCATTGGATCCGTTGTAGGAAAAAGGGGAAGAAAGGTTATGCGGCGTTGAAACTGGATATGAGTAAGGCATACGATCGCATTGAGTGGTGCTTCTTGGAACAGATCATGATGAAACTAGGCTTTGCTCGAGCTTGGGTGGAAAGGGTCATGTGGTGTGTTCGTTCGGTTAAATATTCCTTTGCCCTCAATGGCGAGATCATTGGCAGCTTGAGTCCGGGGCGTGGGCTGCGTCAGGGTGACCCGCTCTCTCCATTCTTGTTTGTGCTCTGTGCCCAAGGCCTGTCGTCTATCCTGAAATCATGGGAATCTCGAAAATTAATAACAGGGGTGCGTATTGCTGCTTCTTGTCCTCCTATATCTCACCTATTTTTTGCAGACGACAGCCTAATATTCTTTAAGGCAACGGTGGAGGAGAGTGAGGAAATTCGCAAGTGCCTCCTGCTTTATGAAAAAGCTTCTGGCCAGCTCACCAACTTTGAGAAGTCCTCATTATCCTTCAGCCCCAACACTGATGAAGTAATCACTCAAAGGATAAAACAAAGGTTGTCCATTTCTATTACTCAAGGGCATGAGATTTATTTGGGCCTCCCGACGTTTTCCCTACGAAGTAAGAAGATTCAGTTCCGGTACCTCATTGAGCTAGTGGTTACCAGACTGCAAGGATGGGGTCATAAGATTTTCTCAGCCGGTGGGAAAGAAACTTTAATCAAGTCAGTGCTCCAGTCGAACCCCACATATGCTATGTCATGCTTTCATATCCCCGAGGCCATTTGTAATGCATTAGAGAGGGAATGTGCTAATTTCTGGTGGGGCCTGAAGGATGGGAAGAGGAATATGCATTGGAAAACCTGGCAAGCTTTATGCGCTTCTAAGAGTATGGGTGGCTTGGGTTTCAGGCAGCTGGAATCCTTTAATAAAGCTCTGCTAGCAAAACAACTGTGGAGAATAATCAGTACACCAGAATCTGTAGTGGCGCGTGTTCTTAAGGCAAGATATTTTAAACACCAAGACATCATGAGTGCGTCTCTTGGATCAAACCTGTCGTATATCTGGCGATCGCTTTTATGGAGCAGGCACCTACTAAAGGAAGGGCTCCGCTGGAGGGTCTGTACCGGTGAGAAAATTTCAACATTCTAGGATCATTGGATCCCGGGTATCCAGTCCTTGAGTCGGCCGCCAGGATACCGTTTTGACCTTGAAACTGTTAACACTTTGATTCTGAATGGCTCATGGAATGAAGCCCTGTTGAAAAAGATTCTCCCTTCCTATATTATCCAGGATGTCTTGGCGCTTCCAATTGCCAACGGGATGGCTGGGGATTCGAGATACTGGTTCCACGATGTAAAAGGGAAATATTCGGTGAAGGATGTATAAACTTGCCACTAGTTTCTATAAACCCCCCACTAATTGCTCGGTTCTCCAATCTAAGAAGTGGTGGAAATTCCTCTTGGCAATGTCGATTCCGCCTAAAGTCCGTATTTTCTGGTGGCGAGCTCTCTCTAATATAATCCCCGCACAAGCAAATCTGATGACGCATCATGTTCCTGTCTCGGCTTCCTGTCAACTCTGCCATCATCATATGGACTCCACTTGCCATGCTCTGTTTTGGTGTCCGATAGTAAAACGATGTTGGAAGAATACGGTGTTCATGGTGACGCTGAAGCAAATGCACTTCTCTGAACTTATCGAAATATTCTTGAGGATGAAAGATGTGCTTATTAAACCAGATTTCGAGACCTTTGTGATGCGAACATGGGCTATCTGGCAAGCTCGAACTCGTCTTCTACACAATGAGGGCCTCAAATCTGATCGGGTGGATGTGGAATGGAGTGAATCCTTGCTACGCGATTACCAATCGGCTCAGGAATCCTTGAATGTTGCTCCTCAGCGTAGTCTGGAACCTTCCTTGGCTCGTTGGCAGAGACCGATGGAGGACCAAAGGCGAATGGAAGTGGATGCTGCGGTGAATGAGGCTACTGATAATTACTCGATCGGCGGGATAGTGCGAGATCATGCGGGCCATATCTTGTTAGCATTTGGCAGAAAAATCCCCAAGCCAGTATCGGTGGTCCATGGGGAATTGGTGGCCATTCAAGAAGGCCTACGGGTGATCCAAGAACAAAATTTAACTATTCATGATATCACAACGGATTCTCTCCTGGCGGTGCAAGCAGTCACCAACCCAGAAGAGGACTTCAGTTACACAGGTGCAATCGCTATGGATATTAACAGATCCTTGCTCGGACAGCAGAAAATCTCCCTGCGTCATGTTCGTCGCTCGGCGAATGTTGTTGCACACACACTTGCGTCGTTTGCTATTTCTTCCCAATCCCCCTTTGTTTGGGACCATGGGAGCTTTCCTATTTGGTTGGTTGATCTTGTAATAAACGATCTTTCTATGTCGCAATAAAGTTACAAGTTTCACCGTCAAAAAAAAAAAAAAAACAATACTGTTAAAAATTGATATAAAATACAAGACATGTCAATATTTTTTAAGAATATTGTTCAAAATCTAAAATTTGTCGATAGTTTTGAAAAATGTCGATATAAAATATATAATGTATCAATATTCATGAGAAATATTGATACAAAATATAAGATTCAATAATATCATCAAAAATCTTGATCTAAGATAGAAGATTTGTCAATATTGCTAAAGAATATTGACCCACGACACAAGATTTTACAATATTCTTAAAGAATATTAAATAATATACAAGATCTGTAAATATTCCCAAAGAATATTTATATTAATATTTCTGAAAAATTAATATTGATGTTGATATTTCTAATATTTACCAATATTCTATCATATATTTGCTGTTAATTATTTTGAAGAAACATAATATATTATTTATTAATAAAATAGATAAAATTAATTTAATTTGTTTTCGGTTGAAAGATTAATCGAGATCTCACAAAAATGTGGATTTATTATGCAAATTCGCAAACAAATTTGTGAGACGGTCTCACGGGTAGTATTTTGTGAAACAGATCTCTTATTTGGGTTATCCATGAAAAAACATTACTTTTTATGCTAAGAATATTATTTTTTATTTTGAATATCAGTAGGGTTGACCCGTCTCATATATAAAGATTCGTGAGATCGTCTCACAAAAGACCTACTCATGCAAATTTGTGTTAACTTGTAAAATGTTTTCTCCAAATCCTGCCAAAAACCCATACAATTTTCAATATAGATTTTGTGAACTTTGTTGAAAGAATTTGGTCTTGATCATAAAATTTGTACAATTCTTCTTATTTTTTGTTACATTAAAATTTCAAATTCCGTGTTGTTTTCACTTTTTTTTTTTGTCCAAATGCGATATCGGGGTAGAGATTTCTAACCCGAATCTGTTGTTTATAGAGAATATCACTCCTTATACATCTTATATTTCAAATAAAAGATATTGAAAGAAAGGTATGTCTGATTTTTCAAAAACATTAGTAAATAGTGAGCGACAAATATTGAAAGTCACCTAATTGACGCGATTCATTCTCTAAAGTAAATAAACAAATATTTGTAAATGTAGTATGATAAAAAAAATATTAGATATCTTAATCAAATATTATACAGATATACATTGATATCTTAAATCACTATATTGTACATGAAGTGCGTTGAAGAATTCTATCAAGCACGATACATGATTTGCAGAGGAAGTTGATTACCACCCAAATTATATTTTCATTGTAACTTAACATAAGACAAAAACTCATGTGAGACGGTCTCACGGGTCGTATTTTGTGAGACAGATTTCTTATTTGAGTCATCCATAAAAAAATATTATTTTTTATGCTTAAAGTATTATTTTTTATTGTGAATATCGATAGGGTTGACCCGTCTCACATATAAAGATTCGTGACCGTCTCACAAGAGATCTAAAGATTCAGAAGACCACTGATCGCCAATGAAAAATGATGTGTTTGATAGTATTTGGATATTTGAATCCAATGAAAATATTCTTTCAATATAATACATTATTACAAATAAATTACTTTACAAGAGCTCTAGTACTAAAAAAAAGTTAATATGCATTTTCCTTGAGAGAAAAAAACAAATTTATTGTTATGAATGAATGTTGTTTACAAATATAATATCGAGACAACTGGTCCAACGTATATCAAAATAAAATTGGGTGGTACATAAAATCATTTTCTAAAAAATGGTATTGTATCAAGGCAAAAACTTGTGTGAGACGGTCTCACGGATTGAATTTGTGAGACAGATCTCTTATTTGGGTCATCCATGAAAAAGTATAATTTTTTATGCTAAGAGTATTACTTTTTATTGTGAATATGAGTATGGTTGACCCGTCTCACAGATTAGTATCCGTGAGACGGTCTCACACGAGACCCACTCTTGTATCAATGACGGTATCACGATAAGTTATTCAAATTGGGACCGAATCTCTATTTTTCTGGAATGAAAAGGTAATTATAATCGTAGGTATACGACTTAATGCTTATGAAAATATTTAATAACAATAATAATTTCCAGAATATACAGTAACTAAAAATGGTGATTAATAATCAAATGCCTCAAATCAACTATTAAATCATTGATTTTGAAAATAATATGTCATATTTTGAGCATGTGATATGTTTCCTCCATAAAATATTATAGACATTATGTCAATTAGTTAATGTTGATATTTGAGCCAAAGTTTTTGTAAAAAAATATTGATTATGCCAAAAAAAAAACGCTATATTGACTCTCAAGAAGAGATTGAAAATATATTGGAATTTATGCTGAGGCAAAAACTTGTGTGAGACGGTCTCACGGTTATTATTTGTGAGACGGATCTCTTATTTGGGTCACCCATGAAAAAGTATCACTTTTTATGCTAATAGTATTACTTTTTAGTGTGAATATGGGTAGGGTTGACCCGTCTCACATATTATGATCCGTGAGACGGTCTCACATGAGACTCACTCTTATGCTGAAATATCTTGAATTAAAAAAATGTTATTTTTATGATGCAATATCAATTGTTAATTTAATAAAGTAATGTTTTATAACATTGAAAGGGATGAACATAAAAGTTAAATGTAAATGAATGAGAATGTATTGTCGTTTTCCATAATTCTTATGGAATATAAAATGAACCCTTCAAATTTAGTTTACAAATACATTTTTGATATAAAGTAAACCTGAAATTCAAAATTTAATTTTCAAATACATTCTTTGACATAATGTGTTAATTATTAAGATATATTATTAGTTATTATAAATGTTCTAGTTGAAAATTTTATGTTTCTCGTTTGAAGCACTATAAATATAATTGGTTTTTAAATTTAAAAACAAATAAGCCCTTCAAATGAAAGTATGGAATAACTCATATGTCAAAATTATTGAGGTTGACTGTCCTGAAGAAATCGTGATATACATAAGTAAAACCTAGAAGAGATTTAGGTGTCTGAATCTCTAGAAGGAATGTATGTTAATTGTTCATTCACTAGAATTAAAATACTTCTATATAGATGTGTTACATCCATTGATGTTTGTTTCATAATGTTCAAATGATATTAGAAGCATCAATTCAAGATAATGTGACCGATCTTTTCAAAAGAATATTATAGCTATTAAATTTTGAGAAAGTAGCACAAAAGATCGGGCAACGACTTAAAAGATTTCAAGCGATACTTGCGAATGATGGAGTAGTTCAGACTACACTCTTTACGACTTGTTTATGAATTTTTCCAAGCGATTTTTCATAACAATGTTTTAATGAGACGGTTAGCAAGAAGTAAGAGATGTTGTACTCTTTTTCTTTGTTAGGTTTTTGTCTCATTGGATTTTTCCGAGTAAAATTTTAATGAGGCGTATTCATTGTCAAGAAAATTATTTTTGCCATTATTTTTTAAACGATAGTATTTTTTTCCCGATAATTAAATTAGTATAGGAGACTAATTTAAAATTTGGGCCTATGCTGGACCCAGGCCCAGCCCAGTAATCGTGACTATATATATTTGCCAGTTCAAGTTATATTTCTGCTTAATTTGTATGGAACCAACCTGTTCAAGTTCCAATCCCATTATTCCCTCCAAACCCCAATGTTTGATGACATTACGAATCGCCGCTAAATTATCAGCGCCGCTCCTCCTCCGTCTCGCTCCCCCCGCATTTCGGCTTTTTGCCACCGCCAGTGACCTGGAATTAGTGACAATCCGCAGTTCGGAACACCAGACCTAATGGTGAATGGCGATGGTAGAACCGTTAGAGGGGATAATAAGGTAAATTTAGACGCTTAGCAGTTGATGTTGAAGTGGCCGGAGTTCATTTCACGCCCATTGCCAGATAATCATAAAAATCAAATCCAATATTCGGAATTGGGAGGCCCGGGTTTGGTTGATGGGGTCGACCCGGATCTATCTGGAGCGTTGGCCTTAAAACCGGATAACTCTTCTCAGGTATCGGTTTTAGCTGTTAGTCTCTGCTTATTACGTGACAAGGTGCAAGAAGTTTATGGCGTGGTGTTTACTTTGAGAGTGATTGGATTCTCTTTTCAGCTCGGTCAGTTTTGACTTCATTGGGTTATTATGATCCATTCATAAATAATGATAGTCGACCGAAAGCAGAGTGGGCTATGGTGTTTGGTTTTGCTAGCACGTGTGATTATAACTTGAATAATTTTCGTGCATGTTATCTCATTGTTATTATGTTCTTGAATTCCTTTTGTTCATCAAGTTCTCGAATTTGTTTTTTTAGTAAACATTGTCTAACTCTTTTGCATTTTTTAAAGATGGGTGCTCTGTTTATCTACATTGAATTTGATTTACATAAACTACAATGTTCTAGGTCTTAGATTCTCTTTCCTCGCTTGAAAGTATTGATAGGAAAAACAGTGCGAAAGCTCTTGGATGCTAAGTCAATAATTCAATTACTTCAAACTAGTAATGCTCCAATTTTATGTCATTTTCAATGAATTCTGCTCGATTCTTGATTTGACTTCTTATATCATCATTTGATGCATAAATTATGCCAATAATGGCTATGAGGTCACAGCATTTAAGTATCCCTTGCTCGATATAATTTTTATTACACGAGATTATATATACATATGTATTTAATTATCTACGAAGCAAAGCAATAATTACTTTGTCTTAGTAGTTTGGTATTCTTTTTCATTGGTTTTGCATGCTCCTAGGATGTTAAACCTCATAAAGATATTACCATCGAAGGAGGCAAACGTATAAAGAAAAAAGCATAATAATGAATAGACATAGAGTGATCAAATTGTTTTGTTCTTTATTATGATATCTTGATATTAATTTGATTGTAATGTCAACTTGTTTTAACCCATAGGGTAGCTCAGACTATAATATACTTCGTTGGGTGCTTCTCATGATTAGGAACCACTGCTTATATATGCAATCAATTCCTTTTCCTGAAGACGACAAGAAGGTTGGAAAGTCTTCATCAGCTAAAAAGAGGCGTTCATTTTACAAGCTGGGAACTCGATCTGTCATTTTAGAGAGTTCGGTGTTATTCGATAATGGGGAGCAGACATATATTCTTCTGTTATCACAAGCAATTCTCCAAAATAGGGCGCTCAATTTGTGTCCAAAACAAGAATGGCTATTCATCCGATTCACAAACTCTTACTTCAGCTTCTTTCACAGTGGAAAATATTTTGTGGGCTCTTAAGAAAGGTGGGTCAATAAATAACCATTTGTTTTTTCAGTTAAACCCGTCTATATATGCTCAAATTCTGTACATATGTTGCAACAATTTACAAATGGGACAGAAATTTATTGATTTAGTTGCTATAAATCACCCAAATTTCAAGCATTCTTCCAGTTCCATCAGTGCTGCAGTTAACACATTAGTTAAAAGTAAAAGAATGTCTGATGCGCAGGCTTTGGTTCTCCGAATGGTTAGGAGAAGCGGGGCTTCAAGAACCGAGATTGTAGATTCTTTAGTTGAGGCTGGTAAACATTGTGGGTCGAATTTATATGTTTTTGATTTGTTAATTAAGACTTATGTACAAGCTAGGAAGTTAAGGGAGGCTGTAGAGGCATTCCGTTTGTTGAGATATCGAAATATTTGTGTATCTATAAATGCTTGTAATAGTCTTCTTGGAGGACTTGGCAGGATCGGGTGGGTTGATTTGGCTGTAGAAGTGTATGAGGAGATTGTGAAAAAAAGACGGGATCTGAATGTCTATACCCTTAACATCATGGTAAATGTGTTATGTAAAGATGGGAAAATGGAAAAGGTGAACAAATTTTTGATGGAAATGGAAGAAAGAGGGATCCTTGCAGATATTGTCACCCATAATACTTTGATTAATGCATATTTTCGAGAAGGGTGCACGGAAAAAGGCCTCGAGTTGATGAGGTCGATGGAGGGTAAGGGTTTGAAACCATGTTTGTTGACTTATAATTTGATTATCAGTGGCTTATGTAAAAATGGGCAGTATGAGAGAGCCAAGAAAGTTTTAAATGAGATGGTACAGTTTGGGCTGTATCCCGATACTACCACATATAATGGACTGCTAGTTGAATGTTGTAAAAAAGATGACACAGAGGAAGCTGAGGGTATTATTGAAGAAATGTTGCATTTGGGTGTTGTCCCTGATTTGATTAGTTATAGTTCGATTGTTGGTTTGTTTTCAAGAACTGGGAATCTTGAGAAGATGATAGCTTATTATCACGCTATGCAATCCAAAGGCTTGATACCTGATACTGTTGTTTATACAATTCTTATTGGTGGATTCTGCAGAAATGGCGCTATCATAGAAGCTATGAAGGCACGCAATGAAATGGTGAAACAGGGTTGCCACATGGATGTGGTGACTTACAACACTATCTTGAATGGCTTATGCAAAGAAAAGATGCTTGGCGAGGCAGATAAACTTTTAAATGAAATGATTGAAAGGGGTGTTTATCCTGATTTTTGCACGTATACGACTCTTATAAATGGCTATTGTAAGACCCGGCAAATGGATAAAGCTATTACCTTGTTTGGAGACATGCTTCAGAGAAATCTGAAGCCGGATGTGGTCACATACAATACCTTGATCGATGGATTTTGTAGGATAGGTGAAATGAAAAGAGCCATGGAGTTGAAGGATGATATGATTTGTAAAACTATAAATCCCAATGATATCACATATGGTACACTCATAAATGGATTCTGTAACAATGGTTTTCTGTCTGATGCATTCGGATTGTGGAATGAGATGGTTGACAATGATATTCAGCCAAACCTTGTGATTTGCAATTCTCTTATCAAAGGCTATAGCAGATATGGTGATCTAACAAAGGCATATGATTTCTTGAAGAAAATGGAATTGAAAGGAGTTTTTCCCAATTGCATCACATATAACACTCTCATTCTTGGTTTCATGAAAGATGAGAATGTCAATACAGCTTTTGACTTGGTGAATCGAATGGAAACCGAAGGTCTAGTTCCTGATGTAACAACATACAATGCTATTCTCCACGGGTTTTGCAGGCTAGGTAGAGTGCAAGAAGCTGAAAAAATATACAGAAAGATGATAGAGAGTGGCATTGACCCTGATAGATCATCATATACATCGTTAATAAACGGTTATGTTTCTCAGGATAATTTGAAGGAGGCTTTTAAATTCCATGATGAAATGCTGCGAAGAGGTTTTGTGCCTGACGATAAGTTTTAGTTTCCCTCTTTAATCTATCATTGTCTTGCTGTTGTTATTTGATCCCAGTTGCTGAAATATATCCGCAACATGTCCACCAATCAGTACCAAGGTGATGACCTATAGCGTTCACACTTCACTGATAAAATAACTATCTATTTAAATTGTTAACGTGATTTCCTGCTATTCAGGATTTACTGAAAATAGTAAAAGTGAATGGAAGGCCGAAACTCTGCATCCCGTTAGGGTACTTTATCCTTGATCATCTTTCCTGATGTTACCTTAGATTTTCTCGACACCAATAATTTTGTTGTAATGTGTTTTTCTTGTAGTGAATTCAGCCAAGAGGGTTGATCTCCTCATTGCTGCATCGCTTGAGGAACAGTTGAAGTAGAAGCAAATAGGTAAGAAGTGGAAATAGGGGAGTTCGGTCAGTCGATTCTTAGGAAATGTCAGAATGGAAGTGAGGTGATTTGATTATAGAAAAACATAAATCCTCATGTTTTTTTAGTGGAAAATATATGATTTCATTATCCGACAAAAATTCTCAAAGTCGTGACTTACAAGAGAGCTAAAAAATAAAGGGAAAAAATTCTTCAACTCTTGGGAACCATTAAGAAGATAGTAACCACGAGATGTCAATGAGTGTGCAACCTGATTTGCAGTTCTTTGACAAAAACCGAGTTCCAAATTCAAAGCCTGGGCACAGTGGGTGTTGATAAAAGATATGATAGATCCTTTTGCTGCAAACGGGAATGGTTTGGATATAGATAAGACCATGTTTAGTGCATCCGTTTCAAAAATGACATCAGGCCAACGATTTTGCAGTGCCATCAAAATACCCTCCCAAACTGCAGGTAACTCCGCAATGAAAGGTGAAAACACACCCAAAAAGCTCGTAGACCAAGCAACACAATTCCCAGATTGTTGTGAGCCACAATGCCAACGCCAAAATGCCTTGAGCCCTGAAAGACCACTGCATCAACATTTATTTTGATGGTTCCAAGACATTTATTTGATGGTTCCAAGAGGACTTATGCTCCAGAAAACTGATCGAGAAGGTGAAGGAGACAGGATCGGGGAGCAAAGATTGGCACGAAGTGTATTGATTCCATAAGCTACCTGCTCGAGCAACAACCAAACTTGGGGAAGACAGTCTCCCCTCAAACACAAACTGTTGTGTTCCAACCAAAGATTCCAAGAAACCATTGCAAAAGTACCAAAATCATCCTCCATCCCTGACAAGAAAACCTAGTTCCACAACTCCATAAAAGATTGCCTCTTAAACCGAGAGAGTATTGGCCTTATTGAAGTTTCAGACCAAACATGTTTTGCCCAAAAGCAATGCCACAGTAGATGAAATCTTTGTTCTGCGAATGATTTGACACTGGGAACAGATAGTGTTGATCATTACTCTTCTTGAGGCTAAATGAAATCTTGTTGGGATAATATTCTGAATGGCCTTACACATGAAGATCTTCATTTTGCTTTGGATATTTGAACGTCGTAACTTACGAAACAAGTTTGAATTATCTCTAGTGGTCCCTCGGCTTCATTCCTCCCATGAATTCATAGCTACATGGTATCTTGATTTGACAAGTAAGTGCCACATTTGGTATAATGCCAGATGAAAACATCACTGCTAACACTCACAGGGATTCTTCGGAGTTGTCAATTTGCCAAAAGAGACTTGCGATTCTGTAAGATTGTTGATTTTATTTAGAAGATTTTTTCGTTTTTATTTTTTAGTTTTTTACAAAGGTTCTACTTGCAATTTGCTTGAGAAATTTTCGGAAGAGAACACATGTGGAAAGCCTTATTTTCCGTCTTTTGTCATCCTCATTTATATATATATACTAGTTTCTTTTTCACGCGTTGAGTGTACGTCATATATTTAATTATTAAAATATTTTTTACAATAAAATTCTAGTAAGTTGTAAAATATTAATGATAGTTAAAATATTTTTTAAAAGATAAATAGGAAGGAAATTATGAGAAATTGTAGGAAGTTAAATTAAATAATAAATATAATAAGACATATATATATATATTTATTTTAATTTATTACAACTTTCTCCTCTAAAGTTTGTTATGTTAATAAAAAAAAAACTAAACTATATTTAAATATTATATATTTTATTCGAGGACCGTGAAAAGTAAGATAAATAGAAATATAAGGTATAGTTTGGTACACATGATAGGATAAACATGTGATAAATAATATAAGGATAAGTTAAGAATAAATGAGATGTAGGATATTATATTTAATGTTTGGTATGATTTTAATAAGAGTGATTAAATTTATATATTAGATTGTAATGACAAAATTAACCTTATCATAATAAATTTTATAATTTCAAAGTTGTTGCTTGAGTTCATATTTTTTATTTATTAATGCGCCAATAGTGCTTGCATGATTTATTTATTTTTACCTAATTTTATATATTCTATAATATGATAATTGAGCCATTGATTTTGTGAGTCAAGTCAAATATCAATTTTTAAGGTTAATCGAGTGATATTAATAATTTTATTGAGATTTATAAAAATTATTAATATAATTATCTCGAAATCATTTATATAATTATTATATTATATAATATATAAAAATAAATAAAAATATATATTTTGATTTTAATTTCTATTTACTAGCATAGATTTATAAAAATCATTTGTAAAGTGAGGGTAATTAAGTCATTTGTAGTGTATTTTATCATTAAATTAAAATTATCACACCTAATAGAAGAGACATTTTATTCCTCTAAAAAATTATTTATCAAGGGCTTACTATATTATCATGAATTTTTTAAAAAGGTATCAAACATGAGATATCCCATATACCAACCTATGCCTAATGGTATAAAATATATTTTCTAGGGTATTTGTAAGTATTCAAACACCGACGAGAATTTGAATTTGGACCCATTAAGAGTCAGGCCCAGCCCAATAAAAGATTGGGCTCAGAAATGGTGTATTTGCTCTCCGATTCAAGTGATATTCATCCGTTTTCCAGCGGAATTTTTATGGAAACTCTTCCAATCCAATTCTTCCCTCCAAAACCCCAATGTTTGATGACCTCATCAATCGCCGCCAAATTATCAACGCCGCTCCTCCTCCGCCTCACTCCCACTGCATTCCGGCCTTTTGCCACTACCAGTGACCTGGAAACAGTCACAATTCCGGAACCCGCAGTCCGGTACCCCAGACCTAAAGGCGGTAGAGCCGTTAGAAGTAAGCTAAACTTAGACGCTCAGCAATTGAAATTGAAGTGGCTGGAGTCCATTTCGTTCCCGTTGCCAGATAATTCTCAAATCCAAGATTCAGAATTGAGAGATTTGGATTGCTGCAATGCTGGCTCGGGTCTGGTTGTTGGGGTCGACCCGGATCTCTCTGGTGCCTTGGCAGTCTTAAAACATGATAATTCTCCTCAGGTGTTGGTTTTAGCTGTTGGTCTCTATTTATTATGTGACAAGGTGCAAGAAGTTTATGGCCGTGGTGTTTACTTTGAGACTTGAGAGTGTCTCTAGTCTTTATATTGGATTCATTTTTTAGCTCGGTTGTCCTACATTGCTTGGTTCTGCAAGCACGTGGGTTCGTAACTTGAATTATTTTCATGCATGTTATATCACTGTTATTGAGTTCTTGAATTTGTTTTGTTTATCAAGTTCTCGATTTTCTTTTAGCAGACACTTTCTAGGTCTACTGCATTTATTTAAGATGGGTGCTCTGTTTGTATGTTCTAGGTATTTGATTCTCCTCACTTGAAAGTACTGATAGGAAAAAGAGTGCGAAAGCGCTTGGATGCAAAGTCAATCATTCAATTACTTCAAACCATTGATGCTCCAATTGGTATGTCATTTTTCATGAATGCGACCAGATACTCGATTTTAACTTCTTATATAATCATTTGAATTTTGATGCATAAAGGATGCCTTTATTGCCTATGAGGCCACAATATATATATATATGCTCATGGGATGTTCGAATTTATAAAGATGTTCCCATCGAAGAATACAAAGGTATAAAGAAAAAGCAGAATAATTGATAGAGTGATCAAATGGTTTCGTTCATAATCACATTGTGTGATTTAAATTTGATAATTATGTCAATGCGATATAATTCATAGTATATCTCGAGCTAAAATATATTTTCAAACTCTGTTGGGTGTTTCTCATGATCAGGAACCACTGCATATATAGAGCAATCAATTCCTTTTCCCCAAGATGGCAAGCAGGTTAGAAATTCTTTATCAGCTGAAAATGGGCATTCTTTCTAAAAAGTTTATCTCCATGGCCATTGTTTTTTCTGTCATGTGATTTTCTCTTACGGTTTGTGTACCTCTGTTGATATTTCATCAGCAAGTTAAAATAAACTCAAAATCTGTCTTTAGAAGTTTCACGGTGGTAAACTAGCGAGATAATTGTCTTTTCAACTTAGCCACATCCGTTTTCGGAAGATGGTTGAGTCTTCCCGAAAACTGTGTAGCAAATTATGTATAACTTTTCTTGGCAGGTTTTTCATTGGAACATACCCATTAACTGCTCAATGAATCATTTCATAACGTCTCGACTGGGTGAATCAAGTTCAGTTGTGAAAAACAGTTCGATGATAAATATACGACTGTGTGCTAATGGAGATTTCACAATTTTTCAACACCACCAAAAACACGCTGTGAGAAACTCGAAATATCAATAAGCATACCAAGAATAACATGAGTTTTAAGAGGCATGCATAGGTGCTCCATGAACAATCAGATACCTATTAGTAGAAACCTATCAACAGACATCAATCATGCACATGAGAAATAGTATAACCGGCTTTAATGGTTTAATGTACCCCCTGTACTTATCACCTACTGAGTTTCAGTTGTAAATTCAGCAGGGTACATTTTTTCTGCTAACTAATTGTGTATTGTCCTTGATTTTGGTCTCTTAAACATACATTTTGTTGCATTAAGGGTTGGTGGAGCGGGGGATTTGGCTATGGATTGTGGATAGGGATTCTGGTGGCATCAGGATTTTCTGTTGTTCCAGTTCCATCATTTGTGTGGAAGAATGAATTTAAACTATCTGGAGATCGTTCAAGCAAGGTTTCATCCAATATTTTAACTTCTTGTTATATATGTATCATGATGCTATTTTGATTTCTAAGTTCCTCCTTGTATCTGATGGTGTATGAATCTCTGTATAAACTTTAAAAGAGAGGAGAAAAAGAACACATGAGAATCTGTCATATTTTGTCAGCACTTGCATATCAAAATTTATATTGACATCTTGAATGGCAGGATGATAGCCGAGATCTTGCGTCCACTCTATTTCCGTCTATTAGTTCCTTGTTGAAAAGGAAGAAAGATCATGGTTAGCAACCTCTCTCAATATTTCCAAAAAACAAGTTTTTAGCGTTTCTTGATTTTCAAATCATGTAGGTCGTGCTGAGGCTTTGCTCATTGCGGCCTATGGCAAAGGACTGAAGGCGAACTTCCATTCCTCTCGCATGTTGGAAGATTCTGATACCTTACAAACAACATAATCCCAGTTTATATTCTTAGCTGCTCTAGCTGACCATCAATAGTTAAAAAGTACATTTGTTGAGATAGAACATTTATGGCCGACTCAGACTAACCTGTAATGTATGGTGCAAATATTTCAAACCGTCTTAATTTGTACCACAGAAAAATGAGTCGTCCTCTCACGATTTTGCTTAAAGGCGTACGCCGAAGAATCTACTAAGTACGCCTTGTATTTTATGAGCATTGTGTGATCCATGGTTCAAATCCCTGGTCTTATGAAGATATGACTGTAAGTTGTAGTTGCTAGGAGTACTTCGACCTTCGCATGTCTTCATGTAAGATTTGGGCGATTTTCTTGTTTCTGTGTTCTATGCAGTGGTTTTATTTTCTTCTCTGCCATTTTTTCAACTTGGATTTTCTTGAATCCAGACAAAGAGAGAGCATTATCTCCCATCTATTTTGTTAATCAAATTTCTATATGTTACTATATTATCCTCAATATTGAAAAATCTTCGCGGTTTTCAGTCTTAAATTTCATCCAACAGCTTTTTTAATTTTAAAAGAAATATTGTTGTACTTGAATTTACATTTGTTAAAATCTTGATGGCGATTAGTTTGTTGACTATTATGCACGTTCCATACAAAAATGGGTGGACCCTTTTGAATATCTTGGATTGGTTAAAGACGCATTATTTAATTGGTGACATGCAGCTCCATACGCCACTGACTAGCTTGTAACTTTAAAAAAGTAGTAAAATTTTATAGAAATATAAATAATTATATGAAATTGGTCATTATTTGGAAGATGGAGTGCTGGCATTGTTTTGGATCATACCGGGTCAAAATTAACAAGTAAAGAAGACAGTTTCTAATATATTTAGATATTAAATTAAATAATATTAAAAAAAACATACTGTTCGTGGTTGGTTCGTTTTTGTACTGTTAATATATAATGAACTATAGTTTTTTTTTACTACATTTTAAAAAAATAATGACACAATTTTACCAAATACATTTATAGTTAGTACAGATAATGAATGAATTAATATAAAAAAACAATTTTAAATACATCTGTAATTTATTTTAGCCATGTTGTTCATTCAGTTCATATTTACAATTAAAAGTAATATTTTTACATAAAAATAAATTTTTTTATAGATAGAGTTGGGTTGGAGATTTGTTTCACAAAATAGGCAAAAACTTGTGTGAGACGGTCTTACGAGTTATATTTTGTAAGAAAAATTTCTTATTTGAGTCATCTATTAAAAAGTATTACTTTTTATGCTAAAAGTGTTATTTTTTATTGTGAATATCAGTAAGGTTAACCCGCCTAACAGATAAAGATTCGTGAGATTGTCTAACAAAAGACCTACTCAACAAAATTATATGTTAAAACGATCTGATAGAAGCTTCTTTTTTGTTTATTTTATTACATAGATATAAAAAGAAAATCTTTACCATGATGTACTGTATAGATGCATAAATTTTATGGTAAATTTTGTTCGTTTGTTGACCTAAATTTAGATGTAAACGACGTCGTAATATATACAAAACAAGGAAATGTTGAAGCCAAAGAACAAGTTTGAGTTCTGTGAAATCCAAAAATGAACTGAATAAACTGTAACCTGGCCGTTTCAGTTCGCATTTGCAGATTTGACTGACTTGTTACACTCCTCCCTTTTCTCTTTCTTTCTCGCTTTATTTGACTTCGTCCATTTCACATAAAGCGTGCCTCCGTCTGTGTTTGCTTCTGGTTTCAAGATTCAATCGACTCGAGCAAGTATTGCGCGCTCAAATGCGTTTATGTTAATTATAAATGACTCCAAGGTACTTTTTCTTTGTTGGTTATTGAGATGGGATTGTTTTACACGATTAAAATCTTGTTGGGCATCCGGGATTCATGACTTTCACTGATTCTTTACCTTCTTTTCCGATTTTTTTTAAATTTTTGTTTGGAGGATCAAGAAACTCTTGTAGTTGTGTTTCTTGGATAGATATAGAGTAAAGAATTTGTCTTTTTGGATGAACACGTTGGGGAGCCGAGTTGGATGGTTGATTGAGGTCGCCAAAGGATTGATGGGTACCAGGTTATCCAAGCTGTAAGATCTTGGTATTTCTGTTAGGTGGGTGACAAAGATTTTGCATCCAGGAAAACTAATGACATAGAGAAAATCCATGTTCGAGTTTATGCTTAAAGGCTAATTTGATTTGAGGTGCTTTTAGTTACTTAAGTTCCCATAATTTCATTTCTTGGTCAGTATTTTATTACGGCCTATTCTAGCTCAATCATTCTTATTGCTGTTGTTTCCCCTCATTCCAGTTCTAATGTTTCTAAGTATAAAACATGTTTTTAGTATGAAATCAGAATTAGAGTTTTTGCATCATTAAATGTTGAATCCAAGGATGATTCACAACCACCTTTGCATCTGATTCCCATTAAATTTTCCCTTATGGTAGAGTTTTGTCAAAAGGTGTTTCTCAAGATTTTCTTGATCCTGTTTTGGAGAGAAACGCAACAGCGGATATTGGGAAGGGTTCCCCCAGCAGCGAAAGAGACCTGAAAAATCATCAGCTCAACAGCTTGCTGGATCAGGTCTCTAGTCCAGTCCGAAGAGAATTAGTTAGCAGGTATCTTCATTCTTTGTTTGCCTCATGGACAGGTTCTTTGTGTTCCTGTTGTCAAATACTAAGAAGAGTTGTATAATACAAATTAACTAGAAAGAGAACTCTGTGAACAGTTTACTTAAAGTATTTACGTTGGCCTTTATTTTCTTGTTGCATTAATAGTTTATTTTACCATGTTTGTTAACTTACAGAGCGTCTTTTGGGATGAGAACTCCTGGTAATAATGATGGGATTGATGTGGAGAGTGGAAGAACAGAAAAGGATAGAGAAAAGACAGTGAGAAGTAAAAAAGGAATTACTTTACACAATCAGGCCCTGTTATCTGGCATTGCATATTGTTTTTCTTCATGCAGCATGATACTGGTTAACAAGTATGTCCTCTCCAGTTATGACTTTAATGCCGGAATCTCTTTGATGCTATATCAGGTTACTTTCCATATAAAATCTTTTCTGAATTATTATAGTTCGGTTTATTAATTTAGTCTCCATGTTCTTTAAATATGAACAAAGTTTGTTTTTGGATGCAGAATTTTGTCTCGGTGATTATTGTTTCCCTTTTAAGTTTCCTTGGCTTAATTACTACGGAACCACTCTCGTGGAGATTAATTAAGGTCTGGTTGCCAGTCAATGTTATATTTGTTGGGATGCTGATCACAAGTATGTTTAGGTACTAGTTTCCCTTATCTGGCACTCGGTTTTGATGTAAACTGCATCTTTTGTAAATCAAACATTTGCGATTTTATGATAAAGTATCTGACTATTATTTAGTGGCTAATCCTCATGATAATCTATATTGTGGTGTTTCTTCACAGGTAATATGGCAATTAATTTTTTGAAATTTTTTTATGCAATAGAAAAAGAAAAATTCTTTTTACCAGGAGCATATATAGATTTCAGCTTTTTTATCATTCTTGATTTTACTTAGATCACAATAGACATGACATCACTTTTCTTTGGTTGAATTTACGTGCTACTTATCTCAGGAAATATCTTAATTTGTTTCACATAATGTTGCCTAACATATTATTCATGTTGAATGCAGTCTAAAGTACATTAATGTCGCCATGGTCACAGTTCTGAAGAATGTAACCAATGTGATGACTGCTGTTGGTGAAATGTATTTATTTAACAAACATCATGACAACAGGGTTTGGGCAGCTCTTTTCTTAATGGTATGTCTTCTGGCTAATACAAGATCAGTTAACTCAGTAACTACATTTCGGTCGATAAAATGCAAGTATTCCATTGAGTTTTTATATTAGTACTCTGCAAAATTATACTAGTTATTTCACTCTTAATATGTATCTTTTTAGTTGATTACTGCTGAATCTTTACAAGCTAGCCCTCAATGACCATCAATCACTCTTAATTTGTCATGGTCTTAAGAATATTGGTGTTGATTGACACATCAATCATAACCAAGCAAAATCAGGCTCTAAATTCCTTTTATACTACTTCATCCAATTATTAACGATAGGTTGAATTTTGTGTCATCATTTTGTAGATCATTTCAGCAATATCCGGTGGAATTACAGATTTGTCATTTCATGCCGTTGGATATACATGGCAGTTCATGAACTGTTTTCTGACAGCATCATATTCCGTAAGTAATAGAACCTAGCTTTGTAATATTGCACCTGCTGAGTGTCCCCTTCATTTCTCGTGTTTATATAATTTTGGTTATCTTCAATGGACACATTTGCGGCGACCTTCACTTTATTATATTACAAAATAGAGTGTTTCATCGAATCTTTGCTTGCTTTCAACTCATACGAATGCCTGGTGCTGCTATTCAATTGTGAAATTGCATTGTTTATTGTTATATTCTTCAAGTTTTGTTAAATATCATGAAATTGAGCTCCTCGTGGATATGGCTTAGCTTCTTGGAGTAATTGTTCCGTGTTTTCTGCAAAATGTTGTTGCATCTCTTTTTAATGTTTGAAAGTGAAAGTAATATTTTTGTGGTGCAGCTGACCTTACGCAGGATCATGGATACAGCAAAACAAGTTACTAAATCTGGAGAGTTGAATGAATTCTCAATGGTTCTGCTCAACAATTGCCTTTCGCTACCTCTAGGAATTTTTCTTATTTTTGTGTTCAATGAGGTCGATTATCTCTTACAAACGTAAGTGAACTCTAAATTATTGGTGATTTGACTGGTGTTTCCTATCATCGAAATTTCAAAAGAATTTTCTTTTTGAAATTAATTTTAAGTCATTAATTTTATAAGGCAACCCTATATGCATTGTCTTGTAAAGTACAGTGAAATACTGTAACTCGCGCAAGTAATCTTGTTCAAAATTTGTTTTTTCGTTCACAATGTCAGACCTCTTTTGAGATTGCCAACATTCTGGCTGGTGATAACGTTTAGTGGATTCTTGGGGTTGGCTATAAGCTTCACTTCTATGTGGTTTCTGCATCAAACAGGGGCTACTACGTACAGGTGAAACTATGCTATCCATTTCACATCTGTCATAGATACTTGATTTTGGCATCCTAGTGCTGAGAAGAGAGCGACGACAGTTTTGAATTTTAGATTTAGGCGCAGCATTTATTTTACATCTAAATGGTGTTATACATTGATTTTTGGTTTTGAAATATCTGCCAAGAGAATTGAGAATCTAACTGATTTACATGTTTCTTTGGTCTAAAACATATACCAAGAAAATAGCTCATTGTCTAAGAACCAGTTTTGCATCTGTAGAGCTTCAGAGTTACAATAGGTGTTATGATCATGAACATTAATAAATATCCAAGTTGCGGTTGAATTGATGAATTTAATTTGGAAAGATAATTTTGATGGATGGATTTCAAAAGACCTGTTTTGAGTGTATTTGAAACCAACCACAATTATTATTGAAATTGCATAACTTGATACGAAGTGAAATCCATTTCGATTGTCCATCTAAGCTAGCCAATGAATTTGTGATTAATGGATTTGAAATCCATCAATCAAAACACAACCAAAGGTGAAATACGGGGATTTCTTGAGATCTGTTATTGTTTTCAGTCATATCGGTGGTTGGTCAAGCCAAGTTAGACTTGTTCATCTTCTCTTTTGCAAATTCATTCATGTGCATAGCATATTCCTGCAGCCTTGTAGGTTCTCTGAACAAGATACCTCTCTCTGTTGCTGGCATCCTCCTCTTTAAAGTCCCAACAAGTTTGGAAAATTCTGCCAGCATTTTCTTTGGTAAGCCTCTGTCAACTCTGGGAAACATTATATTCTCGAGGCAACCTCGAAATTTTGATCAGTGACGACTTAATAGAAATTACGTTCGAATAGAAACTAGATTTAACATATGGATTTTCAGTCAACGAAACCGAACATGCTCGACCTCATCGAGCAATGCAGGCATCTGAAACTGTTAATTGGTGTTTCTTTGTACAGGGTTGGTGGCTGGAGTGTTCTTTGCAAGAGCAAAAATGCGTTAGATGGTTTCAGTTTGAAGAAGTTGGAATTCTTTACACGTGAAAGAACACTCATTGTGACCACCCTTTTGGGCTATTTTATATGCAATTTTTGTGATATTTTCATAATTTTGGGAAGTCTTTTAAATTTAAGTCGAATTTCTGCGAAAAGAAATTAAAACTTGAATTTCCTTCAGGTGGACTGGAAATTCAAAATTTTGACTGAAATTCCAACGTTTGTTTGAATTCATCAAAATCACATCTTTTTGTGTGTCTAAGTTCAGTTGCATGATATTGGGTAGGGCGATATTTGATTTAATTTCAAGACTTTTGGGGAAAATCTTTCATGAAATGTTGTGAAAAAATAAAAGATAATTTGTTTTACTTGGAAAAATCGTAGTCGATTCAGTCTCATATGTTTTGCAGGGTCGACAGATATTTTATTTGAGTTATTCATGAAAAAATATTATTTTTTATGCTAATGGTATTACTTTTTATCGTGAATATCGGTAGAATTGACTCGTCCTACAGATAAATATTTATGAGAACGTCTCACAAGAGAACTACTCTATGATTTTTGTTTCAGATTGATCCTTCTTTTGATTTTGTTCTGGACTATTTTGGAAATTTTTATTATGTTAATTTACAAATTTTATATTATATTTGTGAGAAAATTTACTTTATTATGTATAATTTTTAAATCTTAAAATATATTTTAGTTAAAAGAATTAGGTTTTTAATAAATATTATAGATTTTTTTTAAAAAATAGCAATCTATAACAAAGCAAGAGGAGTTACGTTTTTATAACGAGACGAGGATTTGTCTCGGATTTCAATTTCCCCTTCCGGTTCAGCGATTTTTTTTTTAAAAAAAATTGTTAAATCCGACCGATAATTCACCGGATTTCAATATTTTTTATTATTTTAAAAAATTTAAATCCGAGCAATTAATGGTCAGATTTAATTTAGTAAAAAATTTATTTATTTTGACCCAAATGAAACCGGTTCACGTTTATGATATCTGAGGATTAATTCCTCGGATTTCAACCTTTTCTCGAATTGTTAAAAAAATGTAATTCCTTCACATATGTTATAGAATGGCAAATTATTTTAAAATTGATAATATTTAATTAAAAAAAGCCTAAAATTTTATTTATAAATTTTAATTTATTTTTAATCTTGTTACATGATTTTTATTAGTTAAATAAAAATTAGTAAAAGTTTTGAATAATTATATAATAACCAAAAAAAAGATTAACATTAATAACTACTTATTTATGATTTTCAAATTTTGTAGTAAATATTTTTTATTTAAAAGAATTGGAAAAATAAAAATAAAATTAGAGTCGAGGTCTTTCATCTCTAATATGAATGAGCTCGTCTTTCCATTCATATTAAAGAGAAGGTGTGGGGTCTTAGACCCGTTTTTTTCATTTTTTTTTTTGAAAATGAAAATATTTCTGTAAAGATCGTAAGTTAATTTAGTTTAAATAGAAAATGAAAAATATGTTTGTATCATTAATAATAATAAAAAAAATTATCAAATTATGCATTGCGATCAATATAGTTTTCCTTACACTTCATTTTTAGCACCGTCTAAAAGATTTTTTTCGAAAATTTGATCAATCTGAAAGTATTTTTCCGAACTTTTGTCATGACTATATATGTTATTCGTCTAAGAAGAACATTCTTATAAGAAGATTGTGTTAGATTATGCTTATAATGTATTGTATAACTAATGAATATATATATATATATATATATATATATAATGGCTAGGGAATTTATTGACTCAAGTGAAATAAACAATCTTTATTTTAATATAATTTAACTTTTAATGATTTCGTTATACTTTATCTGTATACTCATGCAATCAGCATAGATAAAGTCTTTGATTATGCTCTAATACAAATGAATCGTAATTCGATGTTGAAACTCATTTGTAAACACTGCATATTCTAAATTCGTTTCTAGTCGATTCAGCCGCCTAAAACATGGATAAAGGTCGCTTGAGCTCGAGACTAATATCTGTGATGTTGTGTACTGCGTTTCTTGGTAAGGACATAGAGATGTCCAAACATACACATGGGTAGTCATATGATGATTATATCGAACAACTCTCACTCGAACTTTCCAAGTGGTTATCATTCATCGAGAGGATAAGTCTGTGGTTATGATTGTACACCATTAGTCCTTACGACCCGGGACAACACTGAGGCTCTATATGCTAGGACTGTGCTTTGACTCGTTTACCGGCTCCAGGAGAGTCATCAGGTGGCGAGGTTGGGTACGATTGCGACACATATAGGAGCCAGTGCATTGTAGTCGGGGATTCACCGCTCACCTACGGGTGTGGATATCCTGTGTGATCTGATTAAATAATAGTGCATGGAATCTCTGGCCAGAGTATGAGATGTACGTTAGAGAAGGAGTTCTCAAATAGTACACACGATGCCACTATTATATTTATCACATAGTTATCGAATTATTATGCAACTCTCGATGAACCAATGGTTGCAGATTCGATCGGGATATACGAGATGAAGGAACCGTACTGTACGTTAATCATAATCTACTGGTTCTTGCAGACACTGTCAGTGATACCTAGGGGATCATGAGGCGATGCTACTAGACGCTTTTACCATGATCCGATGGGTGCATTCAGAAATGAGTTCTGACATTCTTGATCAAGGTGTTGATGAAAAGAATGGGGCTAACTAGGGTAAGCCCAAATAAAGGACTATGTCCTGAATCACAAAGAGTTGTGAACCCACGGTTAGCTGTATCCCTCAACCATTGAGGGTCACACAAACACTGGATCGTTTGTTCCCGTTGAAAGAATAAATTCAAGAAGTTTCTTGAATTTATATCATATGGTAAATTCAAGGAGTTGAATTTATGATAATTAATTTTGAGATAATAAATTCAAGAAGTTGAATTTATAAAATTTGAAAATTTAATTTATTAAAATCTAATGTTGTGTTTATTAAATATTAAATTTTGGAGGTGATGAAAATTCAAGTAGTTGAATTTATAATTTAAATAATAAATTCAAATGTTGAATTTATAATGTATTTAATTTATTAAGCTCAAAAGTTGAGTTGATTAATTTAAAAATTAAATATAGTGGGTAATATGTTTAATGGGCTTGTAGGAGTACAAGTCTAACATAATAATTAATTAAAGTTTTAATGGGCATTGATTAAATTAATTAAATTAGTTCGACTAGCCCAATTAATTAAATCAAGCCCATTAATGTTAATTATGTAATTAGACTATGACTTAATTATAAATAGGGGATGCAAGTCAAAACCCTGGCCTACCAAGACAACCAATTTCGAAAAGGCCAAAACTTGTGTGAGACGGTCTCACGGGTTGTATTTGTGAGACGGATCTTTTATTCGGGTCACCCATAAAAAAATATTACTTTGTATGCTAAGAGTATTATTTTTTATTTTGAATATGGGTAGGGTTGACCGGTTTCACGGATCATAATCCGTGAGACGGTCTCACATGAGACTTACTCTTTCGAAAATCACTCTCTCAAACTCTAAGAATTTCAGCCACCTCTTGTAGGGAAAGGGTTTGAGTCGTCTCTCAATTTTTTTCTCTAGTGCAAATTGGAAGAGGTATAGATCATCTAGTTGTGGACTCAATTAGAAAGAAAGAAATGAGTCTCTTGAAGAAAGTTCGTAGGGATTCATCAAAAACTAGATCTGTAATATCGGATCAGTTGGTGCCATGTGATTTATTCACAAAAAGTATAACTTTTAAACTCCCTATGAATGTTTATGTTAAAATCATACGAGCGCCCAAAGCAAAACATATTTTGATTGTCAAAATAAATAAAAATATTTTAAACTTCCGCTACGTTTGGGCGCGTAGAAAACCCAGATCCAACAATAACTTATACCCGAATGTGGTCATGAAGGTTACATTGAAATTCTACTGGTTTTGCAGGTTTTTATTGGTGCAATTCAGAACAAATACTTGAACTTGCCAGAGAACCCTGACGAGTTGAACTTGAAGACAAAGAAAGAGATCCATTTGAAGAAAAACTTTGCCACACTGACCAGTTCAGGTAATGTTTGGACTTCCAAACCATCGCAAGAGTACTAATACCGCTCACAGATGTGAACAACATCATTAATTTATCTTGTTCAAGTCCAGGTTTCTCGACAAAGCTGTTGTTCTTATCATGGTTTGTCGGAACGGTCGTTATGCGGCCAGAACGGGAACAGTGACCAACGTTCCAAAGTTCCAGGACAAATCGGTGATTGTTTTGTATCGTTGTTCTTCGACGTTTTATCAGCGATTTAACGGGAAAGCGGAACGGAAAGGGCGGAACGGAACGGAACGGTTTTGGTGTTTAAAAAATATGGTTATGAGATATTCATGGTTCATTACGGTGTATGATAATAGAATGGTTATGTTATTGGTATTATATTTCTTAGTTGTTGATGATTATGAAAATGAATGTGTAGAATCGAAAGTTGATCTTGAGCCAAATAGGAAATGGAAGTACATAAACGGTATGAATATGTGGCAGTAGTTGTGGTTTATAGTATAATGTCTTGTATATTGATCCAATTGTTGTGAGGCCACCTCCATTAGAAAGATAAGATATAAGGCTATAACTTTCATGTTTTGAGTTTTGTTCAAATCATTAGGGATTCAGATACTATGATCGTCGTGACGAAACACTATTACAAAATCAGTCATCTCATTCTAATGATCTTTCATCATCTCAATCTATGTCCCTATGGACAATCACATCAATATTCAAATGTTCGAAATCAATTTAATCTACGAGATAGTGATGAAGAATATAACAATGATCTCGCTCCTCCGCATCACTCTTCATGGTATCAGCTTTGATATGTTATAATTTTTAGTGTGTATTTCTTATTGTGCTATTATTGTAAAATAGTTTTATATTGAGAGATTAATTTGTAATAACTTCATATATTTTATTTTTTAGTATGATGTAATTTATATTTTAATTTTTTTTACCAATTTTTTGAATTTATTAGTTTTTTTATACAACCGTTCCGCAACATAATATTGGAACTGGAACGGTAGTTGCCGTTCAAGCACCGCAACCGTTCCAGCGAACCATGGTTCTTATAGACGGTACGAGCCCCAAATCAGGGAGAATTTGCACGGTGACACAGGTCGAAGAGGTCAAGATACTGATACGAATACTACCGATCATTGCCAGCACCATCATTGTGAACACATGCCTAGCGCAGCTACAGACCTTCTCAGTACTCCAAGGATACTTCATGGACCCTCACCTCAGTTAGGCTCATGGAAGATCCCGCCTCCTTCAATACCGGTTATCCCCGTCGTTTTCATGGCCATTCTGCTCCCACTATATGAGTTGTTCTTCAACCCATTCGCTCGAAAGATCACGGGCCATCCAACCGGGATCACTCAGCTGCAAAGGGTAGGCGTTGGGCTTGTTTTGTTAATCATTTCAATGAGCATTGCTGGTCTAGTAGAAGTGAAAAGAAGGGATCAGTCGATAAAAAATCCATTCAAAAGCATTAGCTTATTCTGGCTTTCGTTCCAATACGGTGTTTTCGGGATTGCAGACATGTTTGCTATGGTTGGACTGATGGAATTCTTCTACAAAGAAGCTCCATCCGGGATGAGGTCACTTTCTACGTCTTTCGCCTTGTTTTCTTTGTCGTTCGGGTATTTCTTGAGCACTGCTTTTGTGAACATTGTGAATGCCATCACTGAGAAAGTCACAGCTCTTGTATAAATTATGGGAAATGGGACTGTATAGGTTAGGCACACAAATGTGTTTTCTTTAAGGTATTAATTCCTCCCACTTCTGTGGTGTAAAAGGTCTCAAAGAATTAACCTCCAGGATACAAAACCTATATCTCTGAAAATTGAAAGTTACACTCCTTCAAATTTTCTGGAGCAGAAATCAAAAGTTTAGAAATTAACAAGAAAAGAAGAAATTTGCTTGAGGGAATTATTCACGCTACTTTTCTGGAAGAACATTGTGGAGGAATATATGGAATCCAGAAGTTGCCTTCATGAGACACAACTCAAATGAAATGATGTCCTTTCCCAAAAAACCACCCATTGGTTGAATCGTCTCTTGCCAAAAGACACCAAAAAATTAAACTTTATAATGTTTAAAAGCAACGATCCGATTCGAACCGATTTCTTCTTTTTCCCTCATCTTTTCGGTTTCATTTCTTTATATATATATATATATATATATATATATATATATATATATATATATATATATATATTGGTCAAATGCAGGTGAATGAATATAGTACTTATTATGTAAATATATATACATTACAATCCCCCACTTATTTACATAAAGTAAAAAATACACAATACAAACTAACTTTACACAGTGAATAGCCATGAGTGGACTTTGCCTTTAACTTATGGTTGAATATGCAACGTTATGGAAACATACTCTCACTATGTATTACTTCTTGCTCCTTAATCTTGGCAGCACTAATTTGAATATGGGCCTTGTGCTGGATCCTGGTTTCACAAGTACTCTAGGAATCTACCAATATAACCCACAAGAAGCGGCCTCTCACTTCTTTACTTGTGTAGGTAAACTTATCAAGAATGTCCACAACGCATTCCACAAAACTATAAGTCTATCCTAATTCTTGTTGTGGTAAATAAAGTGCTAGGTCAGATATGAGACTTTCAAAATAGTGTTACCCCCACTATTTCCAAAATTATGCACCTTTGAAATGTATCCAAGTTTCCATTTCACTAATGTCTAATATTGAATTGCCTTTTTAACTCTGATACATAAGGTGCCAAATATATAACTTGTACCTTAAGACAGAGTTGGTTTCAATCAAGACATCTTTTTGATTGGTAGTAGTCCCATACCTCTCATGACCCTTGAAATCTTATCACCGGATAAGGACTTTGTTAGTGGATCCGCTAACATTTGATTAGTTGGAAGATACTCAAGTACAATCTTCCCTTTTTTAACCATACTTCGAATATGATTATATCTCATAGCGATGTGCTTACTATGATTTGATATTCTTTCATTCTTTGTATTACAAATTGCAGCTTGATTATCACAATACAAAGTTGTAGGTCCTTTTTTGGAATCTACAAACGGAATGGACCTTAGGAATCTTCTAAACCACATAATATCTTTGCTTGCCATAGACATAGCTATATATTCAGATTCCATTGAAGATAGAGCAACACAAGTTTGCTTCTTCGATGCCCAAGAAACTATTGTACCACCAATAGTGAACAACCAACCACTAGTTGACTTAGAGTCGGTTGCATCAGGTGCCCAATTGGCATCACTGTAACACTCAAGTGTAGATGAACTACACTTATAATGTAGACCAAAGTTCATCGTGAACTTTAAATATCTTAATAATCTTTTTAATTCTTTCCAGTGCTCTTCACAAGGATTGTTTGTAAAACGACTTAATATGCCCACTGAACATGCAAGATCGGGTCTTGTGTGATTCACCACGTACATGATGCTGCCTATTATCTTGGCATATTCTTCCTGATTCACAGCCTTTCCTTTATTAGGAATTAACTTTACTTTAGGATCAATAGGACAATTACTGTCCTTGCAGTCAAAGTAGTTGAACTTCTTTAACAATTTCTCAATGTAATGAGATTGTGTTAGTATGTAAGTTCCATCTTTCTTGATAACCTTGACCCCTAAAATGACATCTACTGGACCCAAGTCCTTTATGTCAAAAGCTTGCTTTAAATTATTCTTAGTTTCATTTACACAATTCATATCAGAACCAAATACGAGCAAGTCATCAACATATAAAGTCAACAACACTTTATAATCAAGAGTAACTTTAGTAAACACACAGCTTTCTACTTTGCTACTCTTAAAACCAAACTTTTTGATTTGTTCCTTAAATTTCTTATACCATTGTCTAGGTGCTTGTTTAAGCCCATACAAGGATTTTTTTAATTTACATACTTTATGTTCTTCTCCTTTAACAACATACCCTTCAGGTTGATGTATGTAAATTTCTTCATCTAAATCTCCATTCAAGAACGCGGTTTGACATCCATTTGATGAACCTCTAAACCATAAATAGATGCAATAGCAAACATAGTTCTAATTGATGTGAATTTAGTAACCGGAGAAAATGTCTCAAAATAATCAATTTCTTTCTTTTGATTATAGCCTTTTGCTACTAATCTAGCTTTGTACTTTTCAATAGTACCATCAGTTTTGAGTTTCTTTTTCAAAACCCACTTGCACCCAATAAATTTAGTGTTAGGAGGAGAATCCACGAGAACCCAAGTTTGATTATCAAGTATTGATTTTATTTCATCATCCATGGCTCTTTTCCACATGTTTGAATCAGATAAAGACATAGCTTCTTGAAAGGTTTTAGGATCCTCTTCCAACATGTATGTCAACATATCAGGACCAAAATTCTTTTCAATTCTACGTCTCTTACTCCTCCTCAACTCAATCATTTCCTTATTTTCATCATTTTCTGAAATTTCATCTTCTATAGAGATATCATTAGATATGTTCTTATCCATGTCAATTTCATGCATCAAATCATTATCAAGTTCTAACTTATCGTTATGCTTAATGTTCAAGTGCTCATAAAAAATGGCATGAGTAGCTTCAAATACACTATTGTTACTAAGCCTAAGAAATCTATATGATTTACTAAGTGCAGAATATCCAATAAAGATAGATTTCACAGCTTTACTACCAAGTTTTGGCCTCTTCAAAGTTGCATCTAAGACATATGCAATACAACCCCACACCTTCAAGTGTTTAATACTAGGCTTATGCCCTTTAAACAACTCGTATGGAGTTTTCATATGTTTCTTATCAATAATTCTGTTACTAATGTAACAAGAGCTTAATAGTGCCTCTCCCCAATAACTCATTGGCAATTTTGAATGTATTAGCATGGCACTAACCATCTCCATTAAGGACCTATTTTTTCTTTCAGCTACTCCATTTTGAGGTGGAGTATTAGGTGCTGAAAATTCTCTAACAATTCCATTTTGTAAACAAAATGTTATGAATTCATTTGAGAGATATTCACCACCTCTGTCTGATCTTAACCTTTTTATCCTTAAGTTGGTTATATTCTCAATTTCCTCTTTGAAGATTTTGAACTTATCAAAAGCCTCATCTTTAGTTTTAAGTAAATACACATAAGTAAACTTTGAAAAATCATCAATAAATGTAATAAAGTAACGTTTACCACCTCTAGTTACATGTTCTTTATTGTCACATATGTCAGTATGAATAAGTTCAAGCAATACAGTTGATCTAACTACGCTTTTAAAGGAAGTTTTAGTCAACTTAGATTGTGTACAACATTCGCAAGTATGCATAGTATAAGTTTTTGAAGACTTGGGAATGAAATCACGATTTATCATACGTTTCATAGCATTTATACCAATATGTCCAAGTCTAAAGTGCCAAAATTCATGCTCCCCAACATTTAGTAAAGAATCGATAGAGTAAGCCGAAGAAGTAGTAATATTATTGTCAATACTCAACAAGTACATATTGTCCTTAATGTAACCTTTTCCTACAAACAATCCCTTCTTAGTAATAATTACCTTTTGGGATTCAAAGGCTACTTTAAAACCATTTTCGTCCAACTTGTGGACTGATACAAGATTCTTCCTCATAGAGGGAATGTGATACACATTTTTCAAAGTCAAAGTTTTGCTTGAAGTGAGGGGAAGTATGACAGTCCCACTGCCAAGAACTTCACTTGTAGAGGAGTTGCCCATGTAGACTGATTTGGCCTCTTTCACCTCTTCATAAGTCTTGAATAAACTTTTGTTCGGAGTGACATGACAAGTTGCTCCCGAATCCACCCACCAGTCAGTCACAGCATTGTTCACAAGGCAGATTTCAGTAAGAACAGCAACCATGTCATTTTCCACCAAATTTGTTTGTTCATTTTTCTTGTTCCCTTTGCGATTGCGACATTCCCTAGCAAAATGACCAGGTTTGCCACAAACAAAACAAGAGCCTTTCTTTTTCTTGCCATTCCCATTTCCATTATTTTTAAAAGTTTTTCTCTTTTTGAACTTTCCTTGGTTTCCCTTGGAAGTTCCAGGAACATCAACAAAATTCACACCATCATTCTTCAAAAAAATTGAATCATCCCTTTTAAGACTTTCAGTCTCAATTTGGATGCCCTGAAGAAGTTCATCTAACGAGATTGCTTTCTTCTTATGTTTCAATTTCTTTTGGTAATCTTTCCAAGAATTTGGAAGTTTACCAATGATAGTAGAAACTTGAAAGGTTTCAGAAATGGGTTCCCCAACATCAGCACATTCAGTAGCAATATCATTTAACTCATTAACCTGATCTATAACAGGAATAGTATCCACCATTTTGTACTCAACATACTTATTGACCAAAAACGATTTATTACCAGCATCTTCATTAACATACCTTCTCTTAATAGCATTCCAAAGTTCTGCAGCAGTTTTGTGGAAGTGAAACACATTGAACAATGTATTGTTCAGTGACTGCAGAATCGTAAAACGGCATATGAAATCATCTGCTTTCCATTTCTTAATCTTTTCAACATCCTCCTGGTTTTGTGGTGTCGGTGTTTCTTGTGGACATGTTTCAGATAACACATAGAATACTTTGGCAATCGTCAATAGGTACTCCATTTTCAAACTCCAACGTTTGTAGTTTAACCCATTCAACCTCTCCAATTTGTCACCTTCGTTTAACTGTGCCTTGACCAAAACAGACTCCATTACAGAAAATTAATACCTTAAAATTGTTGTATAAATTATGGGAAATGGGACTGTATAGGTTAGGCACACAAATGTGTTTTCTTTAAGGTATTAATTCCTCCCACTTCTGTGGTGTAAAAGGTCTCAAAGAATTAACCTCCAGGATACAAAACCTATATCTCTGAAAATTGAAAGTTACACTCCTTCAAATTTTCTGGAGCAGAAATCACAAGTTTAGAAATTAACAAGAAAAGAAGAAATTTGCTTGAGGGAATTATTCACGCTACTTTTCTGGAAGAACATTGTGGAGGAATATATGGAATCCAGAAGTTGCCTTCATGAGACACAACTCAAATGAAATGATGTCCTTTCCCAAAAAACCACCCATTGGTTGAATCGTCTCTTGCCAAAAGACACCAAAAAATTAAACTTTATAATGTTTAAAAGCAACGATCCGATTCGAACCGATTTCTTCTTTTTCCCTCATCTTTTCGGTTTCATTTCTTTATATATATATATATATATATATATATATATATATATATATATATATATATATATATATATATTGGTCAAATGCAGGTGAATGAATATAGTACTTATTATGTAAATACATATACATTACAACAGCAACCAAAAGAGGGTGGCTTCAGGCACCAGACTTGGATCATAACAAGTTGGATTATTTTTACTGGTTTTTATCCATTCTAAGTTTGTTGAATTTCGCAAATTATCTGTTTTGGGCATCATGGTACAAGTATAGATCAGATGTGGACGAATCCGATGAAAGCAAGAGCAATAACAAGAATTATGAATGATGATAAATAATGTGGTGGAATGTTTTTCAATTTGGGCAGATGAAGTAAGTGAGTAGGATATTTTTTGAGTTGGTTTGTGTTTTTTTATTTCCCTTTCCTTGAATAATTGGTCCAAATTGTTGTGTTCTTGACATCTTCCCAGAGGGAAAATAAATAAATTTCCAGAGGGAAAAATAAATAAATTATACTATAATTTTATCCCAAAATTCATATTTATATTCATTTCCAAAATCTACTATGATCTTCCAACTTTTGTTTTGTATGATCCAAAACCATAGGCCAATTACTCTTCCAGTGTGCCTACACAAACTCAAACAGTGACAACTATCTTCCGTGATATTCGAACTTAGGATCTTCGCTCTAGGCTTCATACACTCAATCAACTCTACTAGAAGATTTTCATATAATGTATGGTAACCATGTAGTAGCCCGAATGCCGAATTGGGTAATTAACGGATTAATGGTGATTAATCATGATCGGAAGGTCCGAAGATGGTTCGGAAGCACCGAAGAGTTCGGCAGGTCCGAAGTGAGTTCGGTGGATCCGATCATTAGGTGTCAAGAGCAGCTGGACACGTGCATGTTCGGACGGTCCGAAGTGTATGATCGGAGGATCCGATCATGAGCTGTCAAGAGCCAGTGGACACGTAGCGTTCGGACGTTCCGAAGTGGTGTTCGGAGGATCCGAACATGGCCTATAAATAGTGGTCGGATTTCCTCATTTTGACTCGCCAATTCAGAGAGTTCCATAGCATTTCAGTCGTTTCTGACAGGTTCTAGTCGTGTTCCGAGATTTGGGCACTAGCGGGGAGCTGCTGGTCTTGTAGCAGAGCTGTGCTCTAGTTGGGAGCTAGCGGCATCAGCGGGCTAGCGACGGACGAAGGTTTGGAATTTTATCAGTATTTATCTCAGGATTATCTAGTTAAGTCTGGTAGATAAGTTTAGTGATGGTTTTCACTTGATGAATAGGCTTGGATTAGACCTGTTGTCTGGTTGTTCCAGTGGATTAGGATTGCTGTGATAGAGGTACGAAAGTACTATCCGAGATATCCTGGTTGAGTATACATTCATATATGTGTTGCATGATTATGTGGTGCATTGATATATGTCATATGATGCATGCTATTATGTCACGTTTATTACTGCACGTTGCATTTCATGTTGAGCCGTATTCTCCTTCGAGATAGCCTTTGCTGTTGAGCTGTATCTCTTTCGAGATAAGCTATATCTTGGGGCCGCTCAGCCCTGTCTTGTGGACGCATGGACACCGAGAGTACACAGTGGCCGACGGGTCGGGAGGGCTTCGGTGGTCCGGGACATTTTAGGTCCACGTCTGTCTTGTAGTGGATGCAGTGACCCAGAGGTTGGACCGCGCGGCACTATCCACTTGGCGCCTCTAGACTGAGCATTGTTGAGATCCTTTTGTGATTCCTGTTTCTTGACTACCCCGGTATCATGATCATAGCATGTGCATTTCATATAGGTCTGTATACTCATACTTTTGTACTGGGCGTTCTTATCGCTCACGTCCTCGGTTTTGTTTATCTTGGACACCCCATTCCCACGGGGCAGGTCTCAGGTTGGATGGTTCCGGAGGAGCAGGAGGAGGACGTTGAGTAGCCGGTTGGTTTAGTTTCGGTATCATTTGATTCGATATGGTTGTACCAGATATTCTTTACCTTATTTTGAGTTGTTCTAGAGTTCGTTTGGGTTGTATAACTATCATTTGTTAGTTGTTTCCGCTATTATCTCTGATTAGTAATTATTAAGTTAATTGCATGCTTAGTTTTCAATTAGTAGGTGATTCTGGAACGGGTCACTACATTTATGGTATCAGAGCATGCGTAGGATTTTGGGATATAGATTTTGTTTTGGGATTTCCGTTGACCATTTTTTCCCTATTCTATCTTGTAGCGATGGCTGACCATTTTGATGACGGGAGTAGTCAGGGGAGTGTAGGTCGATGGGGTGACCAAGATGATCTTAGGCGTCACCATGAGCATCGTCATCGTCGGGATGGTCCTAGGCGTTTCGATATGCATCGTTTCATGCAGATGGGGCCTAAGCCTTTAGTTGGCGGTGAGACTCCCGATGATGCGGAGGATTGGTTAGAGCGCATGGAGAGTTGTTTCCGCGCATTCCAGTGCACCGATGAGCAGAAGATGGAGACCCTTAGTTTTCTTCTTGAGGGCCGTGCTCGCAGGTGGTGGCGATCGACTTCTGCGCCGATAGTTCAGTCTCAGGGTAGAGCGACTTGGGCCGATTTCCGTGCAGCGTTCATGCAGCTGTACTTTCCTCCAGCCCTTCGCCAGGCCAAGACGATTGAGCTCTTGAACCTGAAACAGGGGAGTATGTCTGTTGATGAGTATCAGCAGAAATTCTTTGAGTTATTACCCTTCGCTCCTCATATCAGTGGCAGTTCTGAGGCCAAGTATGATCATTTCCTCCAGGGCCTTAATCAGGAGATCTTTGATCGAGTCACTGTCTGTGATAATCCTACTTCGTACGATGGGTTGGTGAACCGGTGTCGTCAAGCAGAGATCAGTCTCCAGCGTGGTAGGGCTATTCTTTCTTCTAGACCTCCGAGTACTTTGAGGCCTCGATCTCAGTCGTTCAAGAAATCTGGTTCGTCTTCTTCTGGATCTAGATCTCGATCTAGCGGTGTTTTCCGCTTTGGTAAGAAGAAGGAGTCTTGTGCGCATTGTGGGAAGAACCATCCATCGGAGCAATGCCGAGTAGCCGCAGGAGCTTGTTATCAGTGCGGAGAGATGGGGCATATTAAGAAGAATTGTCCTCAGTTGCGAGGTGGAGCAGGATCTGGTTCTGGATCTCAGGCGACTGTTCAGCAGAGGAGGCAGGGTCAGGCAGTGGGTAGTTCGAATCTTCGACCTCGTGCCCAAGGTCAAGTTTTTGCGTTGAACCAGGATCAGGCTGCAGACGAGACCGAGAGAGTCATAGCAGGTACTTTTTGTTTATGCGGTATTCCTGCTTTTGTTCTTATAGATACCGGAGCATCTCATTCATTCATTTCTGCACGATTCGTTAAACGTCATAAGTTACCGTATGTTTCTCTAGACGTCATTCTTTCTGTTTCTACCCCGATGGGTCATTCGGTTTTAGCCAAGCGTCTAGTGATGGGTTGTCCTTTAGATTTTGAGGGTAACGAGTTGACTGCGAATCTTATGATTCTGGAGATGGAAGATTTTGATTGTATTTTGGGTATAGACATTTTGACTACCTACCGAGCTACTGTGGATTGTTACCAGAAGCTTGTTCAGTTTCGTACGACTGAGAGCTCTAGTTGGTTTTTCTACGGTGAGGGAGCGCGACCTCCGATGCCAGTAGTATCTGCTCTGAAAGCCTGTCGTGCTTTAGAGGCGGGCGGGGAAGGCTACCTCATCTATGCAATTGATACGTCCACAGGTAGTGTTGGTATAGAGGATATTCCAGTGGTTTGTGAATTTCCTGATGTATTTCCAGAAGAGATTCCTGGTTTTCCTCCGGTTAGAGAGGTGGAGTTTGGCATTGAGTTAATGCCAGGGACTGCACCGATTTCTCGTGCCCCCTATCGTCTGGCTCCGTCAGAGATGAGAGAGCTGAAGCAGCAATTGCAGGATCTTCTTGATAAGGGTTATATTCGCCCGAGTGTTTCGCCTTGGGGAGCTCCAGTCTTGTTTGTCAAGAAGAAGGATGGATCGATGCGGTTGTGCATTGATTATCGCCAGCTGAATCGGGTGACGATCAAAAACAAGTACCCATTACCCCGTATTGATGACTTGTTCGATCAGCTTCAGGGTACTTCTGTTTACTCCAAGATCGACTTGCGATCAGGTTATCATCAGATGAGAGTCAGAGATGATGATATTTCCAAGACTGCATTTCGTACTCGTTATGGGCATTACGAGTTTCTAGTTATGCCATTCGGATTGACGAATGCGCCAGCGGTGTTCATGAATCTGATGAACCGAGTCTTCCGAGATTTTCTGGATCAGTTTGTGGTGGTTTTCATTGACGATATCTTGATCTATTCTCATAGTGTGGAAGAGCATGTCCAGCACTTGAGGATTGTGTTGCAGATTCTTCGCGAGAAGCAATTGTATGCTAAGCTGAGTAAGTGCGAGTTCTGGATTGATCGTGTAGTATTCCTTGGTCATGTGATTTCCAAGGAAGGAATTTCTGTGGATCCCAGCAAGATTGAGGCAGTGCTAAATTGGTCACGACCTACGACGGTGGCTGAGATCCGTAGTTTTCTAGGTCTAGCAGGGTATTATCGTCGCTTCATCGTGAATTTCTCCCAGGTAGCTAGACCTTTGACGCAACTTACTCGGAAGGATGTTCCATTTGAGTGGTCATCTGAGTGCGAAGATAGTTTCAGAGAGCTTCGTCGACTTCTGACTTCTGCACCTGTTTTGGCGTTACCGTCAGGATCTGATGGTTTCAGTGTTTACACCGATGCCTCTTCTCAAGGCTTAGGGTGTGTGTTGACGCAAAACGGTCATGTGATTGCTTATGCTTCCAGACAGCTGAAATCTCACGAGGAGAAGTATCCTACTCATGATCTAGAGTTGGCAGCTATTGTGTTCGCGCTGAAGATTTGGCGTCATTACTTGTACGGGGTTAAGTTTGAAATCTTTACTGATCATAAGAGTCTGAAATATCTGTTCACTCAGGCTGAGTTGAACATGAGGCAACGTCGTTGGATGGATTTGCTGAAAGATTATGACTGCGAGATCAAATACCATCCAGGATCTGCAAATCTCACAGCTGATGCTCTTAGTCGCAAAGTGAGAGTTTCTGCACTTCAGATCAGTGCTATGATTAGTACTATTCAGGATTGTTGTTCGTTGGGATTTAATTTCAAACATCGGAAAGGTATGGAGAGCATTCGTGTTGCTACCATTTTATCTGAGCCAGCCTTGTTCGCTCGGATTCGAGATGCTCAGATGTCTGATCTCAAGACTCAGAGATTAGCTCGGTTAGCGGGTGGAGATAGCGGTTTCCATTATCAGTCTAATGGTCTTCTGTGTTTGTCTAATCGAGTTGTAGTACCAGAAGATGATAATTTGAGGGAGGAGATCTTATCTCATGCTCATCGAAGTAAGTTGAGTATTCATCCAGGAAGTAATAAGATGTATAAAGACTTGAGGACACGATTTTGGTGGAAAGGGATGAAGCGCAGTGTTTATCAGTTTGTTTCCAAGTGTCTTGTTTGTCAACAGGTTAAGGCAGAGCACCGTCGACCTGGAGGATTATTGTTGAATCTACCTATTCCTGAATGGAAGTGGGAGCATATCGCGATGGATTTCATTACTCACTTGCCATTATCGTCGAGGAATAGTGACGCTATTTGGGTAGTGGTGGATCGACTCACCAAGTCTGCTCATTTTCTGTCTTATAACCGGGATTTCACTTTCGATCGTATGGCTCGATTGTACATTCAGGAGATTGTACGTTTGCATGGAGTGCCTGTCAGTATTGTCAGTGACAGAGATCCTCGTTTTACCTCACGGTTTTGGGGTAGTTTCCAGTCAGTTTTGGGTACTACACTGAGTCTGAGTACTGCTTATCATCCGGAGACTGACGGTCAGTCAGAGAAGACTATCCGTACGCTTGAGGATATGTTGCGAGCCTGTGTTATGGATTTCGGACCCGCTTGGCAGGATCATTTGCCTTTGATTGAGTTCGCGTACAACAACAGCTACCATCGTAGTATTGGTATGGCACCATTTGAGGCGTTGTATGGGCGACGTTGTCGTACTCCTTTATTCTGGGACGAAGTTGGTGAACGACATGTTGAGGGACCGGAGTTAGTCCAGCAGGCTATTGATAAAGTTGCAGTAATCAAGAAGAGGATTAAGATTGCCAGGATCGACAGGCTAGTTATGCGAACACCAAGCGGCGACCTCTTTATTTCCAGCCAGGTGAGAAAGTGTTTCTCCGAGTTTCGCCTTTTCGCAGGATTTTGAGATTTGGTCTCAAGGGTAAGCTATCTCCGAGATTCATTGGTCCTTTTGAGATTCTAGAATGTGTGGGAGATTTAGCTTACAGGTTAGCATTACCTCCGTATTTGTCCGGTATTCATGATGTGTTCCACGTATCTTTGTTGAGACGATACGTAGCAGATGAGTCTCACATCTTGCATCCCTCTGAAGTTCAACTTGAATCAGATTTGTCTTACGTGGAGCGACCAGTTCAGATTCTCGATCGCAAAGACAAGGTGTTGCGGAATAAGATCATTCCTCTTGTCTTAGTACAGTGGCAGCGCAGAGGCACTGAAGAAGCCACTTGGGAGTTAGAGAGTCGTATGCGTTCAGAACATCCAGAGCTCTTTTGAGTTTTGCTTTGTATATGTTTGTGTTTTTCAATTGTAATCGAGATATCAGTTGTATTCAACAACAATTGAGATATAATAGCGATGTTGTTATTTCGTTTTGTTCATTCTCTAAGCCTGATTTCGAGGACGAAATCTTTTAAGGGGGGGAGAATGTAGTAGCCCGAATGCCGAATTGGGTAATTAACGGATTAATGGTGATTAATCATGATCGGAAGGTCCGAAGATGGTTCGGAAGCACCGAAGAGTTCGGCAGGTCCGAAGTGAGTTCGGTGGATCCGATCATTAGGTGTCAAGAGCAGCTGGACACGTGCATGTTCGGACGGTCCGAAGTGTATGATCGGAGGATCCGATCATGAGCTGTCAAGAGCCAGTGGACACGTAGCGTTCGGACGTTCCGAAGTGGTGTTCGGAGGATCCGAACATGGCCTATAAATAGTGGTCGGATTTCCTCATTTTGACTCGCCAATTCAGAGAGTTCCATAGCATTTCAGTCGTTTCTGACAGGTTCTAGTCGTGTTCCGAGATTTGGGCACTAGCGGGGAGCTGCTGGTCTTGTAGCAGAGCTGTGCTCTAGTTGGGAGCTAGCGGCATCAGCGGGCTAGCGACGGACGAAGGTTTGGAATTTTATCAGTATTTATCTCAGGATTATCTAGTTAAGTCTGGTAGATAAGTTTAGTGATGGTTTTCACTTGATGAATAGGCTTGGATTAGACCTGTTGTCTGGTTGTTCCAGTGGATTAGGATTGCTGTGATAGAGGTACGAAAGTACTATCCGAGATATCCTGGTTGAGTATACATTCATATATGTGTTGCATGATTATGTGGTGCATTGATATATGTCATATGATGCATGCTATTATGTCACGTTTATTACTGCACGTTGCATTTCATGTTGAGCCGTATTCTCCTTCGAGATAGCCTTTGCTGTTGAGCTGTATCTCTTTCGAGATAAGCTATATCTTGGGGCCGCTCAGCCCTGTCTTGTGGACGCATGGACACCGAGAGTACACAGTGGCCGACGGGTCGGGAGGGCTTCGGTGGTCCGGGACATTTTAGGTCCACGTCTGTCTTGTAGTGGATGCAGTGACCCAGAGGTTGGACCGCGCGGCACTATCCACTTGGCGCCTCTAGACTGAGCATTGTTGAGATCCTTTTGTGATTCCTGTTTCTTGACTACCCCGGTATCATGATCATAGCATGTGCATTTCATATAGGTCTGTATACTCATACTTTTGTACTGGGCGTTCTTATCGCTCACGTCCTCGGTTTTGTTTATCTTGGACACCCCATTCCCACGGGGCAGGTCTCAGGTTGGATGGTTCCGGAGGAGCAGGAGGAGGACGTTGAGTAGCCGGTTGGTTTAGTTTCGGTATCATTTGATTCGATATGGTTGTACCAGATATTCTTTACCTTATTTTGAGTTGTTCTAGAGTTCGTTTGGGTTGTATAACTATCATTTGTTAGTTGTTTCCGCTATTATCTCTGATTAGTAATTATTAAGTTAATTGCATGCTTAGTTTTCAATTAGTAGGTGATTCTGGAACGGGTCACTACAAACCATAAGTTCCATTTGTTGACGCTATATATTTTTTTAGGCAAAAACTTGTGTGAGACGGTCTCACGGATCGTATTCGTGAGACGGATCTCTTATTTGGGTCATCCATGAAAAAGTATTACTTTTTATTATATTAGTATTACTTTTTATTGTGAATATGGGTAGGGTTGACCCGTCTCACAAATTAAGATCCGTGAGACGGTCTCACATGAGACCCACTCATTTTTTTTAAGTGGTTGTTCATTACATATTGATTATATGTAAGAATAGACAACAATATCAAGTCATATAAGACCAGACAATAATATCGACTAAAAAGTTTGTTCATTACATTGATTATAATGTTATGCTAATCCAATTGTATCAAAATTATATTTTTATAAAAATGAAATAAAATATTGTATGTAAACTTTTGAGTGAAAATTATAGTAATAATCAGCTCATTTGAGTTGAGTCTCTTTCAAACTGAAAATCATATCGTTGTATGTTTAATTTCAATTAAATGAACTAAATTTAATATCAATCAACGCCACCAACCTATTCTTGGGACCCTTTATAGGTGAACGAATATTTTAGTCTAATGTAGTCATTTGAGGACAGTTCGTTCCTATTTTATTTACGCTATTGTATCGACGTATGCGTTATGTATTTATATAATTTTTTTATGAGATTGATTTTGATTCATATTCAAATTAAATAATATCTTAATGATAAAAACTAACAAGAGATCATATTATAATTTTAATAATTTTAAATTATAGAATAATAAAAATAAAAGTCAGACCAAAACACCGAATTTGTCAGTATTAATTATAGGCAAAAACTTGTGTAAGACGGTCTCACGGGTCGTATTATGTGAGACGGATCTTTATTTGGATAATCCATGAAAAAGTATTACTTTTTATGCTAAGAGTATTACTTTTTATTTTGAATATGAGTCGGGTTGACCCGTCTAACAGATTGTGATCCGTGAAACGGTTTCACATGAGACCTCACTATGTGAAAAATGACATTTTACTTCGCCAGACGTTACTTCGGCAAATATAAATTACGAAGTAATACGTTACCAATAACTTCATTAATAACACAAGCGAAGTAAAATAATATATTTTACTTCGGATGTTTAAAAACACGGGCTTCACTATATTTTTTTTTTATATTTTACTTCGGCATATCAATTTTGATGAAGTAAAAAATAATGAAAATGCGTTGTAGCGAAGTAAAAAGATTAAACCATGCGACGGTTTTTATAAACCGTCGCTAAATGTAGCGACAGTTTAAACAACCGTCGCCAAATTTAAAATCGGCGACAGTTTACTTTAACCTGTCGCTAATTTTAGCGACGGTCAAATAAAAACTGTCGCCGATTTAAAATTTGGCGACGGTTAAATAAAACCGTCGCCATTTTAAAAAAAATTACACACCGCGTATATTTCTCTCCATTTAAACCGTCGCCGATTCAAATTTTTGCGACGGTTTTTAATAAAATTGTCGCCAGTTTCAAAAAAATTCATTCCCGCCTATTTTTCCCTCCATTTTCTTCCACCACTCTCTATAAATACTTACAAATTCTCTCCAATTTCTTCCACTTCACTTCACTACAATTAAAATTTTTTCTCACTTACACGATTTTACAACTTCACAACACTTAAAATTTAAATTTCTGACACGATTTTACCACTTCACAATACTTAAAATTTTTATCTCTTACACGATTGTACCAATTAATAACACAGATTTATTAAATTATTAAATTTTTTTATTTTACCGCACTTATTAATAAAACAGATTTATTAAATTATTTAATTTTTTTTTATATTACCGAACAAATTAGCGACGGAATTCATACAAAGACCGTCGCTAGGTAGCGACAGTTTCTAACATGAATTCCGTCTCTAATTAGCGACGGTGTGTAACATGAATTCCGTCGCTAAATTTAGTAATTTAGTTACACGAAAACCGGCCAAAGACTTCAGTACCAAAGACTTCAGTATTTTCAATCATACAACTTCGGTTATTGTATGAAGTAAAAGGTCATCTATTACTTCACGTCCATATACTTCGGCACTTAACTACCCTATTACTTCAGATAATATCCGAAGTAAAAAGCCTTTTTTCACATAGTGCCTACTCTTAATTATGATAATAGATATATTTAAATATATTTTTAGATATCAATTAATAAAGTAAAAAATCTTAAAACAACGTGATTATAAAATTAGAATTAAATGTAACATGGTAAAACTTGGATTTAGATAATCTGTTGTGTTAAAAACACAACATCATGTGTTGTGTAATTTTTGTAGGAGATTATCAGCTCATTTCATTTCATCTATAGAATTTTAAATGTATTTGACATCATGTAAGATCCAATCATCTTGTGTAAAAAAATCCACAATACTTATTGATGTGTTTTTTAACACAGCGAATGACTCAAATCCGTAAAACTTGAATCATACTCAAAATGATATCATTTGCACCAAATGTCGTCTAAAGGAAAAATATTTCTACTATTGAATTATCTTTCTTAAATAAATTTCTCGATGGTTCGAACATTGCATACAATTTTTTTTTTTTTTTGTAATCTTTTTGACACACGAAAAGCCGAATTATAAAAAGGGTTAAGGATGATGATTTGGCTCTACGCACGAATCGAATTCAAACCAATTAGCAATTAATTTTTTTTCTTCCGATAATTAAAATATAGTTTGACAACATGTATATCCCACGTAAACAACATTCACGATATCTCACTCTCATTAAAATATATTTAACCATATAATTAGTAAAACTATGAATTGGTCCCTTAAACATCCATTCGATCTCAAATTATGCTATAGTTTTATTATATTATTATTCGTATATTATTATAATATCTATTAAATTATCCTTTTCAAAATAACCTAATACATATATGTGTATTTATATATACAGTTTTGATATCATGCACATTTTTATGTGAGTATCGATAATGTGACACTCACTTATTAGACTTACATTTTGTTTATGTTTCGTCGCATCTAATAAATAGATGTCACCTCATCGGTATTCACGTAAGTGTACATGATGTGTGTGAGACATATTTAAACTACACACACAATATATAAGTATATATGAGTAGGTTTTCTGCAAGACTATTCCATGGATTTCAATCCATAATATGATTCGACTCAATATTTTTCAAGGGTCAGATCGATTCTGGTAAAAGATATGTAAACCAGTATTTTTAGAACTAGACCAGACAAACAGGTTTGACAGGTTCGATCAGACACAGATTTGGTCTGAGCACTAGTCACGGTTCGATCCGAAACACCTTGAAAACCATTTTAGAGATCAATAATCTGTTCGAACTATTGAATTTTTTTATTTTATTTTATTTTATATTTTTTTACGGTGGATGTGTGTGGTCATGAAGATACTGGTTTAAGAGTAATATATTTATATATAACAATAATTAAAACTTTAATGCTACACCAGATCAAATTATCATCTGTCAATGGGAAACTTGCTTCCCTCTTCAAATAAAAGACAAGATTTCATTTTTCTTGTTTATTTTTTGATATCGCTGAAAGTAATTTTCTCCCACGAAAGAAATGCTTGATTGTTCAAATGGGATGCCGAAAATTTCCCAAAAGAGGCAGCAGATCGACGCTGTATGAACGTATATTTTTATACATACACGTATTCACGCAGGGACAAAGGCTGCTCCATAGATGCATTACTGTGTGTTGACTGTTTGTGTAAATGGTGTATGTATATATATAAGTATTTAGAGAGAGAAAGAAGTTGGTTTTTCTTTACTTTCATTGGCTTTTTGTAAAAGCAAACAATACCTTCTCTCACTCCCATTTGCTTCATCTCTCTACATTAAAACCCCGTTGCAGTTCATTCGAGTTCTTTCGAGTAATACTTTTCGAGGGTTATTATCAACCAGTTTCTTTGATCTGGTCTGGTGAGTGTAATTTATATATTTATTTGGTTGTGTTTACTGTTTTTTTAATCTCAGTTATTGGTTGCTCTTTGTCTAGGAGTTCAAACGGTTGTTAGGTTTTTATCAACTTGTTTTTTTTTGTTTTCCTTTTGTTTTTAGTCAATAATGTTTCTTGGGCAATCGCTAATTATGATGTGTTTACTAATTTCATGTAGGTTCGGCTATTCTTTATTGTTTGTATGGCTATTCTTTTTTGTTTCATGTAAATCTGCATTTATTATAAATGTAATGATTTATTACCCTCTCGCCCCTCGAAAGCATGTTTAATTTATTAAGACAGGGTAAGAATGCTTATGTTGTGTTGTTAATTTAGTTTATGGCATTTCAGGCTGTGGTTTTGCTGTCAATTTTCGGATGATTGATTGATGTTGGTACCTTAAATTCTTCTTTTACGCTTAATGATGTGGTCAAATGCCATCTTATATGTTTTTTCCGAGTTTCAGACTCCTTATGGCAACTTAGACTCACACCCAGAAATTCGGGGTTGAGAAATTGTTTGTGGTTTACTATAAATTTTTTAGGGTACATGTGGAATAATACCAAGTTACCCTACGCGCAAAAGGTTTTTTATGGTTGATACTAATGATTTGTTATACCGACTGCTGGTGATAGGAAAATTTAATTATGACAAGGTTTGGCAGAGAGTTTAGTTACACAATGCACAAGGAGGCTATCTCTCCTGTATCAGCCGATGTGGTTTTTGCCTCTACTCGGTTTCCAAAGTATAAAATTGGAGCTAACAATCAGATCGTGGAGGTCAAAGAGGATACAAATGTGTTGTCTATGAAAGAAATGGTTGCACGAGAAACTGCTTTGTTGCTGGAGCAGCAGAAACGCCTCTCAGTGCGAGATCTTGCCAGCAAATTTGAGAAGGGTTTGGCTGCTGCTGCAAAGCTGTCTGATGAGGTTTGATTTTGATTATGCTCTGGCATTTTTTAAGTTTACTTCAAAGATTTTCAACATCTGAGAGAGTATTGATTTCATCATGTTCACTGTTTTGACATGTATTGGCCATTGAGTTCAATGAATAATCTGTAATATTAAGAAAGTGATAAGCGTGTCTATTTAGATTGTCCCAAATTTAGATGTCATTTCTTAATGGGTGGTTCCAGGCAAGACTAAAAGAAGCAGCTTCATTGGAGAAACATGTGCTTCTGAAGAAGCTCAGAGATGCACTTGAAGCTTTGAGAGGACGTGTAACGGGAAAAAACAATGATGATGTGGTGGAAGCAATACTTATGGTTAGTTTGATGGTTTTCTCCCCTTCACATCTATTACCTTTCTCTACTATCACTATTGTTTACCCATTGCCATACCAAATATGTACTAAAATATAGCTTTATTTGTTTTTAATTCTCGACTTCAAACTACCTTCCTCCCAGAGAAAACCGGAGTATCATTAAAATTTAAAATCCTGTGTAAAAATTTGCTACTTGAATCAGCTGTAAAAATCCTATGTGAGATTCAGCTACTTGAAGTAGTTGTTGTACCTTATAGTATCTCTTATATTATGTTCTATCCAATATCATCCACTTGATAATGGATGAATAAACGCTTGCTGAGGTGATAAGCTTACTGATTGTTTCAGTCACCTTTTGACTTCTCGTCCCAATCATATGTAAAATGGTAGAAGATAAGAAATCTTGTCAGATTTCATGTGGTTGGAATATTTAATCCAAGACGATACTCTTCAGATGCATTACATCTGTCACTTTTTGGTTTTATTGTGTAGAGAGATAGTAATCTCTCACTTGGTATATGCCGCTTTATTTTTGGATATTTCTAGTAAATCTTCCCCACTTGTCCCATTTCTCAACTTTTTCATATTGATAGGTTGAAGCTCTAGCAGTTCAATTGACTCAGAGGGAAGGAGAGCTAATTCAAGAGAAGGCGGAAGTTAAAAAGCTTGCGACTTTTCTGAAGCAGGTAAAATTAATATCTGTGGATTTCTTCCAAAAAAAGAAAAAAACTAATATATTTGGTATCTTAAAAAAATGGTACTGCTACATATGTTTTTTCATGGCACGTCTTTCTTTTTCCTCTCCCAAATCCTTGGCATGAAAAACGAAAATTGAATTTCACGTTATCTTGAACAAACTTCATATTATTGATGATATAGAGCCTATCTTCAGTTTTTTTTAATTAGTTCAGTAATTTTTTTTTTACTGTAGTTATCATCATTGGATGCTGTTGCGACATTTACAATGTACAATTAATATATTACTATTTTTTTTTTTTACTATAGTTGTCACCATTCAATGTTGTTGCGATATTTACAAAGTAAAAGTAATATATTTTTATCAGTTTGGTTTATATATTCTTTCCTAATATGCAAATTTTGTTTTGTTGCAAAATAACGATGTGGTCTATTGCCATCTCAAAACTATGTCGCAGTTAGACTATATTGGTCATTGGCTCATTGTTATTCTTTTAATTTTCTTTACTTTTATATTCAGGCTATTTGCATCCAATATCTTTCTTGTACTACTGTTTTTACCTAATGTTATCTTTGGCGATTTGCTGTCTCTTCCCTCACTCATTGCTAAAAGTATCTTTTATTAAAGTTCGATGCACTTAGGAAGATATTGATAACAATATTAAAAGAGACATAATTTTATTAATATTTATTGTCTAAAACTGTGATCCACTCTCACGTGTATTTATGCATGTGATTTGAACGTTGGATTATATGGGATAAAGGTTTTTGTGTGTCATCTTTCTTGTTCACTTCCTAAAAAAATTTATCCAACAGGCTTCAGAAGATGCTAAAAAACTCGTGGATGAAGAAAGATCTTTTGCCAAAGCTGAAATTGAGAATGCAAGAGCAGCAGTCCAGAGAGTGGAAGAAGCTCTTCAGGAACATGAACGCATGTCACGAGCGTCAGGAAAGCAGGTCCAATTGAAATTCTTCTGTTTATGTCCATCTCCATGTGGTTGTGTTTATCTACTCCTTGATCTTACTGTTTTAGCATTCATTTGAGTTTGAGATCTATATATTCATGTACTAATATATAAGATAGTCTTCCTGCTGTTTTTCTTTTTATTTATTTCTTGTTAGACTAGTTCAATGGATACATGTGATTATTTGGAAAATACCTTTTATGCCATGAAACATTTTGCATATCCCATGTTTCAAGAATTTACAGTGTTAATGCTGGTCAGTATGTGCATAGTTTTGCTGTATAGGTTGACCTGCCGCTTTAGTTTCTATTATCAGGACGTGGAAGAATTGATGAAGGAGGTGCAAGAGGCTAGGAGAATCAAAATGTTGCATCAGCCTAGTAGGGTAATAATATACACATGCCACATTTTATTCTAAGATAAAGCCATCATATATTTGACCCGCTCTTGTAGAGGTGTCATTGGTTGATTCTTTTTTTATTACTACGGGAAACATTAAAACTATAACGGCATTATGGTTAATATTCTAAAATTTATACCTTTAAATCATTATATGTGGAATCTAAAATTTTGCCACATTCATCTCATATTCTCATGTGTATCATAAGACACATCGCTTTTGCAGGTCATGGACATGGAACACGAGCTTCAAGCATTGAGAGTTCAACTTTTACAGAAGGCAAAGCACTCACTGCAGCTCCAGAAGGAGGTCCTCTCTTGTTCTGCATGTATTTTCACCTTTCATTTATGTTGAGTTCAACTTGGTATACTTTTTTATTCTACGATAAATTTGCTACAAGAATCTCATGTGGTAAGCTATAAAAATACTGCGATTGAAAACTGGTCGTGCATTCTGTGCGGTTTAACTTTATAAGTAACAGAAATCACTGTTCATGTGAATGTCTTCAGATGTTTAGGCAAAATTTACCCTTTTTTTAAAATTAATATCGTTCTTAAAATGGCATACAAACGTTGCACCTTGATGGAAAATAATCAAATTGGATAAATCCAACTTTGGCCTGTGATTAACGAAAACCATTTAATATCTTTATACTAGGATAAGGACAAATTTTATGTTGTTCCTTTTGCCCGAGTAAAATGCATAAAAGATCAGATCGGGGTTATGATTAATTTCTCTAATATTCTGATTAAATATAACTATATTGACTGTGAGATGCAAAGTCATCATTTGCATATTAACAAATGGTATTTGACATTCTTTTGAAGATATTCTATTTGTCTTGGTTGTTGTTCCGTACTAATTGATAGACATTCACTAATGGTAATAGATACAAAAGCTTATTGACTCTTTTCTTGCTTGAATATTCTCAGCTGGCAGCTAGTAAGAAGGGCGATAAAAATGCAGCCCATTTGTATGATATAGATGGTATTGAGACACTGGGTTCATATTTACGGATATATCCATGTTCTGAAAGTGTTCCTGAACTTTCAGAATGTTCAATACAGTGGTATCGTTCAACAGCAGAGGGTGACAAGAGGGAGCTTATAACAGGTATCTACTTTGCTGCAAGTGATTGAACTTTTGTAGTTAAACACGCATGTACATGAACTAATACGTCGCATTTTCTTGTCAAAAATGCATCACTCTTTATTCTTACAGTTTTTATAGTTTTTATGTTACAATGCTTTTCTGAACACAGGGGCCACAAAATCTGTATATGCTCCAGAGCCCTTTGACGTTGGAAGAATACTGCAAGCTGATATTTTAATTGATGGTCAGACAGTAACTGTAATGACTTCTGCTCCTGTAGATCCTGGTCTGTTAGCATGTACCTATTCACTCTTAAAGTTAGTTTCGACTTGGTTTCTCTCGTTAAAACATGGAATTGGTTCTTCTTATCCAGCTGCAGGATTGGGAAACTATGTGGAAGCATTGGTTCGAAGGCATGACACTGAGTTCAATGTATGCATTTGTTGTCAACTATACAAGTGTTAGCTGTTATGTGATTTGTTTTATCCATAGAATCTTGTTTGCTCCAATGTGAACATGACACGGGGAATTTTCTTGTATTTTTTTGCATTACACGTCCCCACTTGTGTTCGAATAAATGCTTTTCAGGTTGTCATAATCCAGACAAATGGAGCAGATAATCCATCACAGTCTATCCACGTACTTCATATCGGAAAGATGAGAATAAAACTTCGCAAAGGGAAAACTACGATGGCCAAGGAGTATTATTCCAATTCAATGCAGGTACTCGACCCAACTCAAGAAAGCATGTGTATATCATATTCACATACAGTTCTCTTCCAACAGAAACAACTTATACACAATTGTTGAATATATGAAGGGATTAAAAACCAAATAAAAATAGAGTAATATTAATATTGAACACTTTACGCATCCGAGTCCACAAATTTGTCTTAGATCTGGGTGGTAACAATTGCTCTTACCGTGTTGTGTGGTTGCCTATGTGGAACATCAATTAAACATGGTGCTTCTTCTGCTTTATGGCTTAGAAGATTTGAGCTGGGATCAATAACAAACATTTGGCCATACACTTAGTTTTAGCCCCAAGTAACAAGGAAGAAGTATTCTACTGTCATGGCATGTTATTGTTATGTGTTCACCTTCTTTCGAATAATAACATGGACGTTTTGGAACAGTTGATGATAAAAATTTTCTTTTTGTCTTCAGCTTTGTGGAGTAAGAGGTGGCGGAAACGCTGCAGCTCAGGCAGCATACTGGCAGGCCAAGTCAGGGCTGTCCTTCGTATTAGCATTTGAATCAGATCGAGAAAGAAACGCAGCTATCATGCTTGCAAGAAGATTTGCATTCGACTGTAATGTAAGTATAAAAAATCTTGACAATTGGATTCAAAACAAGATTCTTCTTCTTCTCTTACATTCCTGTTTTGTCTGCACAAAAGTAGCGCGAAACTGGAATATACTGGTAATGTTCTTTTTTCCCAGATTATGTTAGCTGGACCAGACGACAGATCGGCTGCAGGAAAATGACATACCTTTCTTGTATACAAAAACTTAACTGCAATACTTGCTAGTGTTGATTGTATTATCACATTACGTTTCTTGAATGTGATCTTGTGTCAGTTGCTAGGCCTGTTTTTCCAGTTGCCTTGATCCGTTTTTTTCCCTTCTTTTGTCTTTTCAATCCGAAATCGTTTTAGTTTGCATGGTTTTTTTTTTTAAGGCTGATCGTGTTGGTCGTGTATGTAATGTTTATTGCACTATTATTTGTCATCCGTGAGGAAATATTTGCGTGATATTTCTTTTTTATTGATTATGTCGCCTTCTCTCACGTCTCGAGATCTATTAATATAGTCGAAAATATGAAATGTTCGAGTTCGAGATTCTCCAACTAAAAAAAGGAAATGAAAGATTATACGTTTAATTTTTTTTTTTTTATCGATATAATTTAGGATCCAAGTAAAGTTTTATTTTAAAAGTTAATTTTGTTATATATATTTAAAATATTGGTTTACTGATTCTTTTGTTGTTCTTGTGTAGTAGGATGTTATCCAGAAATATAATATAGAATAGTTATAAAAAAAAATATTTATAAATTTGTCTTTTCATATGAATTAATTTCACATATAAAAAATAGTTTTTACTGATTGTGTAAATTTTAGTATTTAATAGATCGCGATAGTTATTGGTCATAAATTATATTTAATCGCTTAATTTAAAAAAAATATATATAAAGGAATGCAATCAATTAATTCAATTCAAATTTCAAAAGATATTAATTCGGTTCGGATCGAAACAAATTTTGGAAAATAAAACAAAGCAAAATTTTCAGGTCAGGTCGAATCGATCGATAGAGTTTTAGGTATAATAATTATCTCTTTTGAAAAAATCATCGAGACGTGACTCTTGAACTGATATATAATTTTTTACGTTGACTTTAAAATTAACAATTGTGACTGAAAGTGGCTAAAAGCAGATGGCTCGTAAATTAACAAAGAATCCAAATGCAACCATAACTGAAAAGCTCTTATAAAGTCGGCAAAAACTTGTGTGAGACGGTCTCACGGGTCGTATTTGTGAGACGGATCTCTTATTTGAGTCACCCATAAAAAAAGTATTACTTTTTATGCTAAGAGTATTACTTTTTATTGTGAATATGGATAGGGTTGACCCGTCTCACAACTTATGATCCGTGAGACGGTCTCACATTATACCCACTCTATAAAGTTAGGATATTTTTCCTAAAATTCTTCTTTGCCATAATTAGTAAAACAAGTCGGTAGATCCAGAACGCTTGAGTAGTTACGATATTTTATAAAATTAAATATGAGACAATATTTAATAAGATGATTTTCTATAAAATTATTGTCAAGATTTGTAATTGAGAAGCATTGAACTCACGAGCCAACTGAATCTTATTTCTCATTACCGGAAATCAGCTACTGTGCATGGTATTTATACAGCAAGTAGAAGAGAAAAGCAATAAACATGTTTAGGAATAGTACATAGAAGAAAAACGTATTCTTAATATATTTAACACTCCCCCTTCAAGCTTGGTGTGGGAATTAACAGCAAGCTTGAACCAGAAAAATATTTGCCTGCTCAATATGCAATTCAAGGTTGATGCATGTCATAGACACCTAGAAGTCCAAGCAAGTAGGCATGTTGAGTCTTTCCCAAACTCTTTGTGAAAATATTACCAAGTTGTTGATGTGTAGGGACATATTTAGTGCAGATGAGTCCTTTTTTAATCTTCTTACGAACTATATGGCAATCAATCTCGCTATGTTTAGTTCGCTCGTGGTATACTGGATTAGCACCAATGTGTATGGCAGCCATATTATCACAGAATAGGGTCGCTGGGCTATGAACTTTAACTCCCATATCATGCAAAAGACCAACTATCCAAGTGATTTCACATGTAGTGGTTGCCATTGCACGATATTCTGCCTCCGCCGATGATCGTGCAACGGTGTTTTGTTTCTTGGACTTCCAAGATATGAGAGATGCCCCAAGTTTAATACAATAACCAGTAATTGAGCGGCGAGTCATGGGGCAAGCAGCCCAATCCGAATCACAATACGCTGTAATGGACAAGGAATCAGTTGGTTTCAGTAAAAGTCCCTGGCCGGGGCTTCCTTTAATGTACTTAATCACTTGAATGGCAGCAGCCATGTGAGATGCCTTCGGAGCATGCATGAACTGGCTGAGAGATTGAACTGCATAACAGATGTCAGGTCTAGTTATAGTGAGGTATATCAACCTACCAACTAGGCGCTGGTATTCACTTGGATCGATCAGTGGAGTATCTGCAGGGACATTTATACAAGCGTGCTGCATACTTGTATCAAGTTCTTGGCTAGTGAACTTTCTGTTTTGCTCCATAGGAGTGTCAAATGTCCTTGCCCCTGTCATACCTGCATCAGCGATGAGTTCTAAGGCGTATTTCCATTGATTAAGGTATATACCCTCTGCAGAACGTGCCACTTCAATGCTTAAGAAGTATTTTAGATATCCAAGGTCTTTAATCTGCAACTTGGAGTGAAGAAACACTTTCAGATTATGGATTGCAATAGCATCGTTTCCTGTGATGACAATATCATCAACATACACTACGAGCAAAGTAATTGAAGCATTATCATGCTTAACGAACAAGGAATGATCATGCTGAGACTGATGGTAACCACATTCAATCATGACAGTTGAGAACTTCGTATGCCATTGCCGAGAAGCTTGTTTCAGGCCGTATTAAGATTTTTTTAATTTGCAAACCTTTCTCTCCCCCAAAATTTTATAGCCTTGTGGAACATGCATGTAGATATCCTCATCCAAGTCTCCTTGCAGAAATGCATTGGTCACATCCAATTGAAAGAGTGGCCAATCATGGATCACAAGCAACATTAAGAAGACAACGAATTGTCACGATCTTGGCAGTGGGAGAAAAGGTGTCATGGAAGTCAATACCTGGTTGTTGTGTGTATCCTTTCGCCACGAGACGGGCTTTGAACCTTTCAATACTTCCATCGGATCGATGTTTAATTTTGTATACCCATTTGCAGCCAATATGTTTAACTTGTGGTGGGAGATCCACAATATCCCATGTGTGATTTCTCTCTAGAGCATTGAGTTCTTCATCCATGGCAGCACGCCACTTGGCATCAGTGACTGCCTCATGATAGAATTGAGGCTCTTTGACTGAAGAGATGGCAGCTAAAAATGACTGGTGTGATCTAGAGAAACGATCATATGTAAGATGATTGGCCATGGGATATACACAAGAGTTAGGAATTTGTTTGTGAATTAGGGAACAAGAATAGTCACGTGTCCAAATGGGAGGAATTATGGTTCTTGTGGATCTACGCAATGGGATGTCTAAAGGAGCAGAAAAAGGTTTAGATTGTTCGTTGTTAGGTAGGATAATTGCTGGTTCTTCATGAACCAGGAAAGGATTTATTGTGTCTGAAGATGGATTGAAAACAGGAAGGGACTCATTAGTAACAGAAAATGGAAAGATGTGTACATGAAAAACTACATCTCTGGAAACTAATATTCTTCTTGACTGAAGATTAAGGATCTTGTACTCTTTTTGGACACTTGAATATCCAACAAAAACACAAGGTATAGCTCGAGGTGAAAATTTGTGACCTATAGGCAGAGACGAGGCATAACATAAGCATCCAAAAGTTCTTAGATTCGTTAGAGAAGGAGGCTTATGAAATAGCAATTCAAAAGGTGATTTATTTTCCAGTAGAGGTGTGGGAGTCCTGTTTATGAGGTATACAGCCGTTAATACACAATCCCCCCAATATTTGAGTGGTATAGATGATTGAAATCGAAGTGCTCTTGCTATATCAAGGATATGCCTATGTTTTCTCTCCACTACGCCATTTTGTTGTGGTGTGTAGGGGCAAGAACTATGGTGTACCACCCCCAAGGATGAGAAGAAGTTATGGCACTCACTCTTGAAAAAATCAGTGGCATTATCTGTTCTAATGGTTTGTATTTTTTTAGAGTATTGGTTGTCCACCATAGAAAAGAACAGTTTAATAAATCTAAACACATCCAACTTTGATTGCATGAGGTATACCCATGTTCCCCTCGTAAAGTCATCAACAATGGTAAGAAATTATCTTTCCCCATTGTATGTAGGGGTATGAAATGGACCCCAAATGTCCATATGAACTAGCTGGAATGCAAAAAAAGATTTGGATATACTAGTTGATGGAAAAACTAATCTGCTTTGTTTTGAGATTGGACAAACAGGACAATGTGACAATGAATCATTTCCTTGTATGAATGGTAACAACCGCATTCTTGATATGGACATATGACCTAACCTTTTATGCCAAGTGTCAATATTGACATCTTTACAAGGACCATTAGCAGAACAAGAATACAACTTATCAAATTTGAATGCAGGAGATGAAAAAGGGAAACTATCCTTGGAAAGTAACTCTGAAATTGTCTTTGAGGTGAAGTAGTATAGCCCATGCTTTTCCTTACCAATCCTCATTATTTTCCCAGTCTTGAGGGCCTGAAATACACAAAAATGTGGGTAAAATGTAATAAAACAACCATGGCTCTTTGTGAATTTAGATACTGACAGAAGGTTGAATTGGAAATGGGGTATGTACAAGACATGTTCAAGATGGATAGAATTTGTTAATCGGACTGAACCTATCTTATTAACATTGGATTTACTACCATTTGGCAAGTTTACTGTGCTAGTGGAATCTACCAGAGATTTAGAACCTTGCAATAGAGAGACATCACCAATCATATGCTCGTTGGCCCCTATATCAATAATCCATTCACAACCAACCAATTTTGATGTAGTACCTGCCATGTTCACTACTGGTGCACAATTATTCTGCAAGTTGTTGCTGCCCAAAAGCTTCAGAATTTCAGTGTATTGTTCAGGGGTGAAGAGAGCCGGAGCTGTAGTTCCAGTTGATCCATTTGTTTGATCAGCATTGCTTTCTTCCACAAGGTTAGCATCCGCTGACATCCTTCTGTGTTTCATATTGTTATCCTTGTATACCTTGTTGTGTGGTGTTTTGTTTGAGGCTTTGTACAGCTTATGCCAAGGGGGATAACCAACATGTTTGTAACAAATCTCCCTGGTGTCTCCACTCATGTTGCAGTGATCACAACGCAAGTTTGATTTCTCATGCATAGAGTTACTTATTCTGTTCTGATTAGTGTAGAAAGCTGCAGTTGGAACTTGATTAGTGTAGAAAGCTGCTGTTGGAACTTCAACTGAGGACAATGCACGATGTGATTCCTCCTGAGATATCATTGAAAAAGCCTGTCCAACCGTGGGTAAGGGATTCATCATCAAAATTTGACTCCGTATATTCATGTAGCTGTCATTAAGTCCCATTAAGAACTGAAGGAGTCTCTGCTGCTGGTCATGCTCCACATACTTCCTAGCCGTGTCACACTCACACGAAGGCAAGGTAAGAAGAGCTGAATATTCATCCCAAAGTAGCTTAAGCTTGCAATAATATGTTGAGATAGTATTATTACCTTGGGTTAGACAACCAATTTGTCTGTGCAGCGAAAATATTCTCGATCCATTGATCTTGTCGAATTGCTCCTTTAGATCCTTCCACACTGCAGAAGCATCTGATGCATAGACAATTCCACTGAAAATCTCCTTCGACACTGTGTTCATTATCCATGACAACACAAGTGCATTACATCTTTCCCATTGAAGCAAAGTCGGATGACCAACCTGTGGTCTGCGACAACTCCCATCGATCAATGCAATTTTGTTCTTTGCTCGCATCGCAATCAACATAGCTCTGCTCCAGATACCATAGTTTTCCACTCCGATTAGCTGATCGTTGATCAAATTCATGCCCGGAGTATCCGACGGGTGAATGTATAGCGGATCATTGAGAATGTAATTGTTTGTCATCGATTTAACTGATATCTATCAGAGCGAACAAATGAATTGAAAATCGAAGCCCTAGGAATGAGATCTATGGCTCTGATACCATGTCAAGATTTGTAATTGAGGAGCATTGAACTCACTGAGCCAACTGAATCTTATTTCTCATTACCGGAAATCAGCTACTGCGCATGGTATTTATACAGCAAGTAGAAGAGAAAAGCAATAAACGTGTTTAGGAATAGTACATAGAAGAAAAACGTATTCTTAATATATTTAACAATTATAAATGTCAAAATTTAAGCATACTTTATGAAATTAAATATGTATTAGAGTTAAATATGTTAAAATACAAATTTATATAAATAAAAATTAGTTATTTCGTTTTTTCGCTTATTTAAGAAAGTAACCAATATTGAACCGAATTCAGAAACCAAACAAACTATTTTTTAATAAAATAAAAAACCAGAAGTTTGAATTAATCAAGCCAAAGTTCTAAATTTATTAGGTTTCGTCGATTATTTTCGTTGTTCTAATATTTTACCTTATAATTAGAGATTTTTTTTTTTTTTTTTTTTTTGCATTAAACCCCTAAGAGAAATATAAAAAAATGTGCACTTCTTGTTGGATCAATTTATTTATATGGGCTTATATGTGAATAATTATGTGTTGTATGTTGTCTATTAAGTTAAGCCCAAAATAAAGTGATCAATTAATGTTTCGGGTTATTGGGCTTTAATGTATCTAATGGGCTGTGTGTCTTTAATGTGTAGAGACATAAGTGTAATTTCTGTTTTTATGATGGGCTAAAACGGAAATATCAGAAGATATTATCTATAAATAAGGGTCATGGTCCCCAGATCTCGCGTTATCATTTTCACTATTCTCTCCCCCATTAAGAAAATGGTTCTGAAGAGAAACTGAAGGATTCTCTCAAAGAAAGAGCGCGTAGATCTGGAAGATCAAGACACGTTCTAAACAATTCAGGATTATGACTTCAGGTACGCTTCCGCTTTAGTTTTCAGTCAAATTCTTAATGATTTAACGTGATGGATTCTGCGGTTTATGGGTTTTCCCCAACACTTCTCCCTCGTGAAATTAAATAGACATCTTAAATTTTAACATTTTAGAAAAGTTGAATGAATACTTCATGCACTAGCTGAAAATACGATGAACTGAAGTATTTTGATGATATCTCATAAATCAATTATCAAAATGACTAGTTGATAAAAACAATTTAAAAAAATTTATTTGTCACAAGTCATGTTGCAGGCCGGCTAGATTACTTTGGACATTATCTATGCTAATCAGACGATATCGATTGCTGTATCCGTGTCATCTAGCTCGATCTTGGAGCGTCTAATTACTAACGAACGCGTTCGAACTAATCTAGCCGACCTAAAATATGATTTATATCAAACTAGGTTTTTTTCTAACTGTTTAGTGTTTATCATTTTGATAAAATGATATATGAAATATCATCAAAATATTTCAACTCATTAAATTTCTAGCTCGTGTAGGCGATGTTCATATAACTTTTATAAAAAAATTAGGTATAAAATATCTATTTAATTTTTTTTAAAAAAATGATGTTTCACGTAAACTCCTTATAATTATAAAGAGTGGGTCTCATGTGAGACCGTCTCACGTATCTTAATCTGTGAGACGGATCAACCCTACTCATATTCACAATAAAAAGTAATACTTTTAGCATAAAAAGTAATACTTTTTCATGGATGATCCAAATAAGAGATCCGTCTCACAAATACGACTCGTGGGACCGTCTCACACAAGTTTTTGTCAATTATAAATACTACTACGCATACGGTCGGTCTACAAGAATAACTTTATAAACAGAGAGGAGTTTAATAAATTTAAAATATAATTTTAAAAATAAGTATCTATCTTCTCTCCTTAAAAATAGCTCAGTCCAGGACCAATTGCAGGCCCACGATAAGGCCCAGTTATCTTGTCAGAAGCCCACATTTAAACTTACAACTTCCGGCGCTGTATTCCCAGACATTCACCACCATTTCACAGAGTTCATCTCTCTCCAATTTGTCTTTTACATATCACGCAAATTTTTGATCTTGAACTGAACAAAGTTCAAATTCATTATGGGTTCCGGTAATATTCTCCCTGTCTCTCTATGTGGACAAATATAGAATTCGTATCATCCTCTTTTCTTGATTTTTTTCATCATTTTCCCCAAAAGAATAGTATGGAATTTTTTTTTAAAATAAAATATTTATGCAGATGCGGATATGGAGGATTATGGGTTCGAGTACTCGGATGAGGAGCCGGAGGAACAGGATGTTGATATTGAGAATCAGTATTACAACTCCAAGGGTACCATTTGGCGTTTGTTTACATTCTTCTAATTCGAACTATTGGGTTTATATCTATTTTTTTGTTATCTTATTTGCACTTTTTATGTGTGTGTGTGTGTATTTTCATGTGAGTAAACTTCATGTTTCTTATAGTTTAGTGTATTTTTATGTATATGTTTGGGTTTTTTTTTAAATATTAGACTACGTGACGTCTTTGAGAAAAATCTCGAAGCTGAATATGATGGTGGAATCTGCATTGATGGGGTTTCTACTACACAGGACCCAAGAAATGTGAAATTTTATGATCCCTCTCGGCCTTCATCTCTATATATGTGTTGAGATCGATTTCCTTTATGGTGCTATTTTGTTATCAATTCAAAACTGAACTGTTGTCTGTTTTGTAGGTTTGGTTGAAACAAACCCTGAAGCAGCGCTTGAAGGTTTTACAGAAGTTGTGAAAATGGAACCAGAAAAGGCCGAATGGTAAGTTTCTGGGTGTTTCTATTTGTTTGGAACTAAATTGTGTTCTTCAGGGGATTACTTCTTTTCTCATCTTTCTTCTTTTCTTCAGGGGATTCAAAGCCTTGAAGCAAACTGTCAAGCTTTACTACAAGCTTGGGAAATATAAAGAAATGATGGATGCTTATAGAGACATGTTGACTTATATTAAATCAGCAGTGACCCGAAATTACAGCGAAAAGTGCATAAACAATATTATGGATTTTATTTCTGGATCTGCTAGTCAGAACTTTAGTCTATTGCAAGAGTTCTATCAGACCACCTTGACAGCCCTCGAAGAAGCAAAGAATGAGGTGAAAATTCTGTTTCGTTTAAGTTAAGCAAGCCTTTTTGCTCACTGGTTAGAGATTTCATTGGCTCTCTCTTCTACAGAGACTCTGGTTCAAGACAAATCTGAAGCTGTGTAAAATATGGTTTGATATGGGTGAATATGGACGGATGAGTAAGGTATTACTTTTAATTTACTTGCAGCGTTAGTCTAGTATCTGTTGACTGTATATGTTATTTAGCAACCATCATTCTTGATCAGATTTTAAAGGAACTTCATAAATCTTGTCAAAAAGAAGATGGGACTGATGATCAGAAGAAAGGGACACAACTGTTGGAAGTATATGCAATTGAGATCCAGATGTACACTGAGACTAAAAACAACAAAAAATTGAAGGTAAGCAGGTGCTGCTTTGACGTCTTTATGTTTGTCGCTTTGAAGTGCATTCCTTTTTTTGGGTTCCAGGGCATGCTTTTCATGCCATTATGAACATATCTGAAGCGTGTTCCATGAATTGTAAGGTGCTGGTTAGAAAATAACAACACTGCCTTGCCCTTGATTCTTTACCATTTGATTTGGGTTCGTTAGTTTTCTTACTTCAAAATTAGAAACTGCCACCTTTTTTTCCCTGCATTTAAAATAGCTCTCTAATTAGGTTTCCTTAACAGCCAATGGACTGGAAACTACATATCTGTTAGTATTAAAAGGTATGGGCTTCAAATAAGAAAGTAAATTGTTCATAATTCTATTTCTTAGTTGAGGCAATTGTAAAGGGTAACTTATCAATCAATGCATATAAGCTAGTGAAACCTTTTTTGCCCCTGAAATGATAAACGGATATGTTAGTAGCTTTGGTGAACATAAGAGTTTTTTGAACTGCCATAAGGAGTGGGATGTGCCATGTTCAGCCAAGAGTCATGTTATGGTTTCTCACTACAAAAACTTCTATTTTGTGCCAAGTCTTATCTCTGGTGTTGGTGATCTTACGGAGAACAAGTTTCAATTCTTGAGGACGTGATATTTTGGGAGAACAAATTGTATTGTTGAGGTATTAAGAATGCCAATCCCTGTTCACTATCTTCCTATTTTCATTGTTTATAATGCGCCAATACAAAGTTGAAGTGCAACAACCGACAGATCGTGCATATCACATAGCATGATTTAGGGCTTAATGTTAGCGAGGGTATTATATATTCAGAGTTCTCCTTTCATTAGTGGTGCCTTGGACAAAAACTTAGAAATAGGCAACAGGAAATTTGACGGGCTTGGTGAGAACTGGGGTGAAGTTCTATTTATGTCAATATTTAGAGCTTCAGTTGCATTCTTCTGTTTCACTAATCAATAAACTTATAACCGGTCAAATATAATAATAATAAGATGGATCTAGATGCATATGATGCATGGACATTTCTCAATTACCAGTACCCTTGTGCAACTAGAATGACAAGAAACTTGCTTACTTACCATGTAAATCCCTCTAAAACATGTCTAAGAATTTAAATTTCTTTTTAATTCATGTAAGGTGTTTACTTGGTATTTTATAGATGTTTTGAATGCATTGAAACAACAGTTTGCCTGTTATTGAATGTCAGAAGTAAGATTGATCTTGCTTTTGTTACTAATTTAACCAAGTGGCACTCCAATTTTGAGGGTCAGTCTCATGTTAAAGTAAGTTGGCTAGATTTGTCATTACTGTTTCTTATTTATGCTTTTATTCCACCTACTCTTTCTTTTTTTCTTTAAAGGATTTCTTTTACTTGTTTTTTAGCTGGATATTAAGCTGCATGAATGTGGACTTTATTGTAGGAATTATATCTGAAGGCACTGTCAATCAAATCAGCCATTCCTCATCCTAGAATCATGGGGATAATTCGTGAATGTGGTGGAAAAATGCATATGACTGAGAATCATTGGGAAGGGGCAGCTACTGATTTCTTTGAAGCTTTTAAGAACTATGATGAAGCTGGAAATCAGAGGCGTATTCAATGCCTTAAGTAAGTCTTGTATAAATAGCTGTGTCTGAGGATGGGTGTGTATGCGATGTTTACCTGCTTATACTTCATTTCATTATTTGCTTGTCTTCATGAACAGATAGACATGCCTAATTCATGTTGTTTGCAGATGTTTGATGGAATATCTTTGCTCTATTGTGATGTCTATCATATACCCTCGAATTATTTTCAGAAGAATTTAAGTAAATTTTATTATTATCGATTGCATGCTACCTTTGATTAATTAAACTCGGGGAGTGTTTATGTATTTTACTTTTAACAAAACAGATGGAGAAGTGGTACCACTTGTATTGAGACTTGATTGCATTTGAAAGCAAATATGGGTTGGTGTGTTTGGTTGTTAATGCAAATATATTTTTCAGTATAAAGGCAGTACTATCTGTTTATTTACTGTTTTCTAGCATTGCACGGATGACTGGACCATGCATAAATGTTATTAACTAATTGACATTCCCCTATGTTGAGTTCGGACTCTAATTCTAAACTTTCTGGATAAATAATGACGATTAGTTTCATGATATATGATTGTCATTACTTGAATTTTTTCCTTCAAAGCAAAAGTCATGTATGCACTGAAAACTATATTCAAATCACCTCGTTCTACCAGATGTTTCTCAATGTTTATCCATTAAAGGGGGGAAAGCAACCAACACACGCTTTGAACTTCATGGCTTTTAGATCAATTTATTATATTTAGAGTATCATGATTCATATTCATGACCGAGCTTGCTCAATCATCCAATATTTGCAGTTAAGGTTCTGCTCATCAAGTTTTTATCACCTTACCCTTGCTGACTGTGCCCCTGCCCCCGAACATTTTGGCTAATGACCTGAACTAAAATGAAGCTCTGACATTCTCGTCCTTGATCCTACCATAGGGTTTAAGACACACTTGGAAATATTGGAGACTGTTGTATCAACTATTTTTTATTTTCTTATTGAGGAGAAATTTAGAAAGTCAAAATCAAAGAGTCTCTGAATAAAGTCGAATACGAAACAAAAATAGAGAAGATCAACTTATGGATAACTTCTATGCTTGATATACTTTTGATCTCTTATCTGAACTGGTGGGTTCATGTGCTTTGAATGGGATTTAAGGTATGTGCCTTATTATCAGTGTTCCTCACTTGAGTTAATTATTTACCTTTCTGTCATCATGACAATTCATTGTTGTCATTATTGACGATTTTTATATTTTATGGATGTGTCACTGTTATTGTCAGGATGGGCTTTCCAGAGTCCATGCGAAGGATCTGCAGTTTTTTTTTTTTTGAACGGTCTTTGTAAAAATGTAATTTGACTTTTATTCTCATATGCAAATGGTACCATAGCAAACAGATGTCACTGTAATATTATGTGTTTTGTACACCTAATTACTGCTTGGGTTGAAATGACCCTATAACTTACGATATTTTAACCCAGGTTACGTTTGAACATATTCTGGTAGTTGGATTTAAACCTCAATGACTGCAAACTTAGACTCAGTTATTTTATCATCACTTTGCTCAGGTATTTGGTCCTGGCTAATATGCTGATGATATCTGAGGTCAATCCATTTGACGGTCAAGAAGCAAAGCCGTTAGTTAACTAAAAATTTTACCCTGTGATTTTGTTTTTGGTTGAATAATATGAAACTTTACCTGCCCAATTTCTTTTGTTGTAGATACAAAAATGACCCTGAGATTTTGGCGATGACAAATTTAATTGCAGCATACCAAAGGAATGAGATTTTGGAGTTTGAAAAAATCCTGAAGGTGTATTATTTTGTCGTTGAAACCTAATATCATATTGCTAAACTCGATCATTTCCACCTTATGTGTTAATCTAAGGTGTGTAGTGGGTGTTCTGTAGAGTAACAGGAGGACAATAATGGACGATCCATTTATTCGGAATTACATTGAAGATCTCTTGAAGAATGTGAGGACACAAGTGTTACTTAAGCTTATTAAACCTTATACAAGAATCCGAATCCCCTTTATATCGAAGGTGAGAAAAAGAATAATTAGTTTAGCGAAAGTGTTCATTTCTCCTTCCCTCCGTTTTTTCAGACATCCTTGTGTTACTTTTAGGAGCTTAATGTGCCTGAGAAGGATGTGGAAGAGTTGCTTGTGTCCCTCATCTTGGATAATCGAATTGATGGCCACATTGATCAAGTGAATAGACTGTTAGAGCGTGGTGACAGGTTGACTTGCCAATTCTCCCAGCATCAAACGTTACCATGCATCATGGATTTTCCTAGCAACTAACATTCTTTCCGTTTTCGTTTTGTTGAAATTATCCGAGTCTTAGTTGCTAAAAGAGTTTATTGCATAAACCCTTTCACATTCCTCAATATATGTGGGATGGAGTATTACACACTTTCGTTTTGTGTCATTCTAACTGCCAAGTTGAGCTTCTCTTTTGTTTTTTCTTCAGTATCGGTAATTATATCAGTAATAAAATGTGCAGATCAAAGGGAATGAAGAAGTATGCAGCAATAGACAAATGGAATACACAGCTTAAATCCCTTTACCAAACTGTCAGCAATCGAGTATGTTGATGATTTTTTTTCCTCACATGATGATTGAATATGTTGATTGGTTGAAAACTCAGCAGTTTGTATCCCATGAGACCCTTGATATATGCCATAGCGATTAGCGCTGCTTGGCTTTTTATTCATGTTTTTGTTAATGATAGTATAAAGAACTTGGGTTGTATCAGTTTCTTGTGACACTTGAGATGGCCAAAGATTTTAGACATGTTATATTGAACAAAGAAGCCTCATTTTGGGTATTGCCTGAGGCGATGGTTATTTCTTGACCTCTGATCTCTTACAAGTTCTTGTAGCCTGTTTCAACCTCATATTCCAATGTTTGATGTTAGTCATATGGACAACTTTAACATCGTGGAGCCAATACTAGATTGTAAAACGACTACAATATCGAACTCTGGTGTGCATTCCTGAAAGTTGGGTTGTGCAGGAAAAGATTGAACAGGAAATCTAAGCCTGATTATTGGCAAAATTGTTGTTATCGTAATATGCATCTAGTAATTTGGATGTGTACTTGATACTTGTTATGGTGCAATTATTGATAGAATTTGGGGACCAGACTACAAGATAGGCATCTTAATCCCAACTTGCTTCTGGTTGATATTCCTCTGACTTCGAAGTTTGGAGTACAAAAGGAACTTCCACTTCTTTTCACAAGAATTTTAATCCATCAAAGAATCTAATTTACAAAGTGAAAATTTATCTGTAGTAACTGTTAACCAAAAAAAATAAAAATAAAAGATGGGTTTGCTCAAATTAAATATTTTAAGCAACTATAAACAAATTTTATGCTTTTTAAATTTAAAGTATAGAACCATGAGTCTGGCTGTTGGTCATTCTCCACAATAATTGAGTTGTTTGATCAAAATAACGAGTGATCCATTTGTCACGTTAACATGAATATATATTCGTTACAAGCTACCGCGTTAGCCAGATGTATCCGGTGTACATCGAAAAGTAGCGATGATGGTCTGATTGAAAAAGGATCTTGATTAGTGAGGTTTTGGTTTCGAATTTCATTCATAAATGTGATTTGATTCGACTCGGCTTCAAATTAAATTAAACGAGACAAAATCATGGCTATATATGTCGACGAGAAAAGTCCATACACATGCATATCAAGGCCAACACTTGAGTAGTAATAGTCCGCAAATATGGTGTGAGCTCCATCTCTTTACCCCAAACTCCTGAAGAAGTTCGATAGAAGTGTAGCGCATATACATACATACATATATATATATATATATATATATATATATATATATATATATATATATACAGACACACTCAAACACATAAATTTATATCTTGATTGATCCATGAGAGATGAGGGTGGTTGTTTGTTGTTTCATATTATTTTTATCCATTACCACACAATCATCGATTGGAAAGACCAGGCGTTTGAAATGGGAGGTGGAATACATGCACTGGTCACCAGATGGCGTGGAGGGTATCGTTATGGCTATAAATGGTCGGTTTCCGGGGCCGACGATCCGGGCCCGAGCTGGGGATACCATACATTTGGAGCTCACGAACAAGCTTCACACCGAAGGACTTGTCATTCACTGGCATGGAATTAGACAGGTTAAGCTTTAAAAAATTTCATTAACTGATATTGTGTGTGAATCTTATTCATAACTTGGATTTTCATTTTCAGCTAGGAACACCATGGGCAGATGGGACAGCATCCATCTCCCAATGTGCCATTAATCCAGGAGAAACATTTCTTTACAAGTTCAAACTTGACAAGGTAATATCCCTTGGGCAATTCCCCCACTCAATGCATCAGTTGAATCGCGCCTCGATGATTCTTCTTCGTCCGTGAACTCGAGATGTTGTATCTTAAATATTTTAAATGTAGGCTGGTACATATTTCTATCATGGGCATTATGGGATGCAAAGATTAGCAGGATTGTATGGATCTTTGATAGTAGAAGTGGCAAAAGGCGAAAATGAGCCATTCAAATATGATGGAGAACTCAATTTGTTATTAAGTGATTGGTGGCACAAAAGCTTTCATGAACTGGAAGTTGATCTTTTCTCTAAGCCTATGCGATGGGTTGGTGAGCCACAAGTACGTTCTTATATAAATTTGGTATAAACGATAAACGATAAACGAAGAATGAAAGAAAACTTATGTAATTGTGACGGAGCGAGTATATACATCTATGTATGGTTTGATATATGCTATTCATATGAGTAATGTCCTCATCCACTAAGCATGCGATACATGTGCTGATTAATAAATAAAGACCAGTCATCCATATACGTCATGATTGAATGAGTGATCATGATTTATCTACTCAGTACACGTATCATGTGTTGAGTAGATTAGAGCACTACTCATATAATTAACACAAATATATATATATATATATATATATATATATATATATATATATATATATTCATCTTTTGTAAATTTCTTTTTTTCAGAGCTTGCTTATAAATGGGAGAGGGCAGTACAATTGTTCGTTGGCGGCACATTTTAGCAATTATTCAACGAGTCCGTGCAAGTTAAGATGCGACGAACAGTACGCACCCCAAGTACTGTACGTCTACCCCAACAAGACATATAGGCTGAGAATAGCAAGCACGACTTCATTGTCTTTGCTCAACTTGGCTATCGAGGTAACAAAAACACGCTTTTGTTTAATTGTTTTAAACAAAAATTACACCTTTTATTTATTTTATTTTATATCTCATTTTTACGCATTCTTAAGTCCAATAGAAAATAATCATTTCAGTATTTATAGAGATTAAAATATAAATTAATTGAATTCAATTATAATTTAAAGATCATCCCAGAAAATAAATTAAATCAATGAGATTTTGAAAATATCTGTCAATTGCGAATAAAAGGAAAGAACATTTTAAAGGTATACTCTTCTTCTTTTTTTATGCATTGGAAAAATATCTTCAAGTTGAAGAGGAATAAATGAAAGTTGATTCCAAAGAATACGACACTTTTCTAATACAATTGTAAGTATGAAAGTCTAGATTCTAGAAAAATGATTACCATAATCATGTCTTTATATCGCATGTGTCACGATCCGCTAGTACAACATTATTTGTCAATAAGGGCAATCCTCGACTTCATTTAATTACTAAAACAACACCTGGCTTTCGGTTTCATAAGAAAATAATCTGTTTCGATTTCTGTATTTTCTCTAACCAAGAGTTTATATTCATTTTTTGAAGAAATTTAGAATATTTTGATCATGTATGATTACATATTTCCTACATACATATTTACGATTTTAGTCCTCTATATAGACTAGTTTAAGTTGTAATAATATATGTATTTTTCAATTTTTGGCAATTTTAACTTGTTTCCGTACGGCACGTCACGCCGACTCCACTCCAGTTCCATATGGAAAACTCAAAAAAAAAATAATCAAATAACGGCTAAAATTGAAATTTGATAAGATAAACGACAAAGAAGCAAAAACATAAATCCAAAATTGAAGGTTTTCCCATGAGATAATATCAAATCTTATTTTCAAATGTATACACATGCATACATACATACATACATACATACATTTGGTCCTTGATTTGCTATAATCTTTAGTCATAATTCCAATTAATATCAACAGAAACACAGAATGTTGCTGGTTGAAGCCGATGGAAACTACATCGAACCATTTTCAGTACAAAATATGGACATAAGCTCAGGTGAGAGCTATTCAGTTATTTTCACCACTGACCAAAACCCTAAGAGAAACTATTGGATTTCAATATCTGTAAGAGGAAGAAACCCCAAGACTCCTCAAGGCCTAACCATACTAAACTACCATCTTAATTCTGCATCAAGAATCCCGGAGTCGCCACCCCCGGTCGCCCCTCGATGGAATGATGAATCCTACAGCAAGACCTTCTATAACAAGATTTTTGCACTGAAGGGAAACCCTAAGCCACCATCAAAACATGACAGAAGACTTGTGCTGCTAAACACACAGAATTTCATCGAGGGACACACTAAATGGGCTATCAACAATGTGTCGCTAGTCCTTCCTAGTACACCGTATTTGGGTTCGATAAGATATGGATTGAGCAAAGGTTTTGACCAAGAACCGCCCCCGGATAGTTACGGACACGGGTATGATGTGATGAAGCCTGCGTCGAACAAAAACTCGACGTATGGAAGCGGAGTTTACATGCTGAGATTCAATGCAACAGTGGATGTGATTCTGCAGAACGCTAATATGATCAAGGATCATGTCAGCGAGATACACCCGTGGCATCTCCACGGGCACGACTTCTGGGTTCTTGGGTATGGAGAAGGGAAGTTCACAGAGAAGGATGAAGGGAGATTCAACTTGAAGAATCCTCCGTTTCGGAACACGGGTGTCGTTTTTCCTTACGGATGGACTGCACTTAGGTTTGTGGCGAATAACCCGGGAGTGTGGGCATTTCATTGTCACATTGAACCCCATTTGCATATGGGAATGGGAGTTGTTTTCTCAGAAGGGGTTCGAAAAATTAAGGAGATACCTAGTGAGGCTTTGTCCTGTGGTTTGACACTCAAAATGTTCATGAAAAATAGCAAGTACTAAATTGGTTACAAGTCCAAATTTCTACCAAAACCTTGTTTTTTCTAACCTTTTCATAGAACTAGCATGATGTACGTGCGTTGCACGTAATATCAATTATATTATCAAAATTTTAATTTTGATTTTCTAAAAAATAATTTGAATCATTTTGTTATTTATATAAGTTTAATTTCTTATCATATTAGATGATTTATAAGAACTTATACAACATATTTTCAAAATTATTTCTTCAATTAAAATTCTAGCAATTGATTTTATGTTATATAATAAATTGTAATTAACATAATATATGGAAAAAATGAACTGAAACAAATTTTTTAAAAAATTATATATTCAAACATCACGTATAAGCTGTCATTACCACGTATAAGCTGTCATTTCAAATATCACCAAATTTGTATATTGAATTTATACAGTTTTCGTATGTATAATATTTTTTGAAATTGATACTAAAATCTTTAATTTTCTTATTATAGAAACTCTCCAAAAAAATTTAAGAGATTCATATTTTATGAGATTATTAACATATTGACATTCATAATTGTTGATATAAATTCTTATAATAAATTTATTAAACTCTTTGATTTCAATTCATTGTATCAAATAAAATAGTTATACACTATATGATACAAAGAAACTAATTGTTTATCAATTATGCAGCAAAATTTATATATTATTATAGTTAATTTTGGAATTGAAACTAAGAAAATATTTAATATGTTTTTGATTCTACTGTTTTTGAAAATCATGGTCGAGTTTAGCTTTAGACATTTAATGTATAAATCTTAATCAATCTTAGTAGTTGTTTCAAATATCACAAAATTTTGTGTATTGAATTTATAATTGTTTCGTATGTATATTATGATAGTGATTTTGGAATTGAAACGAAGAAATTTTTTACTCTGATTTGGTTCAACTATTCTTGAAAATCATTGTCTGGTTTAGCTTTAGACATTTAATGTCTAAATTTTAATCAATTTTAGTAGACGTTTCAAATATCAACAAATTTGTATATTTAATTAATAAATATTTCGTATGTATAATATTTTTTAAAAATGATACTAAAATCTTTAATTTTCTTATTATAGCCAAACTCTCCAAATTTTTCTAAGAGATTCATATTTTGTGAGATTGTTAACATATTAACATTCATAAATGTTGATATAAACTCTTCTAATAAATTTATTAAGACAAAAACTTGTATGAGACGGTCTCACGGGTCGTATTTGTGAGACGAATTTCTTATTTGGGTCATCCATGAAAAATTATTACTTTTTATGCTAAAAGTATTACTTTTTGCTGTGAATATGAGTAAGGTTGACCCGTCTCACGAATTAAGATCCGTGAGACGGTCTCACATAAGACACACTCATTTATTAAACTATTTGCGCTCAATTCTTTGTATAAAATAAAATAGTTATATACTATATGAGACAAAGAAACTAATTGCTTATCAATTATGAAGCAAAATTTATATATATTGTGGGGCCCCGAGTCCGATATCTAATACTAATAATTTTAAATGTATCAAACCAAACGATTTAGTAAATGCATAATTTCTGGTTCACAATCCACATAAACAACGTCAAAATAATTTAAAGGTCACAAATGTTTGAAATATAATTTTCAACATGTCAAACCAAAGTAGTGAACCAGAATAATCCAAACATCAACAAATAGCTCCTAAGGCCCGAGAATCCCACTCTAACTCGTATTTCCTCGCCTGGAACTGGACTCTGGCATCCCAAGCCTCGCCTCACCTACCGTCAAGCACATGAAAACTAGAGGTAGCCGACATGCCAGTGAGTATAAACCCAGTATGATACAATCAATAACATATGAGAATTAAAATTTCACACAGTTCATATAAATTCATAAAAATGCAATATAATGCAATGCATGATCAGAAGCTGTGGGCTATCAATAAATCTCAAGATCAAGTGAATCATCTGGTCATAGGGTACCCAAGGGAATAGAATCAACCAGCAACATCCACCGACTCAACCGCTCGGGGTAGAGTGCTGTGTTCTACAATCCCAGGACTATGGTGCGCCTACAGAGAGTGTTCAGGCCATAGCAGCGACCTCCGCATACACTATACCAACTCAACTATAGCCCCATACGTCCAACAAATCAGTCTATCAAGGCGACCTCCGCCATATCAAATCTGAATCAAAAAGTGGCTCAATATGCAATGCAATGATGCATTTCAATCTCATCAAGTCAATATCATGATAAGCTCATCTCAAAAGATCAATCATCAACAAATCACAAATAATTCATCAAGCCATCGAATTTTCAATTTAAAATAAAAATGATACTTTTACCTCGTATGTTACCGACCGTAACATACCTTTCAAATATTACCAAAGGAAGATCGAAATGTGTAGGTGAGACGTCTTGAACCTTTGAATTCTACTATAACTCAAGAACTCGGATCATTTATCAAAACAGAGCAATTTCTGTACAAAATTCATAATCAATTCAATATGGCTTCAAATCAATATCCGCAAATTAGATATTCAAGAAAACTCAAATTCCAACAATTGTGTAAAGAAGTAATCCGTATCATTTCTTAACCGTAATATGCCATAAAACATTCATTGAATCATTTTGTCAAACACGTGGCGTGCGTGCTAAAGAGTTAGCTCCTTTACTTCTCCCTTGGCTTCAATTCCATTTTAAATTCAAACCAACACAATTTCAACATCTCCAATATCTCAAATATCAACACAAACATCAATTCTAAACTTCATCCCATTTCCAAACTTGAATAAAAATATAATATACTTACACCATCTTGAAGATCTTGGAGAGAGGATCACAAATCTAACTTCATTTCATAATTTCCTTGAACAAATCTCCCATAGATTGAAGAAGAAATTAGAAGATGAAAGGAAAAATGAAGAACCCTAGCTCTAAACCGATGGAGTAGGAAAAAGGGAAGAGAAAATGATACAAAAATCATTCCCCAATCAAATATATAGCATCCAAACTCCAAAACATGTTTTTGAGTACGCTTCTGGGCGCCATGGCGCGTGATTTGGCGCTGGGGCGCGCACCATACTGAACAAACAACAAAATTCCAGCAATGGGCGCGCTACAACACGGGTTCTGGCGCAGGGGCGCGCGGTATTCTGCCCAAAACTCATTTTTAACTTCAGAATTTGCGAAAGTGGTAAACTACAAAGTTGTAGCTCTATGTCTTTTCTTGCAGCTCCCCAAATTTCAGGTCATTTGGAGGTCTTAGTAAAACATTATGCCCATTCTCCCAACATGTGTCATTGTAGGAACGACGATACGCACGACACACTTCGGGGCGCTTTTGGCTCGTCTTCCCTAATGATTTGAACGAAACTCAAAATAACAAAGTTATAGCCTTATGTCTTGTCTTTCTAATGAAAAAGGCCTCACATCAATTGGATCAATATACAAAACATTATGCTAAAAACCACAACTACTGTCACATTTTTCATACCGTTTCTGCACGTCCATTACCTATTTAGCTCAACTTCAACATTTGATTCCACTCATCCATTATCTATTCAATTCTATAACATTCATTACCATTCATACCATATCGTAAAGCCAAGAACCATCACAACTACTGCCATATTATATCAAAATCGGGCATTACAATTCCTCCCCTCTAAAAATAGATTTCGTCCTCGAAATCAATCATCTCTTTCAAGTCTAACATATAATAATCAATACTGAAATTAAAACCGAGAATAGAAGCGTACTTCATTTGAATAACTCTGGATATTTTTGTCTCATTTTATCTTCTAATTCCCAAGTCTCCTCCTCGACACCATGTCTGTTCCACTGTACTTTAACCAATGGTATCAATTTATTTCTGAGTTGTTTATCTTTTCTGTCTAGAATCTGAATCGGTCTCTCAATGTAGCTCAAATTCTGATCTAACTCAACCTCATCGGGTGGAAGTACATGAGAAGGATCTGGATGATATTTCCTCAACATGGACACATGAAAAACATCATGAACACCTGATAACGCAGGAGGAAGAGCTAATCTATAAGCCAAATCACCAACACGTTCCAAAATCTCATACGGACCTATGAATCTCGGTGATAATTTACCCTTCTTTCCAAATCTAACTGTACCACGAAAAGGAGATATTTTAAGAAAAACTCTGTCACCTTTCTCAAAAATCAGCGGTCTTCTCCTGATGTTTGCATACTTAGCCTGCCTATCCTGAGCACCTCGCATACGATTCTGAATCAATTTCACCTTCTCTGTCATATCTCTTATCATATCAGGTCCTACAATTGGTGCTTCAGATAAATTGTCCCAATACAAAGGAGATCGACACTTCCTGCCATATAATGCTTCAAATGGTGACATTCCAATGCTCACTTGATAACTGTTGTTATAAGAAAACTCGACAAGTGGTAACGAATCCTGCCAACCAATACCAAAATCCATCACTACAGCTCTCAGCATATCCTCTAATGTCTGAATAGTACGTTCTGACTGTCCGTCTGTCTGAGTATGATATGCTGTACTCAAATGCAAACGAGTACCAAGGGCCTCTTGTAAACTCTGCCAAAAATGAGAAGAAAATCTGGGATCACGATCTGATACAATTGACTTAGGAACACCATGCAATCTCAAAACTTCTCTGATGTACAATCTGGCCATCTGATCATGTCTATATGTCATCTGATAAGGAATGAGACATGAAGACTTAGTTAATCTGTCAACTATAACCCAAATAGCATCGCAACCCCTCGACGACCTCGGCAATTTCGTGACAAAGTCCATGGTGATATGATCCCACTTCCATTCTGGAACTTTAAGGCTATGCAAAAAACCACCTGGTCGCTTTCTTTCTGCTTTTACTTGTTGACAATTCAAACAACGAGATACAAATTCTGCTATGTCAGATTTCATTCTTTTCCACCAAAATTGTTTCTTCAAATCATTGTACATCTTTTTACTTCCAGGGTGTACACTAAACTTACTGCAATGAGCATCACGCAAAATCTGCATCCTCAACTCTGAAATATCAGGAACTACAATACGATCATTCACAAACAAAATACCCTCATTATTGACCTGAAATTCTGATTGATGTCCTGATTTGACAAGTTCAACTGATTTCATAATGCTTTGATCTAACTTTTGGGCCTCTCTAATTTTGACAAACAACTCGGGTTATGCCTGAATCATAAATACTCTTACAGGTTGAGTATCTACCACAAAATCCAAACCAGAAAGACAACATTCTTCTACTAAATCAGATACACTGCTAGTGATCAAGGACATATTACATACTTTTCTGCTCAAAGCATCGGCTGCTGCATTAGACTTTCCTGGATAATATTTTATTTCGCAATCATAGTCTTTCAACAAGTCTAACCAACGTCTCTATCTCATGTTCAGCTCCGCTTGTGAAAAGAGGTATTTCAAACTCTTATGATCAGTGAATATCTCAAATGTCTCACCATACAAGTAGTGACGCCAAATCTTTATGGCAAAAACCACTGCTGCTAATTCCAAGTCATGCAATGGATATCTAGACTCATGTGGCTTCAAATGTCGTGAAGCATAGGCAACAACACGGCCATGCTGCATTAAAACACAACCCAATCCCTGATGTGAAGCATCAGTGTGCACTGTAAATCCTCCTACACCTGATGGAATAGTCAGAACTGGAGCAATAGTTAATCTCTTCTTAAGTTCAACAAAACTAGCCTCACAAGCTTGTGACCAAATAAATGGTGCATTCTTTTGTGTCAGCTGGGTAATTGGCCTCGCAATCTGTGAGAATCCTTCAATAAATCTGCGATAATAGCCTGCCAAACCCATAAAACTACGTACCTCAGGAACTGATGTCGGTCTAGACCAATTGATGACTGCCTCCACTTTACTCGGATCAACTGATATACCTGCGCTTGAAATCACATGTCCAAGGAAAACCACTCTATCCAACCAAAACTCGCATTTCGATAATTTAGCATACAACTTTTCAGTTCTCAAAATCTGCAGTACAACTCTCAAGTGTTCGACATGCTCAATTTCAGATTTTGAATAAATAAGAATATCATCAATGAAGATCACAACAAACTGATCTATATACCGTTGAAACACACGGTTCATCAAATCCATAAATACCGCAGGTGCATTGGTCAACCCAAAAGGCATAACCAAAAATTCAAAATGCCCATACCTGGTACGAAAAGCAGTCTTAGGCACATCTGCCTCTCTAACTCTTAACTGATGATATCCGGATCTTAAATCAATCTTAGAATATACTGAAGAACCCTGCAACTGGTCAAAGAGATCATCAATCCTTGGCAAAGGATACTTATTCTTTACTGTGGCTTTATTCAACTGTCTATAATCGACACAAAGCCTCATAGACCCATCTTTCTTCTTCACGAATAAAACCGGAGCACCCCAAGGTGAAACACTTGGTCTTATATATCCTTTAGCCAATAAATCCTCAAGTTGTTCCTTTAGTTCCTTCAGTTCAATTGGCGCCATCCTATAAGGAGCTCTAGAAATAGGTTGTGTGCCTGGCATCAACTCAATGTTGAAATCAATCTCTCGGACAGGAGTAAATCCTGGAATCTCATCTGGAAATACATCTGAAAATTCACTAACAATTGGAATATCTGGAAATTTAGGTACTGACCTTGAAATATCAATTGCATAAACCAAGAAACATTCTGCTCCTTTCTGCAATAGACGAGTCATGGACAAAACAGATATCAAAAGAATCTTAGCTCGAGAACCCTTACCATAAAATATCCAGTGATCTGTCATATCAGGCTTAAACTTAACAACCTTCTGAAAACAATCTACAGTAGCCTTGTATCTTGTCAACATGTCAATACCAAGTATGCAGTCAAAATCAGACATCTCCAATATAATACAATCAAGCTCAATAACATTATTCTCATAGCGAAATTCACAACCACTTATCATTTCAGCTGACCTCATCACTTTGCCCAGTGGAGTAGAAATAGATAAGGTAGATGATAATGGTATAGAATGCAACGAATGCAATGTGACAAAGTGCTCAGATATGAAAGTATGTGATGCACCAGTATCCATCAAAACATAAGCAGGACAATTACCTGCAATGACATGATCTGGAGCATTATGTGCCTCATCCTCAATGAGTGCAAAAACTTGAGCCCGTTGTCTAGGTGGATATCCTGCCCTGTAGCCACCACTCTGTTTGTTCTGATCAGACCGGTTTGATTGTTGATAAGAATGAACTGTAGGGGTCTGACGATTCTGGTGAGGTGTTTGTCTCGATGATCCCCCACTCTGAGACATATCACTGCCACGGTTAGGACACACTCGAGCATAGTGTACCACCTTGTTACACAAGTGGCAAGTTCCCGAGATTCCTCTACACTGATCGGTATAATGTCTACCACCGCACTGACCACAAGTCGGGCCTGAATAACCAGTGCTCTGAACTGAACCAGACTGTCTCGATCCACTAGAACTCGAAAAATTACTTCCATGCCTCTTAAATTGTTTGCCTCTAGCCTTGAACTGCTCTCTTATGTTGTCACTGTTACCACCAGTATTACCCTGTCTGAACTGCTGTCGAAACGGTGGCTGTTGGGGTCTTTGTGAATATTGAGAACCTCTCTGCCTAATGATTCCAGTTTCAGCTCCCTTGGCTCGATCAAGAGCCTCAGCAAAAGTGTTAGGCCTTCCAGTATTAACCAGGGTAAATATATCAGGATTAAGACCATTTATGAAATGATCGGCCTTAGCTTCTTCATCGGATGCTACATGAGGAGCAAATCTCAGTAAATGCGAGAACTTAGCAACATAGTCCTCAATATTCAGATTTCCCTGCTTTAAATTTGTAAACTCGGCTCCCCTATCTTTCCTGTAAGAAGTAGGAAAGAAACGCTGATAAAATTCAGATTTAAAAATATCCCAGTTAACAATCGTACCTCGACCCTCTAAAGCTTTCTTTGTCATGATCCACCAACTCTTAGCAACATCTAATAACTGATGAACAACTAACTTGATTCTACGATCATCTGGATACTCAAGAGATTCAAATAATTGATCCATATTCTCCAACCAGTTCTCACACTCTAATGCATTCTCGGTACCATCGGTGGGTGCAAAGAATGAAATCTGGCTAACAGTATCTCCATCGGAGTCGGAGTTATATCCATCTGAGTATGAGTAGCACTGCCCTGATCTTGTGCCACTGGTATGTCCTGTCTAGGTCTACCACGACCTCTACCTCGAGTAGCCATGTCTGATATAAAATAGATAAAACACATATAAAATCACAATATCATAATCATCTCAATCTTGTATCAATCATCTCTGGCTCTTGAGACTCAACAATCTCAAAATCTCGAATAAAACTCAACAATATAATATCTCAATTTATATCATGTATTTCTCATCGTAGCACAATGAAAATGCTAACAAATATATGACATGATCAAACAATTCAAACTGACTCGATCTACCCTGTTCCCAAATATCTTACGCTCTGATACCACCTAATGTGGGGCCCCGAGTCCGATATCTAATACTAATAATTTTAAATGTATCAAACCAAACGATTTAGTAAATGCATAATTTCTGGTTCACAATCCACATAAACAACGTCAAAATAATTTAAATGTCATAAATGTTTGAAATATAATTTTCAACATGTCAAACCAAAGTAGTGAACCAGAATAATCCAAACATCAACAAATAGCTCCTAAGACCCGAGAATCCCACTCTAACTCGTATCTCCTCGCCTGGAACTGGACTCTGGCATCCCAAGCCTCGCCTCACCTACCGTCAAGCACATGAAAACTAGAGGTAGCCGACATGCCAGTGAGTATAAACCCAGTATGATACAATCAATAACATATGAGAATTAAAATTTCACACAGTTCATATAAATTCATAAAAATGCAATATAATGCAATGCATGATCATAAGCTGTGGGCTATCAATAAATCTCAAGATCAAGTGAATCATCTGGTCATAGGGTACCCAAGGGAATAGAATCACCCAGCAACATCCACCGACTCAACCGCTCGGGGTAGAGTGCTGTGTTCTACAATCCCAGGACTATGGTGCGCCTACAGAGAGTGTTCAGGCCATAGCAGCGACCTCCGCATACACTATAACAACTCAACTATAGCCCCATACGTCCAACAAATCAGTCTATCAAGGCGACCTCCGCCATATCAAATCTGAATCAAAAAGTGGCTCAATATGCAATGCAATGATGCATTTCAATCTCATCAAGTCAATATCATGATAAGCTCATCTCAAAAGATCAATCATCAACAAATCACAAATAATTCATCAAGCCATCGAATTTTCAATTTAAAATAAAAATGATACTTTTACCTCGTATGTTACCGACCGTAACATATCTTTCAAATATTACCAAAGGAAGATCGAAATGTGTAGGTGAGAAGTCTTGAACCTTTGAATTCTACTATAACTCAAGAACTCGGATCATTTATCAAAACAGAGCAATTTCTGTACAAAATTCATAATCAATTCAATATGGCTTCAAATCAATATCCGCAAATTAGATATTCAAGAAAACTCAAATTCCAACAATTGTGTAAAGAAGTAATCAGTATCATTTCTTAACCGTAATATGCCATAAAACATTCATTGAATCATTTTGTCAAACACGTGGCGTGCGTGCTAAAGAGTTAGCTCCTTTACTTCTCCCTTGGCTTCAATTCCATTTTAAATTCAAACCAACACAATTTCAACATCTCCAATATCTCAAATATCAATACAAACATCAATTCTAAACTTCATCTCATTTCCAAACTTGAATAAAAATATAACATACTTACACCATCTTGAAGATCTTGGAGAGAGGATCAAAAATCTAACTTCATTTCATAATTTCCTTGAACAAATCTCCCATAGATTGAAGAAGAAATTAGAAGATGAAAGGAAAAATGAAGAACCTTAGCTCTAAACCGATGGAGTAGGAAAAAGGGAAGAGAAAATGATACAAAAATCATTCCCCAATCAAATATATAGCATCCAAACCCCAAAACACGTTTTTGAGTACGCTTCTGGGCGCCATGACGCGTGATTTGGCGCTGGGGCGCGCACCATACTGAACAAACAACAAAATTCCAGCAATGGGCGCGCTACAACACGGGTTCTGGCGCAGGGGCGCGCGGTATTCTGCCCAAAACTCATTTTTAACTTCAGAATTTGCGAAAGTGGTAAACTACAAAGTTGTAGCTCTATGTCTTTTCTTGCAGCTCCCCAAATTTCAGGTCATTTGGAGGTCTAAGTAAAACGTTATGTCCATTCTCCCAACATGTGTCATTGTAGGAACGACGATACGCACGACACACTTCGGGGCGCTTTTGGCTCGTCTTCCCTAATGATTTGAACGAAACTCAAAATAACAAAGTTATAGCCTTATGTCTTGTCTTTCTAATGAAAAAGGCCTCACATCAATTGGATCAATATACAAAACATTATGCTAAAAACCATAACTATTGTCACATTTTTCATACCGTTTCTGCACGTCCATTACCTATTTAGCTCAACTTCAACCTTTGATTCCACTCATCCATTATCTATTCAATTCTATAACATTCATTACCATTCATACCATATCGTAAAGCCAAGAACCATCACAACTACTGCCATATTATATCAAAATCGGGCATTACATATATTATGATAGCTGATTTTGGAATTGAAACTAAGAAAATATTTACTCTGATTTTGGTTCTACTGTTCTTGAAAATCATGGTCGGGTGTAGGTGTTTCAAATATCACCAAATTTTGTGTATTGGAGTTATAAATTTTTCGTATGTATAATATTTTATAAAAATGCAACTAAATTTTTTAATTTTCTTATTATAGCCAAACTCTCAAAACTTTTCTAAGATATTCATATTTTATGAGATTGTTAACATATTGACATTCATAATTGTTGATATACATTCTTATTATAAATTTATTAAACTCTTTATTTTCAATTATTTGTTAAAAAACCAATAAAATATGTTAGTATTAAACAGCATATATCATATTATTTTATATCTATCATGTTATTATACTATTAAACATATAATTAATTTTGTTCTGCAACAATCAATGAATAGGGTAATGATAATTTATTAGCATTTATTAGAATTTTATATATATAAGTGATAATTGTTAGAATTGTGCATATATATTTAAGGGCATTTGTGTCTTTTCACAATCGGAAAAAACATCAATTATCCACACTTTTATAGGTATATAGAATATAGATATAGATTTATATATATAAGTGATAATTGTTAGAATTGTGCATATACATATTTAAGGGCATTTGTGTCTTTTCACAATCGGAAAACACATCAATTATCCACACTTTTATAGATACTAGCATGATGTACGTACGTTGCACGTAATATCAATTATATTATCAAAATTTTAATTTTGATTTTCTAAAAAATAATTTGAATCATTTTGTTATTTATATAAGCTTAATTTCCTATCATATTAGATGATTTATAAGAACTTATATAACATATTTTCGAAATTATTTCTTCAATTAAAATTCTAACAATTGATTTTATGTTATATGATAAATTGTAATTAACATAATATATGGAAAAAATGAACTGAAACAAATTTTTAAAAAAATTATATATTCAAACACCACGTATAAGCTGTCACTACCACGTATAAGCTGTCATTTCAAATATCACCAAATCTGTATATTGAATTTATACATTTTTCGTATGTATAATATTTTTTGAAATTGATACTAAATTCATTAATTTTCTTATTATAACAACTCTCCAAAAAAATTTAATAGATTCATATTTTATGAGATTATTAACATATTGACATTCATAATTGTTGATATAAATTCTTATAATAAATTTATTAAACTCTTTGATTTCAATTCATTGTATCAAATAAAATAGTTATACACTATATGATACAAAGAAACTAATTGTTTATCAATTATGCAGCAAAATTTATATATTATTATAGTTGATTTTGGAATTGAAACTAAGAAAATATTTACTTTGATTTTGATTCTACTGTTTTTGAAAATCATGGTCGAGTTTAGCTTTAGACATTTAATGTATAAATCTTAATCAATCTTAGTAGATGTTTCAAATATCACAAAATTTTGTGTATTGAATTTATAATTGTTTCTTATGCATATATATTATGATAGTTGATTTTGGAATTTAAACGAAGAAATTTTTTACTCTGATTTTGGTTCAACTATTCTTGAAAATCATTGTCTGGTTTAGCTTTAGACATTTAATGTCTAAATTTTAATCAATTTTAGTAGATGTTTCAAATATCACCAAATTTGTATATTGAATTTATAAAGATTTTGATTGTACTATTCTTGAAAATCATGGTATGGTTTAGCTTTAGACATTTAATGTCTAAATCTTAATCAATTTTAGTAGATGTTTCAAATATCACAAAATTTGTATATTGAATTTATAAATTTTTCGTATGTATAATATTTTATAAAAGTGCTACTAAATTTTTTAATTTTCTTATTTTAGCCAAACTCTCGAAATTTTTCTAAGAGATTCATGTTTTATAAGATTGTTAACATATTGACATTCATAATTGTTTATATACATTCTTATTATAAATTTATTAAACTCTTTATTTTCAATTATTTGTTAAAAACCCAATAAAATATGTTAGTATTAAACATCATATTATCATATTATTTTATATCTATCATGTTATTATACTATTAAATATATAATTAATTTTGTTCTACAACAATCAATGAATAGGGTAATGATAATTTATTAGCATTTATTAGAATTTTACATATAAAAACCAATAAAATATGTTAGTATTAAACATCATATTATCATATTATTTTATATCTATCATGTTATTATACTATTAAACATATAATTAATTTTGTTCTACAACAATCAATGAATAGGGTAATGATAATTTATTAGCATTTATTAGAATTTTATATATATAAGTGATAATTGTTAGAATTGTGCATTTTTTAAGGAGGACATTTGTGTCTTTTCACAATCGAAAAACACATCAATTATCCACACTTTTATAGGTGTGTGTATATATATATATATATATATATATATATATATATATATATATATATATATATAGACATTCATAATTGTTTATATACATTCTTATTATAAAATTATTAAACTCTTTATTTTCAATTATTTGTTAAAAAACCAATAAAATATGTTAGTATTAAACATCATATTATCATATTATTTTATATCTATCATGTTATTATACTATTAAACATATAATTAATTTTGTTCTATAACAATCAATGAATAGGGTAATGATAATTTATTAGCATTTATTAGAATTTTATATATATAAGTGATAATTGTTAAAATTGTGCATATATATCTTTAAGGAGGGCATTTGTGTCTTTTCACAATCGAAAAACACATCAATTTTTATACATATAATTTTGTTCTACAACAATCAATGAATAGGGTAATGATAATTTATTAGCATTTATTAGATTTTTATATATATAAGTGATAATTGTTAGAATTGTGCATTTTTTAAGGAGGGCATTTGTGTCTTTTCACAATCGGAAAACACATCAATTATCCACACTTTTATAGGAATATAGATAGATATAGATTAATCAGGGTTTTAATTTTTGGAAATTGTTGAATAAATCAAAGTTGTGAAGTTTGAACCATACAATCTTGGTATTTATGTGTGTATTGTGAAAAATAATTCCATAAATTAATAAATTAAATATGCAATCTGAATGGTAGGAGTGAAGCCAAATTATCATGCCCTTGCCAAGTGACAAATTCATATAATAATCAGCAAGCACACATGGATCGGGTCAAATAGTCTCACGGATAAAATTCGTGAGATCGTCTCATAAGATATATATACTCATCATTAAATACATTAATTACTTTCAATATTTTTTTCTTATATTATTAAAAAATTCATTAAATAAGGCTAGAATAGGAACTTTTAATTTTTCTAAAATTTACCTTTCCAATAACTTAATTAATTTGTGTGAAATACACATAAACCTAAACAGATATGATGTTTGGCTTTATGAAAGGTCAAATGATCTTTAATATTCTGAAAAAACGTTAAATAACCTTGAGTTTTTAAAATGTTCAAATAACACATTCTGCTCTTCTAAAACTTCAAATGATCTTTGATTTTCTGAAAGGTCAACTAACATTTTCTGAAAGATCAAATAACATTTGATTTTCTGAAATGTATTTGACATTTAATTTGACAGGTAAGTTTTTTTCATATATATATATATATATATATATATATATATATATATATATATATATATATATATATATATGCATATTCTCCTTATTTTCAAAGGAATATATAACTTGAAAGAACTTTCAGAATTTTCTTCTTCTCGCGACTTCTGTCACTGCTATTTCTTCTAAATCGTGATAAATTTCAAGTATTGTTCAGTTCGCTTTTATCATATTTTATGATAAATTGTTGCAGATATCACCGTTGTTTCCTTGGAAACAATCGTCCACAATAAACATCGGAGCACCGTATGAGAATATGAATATATTTTAAGGAAACTGTAACATATTACATATCTCCTTTTGGTTTCGTTTTCTTTTAACTTTATATATACATGATCAGTATGTATTGTTTCAAATATTATATAAAAATCTAATTTATTTTATTATTAATTGTATTGTAATTTACAATTATGACACGAGTTCATCTTAATCATATTTTGAATATTATCCCCATTTCCTTCAACATATATATATATATATATATATATATATATATATATATATATATATATATATATATATATATATATATATATATATATATATATTGATGCGATCCTTGTGATGGACGAGCCGGGTCGGGAGCTCCACAGGATCTGCTATCAATATAATGATGGGAATAAGAGCAATGAGATATATCTCCGTAATATGGCTTCAGCTGTAACCTGCACACAATGAAAGGAACTCGTGAATGGGCGCCGGAGGGGTGTCCGGCGTGGCCACTCCGATGCTTAAGTCAGCAGGGTACTCAAGCAAGAAACCAATGTAGCCAAGTAATGGCTGTATGATTGGTGTAAATGAATGAATGAATGTAAATGTAAAGAGAGAATCTGATATTTATAGTAGAAAAAGTAATGATGACCTCGTTCTCCGTGCTACCTAGCTACTAATTATAGTAGGACGGCTGAGCACACCCTATATTCTGACATGTCAACTCATCGGCACGGTGTCAGAGATGGGACAGTCGCCCACATCCTATTCTGCTAGTATACTCGAGTGCGGTGCTCATATCGAGGTGGCCGGGTAGAATGCCTCCCTGGAGATTTATACAAGAGCCCGGGCCTATGACTGCCCGGAGAGTAGAGCATGGGCTTGCACCTGCCCGGCTCCAGAAGAATCCACCTGCAGACTTACTCGGATTTGGGAATCCATTTGATATTCCGGGTCATCCATGACCCGGGCTCTTACAAGGGTATCATCACACATCCCTTAAATAGTCGGGCTAGAGTCATACTCGCTGTCCCGATCAGTCATGCTTGGATTCCCAAAGAGACAATCAATTTTGTTCTATAAAAGCATCGGGGGCTTCATGTCTCCCAAAAATGAGATGAAATGCCGGAGTCTCGTGTCTCATGGACTTGAGATAAGATGCCGGGGCCTTGTGCCTCCCGGTCTTTGCATAAGATGACAGGGCCTCATATCTCCCGGACTTAGGAATGGTCGAGGTACGGAGCTCCGAGCCAGGTTTGAGAACCCTGGGCTTATAAATAACCAAGGCGCGGAGCCTTGGGCCGGGGAGCATGTCCCGAGACTTGGGAATGGTCGAGGTGCGGAGCCCCGAGCCAGGTTTGAGAACCCTGGGCTTATAAATAACCAAGGCGCGGAGCCTGGGCTTCATGAATGGTCGAGGTACGGAGCTCCGAGCCAGGTTTGAGAACCCTGGGCTTATAAATAACCAAGGCGCGGAGCCTTGGGCCGGGGAGCATGTCCCGAGACTTGGGAATGGTCGAGGTGCGGAGCCCCGAGCCAGGTTTGAGAACCCTGGGCTTATAAATAACCAAGGCGCGGAGCCTGGGCTTCATGAATGGTCGAGGTACGGAGCTCCGAGCCAGGTTTGAGAACCCTGGGCTTATAAATAACCAAGGCGCGGAGCCTTGGGCCGGGGAGCATGTCCCGAGACTTGGGAATGGTCGAGGTGCGGAGCCCCGAGCCAGGTTTGAGAACCCTGGGCTTATAAATAACCAAGGCGCGGAGCCTGGGCTTCATGAATGGTCGAGGTACGGAGCCCCGAGCCAGGGTACGGATCCCTGGACTTAATAGATAACCAGGGTGCGGAGCCCTGGCCTTCATAAATGGTCGAGGTACGGAGCCCCGAGCCAGGTTTGAGAACCCTGGGCTTATAAATAACCAAGGCACGGAGCCTTGGGCCGGGGAGCATGTCCCGAGACTTGGGAATGGTCGAGGTGCGGAGCCCCGAGCCAGGTTTGAGAACCATGGGCTTATAAATAACCAAGGCGCGGAGCCTGGGCTTCATGAATGGTCGAGGTACGGAGCTCCGAGCCAGGTTTGAGAACCCTGGGCTTATAAATAACCAAGGCGCGGAGCCTTGGGCCGGGGAGCATGTCCCGAGACTTGGGAATGGTCGAGGTGCGGAGCCCCGAGCCAGGTTTGAGAACCCTGGGCTTATAAATAACCAAGGCGCGGAGCCTGGGCTTCATGAATGGTCGAGGTACGGAGCCCCGAGCCAGGGTACGGATCCCTGGACTTAATAGATAACCAGGGTGCGGAGCCCTGGCCTTCATAAATGGTCGAGGTACGGAGCCCCGAGCCAGGTTTGAGAACCCTGGGCTTATAAATAACCAAGGCACGGAGCCTTGGGCCGGGGAGCATGTCCCGAGACTTGGGAATGGTCGAGGTGCGGAGCCCCGAGCCAGGTTTGAGAACCCTGGGCTTATAAATAACCAAGGCGCGGAGCCTGGGCTTCATGAATGGTCGAGGTACGGAGCTCCGAGCCAGGTTTGAGAACCCTGGGCTTATAAATAACCAAGGCGCGGAGCCTTGGGCCGGGGAGCATGTCCCGAGACTTGGGAATGGTCGAGGTGCGGAGCCCCGAGCCAGGTTTGAGAACCCTGGGCTTATAAATAACCAAGGCGCGGAGCCTGGGCTTCATGAATGGTCGAGGTACGGAGCTCCGAGCCAGGTTTGAGAACCCTGGGCTTATAAATAACCAAGGCGCGGAGCCTTGGGCCGGGGAGCATGTCCCGAGACTTGGGAATGGTCGAGGTGCGGAGCCCCGAGCCAGGTTTGAGAACCCTGGGCTTATAAATAACCAAGGCGCGGAGCCTGGGCTTCATGAATGGTCGAGGTACGGAGCCCCGAGCCAGGGTACGGATCCCTAGACTTAATAGATAACCAGGGTGCGGAGCCCTGGCCTTCATAAATGGTCGAGGTACGGAGCCCCGAGCCAAGGTACGGATCCCTGGACTTAATAAATAACCAGGGTGCGGAGCCCTGGCCTTCATCAATGGTCGAGGTACGAAGCCCCGAGCCAGGTTTGAGAACCCTGGGCTTATAAATAACCAAGGCGCGGAGCCTGGGCTTCATGAATGGTCGAGGTACGGAGCCCCGAGCCAGGGTACGGATCCCTGGACTTAATAGATAACCAGGGTGCGGAGCCCTGGCCTTCATAAATGGTCGAGGTACGGAGCCCCGAGCCAGGGTACGGATCCCTGGACTTAATATAATATGCCGAGGCCTCATACCTCCCAGACTTAAGATATAGTGCCGGATGCCGGGGCCTCATACCTCCCGGGCTCTGAATATGAGTGCCGGGTCCTCCTATCTCCTGGACTTAAAAGATTTTGTTTCTCCTGCTATATTAGTTTTATTAAAAACCAAATCACTAACCTGGAAATACTGAATCCGAATTCATTTTCGGTAGAGTGAAATTCTCTAGTTGAGCTAGACTACAGCTGTATGCTACTGAGTACATAGCAAATACTCTTCCACGTCAATCCGGAATAGCTGCTGAGCTTCGAGTGTGGTGCTGATCAAGGTCGGACTTGCTTCGAATGGAAACCATATCTACGTCTTGAGCTCAAGTTCCCACAGACGACGCCAATGATGTGATCCTTGTGATGGATGAGCCGGGTCGGGAGCTCCACAGGATCTGCTATCAATATAATGATGGGAATAAGAGCAATGAGATATATCTCCGTAATATGGCTTCAGCTGTAACCTGCACACAATGAAAGGAACTCGTGAATGGGCGCCGGAGGGGTGTCCGGCGTGGCCACTCCGATGCTTAAGTCAGCAGGGTACTCAAGCAAGAAACCAATGTAGCCAAGTAATGGCTGTATGATTGGTGTAAATGAATGAATGAATGTAAATGTAAAGAGAGAACCTGATATTTATAGTAGAAAAAGTAATGATGACCTCGTTCTCCGTGCTACCTAGCTACTAATTATAGTAGGACGGCTGAGCACACCCTATATTCTGACATGTCAACTCATCGGCACGGTGTCAGAGATGGGACAGTCGCCCACATCCTATTCTGCTAGTATACTCGAGTGCGGTGCTCATATCGAGGTGGCCGGGTAGAATGCCTCCCTGGAGATTTATACAAGAGCCCGGGCCTATGACTGCCCGGAGAGTAGAGCATGGACTTGCACCTGCCCGGCTCCAGAAGAATCCACCTGCAGACTTACTCGAATTTGGGAATCCATTTGATATTCCGGGTCATCCATGACCCGGGCTCTTACAAGGGTATCATATATATATATATATATATATATATATATATGCCAGATGTTAGCGAGAAAGATGTGTATTAAGTATTCATGATCGTCTTTTATGTATGCCAGATGTTAGCGAGAAAGATGTGTATTAAGTATTCATGATCGTCTTTCATTTTTCAGGAATCTTTTGGACGAATCAAACAATTCTTCTTTCTAACAACCCAGGCATGTCCGGACCCTCAAACAACCAACACACGAGAGAAACAACGTTTGCTGGTAAAAAAAAGATACATTTTAAGGGCTTCAAACAACAAACGTACCGCACCATTCTCGTGAACCAAAAACCCTATATATATCAAACCTTGCAAGTCCATGCAATAATCTCTATTTTACTAGCTACTCAATTTCATTCATCGCCTGAAGAAGCAAACGTAAACTACGAAATCCCCATACTTATAAAACGCGGTTCCATCGACAATATAATCATATACTTAAACATGGGATGTTCGAGCTCAAACTCATCGCATGCACGAGGGCTGATCGTCATGCTCATTGTGTTAGCTTTCACTATGGAGTTAGTGCATCGCGTTGAAGGCCAGAATATTTTACGAGTCGGGCAGTGCATGGTAGGATGTGGGCAGAGAACAGTTGCTTGTTCCATCAATTGTTTGATAAGAGGTGGGGGATTGTTAAGGGCTATTCCTTGCTTCCAAGATTGCGGTTCGGACGATGTTGGATGTATCACCACTTGCCTCGGCCCTCAGTTCCGCCCAAAAGTTGAATGTCATTGATTTTTATAGGCTTTGCTTTCTCGATTAAGTCACACATGCATGCATGCAGATATATCTAGCTACCTGTAATTTATTTCAGTTATAAGAATGATTAATTATTAGTTTGTCTTGTGTATTGTGGGTGGAAATGTAATTTGGTCGTGTTATTAAATAAGACCAAGCATACATATATATATATATTTGGATTTTGATTTTAAGGCTTTGCCTGCGCACCATTTTTGTGTTTGTAATAATTATACAGGTACATAACTTTATTTTATTTATATATACGTGTACCTCCTATGCTGACGAATTAAAATTCTTAATTTGCGCCAATTTATGTAGCATTTGTGGATTTTTGTATGTTACACCCTGAGCGTATAATCTCCCCTATATGGAAAAAATGATTTTTTAGTCTATTAACTTTTTTTGATTTTGGTTTTTGTTTTATAAAATTTTCGAATTTTGATTTTGGTACACTACTTTTAATTTTTGATTATTTTAGTCCAATTGTTGATGCAGTATTTGACAAGTCGGCAATTTTCGATGTCACGTCAGTATTTTTTTATTTCACGTCAGTACACGTCATCATTTTATAATGTCACGTCAGCAATTGGACCAAATAACCGAAAATTAAAAGTTTGTGTGCGAAAACCAAACTCTGAAAATTTTGTGGACCAAACCCAAAATTGATTAAAATAGTGGAACAAAAAAACTATTTTTCCTAAATATATGTGTGTATAGCAAAAAATGCTACACAAAATGAATTAGATGATTTAGTTCCGAGTACATCATATGGCGTAGAGCTTTCAAACAAACCCAATTTGAGTGTCAAAATATTTGACTGAGTAGTAACTAATCATGTAATTTTTTCTCTTTGCGATTGTAATCCCATATTTTATCAAATTTCAATCACACTCCATTATCTTTGTTTTGTTTTGTTTTGTTTTGTTTTGTTTTTTTTTTTTGGAATTTTAGTCATTTTCTCGATTTGGTGGTGATGTAAAACTGACGTGTGTAAGTGTCACGTCAGCACTCCGGATGAAAAATGAAAAAAATTACAAAAAACTGGGAGAACTAAAATTGAAATTTGGAACAATAGAAGGTTAAAATTGCAAAGAGACAAAATTGCATGACCAAAAATACCATTTTCCAATTTTTATTTTTAAAATTTCTTACCAAAAGAGTGTGAGTCATGTTAAATGTTATAAGATAATATATGGTAGCCAAAACAATTAATTACTTTTTTATGAAGATAGATCCTGCAACCGCTATCATTCGATACGTATTGAGTAAAACTCGGCTAGTACAGTAGACTTCAAATCAAGCGTCAATTAAATCAGACTAGGAAAACCATGTGTGATAGACTCGTTCGAAAAAAATGTTGTTAGAAGATAATCGAACTCATAACTATTAGTTAAATGTTCACGTATTCTCGCAACTTGAACACATAAATAATTTCATATTATAATTAAAATAGTTGATTTGTGTGCTATTATTTTTAGAAGATTCCCGTCATAAGAGTTCAACCAAATAAATTTTTCTAACACTCAGCGCAACAAGATTACATGTGTGCAATGTGCGTGCATAATTTTGCACATATACAACACTGAAAAAATTCTAGCTTATCGAAATCATGGAAAACTATTTTTTCCAGAAAATTTTAATTATCAAACTAGCTCCGATATCGTTAACACTTTATGACACATTTTTCAAAGGAAAAAGAGAATTTAAACGGCATTGTAACACCATAACGAGCAAGCTAGCCATTGCCATGGCAGATGCTACACTTCTCCTTCCTCCTCCGGCGGAGGCAATTCATTCAGATCGAAATCACGAACAACCTTGTTTTGGTTCTCTACAGGTGGTGGCGGCGACCCTTTGCAATGCCGCACGTGAGGCCCAAGGGCCTGTCGCGAAGAGAAGATTCTCCCGCACCTCAGGCACGACTGAGGAGTAGCAGGAGGACGACAGCGCTGGGTGTTGGTCCCACGTGCAGAATTTGAGATAGTAAAAACCCGAAAATAAAGAATAAACTGGACACTGAGATTTACGTGGAAAACCCCTAAAAATTATTAGGGTAAAAACCACGGGCAAGATGAAAAGATTTCCACTATAATATTTTGTGGTGTACAACTCACTCACTGTGTTTCCAAAGAGAACACACACTCTCTTAATACAGGAGAACAAAACATCTCACAAATATTATAGAACTAAGCACTCAAATGCTTATAAGATGAGAGAAAACTCGAAGAAGGGATGATTTCAGAATGAAGAGGGGAGCTCTATTTATAGAGCCTCCTGTAAATGTGAACACGCGTTAAAAACGCGTAAAACAATTCTGTTTCAAATTTTCCTTCGCATTTGAGCAGCCCACGTTTATTATTTTTTTTTATAAACATTTCTTGGCCCCATCTCATTAAAACTCTTGTCTCTTTGTCGACATTTCTCCCACTTGGAGATTTGATTGAGAATCAAACACATCTCCACACATCCTTTCAATCTTGCCATTCCATGCTGCTTACGTTTCTGCTAGACCACTTGAGGATCTACACCACTTAAACTTATCAGTGTTCACTGGCTTGGTCAGAAAATCAGCTATGTTTTCTTTCGTATGAATTTTCTGCATATCCACACTTCCTTCTTCTACTACTTCTCGCACGAAATGAAATTGTACTCCAATGTGTTTCGTCCTGGAATGAAATGCTGGATTCCTTGCGATGTGCAAGGCACTCTGACTGTCACAAAACAAAGGAACATTCTCTTGTTTGTGCCCGATCTCATCCAACAACCTTTTAATCCATATTGCCTCCTTGCAAGCCTGAGTAGCTGCCATGTATTCTGCCTCTGTTGTAGATAACGCCACAACTGTCTGTAGTTTTGAAACCCAGCTTACTGCTCCTCCTGCAAGTGTAAACACATAACCAGTAGTAGATTTCCTCTTATCAGGATCACCTGCATAATCTGAATCGACATAGCCCTTGAGTGTAAAATCCGATCCTCCATAACATAATGCAGCATTCGAGGTACCCTTAATGTATCTAAGGATCCTCTTAACAGTGCTCCAATGCTCTCGTCCAGGATTCGCCATATACCGACTAACTGCTCCCACTGCTTGAGCAATGTCCGGTCTTGTACAGATCATAGCGAACATCAAACTTCCCACTGCTGATGCATACGGTACTCGAGACATCTCCATCCTCTCTGCTTCACTTCTAGGACACATCTCGGAGGATAACTTGAAGTTAACAGGAAGAGGGGTCGAAATTGGCTTACTATCTTGCATGTTGAAGCGTTGCAAGACTTTCTTCAAATAATTTTTCTGGGAAAGCCAAATCTTTCTGTTACTTCTGTCTCGGTGAACTTGCATCCCTAGAATCTTGTTTGCTGGTCCCAAGTCCTTCATATCAAATTCCCTAGCCAACTGTGCCTTCAATCCTTGGACCTGATCTTTGTTGGGGCCTGCTACCAACATGTCGTCCACATACAACAGCAAAATGATATAATCATCACCAGACCTCTTGAAATACGTACAAGGGTCTGCACTCAATCTGTTATATCCAAGGCTCATGATATAGGAATCAAATCTCTTGTACCAACACCTCGGCGCCTGTTTGAGACCGTACAGAGATTTCTTCAACCTGCAAACCAAGTTCTCTTTGCCTTTTTCCGCAAAACCTTCTGGCTGGAGCATATAGATTTCTTCTTCAAGATCTCCATGAAGAAATGCCGTTTTCACATCTAGCTGTTCTAGATGTAGGTCAAACACCGCACACAATGCCAGCACCACTCTGACTGTTGTAAGCCGAATCACAGGAGAAAATATCTCATTGAAGTCAATGCCTTCTTTCTGAGCATACCCTTTTACCACCAATCTAGCACGATATCGCTCCACTTGGTTATTGCCATCACGCTTGATCTTATTGACCCATCTGTTTCCAATGGCTTTCCTCCCTCGTGGTAGTGTAACAAGATCCCAAGTTTTATTCCTGTCTAAAGCCTCCAACTCTTCTTGCATTGCTATCATCCATAAGTATACATCCGAACTTTGAGTAGCCTCGTGGAAACTCGATGGCTCACCATCCTCTGATAATAGACAATATACAATGTTGCTTTCAGTGACATAATCTGAAAGCCAACCTGGTGGTCTTCTGTCTCGAGTTGACTGCCTCACATTGGAAACTTCAGACTCAACATGTTCTTGTTCTTCGTACTCTGGTACTGCTTCACAAGAAACTTGACATTCGTCTGTCTTATTCTCCACCTGAAATATAGTAGTTTCTGAATTCAGTGTGCCTTTGTCTCCCTTTACTTTATCTTCCTCGAAGATAACATCCCTGCTGATGACAAGCTTGTGAACAGTAGGATCCCACAAGCGAAACCCCTTTACTCCATCAGCATAACCCAAGAAGATACATTTTCTGGATTTCGAATCCAACTTTGATCTTTCTTGCTCATTGTACAGAACGTACACCGGACTTCCAAATGTATGCAAATGAGAATAATCTGTCGGCTTCCCGGTCCACATCTCCATCGGAGTCTTCAGATCAATCGCCACTGAAGGAGAACGATTGATAATATAACAAGCGGTTTTGACTGCTTCTGCCCAAAATGACTTTTCTAGACCTGTAGTCCTCAACATAGCTCTTGTTCTGTCCAACAAGGTCCTGTTCATCCGCTCCGCCACTCCATTCTGTTGAGGTGTGTAAGCCGTCGTGAACTGTCTCTTGATGCCCTCATGTTGACAAAATGCATCAAACTCGTCACTGGTATATTCTCCTCCATTGTCAGTCCTCAAACACTTGATTTTCTTTTCAGAATCAAGTTCAACCCGCGCTTTGAAATCTTTGAAAACTTGGAAAACATCTGATTTCTTCTTGATTGGATACACCCAACATCTCCTAGAGAAATCATCAATGAACGAGACAAAATATCTCGCTCCTCCTAGGGATACAACCGGTGCTTGCCAAACATCCGAATGAATCAGCTCCAATATGCTTTTGCTCCTGGCAGTAGAAGTGCCAAACTTTAATCTGTGTTGTTTACTGGTAACACAATGCTCACAAAAGGGTAGTGACACTTTTGTAAGTCCCGGCAGCAGCTTCCGTTCTGAGAGAATTTTCAACCCCCGTTCTGACATATGCCCGAGCTTTCTATGCCATAACACTGTTAATTCTTCTCCTGAACCAATTGATGCAACAGCTAGTTCTGCCTCTTTGTGTGTTTCTCCCAAAAGTACATACAGATTTGCAGCAACTTTTTCCGCCTTCATAACCACAAGCGCGCCTTTCACTATTTTCATGATCCCGTTCTCGATCCGAGTTTTGCACCCGATGTCATCCAATTGCCCCAAGGACAAAAGATTTTTCGTCAGTCCTTTCACATGTCGTACCTCCTGTATGGTGCGAATGGTGCCATCAAACATTTTAATTTTGATAGTACCGACCCCAGCGATTTCCAAGGCATGATCATTTCCCATAAATACAGATCCACCTGAGATTGGTTCATAATGATCAAACCATTCTCTCCGAGACGTCATATGCCACGTAGCTCCTGAATCCATTATCTGTAGTATCCCGATGCCTAAATTGAGTAATTATTGGATTAATTATATTCTGCGAGTTCGGTATTGAACTGGTCGCGTCCGACGACAGTAGCCGAGATCCGCAGTTTTCTGGGATTGGCTGGGTATTATCGCCGCTTCATTGTCAACTTCTCTCAGATTGCTAAGCCACTTACTCAGCTCACTCGGAAAGATGTTTCATTTGAGTGGACATCAGAGTGCGAAGAGAGTTTCTTGGAGCTTCGCAGACGGTTGACATCTGCGCCTGTTTTGGCCTTACCGGCTGGATCTGGTGGTTTTAGTGTTTACACCGACGCCTCTTTGCAGGGTCTAGGGTGTGTTTTGATGCAGAATGAGCATGTGATTGCTTATGCGTCGAGGCAGTTGAAGCCTCATGAGGAGAACTATCCTGTTCATGATCTGGAATTAGCAGCGATCGTTTTTGCTTTGAAAATCTGGCGCCATTATCTGTATGGTGAGCGATTTGAGATTTTCACCGATCATAAGAGTTTGAAGTATCTGTTCACTCAGGCAGAGTTGAACATGCGTCAGCGTCGCTGGATGGATCTACTCAAGGATTATGATTGTGAGATCAAGTATCATCCAGGATCTGCGAATCTCACGGCTGATGCTCTTAGTCGCAAGGTGAGATTGTCTGCTCTTCAGACTTGTGCTGTATCTGGGATTATTCAGGATTTCTGTTCGATGGGATTCAATTATAAGCATCGGAAGGGATCAGAGAGTATCCGTGTGGCTACTATTTTGTCTGAACCAGTGTTGTACTCTCGGATTAGAGATGCTCAGATGTCTGATTCTAAGGTTCAGAAATTAGCTCGGTTGGCTGATGGAGATAATACTTCTGGTTTCCACTATCAGTCTCAGGGTCTTTTGTGCTTATCTGGTCGTGTTGTTGTACCGGAGGATGACACTTTGAGGGAGGAGATTTTGTCCCAGGCTCATCGTAGCAAGTTGAGTGTTCATCCGGGGAGCAACAAGATGTATAAAGATTTAAGGACTCGATTTTGGTGGAAAGGTATGAAACGCAATGTTTATCAGTATGTCTCCAAGTGCCTGGTCTGTCAGCAGGTAAAGGCAGAGTATCGACGACCTGGAGGTTTGTTGCAGAATCTTCCTATTCCGGAGTGGAAGTGGGAGCATATCACGATGGACTTCGTGACTCACTTGCCTATGTCTGTGGGGAATAGAGATGCTATCTGGGTTGTAGTAGATCGGCTTACCAAGTCTGCCCATTTTCTTCCGTATAACAGAGATTTCACTTTCGATCGGATGGCACGGTTGTACATTCAGGAGATTGTACGGTTTCATGGTGTGCCTGTGAGTATCGTTAGTGACAGAGATCCTCGATTTACGTCTAGATTTTGGGGTAGCTTTCAGCAAGCTTTGGGCACTACTTTGAGTTTGAGTACTGCGTATCACCCAGAGACTGACGGACAGTCAGAGAGGACTATTCGTACGCTTGAGGATATGTTGAGGTCTTGTGTGATGGATTTCGGGCCAGCTTGGCAGGATCATTTGCCACTGATAGAGTTTGCATACAACAACAGCTTTCATAGGAGTATTGGTATGTCTCCGTTTGAAGCGTTGTATGGTCGACGTTGTCGTACTCCTCTGTTCTGGGAGGAAGTCGGAGAACGACAGGTCGAGGGTCCAGAATTGATTCAGCAGGCCAAGGATAAAGTTCTTGTGATCAAGCAGCGGATTAAGACTGCTCAGGATCGACAAGCGAGTTATGCGAACACCAAGCGCAGGCCTCTTCATTTTGATGCAGGCGAGAAAGTGTTTCTCAAGGTATCACCTTTTCGGAGGATTCTGAGATTTGGACTCAAGGGTAAGCTATCTCCGAGATTCATTGGTCCTTTTGAGATCTTGGAATGTGTGGGAGATTTGGCCTACAGATTAGCCTTGCCACCGTATCTGTCTAGTGTTCACAATGTGTTTCATGTGTCCTTGTTGAGACGATACGTAGCGGATGAGTCCCATGTTTTGCATCCGACAGAAGTTCAGTTGAATCCGGATTTGTCTTTTGTAGAAAGACCGGTTTCGATCTTAGACCGGAAGGATAAGGTACTGCGGAATAAGACTATTCCTCTTGTCTTAGTGCAGTGGCAGCGCCGAGGTACTGAAGAAGCTACTTGGGAACTAGAGAGTCGCATGCGGTCAGAGCATCCTGAGTTGTTCTAGTTGTAGCATTTTCAGTTATGATTGTAATTTCAGTTGGGCTTTCAATTTGTAATTCATTCTTGAGATGAATGTATTGATTGTTCAGAATTGTTATTCTTCAGACTCGATTTCGCGGACGAAATCCTTTTTAGAGGGGGAGAATGTAGTATCCCGATGCCTAAATTGAGTAATTATTGGATTAATTATATTCTGCGAGTTCGGAAGGAACGAACCAGGATCGGACCGTCCGAAGAGGTTCGGATCGTCCGAAGTGGGTTCGGATGGACCGTTCGGTTCGGTGTCAGACGAGTCTTGTCAACAGTAGACCGTGTCAGGGTTCGGATCGTCCGAAGAGGTTCGGATCGTCCGAAGACAGGTGGCTGGACACGTGGAAGACATGCAGAGTTCGGAACGTCCGAAGTGGATCGGATCGTCCGAAGTGCACAGGATCGGATCTTCCGAAGTGGATCGGATCGTCCGATCGTCGTCTATAAATAGAGGCGCGAGGCTTCACTTTTCAATTACCAATTCCGAGAGTTCCAGAGCGTTTTAGTCGTTTCTGATGGGTTTCTAGCTTTTCCCGAGGTTCGGGCACTAGCAGGGAGCTACTGGCTTTGTAGCGGAGCTGTGCTCTAGTTGGGAGCTAGCGGCATCAGTGGGCTGACTACGGACGCAGGTATGGTTCTAGGTTCCCTTGAGATTTGGAAGTATCTATTAGTCTAGTTAAGGCTTTTAGATGTGGTTTAGTGATATGGTATCACTTGGATTGTAGGCTTGATTCTAGGGCTGATTACTAGGATCTACTGGTTTGAGGTACGGAAGTACTATCCGAGATATCCTGGTTGAGTATGCTTTACTATGTGTTGCATGTTTATGTGTTGCATTATTATCTGACATATGATGCATGGTTTATTATGCGGCATTTGCATAATCATGTTGGGCCTGTTTATCTTTTGAGATAGCCTGTTCAGAGGGTGCTCAGCCCTCGGTTGTTGTGGATGGTTGGACCCCGTTGGCCGACGGTGGTCAGGATACCGGTATATCCACAGGTTTATGGTATGGGAGCCACCTCCTGGTGCGACGGCGCAGAGTGCTACATACCTTGACGTCATTTGCCTGAGCAGTTTTTCGTTATACCCAGACCCTGGTATCCAGTACATTTTGCATACATGCATGTCATAGTCTTGTATACTCATGCTTTCGGTACTGAGCGTTTTATGCTCACGTCCTCGGTTTATCTCTGTTTTGGACACCCTATTCGATGGGGCAGGTCTCAGGTTGGACGGTCCAGGAGGGAGAGGACAGGGAGCTAGCAGGGGTTGACCTGTAGTTGCTGGTATTTTATTCTTGGGATTTAGTTTGATTTGGTTGTTTTAGTATTCGTACTTACTGATTCGATCGGGCTGTATATGTTGTTTTTCCGCTGTTTATCTGATTCAGTTTTATTAAGTTAATTGCATGCTTAAGTTCTGATTAGTAGGTGATTCTGGAACGGGTCACTACATTTATGGTATCAGAGCATGCATTAAGATTTTGGGATTTAGAACTGTTCTTTTGGGTCTAATCTCTGGTGACTTTTTGTAGAGATGTCTGGTTTTGACGACGATGCTAGTAGTCATGGCAGCGTGGGACGCTGGGGAGACCGCGACGATCGGGAGCGTCGTCGAGAGCATCGGGAACGTCGTCCACACCGACGAGATGAGCCTCGGAGTTTCAGTATGCATAGGTTCTTGCAGATGGGGCCGAAACCTCTTTCGGGCGGCGAGACTCCGGATGTTGCGGAGAACTGGCTTGAGAGGATGGAGAGCTGTTTCAAGTCTTTCCAGTGCTCGGCGGAGCAGCAGATGGATACCCTTGATTTCTTGCTGGAGGGCGGTGCACGTAAGTGGTGGAGGTCTACCTCTGCACCGATAGTTCAGCGACAGGGCCGAGTTCTTTGGGCCGATTTCCGAGCTGCTTTCATGCTGCTTTACTTTCCGCCAGCTCTTCTGCAGACCAAGGCGATTGAGTTGATCAATCTGAAGCAGGGGAGTTTGTCTGTTGATGAGTATCAGCAGAAGTTCTTTGAGTTGCTCCCATATGTTCCGCACGTCAGTGACAATGCGGTGGCCAAGTATAATCATTTTCTTCAGGGCCTCAATCAGGAGATTTATGATCGGGTCGTGGTCTGTGATGATCCGACGTCGTATGAGGGCCTTGTGAACCGTTGTCGCCAGGCAGAGGGCAGTTTGCTGAGGGGTCGAGCCATGCAGTCTGCTCGTCCTACTAGTTCTTTGGGTCCCCGTGCCCAATCATTTAAGAAGGCTGGATCTACTTCTTCTTCCTCTGGATCTGGAGGAGTTCACCATTTTGGGAAGAAGAAGGGCCCGTGTCAGCATTGCGGGAAGGACCATCCGACAGAGCGTTGTCGCAGAGTTGCGGGTGCTTGTTTCAGGTGCGGTGAGATGGGCCACATGAAGAGAGATTGTCCACAGATGGGTGGAGGATCAGGATCTGGTTCTCAGGCTTCAGTTCATCAGAGGCCACAGCAGGGACAGTCTACTCAGGGCTCTAACCTCCGACCGCGTACTCAAGGGCAGGTCTTTGCTCTTAACCAGGATCAGGCTGCTGAGGAGAACGAGAGAGTTATTGCAGGTATTTGTAATTTATGTGGATTACCTGCTTACGTTCTCATTGATACTGGTGCATCGCATTCATTTATATCTGCGAGGTTTGCTAAGCGTCATGCTTTACCTTTCACTTCTTTGGACATTGTGGTATCTGTTTCCACACCGATGGGTCATTCGGTGTTAGCTAAACGTCTAGTGATGGGTTGTCCTCTAGAGTTTGAGGGTAATATCTTAACTGCTAATTTGATGATTCTTGCGATGGAGGATTTTGATTGCATTCTGGGAATAGATGTGCTGACTGTGTATAGAGCTACTGTGGACTGTTACCAGAAGTTCGTGCAGTTTCGTCCAGTGGAGGGCGACAGTTGGTTTTTCTATGGAGAGGGAGCGCGACCCCCGATGCCTGTGGTTTCTGCTCTGAAAGCCTGTCGTGCCTTAGAGTCGGGCGGGGAAGGCTACCTTATCTATGCTATTGATTCGTCCGCAGACAGTGTCGGGGTCAGTGACATTCCAGTGGTTTGCGATTTTCCGGATGTTTTTCCCGAGGAGATTCCTGGTTTTCCTCCAGTTCGGGAAGTGGATTTCAGCATTGATTTAGTGCCAGGCACGGCACCAATCTCCAGAGCTCCTTATCGTTTAGCTCCATCAGAGATGCAAGAATTGAAACAGCAGTTGCAGGATCTTCTTGACAAGGGGTATATTCGACCCAGTGTGTCCCCGTGGGGAGCACCAGTTCTTTTTGTCAAAAAGAAGGATGGTTCTATGCGGCTCTGCATAGATTATCGGCAGTTGAATCGTGCTACGATAAAGAATAAGTATCCGTTGCCACGGATTGATGATTTATTTGATCAACTGCAAGGTACCTCTGTGTATTCCAAGATCGATTTAAGGTCTGGTTATCATCAACTTCGAGTTCATCAGGGAGATATATCAAAGACTGCATTCAGGACCCGGTATGGGCATTATGAGTTTCTGGTTATGCCTTTTGGGGTGACGAATGCACCAGCAGTTTTTATGGATCTGATGAATCGGGTATTTCGAGACTTCTTGGATAAATTTGTTGTGGTGTTCATAGATGATATCTTAATCTATTCGCGTGATCAGCGAGAACACGTACAACACTTGAGAATTATTTTACAGATACTTCGCGAGAATCAGCTTTATGCGAAGTTGAGTAAATGCGAGTTTTGGATTGACAGGGTTGTATTCCTTGGTCATGTTATTTCTAGCGAGGGAGTTTCAGTTGACCCGAGCAAGGTGGAGGCGGTATTGAACTGGTCGCGTCCGACGACAGTAGCCGAGATCCGCAGTTTTCTGGGATTGGCTGGGTATTATCGCCGCTTCATTGTCAACTTCTCTCAGATTGCTAAGCCACTTACTCAGCTCACTCGGAAAGATGTTTCATTTGAGTGGACATCAGAGTGCGAAGAGAGTTTCTTGGAGCTTCGCAGACGGTTGACATCTGCGCCTGTTTTGGCCTTACCGGCTGGATCTGGTGGTTTTAGTGTTTACACCGACGCCTCTTTGCAGGGTCTAGGGTGTGTTTTGATGCAGAATGAGCATGTGATTGCTTATGCGTCGAGGCAGTTGAAGCCTCATGAGGAGAACTATCCTGTTCATGATCTGGAATTAGCAGCGATCGTTTTTGCTTTGAAAATCTGGCGCCATTATCTGTATGGTGAGCGATTTGAGATTTTCACCGATCATAAGAGTTTGAAGTATCTGTTCACTCAGGCAGAGTTGAACATGCGTCAGCGTCGCTGGATGGATCTACTCAAGGATTATGATTGTGAGATCAAGTATCATCCAGGATCTGCGAATCTCACGGCTGATGCTCTTAGTCGCAAGGTGAGATTGTCTGCTCTTCAGACTTGTGCTGTATCTGGGATTATTCAGGATTTCTGTTCGATGGGATTCAATTATAAGCATCGGAAGGGATCAGAGAGTATCCGTGTGGCTACTATTTTGTCTGAACCAGTGTTGTACTCTCGGATTAGAGATGCTCAGATGTCTGATTCTAAGGTTCAGAAATTAGCTCGGTTGGCTGATGGAGATAATACTTCTGGTTTCCACTATCAGTCTCAGGGTCTTTTGTGCTTATCTGGTCGTGTTGTTGTACCGGAGGATGACACTTTGAGGGAGGAGATTTTGTCCCAGGCTCATCGTAGCAAGTTGAGTGTTCATCCGGGGAGCAACAAGATGTATAAAGATTTAAGGACTCGATTTTGGTGGAAAGGTATGAAACGCAATGTTTATCAGTATGTCTCCAAGTGCCTGGTCTGTCAGCAGGTAAAGGCAGAGTATCGACGACCTGGAGGTTTGTTGCAGAATCTTCCTATTCCGGAGTGGAAGTGGGAGCATATCACGATGGACTTCGTGACTCACTTGCCTATGTCTGTGGGGAATAGAGATGCTATCTGGGTTGTAGTAGATCGGCTTACCAAGTCTGCCCATTTTCTTCCGTATAACAGAGATTTCACTTTCGATCGGATGGCACGGTTGTACATTCAGGAGATTGTACGGTTTCATGGTGTGCCTGTGAGTATCGTTAGTGACAGAGATCCTCGATTTACGTCTAGATTTTGGGGTAGCTTTCAGCAAGCTTTGGGCACTACTTTGAGTTTGAGTACTGCGTATCACCCAGAGACTGACGGACAGTCAGAGAGGACTATTCGTACGCTTGAGGATATGTTGAGGTCTTGTGTGATGGATTTCGGGCCAGCTTGGCAGGATCATTTGCCACTGATAGAGTTTGCATACAACAACAGCTTTCATAGGAGTATTGGTATGTCTCCGTTTGAAGCGTTGTATGGTCGACGTTGTCGTACTCCTCTGTTCTGGGAGGAAGTCGGAGAACGACAGGTCGAGGGTCCAGAATTGATTCAGCAGGCCAAGGATAAAGTTCTTGTGATCAAGCAGCGGATTAAGACTGCTCAGGATCGACAAGCGAGTTATGCGAACACCAAGCGCAGGCCTCTTCATTTTGATGCAGGCGAGAAAGTGTTTCTCAAGGTATCACCTTTTCGGAGGATTCTGAGATTTGGACTCAAGGGTAAGCTATCTCCGAGATTCATTGGTCCTTTTGAGATCTTGGAATGTGTGGGAGATTTGGCCTACAGATTAGCCTTGCCACCGTATCTGTCTAGTGTTCACAATGTGTTTCATGTGTCCTTGTTGAGACGATACGTAGCGGATGAGTCCCATGTTTTGCATCCGACAGAAGTTCAGTTGAATCCGGATTTGTCTTTTGTAGAAAGACCGGTTTCGATCTTAGACCGGAAGGATAAGGTACTGCGGAATAAGACTATTCCTCTTGTCTTAGTGCAGTGGCAGCGCCGAGGTACTGAAGAAGCTACTTGGGAACTAGAGAGTCGCATGCGGTCAGAGCATCCTGAGTTGTTCTAGTTGTAGCATTTTCAGTTATGATTGTAATTTCAGTTGGGCTTTCAATTTGTAATTCATTCTTGAGATGAATGTATTGATTGTTCAGAATTGTTATTCTTCAGACTCGATTTCGCGGACGAAATCCTTTTTAGAGGGGGAGAATGTAGTATCCCGATGCCTAAATTGAGTAATTATTGGATTAATTATATTCTGCGAGTTCGGAAGGAACGAACCAGGATCGGACCGTCCGAAGAGGTTCGGATCGTCCGAAGTGGGTTCGGATGGACCGTTCGGTTCGGTGTCAGACGAGTCTTGTCAACAGTAGACCGTGTCAGGGTTCGGATCGTCCGAAGAGGTTCGGATCGTCCGAAGACAGGTGGCTGGACACGTGGAAGACATGCAGAGTTCGGAACGTCCGAAGTGGATCGGATCGTCCGAAGTGCACAGGATCGGATCTTCCGAAGTGGATCGGATCGTCCGATCGTCGTCTATAAATAGAGGCGCGAGGCTTCACTTTTCAATTACCAATTCCGAGAGTTCCAGAGCGTTTTAGTCGTTTCTGATGGGTTTCTAGCTTTTCCCGAGGTTCGGGCACTAGCAGGGAGCTACTGGCTTTGTAGCGGAGCTGTGCTCTAGTTGGGAGCTAGCGGCATCAGTGGGCTGACTACGGACGCAGGTATGGTTCTAGGTTCCCTTGAGATTTGGAAGTATCTATTAGTCTAGTTAAGGCTTTTAGATGTGGTTTAGTGATATGGTATCACTTGGATTGTAGGCTTGATTCTAGGGCTGATTACTAGGATCTACTGGTTTGAGGTACGGAAGTACTATCCGAGATATCCTGGTTGAGTATGCTTTACTATGTGTTGCATGTTTATGTGTTGCATTATTATCTGACATATGATGCATGGTTTATTATGCGGCATTTGCATAATCATGTTGGGCCTGTTTATCTTTTGAGATAGCCTGTTCAGAGGGTGCTCAGCCCTCGGTTGTTGTGGATGGTTGGACCCCGTTGGCCGACGGTGGTCAGGATACCGGTATATCCACAGGTTTATGGTATGGGAGCCACCTCCTGGTGCGACGGCGCAGAGTGCTACATACCTTGACGTCATTTGCCTGAGCAGTTTTTCGTTATACCCAGACCCTGGTATCCAGTACATTTTGCATACATGCATGTCATAGTCTTGTATACTCATGCTTTCGGTACTGAGCGTTTTATGCTCACGTCCTCGGTTTATCTCTGTTTTGGACACCCTATTCGATGGGGCAGGTCTCAGGTTGGACGGTCCAGGAGGGAGAGGACAGGGAGCTAGCAGGGGTTGACCTGTAGTTGCTGGTATTTTATTCTTGGGATTTAGTTTGATTTGGTTGTTTTAGTATTCGTACTTACTGATTCGATCGGGCTGTATATGTTGTTTTTCCGCTGTTTATCTGATTCAGTTTTATTAAGTTAATTGCATGCTTAAGTTCTGATTAGTAGGTGATTCTGGAACGGGTCACTACATTATCCATGTGTCACAAAATTTGTGTCTGCCTTCCGAAACTGTTGCTGCTTCGCTGAATAATATTTCACCACTGCCTGAAGTACTGGCCACATTTCCTTGAGAACTTTTCTCGATACTCGTACACTCTTTCTTGAAGTGCCCTTTACCGCCAGATTTGAAGCAGTAAATATTTTTCTTCTTACTTCTGGACTTTGATCTACCTCGTCTTTGGCTCCCACTGGAGTCACGGTCCATAAATCTTCCTCTTATCATCGGTAACGCCTCTGCCTGCTTTGATGTTACCAACCTGTCTTCCTTATTCTTGCGCCGGCTTTCTTCTCCGAGAACCGCAGTTAAGACATCGTCGAATCTTAGAAAGCCCATAAGAATATTGTTGGTACTGTTGATGATAAGTTGATCGTATGAATCTGGTAGACTTTGAAGTAGAAGCTCCGCACGTTCATTTTCCCCTATTTTATGCCCCATGGAAGTTAGTTGGGCAAATAGAGTATTTAGTGTGTTGATATGGTCGGTCATCGATGAAGATTCCGTCATCCGAAGAGTATAAAGCTTTCTCTTTAGGAAAATCATGTTGTGTAGCGACTTGACCTCGTACATCTTTGTCAGAGTATCCAGATAACTTTGGCTGTTTTTATCTCAGAGATACTTGACAAAACTTCGTCAGCTATAGCCAAGTGTAAATTGGCAACAGCATTATCATTCATCTCATTCCACTTTCCATCATCCGTAATCTCCACCGGTCTATCTCCAATATCCGCCAAGCAATTCTCCTTTCTTAAAATTGCTTGTATCTTTATTTTCCACAGCATAAAATTGCTTCCGTTGAACTTTGCTATCTCGTACCTTCCCGCCCTTATGTCTACGACGATTTTAGTAGACCGGACAAAATAATCCCGCCTTAAATAAAAAATCTCAAAAAATATTTTCTGACGTGGAAGATCAGTCTAGGCTGCAACCACAGAGCATACTCAGAATCTTAAGAAATTTTAAACCAAGGCTCTGATACCACTTGTTGGTCCCACGTGCAGAATTTGAGATAGTAAAAACCCGAAAATAAAGAATAAACTGGACACCGAGATTTACGTGGAAAACCCCTAAAAATTATTAGGGTAAAAACCACGGGCAAGATTAAAAGATTTCCACTATAATATTTTGTGGTGTACAACTCACTCACTGTGTTTCCAAAGAGAACACACACTCTCTTAATACAGGAGAACAAAACATCTCACAAATATTATAGAACTAAGCACTCAAATGCTTATAAGATGATAGAAAACTCGAAGAATGGATGATTTCAGAATGAAGAGGGGAGCTCTATTTATAGAGCCTCCTGTCAATGTGAACACGCGTTAAAAACGCGTAAAACAATTCTGTTTCAAATTTTCCTTCGCATTTGAGCAGCCCACGTTTATTATTTTTTTTTATAAACATTTCTTGGCCCCATCTCATTAAAACTCTTGTCTCTTTGTCGACACTGGGGAGGTGGGATTGACTCGTAAACCACCGACGTTTGTTCACCAGCTGATGTATAACCATCGTCTTCCTCGTCCCCCATGGCAGCAAGTCGTTTCTTCTCCCTCATGGAGTGGTGGGCTTTGTGTCCACCCAGGGCCAGGTGGCTCGAGAAAGACCGCATACATATCTTGCATACATGGTCGTTTTGCGCCTGGATTGTTCCATCGGAAGCTATGGAATCAAGCTCCATGTTTCACTTTCCTCCATTGATGGCGGCTGAGAAGTAGACGTCTCCCGCACCACAGGTGCCCCCGTGCCTGTTCTCTGCTTAAAACTCCATCTTTTCCCAGTTCTGGCGAATCTCGGGGGTAGATCCGTCCTTTGCCTTCCCCCAACCATCCCTATATCCAATCTGTACAAAGGTGTCACGATTGTTGAATGTGACATCTCTTCAACTCAATCTGGACTACCAAGATCGACCTCAAGGAATAAAACAAGGTAAAATTTGTCGAGTTGGAGAAAATTTCAAATGCTCAAGCCGCCATCAACCTGGTAATGCATAAGGTTGATGAGATTGCCAAGGAAATATTGAGCTGGTTTGATACATGGGTGCATTATCAGACCATGGCACACTTCAGCATTGTTAAGAAATAAAGGAAACTCAAGGCTGCTGTTGAACTAGAATAACAAATTCTGAGATGGGCAGAGATAGACCTAATCTCTGAAGCTCTCCCACGGCTAACTTCGTCAAAATAGAGCTAAAGAAGATTGTCTTACGGCACATTATCAAGTGGAAACTGGACAATTTCATTGTCTCAGACCGACAGCTTGAAATGGATGCGCTATCCATTTCAATGATTGTCAAAGTTAAGTGGCATGAGTATGAACTTCCAGCTGCTGAAGATGAAGGAATTCAGGTTGCCTTTGTGTTGAGAGAAAGTCAAGCTGGTGAAGAGCGGTATCTGAAGAAATTCCAGATGGAGTTACACAAGCTTAGGCATACAAAGAAATATTTGGTGAAGAACAACATACTCAAACTAAAACTCAGGCAGAGCTACAATTTGAAGAAATCAATTGGATTTTATATCATAATACACAATCCCCAAATACTATTCAATTATCAAGAAACAACATATATAATAATCATAATTGCGGAAGCGTACCCGAATCCATGAATTTGGGGTCAATTTTCGGTGATGATCTTCAATCTGCAGATTTCCTTTAAGCCAGAGAGTTTTTGTAGATGTGTTACAAAAAACTTGAAACGTTATATGCAGATTGGGAACATAACCCTTATTTATAATTAAACAAGTTTTACTATTTCTAATTTGACCCCTCAACAAACCAGAAATATTATATATGATATCCACACAATAATATCATGACATTTAAGTCCTCAAGTCAATTCTTATTCTAAATTAGACCACAAAATTTATGACTTATTTAATTGATGACATACAAACATTTATAATTACATTTATGGCCCCAAAAATTCCAACAATCTCCCACTGGGCCATATATGTAAATTTATAAATGTGTTAAACTTAACGAGCTCAAAACTTGTAATCACAACCATAAGACTTCTTAAGCAATCTCGTCCATTAATTATATAGACATAGGATCAATGTAGTCTTTGTTGTATCTATCACAACTGAACCATCAATGGTCACACATATCAATACAATCAAATGACATAAATCAATCATGAATGTATGGCATGAAAATTACATGCAAGGTGATCTATTCATGTCAATTTTCAACTGTTCCTTCTTTACCAAAGTGAGATCAAAACTTTAACTTCAGTTAGACAAAGTGTAAAGTAAACAATGTACTTTATTTCTGATCAGAAAATATCCAAATACATAAGTTTGAACGACATAACCAAACATAAAATGTATAGTACAAACTCCCACTAGATCTAGACTTCATCAAACTGAATTACACCCATATGAGTAGTATGCTCATGGAAAACATTGGGTGGCAAACCTTTCGTAAAAGGATCTGCTATCATGGAGTTTGTGCCTATGTGTTCTATCGAAATTTGTCCACTTTGTACTCTTTCTTTCACAACAAGGAAATTGATGTCGATGTGCTTCGATTTTGTCGAGCTCCTATTATTGTTGGAATACAATACAGCTAATCTATTATCACAAAACAATTTCAATGGTCTTTCAACCTCTTCTAGAATATGCAGCCCAGTGACAAAATACTTCAGCCATATTGCATGATTAGATGCCTCGTAACATGATATAAATTCATCCGCCATGGTGGAAGAAGCTGTTAGTGCTTGTTTGGCACTTCTCCAAGAGATAGCTCCGCCAGCAAATAGAAAAACATAGCATGAAGTGGATCTCATGCTATCTTGGCATCCCGCGAAATCGGAGTCCGAATATCCCATGATCTCAAGATTATTCGACCTCTTATATGTGAGCATGTAATCACAAGTTCTCTTTAGATATATCATTACTCTTTTGGCTGCTTTCTAGTGATCCATTCTTGGGTTGCTTAAATATCTGCCCAACACTCCAACAATGTACGCAATATTTGGACGCGTACAAACTTGAGCATACATAAGACTTCCTACAGCCGAAGCATAGGGAATCTTTTGCATTTCTTGAATCTTGAGGCGTCCTTTAGGGCACTGTTTAAGACTAAACTTGTCTCCTTTAGCAACCGGGATATTACTTGGCTTACAATCTTGCATGCCAAATCTTTTAAGTACCTTATCGATATAGCTCTTTTGCGATAATCCAAGAATACCTTGAGAACGATCTCGATGTATTTGGATTCCTAGTTCAAAGGAGGCATTACCAAGATCTTTCGTTTCAAAATGTCTCGAGAGAAATTTCTTGGTATCGTTCAACATGCCTATATCGTTTGTGGCAAGCAAAATGTCATCCACATATAAAATCAGTAATATATGTTTACTCCTACTGAACTTATGATACACACAATCATCTACTACATTTCCCTCAAAACCAAATGAGATAATTATTTGATGAAACTTGTGGTACCATTGACGAGAAGCTTGCTTTAACCCATAGATGGACTTCTTAAGTTTGCAAACCATATTCTTTGGATTTCCCAATACAAAGTGTTTTGGTTGCACCATATAGATTGTTCTCCATTGAGAAAAGCTGTCTTGACATCCATCTGATGAAGTTCCATATCAAAGTGTGCAACAAGTGTCATGATTGTCCTCAAAGAGTCCTTCGATGTAACTGGAGAGAAGGTCTCTTTAAAGTCAATCCCATGATTTTTAGTATAGCCTTTAGCTACAAGACGTGCTTTGTACCTTTCCACATTACCTTTTGAATCTCGTTTGGTTTTGAAAATCCACTTACAACAATGGGTTTCACACTTTCTAGTAATGGGACAAGTTCCCAAACTTTATTGTCTTGCATTAACTTATACTCCTCACTCATTGCCTCGGCCCACTTTTGAGAATTTGAATCTTGCATGGCATGACTAACGTTGATTGGACCATTCTCCGCCATACCATCATTTTCCTCATGTTCTTGGAGTAGCACTATGTAATCATCTGGAATAGCGCTATTCCTTTCTCTAGAGGACCTCCGTAAAGACATTTGTTCTTCAGACGCTTGTTCTTGGGGATGTTGAGTTGTTCGATTGGAACTTGATTGACAATGTCTTGTTGTTTTTGTATCATATCCTGATCAATGACAGGAATATACTCCTGAACATTATCAGTATCAATCATAGAAATATGAACCATTTCCTCTTGAAAAGTATTTGGATTTGGATCAAATTCCTCTTCGAAGACAAAGTCTGTTACTTTATTCTTCCCCCCAAACTCAATATCCTCAAAACATATTGCAGTTCCCGTCTCAAATATATTCTTTACTTTGGGATCATAAAATTTATAGCCCCTTGGTCGCTCAGAATACCCAACAAAGTAGCTACTGACTGTTCTGGAGTCCAGTTTCTTTTCATATGGTCGATATGGTCTAGCCTCAGCTGGACATCCCCAAATATGAAAATGTTTTAGACTTGGCTTTCGCCCTGTCCAAAGCTCATAAGGTGTTTTAATAGCTGCTTTAGTTGGTACTCTATTTAGAATGTAAGTTGCTGTTTTTAATGCTTCTACCCAGAGTGACTCTGGTAAGGTTGAATGACTGATCATACTCTTTACCATATCCTTAAGAGTCTTATTTCGTCGTTCAGCTATACCATTCATGCTTGGTGAGACTGGCATAGTTTACTACGGGACGATTCCACATTACTCTAGGTATTGAGCAAAAGGTCCTGGACGTTGTTCTCGTGAACCGTCATTTCTACCATAGTATTCACCACCACGATCAGATCTGACTTTCTTAATTCTTTTTTCAAGTTGATTCTCGACTTCAATCTTGAATGACTTGAAAACGTCCAATGTCTGTGATTTTTCATGAATAAGTATCAAGTATGCATATCTAGAATAATCATCAACGAATGATACAAAATATTGTTGACCATTCCAAGAAGGTGTTGGAAATGGTCCACAAATATCAGTGTGTATCAATTTAATACTTCGGTGGCTCTATATACACCCTCTTTCTTTCTTTTGGTATGTTTGCCTTTGATGCATTCAACACAATTGTTTAAGTCTGTAAAATCAATGGAGTTCAAAATTCCATCTGATACAAGTCGTTCAACTCTATTTCTAGAGATGTGTCCTAATCGCTTGTGCCATAATGCACCAGAGTTTTCATTATTAAATTTACGCTTAGTACCACGTGATTCCACATTTAGGGTTTCAATATAAGAATCATTTGTATCAAGCATATATAGATTGTCATAAATTATAAGTGAACCAGTTCCAAAAACATTAGAGTTAATAGATAACCTAAACATATTGTTTCCAAATGAACAACAATATCCTAATTTGTCCAAACTAGAAACAGAAATTAAATTCCGTCTGATCGACGGTACAACAAAAGTATCTATTAAATCCAAATAATAACCAATACTTAATAAAAATCTAAAAAGCCCTATTGCTTCCACTTCGACCGACTTGCCATCACCTACATAAATGCATCTTTCAGCATCATTTGGCTTTCGGTAGCTCAGGCAACCATGCATTGAAACACTTATATTAATAGTAGCACCGGAATATAACCACCAAGTGTTTCTTGGTACTGAAGCTAAATTTACTTCAAGACATACCAAACTTGAAAATGTACCTTTCTTTGCACGCCATGCATGGTACTTAGGACAATCTTTCTTGACATGATCATCCTTATCACAGAAGAAACAACATTTCTTGTCTTTATCTTGCTTGTTCTTCTTTGCATTTGGACCTTTAACAGCCTCATTCATTCTTTTCTTGCCCTTATCTTTCGAGGTACTTGCATAATGTGCACTTTCAGTCTTGTCTTACTTCAATCTTTCTTCCTCTTGAACACGATAAGAAATGAGCTCATTAAGAGACAATTTCTCCTTTTGACAGTTATAACTGATCTTGAACTGACTAAATTGATTTGGAAGAGAAATCAGCACTAAATGAACAAGCATGTCTTCCGACAATTCAAGATTGAGTGCCTTCAACTGTGATGCAAGGTGGGACATTTCCATAATATATTCTCGGATATTTCCTTTGCCTTTATAATTCATGGAAATCAAGATATTCAGAATCAGAATCGTGCTTGTTTCCGCCTTATCGTTTTTGGCAAAGTGCTTGTCAATCTCATCGAGATAATCCTTAGCTTTGGTGACATTGTCGGACACCGCACCTCTAAAAGCCTCAAGTATGCCGCGTTTGATGATCATAAGACTCATGCGGTTAGAGCGATCCCACCTCTCACATATAGCCCTCCGTTCAGAGGAACTAAAATCCGTAAGAGCGGTAGGTTGCTCTGTCCTGATCACAAGATCTAGATCCATGCAACCAAGAACAATAAGAATGTTCTCTGTCCAATCCTTAAAATTTGTCCCATTAAGGATCGGCACTGAACTTAGATTAGCAAATATAGTAGCAACTTTTGCTGAAAAGAGAACATAAAAATAATAAAATAAATAACATGCTCATCTCAAACAAATTAAAATAAATGGCAAATCCCATCTCAAGATACCTAGTGCAATATCAATATTAAAATCTTTGGACAATAATATTATATGCAAGTGGTACTCTTGTTGCAATAATCACACATTAACAATAATGTATGACAAACAAGAAACCTATTTTTGGATAGATTTATTATTTTCACAAAAAATAAACAACTAAAACCTTATAATTGTTACATGTCTATTATCACAAGCAAATGAATCATTTTGTCAAGTATAAATCTTCCTTTGGGTCGATTAACACTCATATAAATATACTCATTTGCACTTTATTTTTTAAAAAAAATATCTTAATACTTCAAATAAAAATTAAATTACAATTATAGTAAATCACTTTGGTGACGTATAATTGAAACATAATTTATTTGAAAAATTAAATATCAAAGAACCATGATATTCAACCGAACAAAAACTTTAATCAAATACTAAGAAATTATTACACAAATAATTAAACAATATATTTTAACCCATTTTTTTTATAAATAAGGGCGGTTATCACAAAATCGTAATCAGAAAATTTGGAATTGAAGTCAAACAATCAAGAGAAAAACTTGTGTGAGACGGTCTCACGGGTCGTAGTTGTGAGACGGATCTCTTATTTGGGCTACCCATGAAAAAGTACTACTTTTTATGCTAAGAGTATTACTTTTTATTGTGAATATGGGTAGGGTTGATCCGTCTCACGGATTATGATCTGTGAGACGGTCTCACATGAGACTAACTCAACAATCAAACCAATGATTTTCCAACCGACACACCGATTCAATTTCATTTTGAAGGAAAACAAAATTCGATCACATAATCATGTCATTAACCGATTCAATATGTATTTTGAAGAAAACAAAAAAAAAATATTTAATGTTTTCCATCATGATTGATCACCGGGGAAGGAAAAAAAAATCTAGAATGATTACACATAACTTCATTTTGGAAAATAAATTTGTCATCACCGTAAAATCCATGATTACGCCAAAAAAAAATTCATCGCATCGGCGAAAACAACCAGATTAATTGTAATAGAAAGTATAATCTAATTTTCCAAAATTCGGTGATATACCACGGTGGATTTCATAAACGTAAATATATACACCGAAGCAAAACCGAATCAATAAAACAAGAGCAATATAATTTCTTAAGAATTGAAATAGAGAACTCTGATATCAATTGAAGAAATCAATTGGATTTCATATCTAACACACAATTCCCAAATATTATTCAATTAATTGCGGAAGCGTACCTGAATCCATGAATTTGCAGTCAATTTTCGGTGATGATCTTCAATCTGCAGATTTCCCTTAAGCCAGAGAGTTTTTGTATATGGGATACAAAAAACTTGAAACGTTATATGCAGATTGGGAACATAACGCTTATTTATAATTAAACAAGTTTTACTATTTCTAATTTGGTCCCTCAACAAACCAGAAATATTATATATGGTATCCACACAATAATATCATGACATTTAAGTCATCGAATCAATTCTTATTCTAAATTAGATCACAAAAATTTATGACTTATTTAATTGATGACATACAAACATTTATAATTACATTTATGGCCCCAAAAATTCCAGCACAATTCTCACATTTTTTTAGTTGTTGATCCATCCCCTCCATCTCGGATTGCTGAAATATCTACATAAGCTCCTATATCTCCTTCTCCAAGCGTAGAAAATCAGACTACAGAACATGCAGAGATGCCATTGATCTTTGTAGATGAAGTGGTGAAGTGTTTATCCAAATTTAACCTCAACCTGCCCAAGATGGACCGTCCTCTCTAACAGGGGCGTAGCCAGAATTTCAAAATATGGGGGGCTAGAAAATAAAAAAAATTAATCTAGAAATCAATACAACATTTTCCACATGAAATAAAAATTAAGTGAAACCACGATTTTCACAATATAATCATCTGTTAGGACCAATGGAATCCGGATATCTCCACACTGGTATGATATTGTCCACTTTGGGTTTTAACCCTCATGGTTTTGTTTTTGGAACTACCCAAAAGGCCTCGTCCCAATGGAAATATCATTCCATCTTTATTAACCAATGATATTTCTCTAGATCTTCCAATGTGGGATTTTGGTTGCATCCCAACAATTCTCCCCTCAAACGAAGTTCCACTATTATTCTCATGGTCCGAGCCTCCCCTCAAGTCTTATTCGTCCTCCAATCGAGGTTACTCCACTTCACTGCGTTGGAGCGCACGCCTTACATGAACACTGGGAGCATAAACCACCCCGAGAGTTTAATCAAGGATTTTTACCGGGAGCCCTCACCTCCTTCGTTTAGGTATCGAGGATTCTACCCACACGTATCGATCTAGACCATGGCTCTGATACCACTTGTTAGGACCAGTGGAATCCAGATATCTCCACAATGGTATGATATTGTCCACTTTAGGTTTTAACTCTCATGATTTTTCTTTTGAAACCGCCCAAAAGGCCTCGTCTCAATGGAGATATCATTCCATCTTTATTAACGCATGATCTTTCTAGATCTTCTAATGTGGAATTTTGGTTGCTTCCCAACATCATCAAAGACTAAATAGATAATTCATTGTGATAGGATTCCATAAAAGAATATAATTAATTTATTACAAGTTTTTAATCTTGATACTAGAATAGACCAAAACTAGATTAAAAAACACTAGAAATTACAAGAATTTTGGGAAAAAAAGTGATCGATAAAAAGATTATAGAAAAGAAGGAGAAAATTGGGAAAAAAAGAGAATAAGGGTCAAAGAGGGATGTGACCGAAGGTGGGACTTGGGAGAATTGAAAGATGAATTCAATTTCCACTCAAGCTGTGAGAGAAGCTTTTTATTTTCTCTTCTTTTTTTTTCTTTTATTTTATTTTGTATCTTATGGCTATATATATAAAAAAAAAAAATCCAAAATCTTGGCTGGGCTTGAGCCCACCCCAGCCCATACTGTCCCTACGGCTTCTGCTCTCTAATGCCTCAAGATTCAAAATTATTTGAAGGAGTTGACGTCTACACTAAGAAAGAGCTGCAAATTGAATCATTGTCATTAACTCCAGCTGATGAATCAGTGCCAATCTCATCTCTATAAAAATTTGACTGGCCATGAGTTGGTGATTCACAGTGGTTTCAGACCAGATGTGGAGCAGGTCCAATAGGGAGGGGTGAATGTAGAACGTTTGGCTGAACCGCAGCACGACCAGACTCAAACCGCAAAAGCTCAAATCACAACTCCAATCCCTGAGCCATTTACTGCAATGAATGGGGACAATCCCTTTGAAAATCCAAGCGGTGGAGAAATGATTATTGTTCAGCCTCCACTACTATTGCCAACTATCTCAAGAACTATCTCAACCTTCTCGATATGTTAAAATCTAGCACATCCACATCCCAAGACTTCAACTCTCTGAGCCTGATGAAAAATCTGATGAAGACTCTTTGTTATAGCCATTTTGACTCAGTTGCAGGATGTTTCTAAATCCATTATTAACTTAGAAATCAAGCATTTTGCACGTACTATGGCATTTGACCACTTCAACTCACTGACTCTGAAGGACACCGGTTTCATTGGGAAACTTTACAGCAATCTTGGTTTTGACCAGCTCAAAATGAAGATCCAAGCCACCAACATGAATGCTGAATTGTCTTTCCAGATTATCCAAGTTAAAAACCATATGGACCCGCGGCTTGATCACATTCAAAAAACCCTTGGTACGTAGCCAGCTGCAAGAAATCCTTGAGTACATGTAGTGTGGTGATGCCAAAAAGAGATAAATTCGAATACAAAAAGCTGGAAGAACAAAATAGAAGGGCTGAGAAGTTTAAGTACGAAGAATGTAAGAGAGATGATGAAAGAAGAAGGCAAGAAGAAAACGCCAGAAGAAGGAAAGAAGGTAGAAGCAGTGGCGGTGGTAGTTCAAATCCTCGCATATAGGTTTTTTAATTTACTAGCATAATACACGTCCGCACGTAATATCAATTATATTATAAAAAATTATTAAAAAATTGATTTTCTAAAAAACAATTTGAATCATTTTGTTATTTATATAAGTTTAATTTCTTATCATATTAGACGATTTATAAGAACTTATATAACTTACTTTCAAAATTGTTTCCCAAATTTAAATTTAAGCAGTTGATTTTATGTTATATAATAAATTGTAATGAACATAATATATAGAACAAAATGAATTAAAACAAATTTTTAAAAAATTATATATTCAAACACCACGTGTAAAACATAATAACTTAAAAATCAACCAAATTATGGATTTTATCAGTTTTTTACTTTTTATTTTTACAGTTTTATATCATAGATAATAAATTCTATATATCGATCTTTCGTAGACTAACATTGATGACTATTAAGTTCTTGTTAAAAAAGTTTTAAAATAATAAATAAATCAACATGTGTAAAGAAATGCACATTCAAATAAGATTATATGTTAAATATCAAATAAACTCATATAATAATTATTAAATATAGATTTTAAACTATTGGTATGATTTCCACCATTAAAATTTGAAATATAACTGTTTATCACGAAAATTGCGGGGCGTGCCAGGCACGTGTTCTTGTCAAAGGTGAATTATCCGACTTCGTTTACCAAGCGTTGCGAGTCTCGATTCGACCGTTAGTTATAGTTCCTTCGATATGGCTTCAAAGCTAAACGTATAAATTGAGGAAAATAAAGAAATTGTAGAGATAATTCATGGACAACATCAAACTTAAATATGCTGTTATGAATTTTGATCAACATTCTACAATAAAATTGAATAAATGAGAAAATATATTGCTGAAAATGGAAAATGAGCGAACAATTAATGTTAGAATTATGCAGAGTTTTTGTTGTAGATTTGTTGGATTGATTTTGTCCGGCCTATCTCTGATCCTTCCTGCTGTTTTTGTCACGCTCCACATAGAAGTTTCAACCGCACTCTACGTTCACTCCATGATCTTCCATGTTGGGCAGTGGCCTTGACTGGTCGCATAGTTCTTCTCCTGGGCCAACTGCAATTTTCTTGGGCTTTCATCAATTGGATTTTTTTCTTGTGGGCTTCCAAGTGGGCTTCTTGGATTATATTTTAGGCACAACAATTGCCCATAGCCAATTTGGGCCAATGGCCAATTTGGCCCATTTTGGCTATCTGGCTACTTTGACCAATTTGACCAAGTTGGCTATGTTTTTGCTTTGTTCGGTCTTTTAGATATTCAAAGCTCACGTACAAACATATAGTTGAAAGGAATGGTTCTATGGATTCGAAGAAGAATTGACAGCTAGAACACATGTTCTTCCTCCAACAGTTTAGATCTCAGTGTGCTTTCCATGAACCTCTTCCTTGTCTCTTTCTTTCTCATTTCATTCCGCCAAATCTCCTGCGGCGACCACCGATCTTCCCGAAGAAACCGTCGATTACATCGCCTTTGTAATATAATCCAAGTTTCTGAAAATTGTCATCCTCAATCTCCTTTACATCAAGCACACCTTCTCAAGGTAGGTATGTTGCACCATTTTTCCCAATCTTCTATCACAAAAACATTGTAGAATTTGCCACATTTCATGCTGCACTCAAGGTGTTTGTGCATATGGCTGAATGAATTTTTTGATGAGCAACACCTTTCAACACCCATTGCTCGCACCTCAACAGAGTGGCTCCCTTGGTGTGCATATTCAAAGCTTTGTTTATAGCTTGTGTAACTTATGTAATCTTCCATATGCTTACAAGAAATGCACCAGCACAAGGAATTGTGATGCTCCACAAAATTCATTGAAGATGAGATCCCATTTTCTGGAATTTTGGCAAGCCATAAATTCAAAATGGCAAGATTCATTCAATCTTACAAAGAAGTGACACGTGCCACATCAATGACAACATATAACACACACAAAGCATAGTTTGTTGATCAACAACCATTATTTCTCATGTAATCCCATTTATTTCGCAGGAACATAGTTGGAGAAATCGAGAACTTATCTCAAAGGCCAATGCAAGAAAGTAACTTAAAGATCAATGGAGATGAAAAATCCTCATGGTAGTGCTGCTGGACAATCCAAAAGAAATTATCAATATTTGATGAATATCTCTGCCAGCGGCTGAACATATATGTATGGAGTGTCAAATACATTGAGAGGAAATAAAATACGTAGGCTAGGGACAGTAGGTGGACGTTTTTACACTTGTTTACCATGATTTGGCAAGTATCGTTTTTTATGTGTAGAGTTGGAAAAGTGGCTTGAATGCCAAACTTTTTTGGTAAAATACATTGTTGTTCTTGTATATGTTGCTTGGGATATATTTGCAGGTGTTTACAATTTTGGCATATCACATTTATAAAAGAAACTCTGCCAAAAATTTTAAAATTAAACAAACGGCAAAAAGCTTGTTTTTCTTCAATATTGACACAAACACCACTAGTCAACATTTGTCACCAACCAACAACATTTTTCGAATGATGCTCACTGAAGTTTCGAGATATGCACTAAATGAACTTCACTTTGTCACCGATTTGGCCAACTAACACAATGAGCACTTTACCCAAATTAACTACAGCGAACTCCACGAGCCAGTATTTTTATTTATTTACAAATGCTCCATCATTATTTACAAACAAGTTCAGCAAGGAATGACTTAAAAGCATATTCCTCTCATATTTACATGAACTTCTTACAAATTAATATGACAGATTCAAACAAAGTGGTCATCTAGCCTACTCTGTACAAAATTCCTTCGCATCCAGCTTCATTAACCCTTTGTCTTCGACATCCCTACCCAACTATTGGGATAATAATGCTTCAAATACTTGCCATTAATGCACCTTCTATGTGGCTCTCCATTCAGACTTGCCAACCAATATGCGTTTCCAACTAAAACTCGATGAACTTTGAATGGCCCTTCCCAATTGGGCGACCATTTGCTGAATTCCCTGTCTTTGGATCCGAGGGGTAGAACCACCTTCCACCACGTCTCCCTCCTCAAATATTTTCTTATTCACGCGTTTATTGTAACTTCTAGCCACCTTGGATTTCTGAAGCATCAAAGCATTATACGTTTGCATTCTCAACTCATCCAAATTTTCAAGTTCCATGATCATTGCCTCTGTATAAAGCTCTGGCTCCAACTCATTTTGTTTCATTTCATCTTCCTCTAACAACATACTGATATAAGTGTTCTAGGGCATTCCATGGTCCCCAAGTTTGCTTCTTCCAAGGGATCTTGAGTCTTCAAATGTCGATCCTCCATTTGTAACTCTTCTTCTTCACTGTTATCACATTCATCTTCAAATATTATTTCAGTTCCGTCAGTGTCCCATAATTCCTACGATTGTACATCACTCACCAGATGCTGCAATGTGGCTTTCCATTCGGAAGTTGCAGCCACTTCCATCTCTTCTTTAGTGAACTTACTCATCGACCTCCTCAATAATAGGTCGGACCATGGGTCTGGGAGAGACCATGGCGGTGGATTTGAGAATTTTTTCAACTGCTTCTCTCACTTTTTTAGTGTCCATGTAGACTGCCCCTTGCTGTCCATTCATCTTGTAGCACGAATTTTAATAGGACCAAAGGCTCCATCATAATATCTAGCCTCCACTGTGTTGGAATTAGATTGATACGGCTGTGAATCAGCCTGTACCACTTCCATCTCATCCCCTTTCCACATCAACAGTAGCTGGTGCATGGATAATGGTACACAATGATTGGTGTGAATCCAATCCTTCCCTAACAAAGCATGGAAGCTAGCACTAGAATTAACTACGAAAAAGGCTGACAGCGAAGATCGAGATCCTACAGTAACATTCGTTGGCAACACTCCCAAATTTTTTGTAGATTCCTCGGTAAAAGCCGCCACAGAGACTTCGGTAGGAATCAAGTCCTCCACATTCTTTCCCAACTTTTGAAGGATTCTGTAGGGTAGAATATTCACAGCTGACCCATTGTCTATCAGTACCCTAGACAACGGCTTCCCATTAACATGTGCTATAATATAGAGTGGTTTGATATATTTAGTCATCTCACTGGTAGGTCGCTTCATCAACACTATTTTCTCTTCATCCACAAGAACACCAACGCTTTCATTCAAAATATCAGTTTGAATGGATTCTGTGCCACTTTGATTTCCAGTGAATGCATCGGATTCAAACACCTTTTTGCGTTTGAATTACTCTGGCAACATTAAAGAGCCGGTGGCACACTCAAACGAAACCAGAATCTGCCCCACTTTGAAGGTAGCCCCCTTGACTGGTTCACTGTGTTCCTCAGATAACAAGTCATCATCTTCTTCATCATTATCTTCAGTAGCCTTCCTCCCAAATTTTTTCTTCTCTTTGAATGACTCATACATCCCTTATTTCTGCTATAAATTCCATCATAACAGCAGTAAAGGCTTTTGTCATTTCGTTGAAATCCCCACGGATGTTTATTCCATGGACAACATAATGTTTGCTGGAAGTCCCTCACCACCTAAAAATGAAATTCTTTCCTTCACAGCCTCTTATTCGAACTTGTGTACCAGTCGTTCCACTGATCTTCCATCAGCATCGGTCTCTTCCTCCTGTGAATGATGGCCATTTCCCTGTGATGGAGGAATTCCTTCATGTTTCTCAGTACGCTTTGGAGGCATTGGGTCCCACTGGACGTGCCAACTTGTTTATCACAAAAATTGTGGGGTGTGCCAGGCACGTGTTCGTGCCAAAGGTGAATGATCCGACTTCATTGAACAAGCGTTGCGAGTCTCGATTCGACCGTTAGTTATAGTTCCTTCGATATGGCTTCAAAGCTAAACGTATAAACTAAGGAAAATAAAGAAATTATAGAGATAATTCATGGACAAGATCAAACTTAAATATGCTGTTATGAATTTTGATCAACATTCTACAATAAAATTGAAGAAATGAGAAAATATACTGCTGAAAATGGAAAATGAGTGAATGATAGAATTCTGCAGAGTTTTTGCTGTAAATTTGTTGGATTGATTTTGTCCGGCCTATCTCTGATCCTTCTTGCTGTTTTTGTCACGCTCCACATGGAAGTTTCAACCGCATTATACGATCACTCCACGATCTTCCATGTTGGGTAGTGGCCTTGATTGGTCACATAGTTCTTCTCCTGGGCCAACTGCAATTTTCTTGGGCTTTCATCAATTGGATTTTTGCTTGTGGGCTTCCAGGTGGGCTTCTTGAATTATATTTTAGGAACAACAATAACAAAAGAAATAAACTTTCATAAAAAAAATGTTATTTTTGTATCTATTGAATTAACTAGTTTGATTTCAAAATAATTAAATAAAGATATTAAATATCATATGTAAAAATTCTGATACTTTGACAAATGCTAATCAATGATCATTATAATTATATTTATTATATCATGTATTGTTTTTACGGTAGAAAATAACTTAGAGTCTTTTTATTGATCATGAAATCTCTTTTCATGAATTACATATTCAAAGTTTTGATTGATGATTGATTTTACAAGTAATATATGTAATTTTTTAGTTATACAATTTAATAAAATAATTATGCCTATAACATATATATTCGTTATAGATGTTTTTTTCCATATTTTTTTGAAATCATATTATCTTTTAAAATCAAAATTAAACTCTTTACTTTCAATTCTTTGTTAAAAAACCTATAAAATATGTTAGTTATTCTACTATTGCACATATAGCTATAAATTTTTCATATATCTTTTTGTAATACTATAATTTATTACTTAATTAAAAACTGCACAAAAAGTATAATTACAAAATTACAATAAAATCATTGGAAAAAATTTTAGAGAGAAAATTAAAAGGATAAAACATTTAAATGTAGTATAAAGATTAGTTATTTGATAAAAATAATATATGAGTTACATTCTATTCTTGAAGTGTGTATAGAAGGTTAATTTTTTCATTGTACAATTGGAAAACAATGCCATTTATCCACACTTTTATAGGTATATAGATTTTGTAGTTGTAATAGGCTTTTAAATTTCATGCAACTATATCGATGTTCTTCATTACCTGAATGAATAACAATTATAATTTCATGTATTATCTACCTTAATCTTTTGATCTGTAATAATTGTATTTAGTCCTGCAATTTGCTTTGTCATCATAAAAAATAAGGAAATTGTTGGAATAATTTTGTTACCCTAAGTTTTGGTAAATGAAAAATAATAGTATCGAGTTGTTTCATTATTCAACAGTATTTCTTATGTATTTACAAGTTTCTAGCCACTAGTCAAGGCAGACCACTCGGAATAGTATCAAAGCTCAAGCTGCAGACAGAAGATCATCATTGTTATTGCGAACATATAAAATATAGTAGACTTCTTGTAAGACGGGTCAACCCGGCCCATATTTACAATAATAAGTAATATGTTTGACATAAAACATAATATTTTTAATGGGTGACCCAAATAGGATATATGTCTCACAAAATTGACCTGTGAGACCATCTACAAAAGAAATTGTGTATAAAATTATAACATATACTTCATGATTTTTATTTAATTTAACTATTAACGACTTTATCTATTATTCAATATATAAATTTATAAACGAATTTAACGGTTTTTATCTTAGTAAAAATATCGTTAAAATCAAGTTGCCGCGACATATAAATAACATGTACTTCATGATTTTGTACTTTTTAACTTAACTATCAACTACTTTATATATTATTCAATATAGAATTTTATCAACGAATTCAATGGTTTTCATCCTCGTAAAAATACTGATAAAACTACGCCGCCACGAACATATAAATAAAATGTATTTCATGAATTTACTTATTAACTTAATTATCAACGACATTATCTTTTGTTATTCAATATAGAATTTTATCGACGATTCTAACGGTTTCATATAATAAAGATATTTGTAGCAACACGCCACCGCGGAGATATAGATAGAATGAATTCGTGATTTTTTTATTTATTAACTTAACTATCGACGACTTTATCTATTATTAAATATAGAATTTTATCAACAAATTTAACGGTTTTCATCCTTGTAAAAAATTATGGTAAAATCAAGCTACCGCAACATATAAAATAACATGTACTTCATATTTTTTATTTATTAACTTAATTGTAAACGACTTTATCAATTATTCAATATAGAATCTTATCAACAAATTTAACGTTTTCATCCTTGTAAAAATACCGGTAAAACATCGACGCGTATAAAATAACATATATTTCGTGATTTTTCACTAATTAACTCTACTATCAACAACTTTATCTATTATTCAATATATAATTTTGTCAACGAATTTAGTGGTTTTCATCCTAGTAAAAATACTGGTAAAACCACGCCGCCGCGAGCACATAAAATAACTTGTACTTCCTGATTTTTCACTAGTTAACTCAATAATCAACGACTTGATCTATTATTTAGTATAGAATTTTATCAACGAATTTAACGGTTTTCATCATTGTAAAAATACTGATAAAACTACGCCGCCACGAACATATAAAATAACATGTACTTGATGAATTTACTTATTAACTTAATTATCAACTACATTATCTTTTGTGTTATTCAATATAGAATTTTATCAACGATTTTAACGGTTTTCGTATAATAAAGATATTTGTAGCAACACGTCACCGCGGAGATATACATAGAATGTACTTCGTGATTTTTTATTTATTAACTTAACTATCAACGACTTTATCTATTATTAAATATAGAATTTTATCAACAAATTTAACGGTTTTCATCCTTGTAAAAAATTATGGTAAAATCAAGCTACCGCGAACATATAAAATAACATGTACTTCATATTTTTTACTTATTAACTTAATTGTAAACGACTTTATCAATTATTCAACATAGAATCTTATCAACAAATTTAACGTTTTTCATCCTTATAAAAACACCGGTAAAACAACATCGCCGCGAGCATATAAAATAACATATACTCCGTGATTTTTCACTAATTAACTCTACTATCAACAACTTTATCTATTATTCAATATATAATTTTGTCAACGAATTTAGTGGCTTTCATCCTAGTAAAAATACTGGTAAAACCACGCCGCCGCGAGCATATAAAATAACTTGTACTTCCTGATTTTTCACTAATTAACTTAACTATCAACTACTTTATATATTATTCAATATAGAATTTTATCAACGAATTTAACGCTTTTCATTCTAGTAAAAAATACTGATAAAACTACGCCGCCACGAACATATAAAATAACATGTACTTCATGAATCTACTTATTAACTTAATTATCAACGACGTTATCTTTTGTTATTCAATATAGAATTTTATCGACGATTTTAACGGTTTTCATATAATAAAGATATTTGTAGCAACACGCCACCGCGGAGATATAGATAGAATGTACTTCGTGAATTTTTTTTATTAACTTAACTATCAACGACTTTATCTATTATTAAATATAGAATTTTATCAACAAATTTAACAGTTTCATCCTTGTAAAAATTATGTAAAATCAAGCTACCGCGAACATATAAAATAACACTTACTTCATAATTTTTACTTATTAACTTAATTGTAAACGACTTTACCAATTATTCAATATAGAATCTTATCAACAAGTTTAACGTTTTTCATCCTTATAAAAACGTTGGTAAAACAACATCGCCGCGAGCATTTAAAATAACATATACTTCATGATTTTTCACTAATTAACTCTACTATTAACAACTTTATCTATTATTCAATATATAATTTTGTCAACGAATTTAGTGGTTTTCATCCTAGTAAAAACACTAGTAAAACCACGCCGCCGCGAGCATATAAAATAACTTGTATTTCCTGATTTCTCACTAACTAACTTAATAATCAATGACTTGATCTATTATTTAGTATAGAATTTTATCAACAAATTTAAAAGTTTAATCCTATAAAAATACTGATAAAAACACGTAGCTGTGAAACATAAATTAACATGTACTTCATGATTTTTTTTACTTACTAACTTAAGTATCAATGATTTTATCTATAACTCAATATAGAATTTTATCAACGAATTTAACGATTTTCGTCCTACAAAAAATACTGGTAAAAACCACATCGCCATGAACATATAAACTAACACTAAATTCATGTTTTTTTTTACTTATAATTAACTTTAACCTATGCATGGTTAACAATAATGACCATGAATATATTATATAATATGCATGTATGTTTGGTCACTCTAAATTTCATAATGGAGCAATTTTATAAAGTAAACTTAAAAGGAGGTTGTCTTCACAACAATCTACAACACAATTTTTAAACTTTTGGGAGTCAAAATCCCAATTAATTAGACTCCACTCTTTTGCTAATCCATTTTCACATGATAGTGTGATGGTGCCTAGGAACTGATTTCATGCAACTCTATAACCTTAAACTTTTTTTTATCACTTTTTGCTTTCTTTTTATTTTCTTTAATTTTTTTTTCCCATATTTACTCGAGTTACTTAATAGTCAAGTCAAAACATGTAAATTACTTCATTTTTTTCCTTCTCATTAATTTGTATAAGAGGATTAAAAGTTGTGTGGATAGGTACGTAATCTCACCAAAAATTACACAAATCAAATTACACTATTAGTAAAAGATTTTGTGTGTGAAAAATGACATGACTAACCAAATAGCAAAGTAAATGTGCTCAATATAAGTCAAGAAACCGAAGCTTTCTTTGCTATTTACTCTCCACAGTAGAAATAATAATAATAAACTTGCATTAAGTCATAAATGAATGTGGGGTATTAAAGATGACATCTCTTGAAAATCAGTTTCGATTTTGTTTTAATTATCAGCATTAGCTTAATGTAACCATTCCAGGATTCACATCATCTTGACTCTGTGTGTAATCCTTGAAATTGTATTATCCTCTGCAAAGTACATTGTAAAGAAATTTACAGCACCGCTCATCCATAAATGGAGTTGCAGAGTTCAAATCCCGAAATCCACATTCAAGAAAAACAACTTATTTTACCTGTTTCTGGTCAAGAACTTGTTTCTGATAAATCTTTGCATAGGCAGATGGAAGACAACTCTGATGGGAATCAGGGAGGGTCGGGTGATCCAATTCCTGCAGTGGAGGAATCCAGGGTGCACGAACTGAACCAACAAGATCATGAGGACCATGGGGATGTTGATTCCGATCTATTTTCCCGTGGATGGTCGACAACAGGCAAGAGAGTGAGAAACACAAGAGCTCGGGTGAAGATTCCAGGCTTTTCCCAGGATGAGGAGGCTTCCAAGACTGGAGATGAAGCCGGCCAACCTGGAAAACAAAAGCTTCCAATGAAGAAAAGAAAGATGTCTGAGTCGTCACCCGGCTCGAGCTCTGGAAATGGGCATTCTTCCTTATCAGGAAGCAAGATCGTGGAGCCTGGAGAGTCAGAAAACGATGATCTTACAGATCCAGGGGCAGAAACAGCAATAGGAAAGATAAATAACATTGATAATCTAACTGAAAATCTGAATGAGCATGTTTGTAACATATGTAACAGGTCTTTCAAGAGCTACCAAGCATTAGGTGGACACAAAGCTCACCACAATAATGACAAAGCTGAGGATATTAGCTTCACGGAGGAAAAGAATGGATCCACTCGACGACCCCGAAAAACCAACCAAGTCCACCAATGCGAGCTTTGCAACAAAATCTTCTCCCAAGGTCAAGCTCTTGGTGGTCACAAGCGGCATTGTAAAGGACAGGCTAGCCATGGAGGAGGACAGGAGACTGAAAAACAGCCCCGAATACTGGATTTTGACCTCAACGAGTTCCCGCCGGAGTGGATACCCGAAGAATGATCATATAATTAATTTTCGCTTTATACTATGCAAGACGATGGAAACTGCATGCCTAAATATTCTCCAAACTACCTTAATGTCTGTAGAATATGCATATTATGTGTGTTATAGTTAATAATATTGGATAAATCGATTTGGCTAATTTGAGCATCCAAAATTGGAATCACTTGGATGCTCAGATTTATAAGCTATCAGGTGAGTGAGAACTAATAAAAGAGTCTATATTTAGAACTAAGTCTCCATAAATCTTAACAAAAGTGACTGAATTTTGTTTGTGATTTTTGGAAAATGCAAGTATTGCTTATCAAAGTACCCTTTTAATGAATTCCCTATTTGTTTTTAGTTTTGCATGGCTTTCAAATTATTTGTAGATAAAAATATGATTCAAAAAAGAGTTTTTCGTTATACCAAAAGTTGTAGTTCAGCACAGTTATCGTTTGATCAGAGTAAATATCGCAACCACTGGCTATTATATATTTCAGTTTTTAGATGCTCTGTAGCCCAACTCAACAACCCAATATGAAATATAAAATCCATTATAGCAATCATTATTAATTCTTTAGTAACACAAAAAAGTCAAACCAAATCTATATTATCGATACAAAGTTCATGTACATGTATGTATAAGAAAAGCTGGAGAACAATACAATTTAGTGCAAAACTTGTACGATCTGGTTTTTCAATTTCGCTTGATTCTATGATTCAATTTCAGTTCAATCCAATCCGAAGTTGAAAATTTTCAAGTGCCAAAACCTTCCAAATTTATGTAATTTTGAAATTAATTTAACACGAAGGACTCAAAACTCGACTGACAAAATAATATGACATCGTCCTTTAGGTTGCATTTGAGTGGATTTGAATCAAATCTACATATCAAATTTATTGTATCTATTTGGCTCAAAATTCATACGATTGATTTCAAATATCCTATGTTGCCAAGTTTTTTTTTTTTTGCTTCAATTTCAAATCTACCTTCCAATGTTATCATCTTAAATCCATATTTAATTTGAAATCCTCCAACAAACACAAATCTTTTTATCCAAACACAATCTGACCTCCATGAAATCACGAGTATCATTAAAGGTGATCTACCCTAAGCACCATTCTTCATTAGTAACCCTCGTGGTTGTTATATTTTCGAGTTCGAGCTTGTAAAATAGAAGACAATAACGTTTCTAACGTAGGACACTAAGAACGGTGACTCGAATACAGCTCTTCAGATGTACAAATGCCAGAAATTCTGCCTCATTTATGAGTTTCCAAAATATCCAAGATTTTATTACAATTTGGTAATCGCACCATTGTGTCTGTCATACTAATAATTCCCTGATCCTGTCCCTCTCTACAGAGAAATCAAATTTATGAACACATCATATGCATCAAGTACAAAGAATCAAGACAGATGGTATTATTGAAAAAACCAAGGTAAAGTTTTTTACTGTTTTGCATTGATGCTATCAATGTTGGCATGAAGTACCCAAAGTCAGGACGCAAAATAATAAACACAGGAACGGTGCAAACAAGCATATGAAAACAAATGAGCGACTAAAACAATACAAACATGACACCAAAGCAAGCACCCACTCGAGCTAACAATACCAGATCATAAACTAACGAGAAAAACAGAAGTCATCAAATTAACCTCCCCGGGGTTCCCTTTTCGTCAATATGATTATATCTGGACAATAATAAAGTTTCAACTTGTTTAGATCTCACTTGGCCATCATAACCTTGACAAACTCCTCATAGTTGATCTGCCCATCACCATCCACATCCGCTTCACGGATCATCTCATCGACCTCCTCATCAGTGAGCTTCTCACCAAGATTGGTCATAACGTGTCGTAGTTCTGCAGCAGAAATGAAGCCATTCTGGTCCTTGTCGAAAACCCGGAAAGCTTCCTTCAGCTCCTCCTCGGAATCGGTGTCCTTCATTTTCCGAGCCATCAGGTTGAGGAACTCAGGAAAGTCAATTGTTCCATTACCATCAGCATCAACCTCGTTGATCATATCCTGAAGTTCAGCCTCTGTTGGGTTCTGTCCTAAAGAGCGCATCACAGTACCGAGCTCCTTGGTAGTGATACAACCTATCAGATTTACACATGGTAGACAAATCAGGCATGTTAGAAAGACGGCTGTAGAGTGCATAAGATGGGAATTATTAGATTATTGAAAAAAGAAACACACATCAACAACTATAAAATGTCAAAAACTCCACAATGCTTGTTGTGTGATATAAGTATTTGAGATACCTAGATGCCACAGCAAGATCGAGGAAAATAAACTTGCATGACATTTGGAGAAACATTGACAATTATAGAAAATTGATGAGGAAAAACATAATTATTTAAATCCCCAACAACGTGCATCCAGGTTCAAGGCTCAGCACCCTTTGAAGTGTTTGTTTTGCATATGAACCACCTTGGCATGCAAAAGGTTCACATAATCACATCTCAAAAGTTGGGAATGATGAAGTGAAGGTGAAACGGGAGATAATATTATTCACTTTCATTTCTAAGTACTTATATTTTTGCATCGATTGTTTGTAAGGTAAACAATTAGTCGTAGATGATAGAAATTTTTTAAAAATTTAGAGTGCATCACTTATTATGCCTTAAGGAATCTTATTTTCATTCAACAAAGGCGCGTGCCTCACCTTGCACCTCGTGCCAAAGCTCTACAATACTCTGAGCTTCTCATAGCTGTGTCAGTGTAAGATCGAGCGCTTGCCGTTTTACCAAAAGATATAGCTGGTCTTAATTGTGCCACTCAAATATGTTAAATTACATAACAGCTCAAACATCACAATTCGATCGCTCTTTCAGCAATGGATAATAATTGCACTCAATAACCTTTTTCCTAATAATTGCAAACAATGAGAATCGAACACGTGACATTGGCTCTGATACCAATTATAAGACTGAGAGTTATATCTAGTGGTAATGATGCAACTCAAATCTTTTAAACAACATAGTAACTCAAGCACCGTTGTTCGATTGTTCTTTCCAGCAAGGACAATTATTGCACCCAACAGCGATCATAATTTAAAATTCCTAGACCGTTACTAGAAGAACATCAAAATTTAAATAGTTATCTAGAAAGTTTCCAAATATCCAATTTAAAATCTCCGACCCTTTTCGCCTTTGACTTCGCAGAAAATAACAAGAACAAAAATAGAAACATTATCAGGAAAGTCACCAGCTTCATCAATCATCTCAAATCAAATGCTCAAAACTAGATAAAATAGTATATATTACAATTACATCAGCAAATTCCTAATGGTACTCCATTTTTCCTAGCCGAAACGATCAAACACCAGACTCTAGTTACAGAATTTACAAGCGGAGCGATACATGCAAATAGCTGTAAAATCATGTGTGCCAACTATATAATCATATCTGAAGTACTTCATATGTTTCTATCACCAGTCCAAACACCAGGACTGGATAAAGAAAGTCCAGCAAATTCCAGTCTTCTAAATTCATAATCAGCTACACAATATCAAACACAGTGAAGACGATAACATCTTGCGGAACGTTTGATCTTATTACAATCTAAGCAATCGTTCATAACAAAAATGCTGTACAAACACACATATAAGCAACCGAATAAATAAACTCAATACCCGCAGAAATACATCGATCGATCTATATTTAAGTCACAGAATAACGAATAACACGAAAAATAAATCTAGACTACTAGTTGCGAAAAGATACCAGATCTACTCAATGATATAGATCGAGAAATGGGGAAATAATAAAATCAGTGGAATACTGACCGTCGCCATCTTTGTCGAACAGAGAGAAGGCTTCCTTGAATTCGGAGATCTGGTCGTCTGTCAGCTGGTCCGCCATTGTTGCCCCTTGAGCTTTTTGCAGGATGTGTTCAAGAAATTTACTTTCGTCGAATCGTGGATATATATTTTATATATAAAATAGATTATAAATAACATAAAATAAAAATATAAACATCATTAACATTATATATACAAGAGTATGTCTTTTGTGAGACGATCTCACGAATTTTTATGTATGAGACCGTCAATTCTATTTAACAATAAAAAGTAATATTTTTTCATGGATGACCCAAATAATATATTTGTCTCGCAAAATACGACATGTGAGACCGTCTCACGTGAGTTTTTACCTCCATTATATAAATTCAAGATCTTGTCACATATAAGTCAAGTAAAATGGCTTATTTATGTGGTACAATTGGTGACACAAATAGAACATCAATTCATTTAAGTAAGAAAAACGATCGCTGATATCTTACACTAAATCGAAAAACAAAACTCTACTCTAATAGAAAATCGAATTAGCAACTTTTACGCATCATTTTTGCCATGAGATCGTAAAAGTACTCTACCGCCTCTCGTGTAAGGTTCCAAATCTATCAAGCTGATAAAAAGAAAGGAACAATATATGTACTATCTATTTTTATAAATTATATAAATATATATATGTATATTGCTAAAGAAGAGAGAGACTCCAAATATATAAATTATAATTTTCATCGAGTGTCTTTCGTACTTTATGGTCTATTAAACTGATCCATCTTCTTTAGTAAGAGACATATATATTAATATAAATAATAGGTTAATGTAGACTTTTACATAGATTAAGAAAGTAAGAAGCGTTTTTTAAAATAATAATAAATTTAAAAGTCAAAACTATTGTCTAAGGCCTACGATTAAATATACACGTAGCATGTAAGGTTAAGTTTGGTACTCTTGATTAGGTGGGTTTGTATTATTTTAACCCACCTAATCTCATGTTTGATAGAATTTTAATTTAACCAAGTCGATCTCTCCTATAAATGATTAGGTTATATTAACTAGGATAAAATAATCACTCATCTCCCCTATGATTATTTATCAAACTCTTAATTCATCCTACTTTTCACCCTTGTTCTATATACAAGCTCACCACCACTTCTCAACACCGACGCACCCCACCACCAACCATCATCGGCCGACCACCGCCGCCTCCGCCGACAATCCCCAAGGTTGACAACCGCCGAACACCCCCACGGCCGACCATCACCGTCGCCAGCCGACGACCGCCCCTACAGTTGACTGTCGTAATAATGGAAGGGCAATTTAGTCAATTCATCAAAAGATTCTAAATTATCTCAGTCTTAACAATAATATCAAACATAATATTATTTTATCATTATATATTATATTTATACTTCAACAATTTTCTTTATCATTTATTTCTTAATCATTAGGTAATTTTATCCTCCGACCAAACGCAGTCTAAGAGTACCGAATTGGCTAGACATAGGGATGATTCTTGGGCGGATCTAACCTGGCCAAGGGCCGGTTCAAACTCGGATTAAAATCAGTTCAAAATTGACCCATTGATTAATCTGGTCAACGGATTTGACTCAAAACTGTAATAAAATGGTCCGGTTATGACTTACGAGTGTAAAATCCATTGGTCCAACCCGTCTGGTTAGACGGTTCTTGATCTTTCACTTAACATATATACAATTTGATCAACCCGTCGGGTTAGACGGGTTAATATATATATATATATATATATATATATATATATATATATATATATATATATATATATATATATATATATATATATATATATATATTGAAATAACAAGATCAGTTGATCAAATGACCATTGAAGATCTACGATCACGGTTGTGTGATCGATGTCGACCCAACGGGTTGACTATTCTTTTTCCTTTTTAAAAAAATCGTTTGACATCAACGGTCACGTGTAGAATGTTCAACCCGCATGGTCAAGCTAGACCCGGACCAACCCAGATCCGGACAAGCGGGTCGACCATTGCACATTTTTTTTTATTTTTCCGAATTTTTTTCTATAATAGCCCACCTTTTTGCATATGTTTCACACAATTTTCTATTTATATCTAATTTTTTATTATCAAAATATTAAGTCTCGATTATTGGTATAACTTGTTGATTTATTTTCACAGTTACTTCAATTTCATATTTGTACAAATGGCCTCAGCCGGATCAAGTTGTAGGGGTGACAAAAGAAACGGAAAGAACATCATGCCACCCGAGTTCAAGCATCGCGATTTTCTTCATTCAATGTTGATGGCTGTTATCTTCATTTTTTTAATAAAGAACATCAAGATCGTGGATAAGAGACTCAACAAACACGTCATCATAAAAGTTAAGAAAGTATGAGCAATCTGATGGCACCTAAAAATAAAAGTAGAGTGGTGCTTCACCAAACGTTCGATATCTTCACCAAACATTTTGAAAGACGACGCTTTCCTCATGTGATATGCAAGTCGAATGCAAATATTGTTCGAAAACTTACAAATTTCAACAAGGAACTAATTATAAAACTTTGACGCAGCACGTGGAGAAAAATCATCCAGTAAAAATTTGTATTCATCGTTCTCAAACTCAAATTTCAGCATTCTCAATCGGCTAATAATTCTCAACTTTTTAAATTTGATGAATCTAAATTTAGAAAAAAAAAACTAAATTTTATGTAGTTGAACAAATTTCTTTTAGTTGTAGTACTGATAAATCATCTTTTGAAATTTGGCTTTTTACAATTGCAAAATTTTCTATTGTTCGTATCTAACGAAATAATCTCAAATGCACACTTAAAAATTAGTATTTGATAAAAAAATATATCAATTAAAGATTTTCTAGGCTAAATATTAAAGTTTCATTGTGTTCTTATATTTGAAGTGATCATTGACAAGGTTGTTTACATACATGCATTACATGTCAATAGCTAATAATTTTTAGAACATTCAAAAAATATTGCTTACATATAGATGTTTTAACAAAACACACGCGCACAAAACAATTCTCAACTTATATTTATTATTTTAGAATAATATAGTAACTTCTCAAGAAATTCATTGAAATATGTAAATCATCATTAGATGATAATTTTTTTTTTATATTAGGTGCACATATCATATTTAAAATTTTTGTGTTCGAGATGAATTAAAAAAATTATCCTCATAATATTAATCCATTTAGAAGCACAATTCATTATTTATGTACACACCCCCAATTTATGAAACAATAGGCCAGATTTTGCAAAATAATTGGTACGAGGCCTAAATGGTTTGTACGGGATATTCCAATTCGTTAGAATTCAACATATAATTGTTGTTATTTTCTTTTGAATATAAAGATTTCTTATGTATACTTTTCATCAATACATCCAAACTCGTGATATTTTTTTGTTTTCAAATCAGTTAAATATATGCACTAATATTTGTGAAATTTAATTTTTTTAATGATGCTAGTGATTAATTATACGATGTTTATTATGCTATTTTAAACGTATTTTTAGTGAACATAATAAATCTAATTCGTGATGTTTTAATCCATGTATTTATGACATGAAAGAAAATGGGAAAAATATTTTTTACAAATTCCTGAAACTTTTTTATGTGCTTTGGTTTTAGATCTTATACTTAAATTAGATGGTTTATAAGAAATATTAATATTATATTATGAATCTTTAGACCTTGTTGAGGAAATTGTTCCTAATATCTCATTAATTTTGTTTGATATTAAAACTCATTTATATGATATTTATAATGAATATAACAATGGTAGACAAATAGTTATACATGAAACACAATCCACTGGTAATATTACTTCTAAATCTATTAAAACACAACTTTTTTTCAAGAGAACATACGAAACATCTACGAAAATCCTCAAGTTCCAATAAAGAATTTGAGAATTATTTTACAACTACGTTTTTATTTTAGTGATACATGAGATGAGGAAACTTTCGATATTTTGCGATAGTAGTATCAAAAAACATAAATATCTCCAATTTTACCTATAATAGCAAAAGAAATTATAGTTTGCCCCGTCTCAATGGTTGTAAGGGAACAAGCTTTTAATATTGATCAAAATAAATTGGATGAGAGACGTTTTAGCTTAAGGCCAAAAAATTTGGAAGCCCGATGTTTTCTCAATGATTAGTCAAAAGCCCTTAGCCGAACACAACATATTAAAAGTGATAAAGAAGACCAACGTGATGGGAACATCGAGAACAACGACGAGAAGAAATGCGAGTGAATGTAATGGAACAAAATAAAATGTAATATATTTTTTATATAAGATGTTGAAAGTAGAAATGTAATAGAATTTTTACTGAAAAAATACAATAGACTTTCTATTGAGTAAATGTCATAGATTTTTTTTATTGAGATAATGAAATAATTGACAAAGTTTTTATAAGTTCAGTTGTGCAAGTATTTTTTTGAGTAGGTCTTTTGTGAGACGGTATCATGAATCTTTATCTGTGAGACGAGTCAACTTTACCGATATTCACAATAAAAAGTAATACTCTTAGCATAAAAAATAATAATTTTTCATGGATGACTCAAATAAGGGATACGTCTCACAAAATACGACCCGTGAGACCGTCTCACACAAGTTTTTGTCATTTCTTAGTTTTTTTTGGTTCTGTAATTGTTTATTTTTCAGAAAAATAAAAGAAAAGGGTCGAACCAGACTCGAACCATAACCATCCACGACCGGTCGGTTAAGGGCCGAAATTTTCAAGACCTGGACCAAACCTGGTGTGTGGCAGGTCTAGCCAGATCAATCCAAAATTAGATTTGGTCCGGTTTAATCTAATTCGATCGTGAACCAGTTAAATCCATTTGGATTGAACCACCTCTAGTATTAATTTTGGATTGGATTGAGTTGTTTGAAAACAGCCAAACAGGTCAGATCCATTTTAGTTCGGCAACGTTGATTCCAGTGTTTAACCGCTAAGCAATATATTTAATTTGTGTTTACTTGTTGCGATAAAGATATGATTGTACCGTTAATCCTATAAAGGCAAAAATTTGTGTGAGACGGTCTCACGGGTCATATTCGTGAGACGGATCTCTTATTTGGACTATCCATGAAAAAGTATAATTTTTTATGCTTAGAGTATTACTTTTTATTGTGAATATGGGTAGGATTGACCCGTCTCACAGATTAAGATCCGTGAGACGGTCTCATATGAGACTCACTCTCCTATAAATATCATGTTTACTTGTTTTTTTTTTTTTTGTGTGGTCTGTACTGATTTTTAAAAACCTTCCATACTTATTTAATTTAAATTAAATTTTTTATTATTTACAACTAAAATGTGTGATTAATAATATTTTTAAACTAATTATTTTTCCAACTGATAGAAATTATCGTTTCAAATAATACTATATGAAAAAACCCATGTAAAAAATTATAAAACTTGATAAAAAAAACAAAAAAAAATTGAAGACGTTATTTACTATTCATGTAAAAAATTTACTCAATTTTTAAAAATAAATAATATTTATACAGAATAATTTTGATAGATAAAAATAACTTACATATGAATTATCAATAATTTATATTCTTCAATCGATCAATTTTATCATTGACATAATTTCAATTGCCCTTAAACATAATTTCAATGATAAAATTTATCAATTAAAGTAAACATGTTATTATTATCCATCATTATTTTATATCTATAAAATTATTTCATAATCTTAGAATAATTTATCTACATAAAATCACATCTCACTAAGTAAACATAACCTTAATTTATGACCAATAATTTTATTATCTATGTTATTTATCATTTTATAATTGTCACTCGTATTTTCAAATTTGGTAACATGCCTAGCAGGAAATTTGCACCGTTGTAATCTAAAAAACAGGCATAAAACCTCATTAATCACAGGTCATAATTTGTGGCACATATCTCTTATTTGGATCATCCATGAAAAATTATTACTTTACAGCCTAGTAATTTAATTATATATATAAGATTTATAATTTAACAATAAAAAATAAATGTATTTAGAAAAATTGAAGTTCTTTTGAGAAAAGTATTTAACATTGTTGTTAATATGTGTCTAAATAAAGAGTAGGTCTCTTGTGAGATGGTATCACAAATTTTTATCAGTGAGACATGTCAATCTTACCGATATTCACAATAAAAAATAATACTCTTAGGCATAGTTTGGTACATGTGATAAGAGAGGGATTGATAAATAATCCTCCTTATCCCATGTTTGGTACGTTTTTAAAAAGCTCATGATAATATCATGGGCCCTTGATAAATAATTTTTTAGAATGATAAAATATCCTATTTAATAGAAGGTGTGATAATTTTAATTTTAATGATAAAATATACTACAAATGACTTAATTACCCTCAATTTATAAATGATTTTTTTTATAAATCTATGCTAGTAGGTAATCAAATAAATATTTTATTTATTTTTATATATTATATAATACGATAATTATATAAATGAATTCGAGATAATTATATAAATAATTTTTATAAATCTCAATAAAATTATTATTATCACTAAATTAATTTTAAAATTGCTATTTGACTTGACTCAAAAAATGAAGGGCTCAATTATCATATTATATAATATATAAAATTAGGTAAAAATAAATAAATCATGCAAGTACTATCGACACATGAACAGATAAAAAATATGAACTCAAGCAACAACTTTGAAATTATAAAATTTATTATGATAAGGTTAATTTTGTCATTACAATCTAATATATAAATTTAATTACTCTTATTAAAATCATACCAAACATTAAATATAATATCCTACATCTTATTTATCCTTAACTTATCCTTATATTATATATCACATGTTTATCCTATCATGTGTACCAAACTATGCCTTAGCATACAAAATAATATTTTTTCATTGATGACCCAAACAAGAGATATATCTCACAAAATACGATCCGTGAGAATGTCTCACACAAGTTTGTGTCACAAAAAAAATATTAATTTTTTATATATTTTTTATATCATAACAAAAAGATATAACAAAACCGTATTTTAAATTTGTTAAAAAAACAAAGTGATAAATGAAGATTTAAGAAGTGATGATAAAATGAATATTTAAGAAGATATATAACGATATTTCATAGGAATGAAATATAAAAATAAGATTCGTCTGGGTAACTTTTTTTTTTAAATTAGCTGAAAAAGTATTTATAATTTTTTTATCAAATAAATTATGAACGCTTATAATTAGATGTAAAACAACTAATAATCTATTTTTCAGTGTCTACAAACTCCCAAAAAACTCTGTTTTATAAAGTTCTGGTTGCCTTTTTCTTCACGTAAATTGACCGAAATACCTTTAAATTTACTTGCTATTGTTTTTTTTTAAATTTTATTCATACAATATTTTAAGTTACCATTCCAACCATGCAGGCTAGCCAGACACCTCCTCCAGGGATATGATTGTCATTTTCCGAGCAAGATGTCGGGTTAAAACAGGAATTAAGGAAACGTTAGGCTCGAAGTGTCGTTTTCGGAAATAGAAGGGATGGGGGGAAATATGCAATATAAAGAAATCTGGGGGCAACTCGAATAACGTGACAACCGAGGCAGCGTATAGAATGAAGAAATTCGTGTAAGTGGCCTGGGGGCTCGAGTCCACTGTCTCCAGGAAACAAGACATTATCCACTCTTTAATTATTATTCAATTATATCCGCTCATTATTTTCTTCTCTCTTTTTTTGAATTTTTAAACTTACAAAACTCAAATAAGTTTATTACTTTTCCCCAAATATGTATTTTTTTTTTTCTCGACTAGGTAGAGTATGTTTAGTTGAAAAATCAATAGAATAAAGCAATAATTTTTTTTATATAATGAATTTGAATCTAACTCAATTTCAAAAACTAAGTTTAAGAGATTATGATTGTTTAAGTCAATATATACAACTTTTAATAATTTAATTCAACCGACATGAAATATCTAACACATTTTATCACAATTAAGAATGAACATTCGGAACGATGAATTTACAAGACATTTAGTTGATGATTAATGTGACATTCTAACATATAACTGTGAGTCTGTTCTCTAATACAATGTTTAGATCAAGGACTTATGTCTACCCTACCCAAAAACTAGCTTAATTTTCACTAGTCCATATGCATAGCTCCAAAAAAATTATGGCGTTCAAGGTTTTTTTTTTTCTTATTTATTATAAGCCAGAATGTATGGCTTTTGGGTTTGTGATTCCACTTATATTTAAAAATTAAAATAAAAGATTTTTTCGACATTTATTATTAAACGTGAAAACAACTACTAATTTTTAATAAAATTATTGTACTTATTTAACTATTTTTTTAAGCTGCATCAAACACACTCATAATCAAGTTGTCTATATTTAATTCGTATTCTACATTCTTTTATTCTTACATATATTTATTAAACATATTAATCGCTTCCAATGATTTTTTATGTACCACCAAAACACAAGTTAAACAAATATAAAATAAAAATTATGTTGAGTAGGTCTTTTGTGAGAGGATCACACGAATCTTTATTTATGAGACGTATGAACCCTACCGATATTCGCAATAAAAAATAATACTCGTAGCATAAAAAGTAATACTTTTTCATGGATGACCTGTCTCACAAAATACGACATATGAGATCGTCTCACATAAATTTTTGTCAATTATATTTGGGTTATGGACTTGAACATGATATCTCTATCCTGAATGAGACATAATCTTATCCAATTCAAATATTTTTTGCCCAATGATATTCTTATCAGTGCGAAACACAAACAAGCAGAGTTAATAATTATGATTTTTTTTTCCTATTTTTCTTCAGTCACAACAAATGAATATGGAAAAACCTCCCACTTTTCGTCCGACCATAAATGTAAGCATTGATAACTTTTAAAGTTTTGCAACAAACAATGCGCATTGCCTCACTATTTAACACAAAAATTTATGCAAGACAATGTAATGAGTAAATTATATCTTACCTATGAAAAAATAATATTTTTTATCATAAATATGTATAAAATTGATCTGTTTCGCGATTAAAGATATTTTTTATTGTAAATATGTGTAAAATTGACCTGTTTCGCGATTAAAAATTCGTGAGACTGTCTTACAAAAGACCTAAGATTAAATATGCTTTATCTTATAATTTTATAAATAAAGAGTTTAAAATTAAGATGATGATAGAGGAGTATTTTGAAAATTTAGCAATTTCATAAAGTTAGAATACATGATATGGAGAATTATGGGTGTCTTGTAACTTTTTATGGTAAATTTTACTAAACAAAATAAAAAGGATATTTTAAGAAGTAAATATTTTTGTTTTGGAAATTCTCTCTATATTTGATAATTGATAATATATATAATATATATATATATATATATAAATTTAGATGGAAAATTAATTATAACAAAGCCCGTGTAAAAAAATCCACAAGCCCATAACCCACGAAGGCTAGGTACGTCACACCTTTTTTTAACCCCTTTCTCAGTCTGCGTCACTCTATTAACTCTGCCATCTCTCTCTCTCAACTCTTGGGATTCTCTCTGATTTCACGGCGTTGAAATCGTACCGAATTTAGGGTTTTGCTTCGCTAACTCTGTAATTCCATTCGTTTATCGCTTTCGGTTCTTGTGTTCTTGATTTCTTGTAGTGGGTCGGTGGGGTTTGTGAGACAATCCTTTTCTTGAAACCTTATTACTGTTTTCTGGGGTTTTTTTTTTAAAGTCTTACAATTTTTTGTGGGATATGTTTTAATCAGTCGCTCGCAGTTTTTTTTTTTTTTAAAATATGCTCTTGATTTTTGTCGACGGTGTGTGAGTTGTGTATGAGAAGTTTTTGTTATGCAAACTGTTTTTGTTTTTTACGGGTATTATCTTGTTCGGGTCGTTCCGTGAATTTGCTGAAAACGACCGGTGTTTCTGTTTCTTCCTTTCTTTCTTTGGTTTTTGTCGCGAGAATGGTAAATCTAGTTCTTCCGTTAAAATAAATTTATTTTAACTTCTTGCTCTCTTTTTTTGATGGGTTTTACAGTGTTTCAAGGTCTGTAGCGGTTCCTTCTACGGCGAAGTTTTAAGGTGAAAGCTACACTGTGTTACAGTTTACCCTTGACGTGTCTGTGTTTAGTAAGGGTTGGCTTTTTGTGTCGTTTATTGAGTACCCTCGACATGCATGACTCCTTGCGGGCCTGTGTGTGTGTGTCTATATATATATATTTATATATCTACGTGCATTTCCATTTTATGGCTGGGTGAGGGTTGGGCTGTTGGAAGATGTCACATTTATGTTCCGTTGTTTCTTTCACCTGGGTTAAATTTGTGTTCTATTAACTGTATTTCCTAAATTGGTTTAATAGTTGCAGATGTTTCTGCTTTTGTAGATTTGGTTCAATTACTTACCTTCAAAGTCCTATCTGTTGGAAGTTGCTATAATCATATGGTTTTTGGCTGTATTTCCATCTTCTTTCTCGATTATAATTTTGTTTTTTTTTTCCATTTATGCCTGAGATTAACATCTGAAAGCTTTTCATACATTTTAACATATTGCCTATTCAATGGCTTTTGTAAACGTCGTGTTCCTAGATTTCTCGCTTTGAGAATACTTTTTTCCTGATTATTGATGTTACTTAACTGCTTTTAATGGGCTGATATGTGTTGGTGTTCACCTTTTCCTATGGTTATTTACAGAGACACTTAAGTATTAAGTTATTGCCAAATCACTGATGGATGCATCTGAAAAAACTGGTAATGGTGCTTCAGAAGAGCTGCCTCCTCCTCCACCTGTTCCGCCAAATGTTATTCCACTGAAAGCTGAATCCGAACAAGTTAAAAAGGCTCTACTTGTTCCAATGGCCAGACGAGGTATGGGATCAAGGGGAAATAAAGTCCCTGTCCTCACTAATCACTTCCAAGTGAAGGTGAACAGTCCCGATGGGTACTTCTTCCATTACAGTGTATGTATTCTTACCCAATTGGTTACTTCTCGTCTTTTACCTGGGTCCCGAACAGTCCTTTTTTACATTCTATTTTGTAGGTTGCCCTTTTTTACGAAGATGGTCGTCCTGTTGAAGGCAAGGGGATTGGTAGGAAAGTGCTTGATCGAGTCCAGGAGACCTATGATTCTGAGTTGGCTGGCAAACAATTTGCTTACGATGGAGAGAAAACGTTATTCACTGTGGGCCCTCTGCCTCGCAACAAACTTGAGTTTACTGTTGTCCTCGAGGACGCAACATCAAATCGGTGCGTAGAATTTTAAATCAATTACTGCCTTACTGGTTAAAGGCTGTGTTGGTTTGTGATTGGGTTGTTTGTCTATAGGAACAATGGAAATGCTAGCCCAGGAAGGCATGACAGTCCTAATGAAAGTGATAGGAAAAGGATGCGCCGGCCCTACCATTCTAAAACAATGAAAGTCGAAATAAGTTTTGCTGCTAAAATTCCAATCCAGGCCATTGCAAATGCCTTGCGTGGCCAGGAGTCTGAAAACTCACAGGAAGCTTTAAGAGTGCTGGACATCATTTTAAGGCAACATGCTGCAAAACAGTAAGTCATGCATTGTCTATTTAGATCGGTGACATAATTTGCACCTCACAATTTGCTCAATATCAGAGGTTGCCTGCTGGTCCGCCAGTCATTCTTTCATAATGATACAAATAATTTTACTGATGTGGGAGGTGGCGTTCTTGGTTGCCGAGGGTTCCACTCCAGCTTCCGGGCAACTCAGAGTGGATTATCATTGAACATCGGTAATAATTTTGACACCACCTTTTGTTCTTCCATTCTTCTTTTTGATGGTCAGACACTCAGACCCATATGACTTTTTTTTGCTGCAATTGATGTTACTTACAGAACACCAACTTTCTTTGCTTTCAGATGTTTCAACAACTATGATTGTCCGACCTGGTCCCGTTGTAGACTTTTTGATTGCAAACCAAAATGTAAAAGATCCCTACTCAATTGACTGGGTAAAGGTAAGTGGAGATCATCTTTACTGAACTCTCTCCTTGATTTGCGAACAATATGGTCTATAATCCATGTTTTCAGGCCAAACGCGTGCTTAAGAATTTGAGAATTCGGGCGAGTCCTACTAACCAAGAGTTCAAGATTACTGGATTGAGCGAGAAGCCTTGCAAAGACCAAACGTATACTTCCTTTTTATTTATATTTTGTTTACCTACTCTTTGTAACTCGCCCAAGCATGTGATACTGTTGTACAATCATGTTTCCAACTTTTGTGTGCATCTTATTCGGTCTACTTTTGATAACCTTTTGTAGATTCACGTTAAAGCAGAAAGGCAAGCATGGTGATGGTGAATGTGAAACAGTAGAAGTGACAGTTTATGATTACTTTGTCAACCAGAGGAACATGGACTTGCGATATTCTGCCGATTTACCTTGCATCAATGTGGGAAAACCAAAACGTCCAACCTTCTTCCCTGTTGAGGTGAACCGAGGATTGGGCATCAAACTATTTGAAAACTACGGAACAATTATTTATTGATTTATTATTTGGATTTATTAGTTATGCTCCTTGGTGTCGTTGCAACGCTATACAAAGGCTCTTTCCACCTTTCAAAGAGCTTCTTTGGTGGAGAAATCACGGCAGAAACCTCAAGAGAGAATGTCAGTTCTGAGAAATGTATGCTTCTCTACTTCTCTTTTGTAGAGGTTTTTTAGCATGTTTATGTATCCTGTACTTAGCTGTTACTCGGTTGTGGTTGCAGGCATTGAAAATCAATAATTACGATGCTGAACCTATGCTTCGTTCTTGTGGCGTTTCCATCAACAGTAACTTTACACAGGTCGATGGCCGTGTTCTTCCAACCCCTAAGGTATGTTATTGTGTGAATATTAGTTATGTTATTTATTTATTTTGTTTACATATCATTCTGAGTTTTCATTCAATTATACTGATCTTGATGTTTATCTAATGGCAGTTGAAAGTTGGTAATGGAGAAGATTTATATGCTCGTAATGGAAGATGGAATTTCAATAATAAGGTTGATGACTAATTGATTATTTTGAAGATAAGATCCTCTGCTCATCCTAGATCTTTGATTTTTACTCATTTGTATGGGTTGAACAGAAACTTGTTGAAGCAAGTAAGATAGAACAATGGGCTGTTGTAAACTTCTCTGCTCGGTGTGACGTACGTGCCTTAGTCAGAGATTTGATGAAAGTTGGAGAAATGAAAGGAATAGTAAGTTTTGTTTATCTCTTGTTATGCTTGCTGTTGTTTTCGTTTGTGTTCAGTCAAATATTATTTATTCGTTTTCTATGTCAGAGCGTGGAACCTCCCTTCGATGTCTTTGAGGAAAATCCTCAGTTTAGAAGAGCTCCACCTCATGTAAGGGTGGAGAAAATGTTTGAGGAAATTCAGGGGAAGCTTCCAGGCCCTCCTAAATTCCTTCTTTGTCTACTTCCGGAGCGGAAAAACTGTGACGTCTACGGTATGTTTGATTCTCATAGATGTTCTATATAACTGGGATAAATCTAGAACTATGGCCTGTGCACGGAACTCATGTTGCAACTTTCAAGGTCCCTGGAAACGAAAGAATCTTTCGGAATTTGGTGTTGTTACTCAATGCCTCTCTCCCACAAGAGTCAACGACCAGTATCTAACTAATGTCATGTTGAAAATAAATGCCAAGGTTAGACGCTTCAGCAAACAGTAGCATTATACAATGTGATTTTACAGTTCCATATAATTTCTACCTGATGCTCTTTTTTTGTTGTAGCTTGGTGGATTAAATTCAATGCTAGCTGGTGAGCAGTCCTCTACGATTCCACTGGTGTCTAAGGTTCCTACACTAATTCTTGGGATGGACGTATCTCATGGCTCACCTGGCCAGTCTGATGTCCCTTCAATTGCGGCGGTTAGTTGCTTTCAACTCTAAAATTATTCTTTTGCTTATCGATTTTTCCACCTTTGTCATATCAACATTATCTCCCGTTGTTAAATGCCAAATTAATGTTTTAACTGTAGTTTCTCCATGTTCTCCCCTTAAAAAATTGAAACAAGAAGATTTGTTTGCTGTCGGCTATCGATATGGCTACTATTCACGTCTTTTATCATCATACATTATATCAGGTGGTTAGCTCGAGGCAGTGGCCCCTGATTTCTCGCTATAGAGCTTGTGTTCGCACACAATCACCAAGGCTCGAAATGATAGATTCTCTTTTTAAACGTGTGTCTGACTCTGATGATGGCATAATCAGGTGACAGCCTTTTGCTTTAGATCCTCATCATTTAGTCTATGTCTACATGTGCTGTTGTTGGGTATGGATTGTATATATCAGCTGTGTTTTTCTATTGTGTTATATATTGAACCATTTTTTCCTTTTGACAGTTGAAAACGCATACAAGCTTATTCTGTTGTATAATATAATTCTTGTTTGGATGAAGTTCAGTAATTTCAAGTAAAGTTGCAACATGATCTTGATTTTCTCCACCAAATGCAGGGAAGTTCTTTTGGATTTCTATACAAGTTCGGGGAAGAGAAAGCCTGATCAGATTATTATTTTCAGGTGATGTTTGAAAATAGTCTTCTGGCTTCTGCTAAAAGGCCTTTCACAATTGTGTAAAAGACAACACGTAGTACAGTCTCAATTTTGCCAGTGAATTTTCTCATCTCTATAATTTTTTTCCATCGTTCTTCCTGTCGATTTTCACCTTGCATTTCATGATTGATCTGCTAATTGTGTTACAAATCTGTTGGAATAATTCCATAATTTTTTGCATGCTGTTGCTTGTAACCTTTTCTAATTCTTGATCGTTCATTTCGGGCTGAATTTTCAGAGATGGTGTCAGTGAATCTCAGTTCAATCAAGTCCTGAATATTGAACTCAACCAAATTATTGAGGTCTCTACAGCAACATCATACTGTTTCTGAGTCTAAATACCATTATTTTTTTAAATTTCATCTCAATACATAGATGCTTTAGTCGGGGTCTAAAGCGTCTCCCCTAAATTTGTAGGCGTGTAAGTTCCTTGATGAGAAGTGGTCACCAAAGTTTGTGGTAATTGTAGCTCAGAAGAACCACCACACCAAATTTTTTCAGCCAAATTCGCCAGATAACGTGCAGCCTGGTAATTTAGTCACAATTCACGAGTGTAGGGAAGTAGAGCCGTTTTAATGGGACTAATATTTTTGTTCAAGTTTTGCAGGTACGGTAATAGATAATAAAGTTTGTCATCCTAGGAACTATGACTTCTACTTGTGTGCACAGGCTGGAATGATTGTACGCAATTTTCTCTTCTTTACCACCTTGAGATGCTTGTTTTGTTGATTATAGAACCTCGATTTTAGCCATTACTGTTGATATAATATGTTTTGTGATTATTTTTAGGGGACTACACGCCCAACTCACTATCATGTGTTGTTGGATGAGGTTGGTTTCTCACCTGATGATCTCCAGGAGCTGGTTCATTCCCTTTCTTATGTGTAAGTCTCACGGCATCAACTCCCGACATCTTACTCGACCCCCCCCCCCCCCCAACAAACAAAAAAACCCACCCACCATCCAAAAAAAAAGGAGCCTTAAAAGTATAGAAATTTTCATTAAAAATTTGTCGTGCGCTTCATTTCAGGTACCAACGAAGCACTACTGCTATATCCATTGGTAATTACCCACTCGTACAAACTTCTTGTTTCTTGAATATATTTTTGTTGTTTTCATTGCCTAAACGGGCCTGATTGTATCTTCAGTTGCTCCCATTTGCTACGCTCACTTGGCCGCTTCACAGTTAGGCCAATGGATGAAGTTCGAAGACGCGTCTGAGACATCTTCTAGCCACAATGGGACAGCGCCCGGTGGAGGGCCGGCTGTTCCCCAGATGCCCAAGTTGGAGGAGAAAGTCCGAAACTCTATGTTTTTTGTTTGAGAAGTAGAATCCTTGTCTATCTATCTAGTAACGGTATCTATTTACTTAGTTTTGTTTAGAATCAGTGTGGCTTTTGTCAACTGTTTAACCCGGTAGTACTAGTATTTTCAATTTCAGCATATACTGTGACCCGTGGTTTGCTCTCGCTCCTCCTATGTATGGTTTTGGATCACTGTGGACCTCGTTTTGTTTCAGTTATTACATTGGATCAACTTCTTTGTTTTAAGCGCTCTTTAGATGATTGGTGGTCATATGGATCGTTAAAAGCAATTATGAAGAGCTTGCTTTCAAAATAATATGTTAATCCACTTTCCAATGTAGATATTCATATTAACTTGCTAAATATTAATATCAACTTTTCATAGTCAGATTCAACTGCACTGTATTTTGTAAGGATGTCAAATAATGAGACCTGGACAAAAGACGTAGCAACAACTATCCTTACTTTGAACCATTCTTTTTTGATGTTCGTGATCGTTGTAGTTTGAAGTTTATAAATAGAGATGCATATCACTTGAGCAGAAGTTACGAGCCTATAAAAAAAACGTCGTGCAGACAAACATTCGTTTCAAGCTTACAAAACTGATCATACATACAAGCACGCTTTAAAAACTTTTTTATGATCATTAAAGATCATTAAGTGTTAGGAGATTTCATTTCATTGTATTCTAGAACAAAATGTATATTGTTTCTTCGTTCAATTGAGTAGGAGTTTCAGTTTTTGTAGCGTTAAGTCTAAGCTGAAATGAGTTTTTGCAAATTATTTATAAATATCAAAAGAAAGAAAGTGTGACGTAGGAGCATGAATTATCCGAACATCCAAAAATAATCTTGCGTACATTTTACTTTCAGTTTATCATTAAATTTACATAGACAACCCATCATTTAAACTGTCTAATATGTCAGTTTAGCTTCTTTCCGCGCATATTTCATTTGCAAATTTGACATTAACAATCGAGAATATCAAGTTCAGTTTCTAACCAAAATGAATTATTTTTATAAAAGGAAATTTTCAAAAATATTTATTCAGTATTTTTTAAATATTTCAACCAATCATATCAAATGATATCAGAGCATTTGATAGAATCGAAACCAATGCACTAGAAAAGTAGTGTATACAGAGAGATTTTGTTCATTAGAAGATCTCTTTTATATTTCTGCATCACAAGTTTAGTTATGTATTATAAATGAGTGTTTTTTTGCATTTACATCATTTATATTTAATCAATTTGGTTCTTATCTCCATTCTAAAATATAATTTTTGTACTCGATAAATGAGGTAAATGTCAAATATAATAAATATAGAGATTAATGCAAAAATCCCTATAATAAATTCATTCAAAAGCTATATTTCATTAATATGTTGATTATTATGTCTATTATGTGCACGAGAAAATTTAAATTTAATAAAATTTGATATCTAAATTTGTGTGGACAAAATGTCTAATTAATTTTCAATAAAAATGACGACAACAGTAAATTATTTATTTAACTAAAGTAATACACTATCAAATTATTTATATTTTCCTACTTCCATAAATTATCGAAATGAATTTTTCACACTATTTCATATATTTATTTACAAAAAATAATTTTTTTAATATAAAGTAAAAAAATTAAATGCAATATTTGCAATTAATTTTTCACCAGCATCAGCATTGAATGGAAAATCCCTACAAGGGATAAAAGTGTAAATAGACCCTAGCGCGTGGCGCACACCGACGCGCAGGCATAAAAATCTACTGTAATTTCCAGAACCCCAATTATCTCTCATTTCTGTCCAGTCGACCTTCACCTGAACGACGCTATCTGGTAATTCACGCTCGAAGTTGTTTATCTTATGAATGATTTCCTGTTATTTTGCTTATAAGATGTGTTGATTTCAGAATAACTTGGGAATTCTTCTGTTTTTAAGTGCGGATTGATCGGCAAATCTGTTTATCTGCTAATTTTTGTGTAATTTTGGACCGTGTTGTCGAATTTAATGTGATTAAATTTATAATTCAGTAAAAGATATAATTTTAATTAGGATTTGTGGTAAAAAAAATCTAGTATAGATGACTTTTTTGCCCGAGTTCCCCCAACTCTGGATCGATTGATTGTGGGTGATATTGTCTACCTTAATCATATTATACAAATTAAAATTTCAATAGAATTTGTATATTCATGTGTTGTAGAATCGTTCTCGTGAATTTGTGCTAACAATTTATGTTTATATTGATTATTTTACTTTTTCCCTGATTGCAAAGTTGCAGAAAGATTTTGTTTTTAGAAAGAAATCTATGATAATCATGTAACTCAGATTCATATTTCGAGGTTGTTAGCTACTTTGAGTTGCAAGAATTTTTCTGAAATTTATGCTTCTTTTTTCTTGTTCTCTGGCTTGTGGATCCATTTTGGATTTTTGTCTATCCTTTGTTATGTGTACTTATGGGTTTCGATGCAGGATGCTTCAGGTGCTTGGAATTAACATCTAGGTCTGTTTGTTAGCTACTCATTTGTTAGAAAACATGTCAAGTGGTGGAAACACTCACTGGTGCTATCAATGCACGCAGCCAATTCGACCACATGGTCGCAATTTGGTTTGCCCATACTGCAACGGAGGGTTCATACAAGAGCTACAAGAGGTTGTCGGTTCTCATTCAAGCAGTGATTCTGGTTTTGGATTCATGGGACCTTTCCGTGATCCTAGACTTGATATCATGGAAGCATTTGAAGCGATTATGAGGCAGAGAATGGCAGGAAGAGACTCCAATCACGATGTCAGAACACGACCAGCCGTGGTACCGGAACGAGGAATTGGTATTGGTCACGGGCCACATGGTTCAGTGTTAATAGTGCGGGGCCAAACTCCATTTGGTGCTACTAATCACGATCCATTTAGTTTCTTTTTCAACAATGGACCTGGAATGGGGCAAAGACGAGCTGATTTTGGCGATTTCTTCATGGGACATGGTTTGCAGGAACTGATAGAACAGCTAAGTCTAAATGATAGGCGGGGTCCTCCTCCTGCACCGCGTTCCGCGATTGATGCTATGCCCACCATCAAGATTACTCGTAGGCATCTTAATACAGATGTGCACTGCCCAGTGTGTAAAGATAAGTTTGAGTTAGGCACAGAAGCAAGGCAGATGCCATGTGATCATATCTACCATTCGGATTGCATTGTTCCATGGCTGATTGAACATAATTCATGCCCTGTCTGCCGTGTTGAGCTGCCATCACTAGGTACTGCGAGTGCTGGTTCTAATAATCGGAGAACTAGGAACCCAGGCAGCAATGATCCTAGCAGCAGTAGAAGGGACAACAACTCTCAGAATCAAGGGCGATGGAATCCTTTTTCGTTTTTGTGGTCTTCTAACTCATCAAATAATCAAAATCAAAATCAAAATAATCAAAATGTTCATCATTACCCCGAAACTAGAGGAAGGGGAAATAGCGCCGAGGAGCATAACTGGATGCGATGGCCTTTTGACTATTAAGGTAAGTTTACAGACATTTCTTTCTTTACTCATTGCGATGTATTGTGTGCTTTGAAAGGTTTGGCTTCTGTTTCTGGCTCTTAATCTTGGTCATGGTGAACTGGAAGCTATTTTCTGACATGCCGTCTTGCTGTGAACTTGCGGTATCTGTGAAAAATATGATCACAGAATGTCTTGGCCTGAATATTTCTGTTTGCGTGGCTTTGATTTGGGTAAACAAATCTCTTTTGTTTTATTGTATAATGATCGAAGTGGTAATTTACTGCATGTAATGGTGCTGTTCCATGTAATATTATTCGTCCAAATTGTCCTTTACACTGGAAATTTCAGGTTTCGCGTTCATTTTTCTAAAATTATGAATTGGTTCGATCACCACACAATACATTTTTATATTTCTAAGTTTGAGCCTGTGACCTCATTGTATTCTTTTCAATTAATTAACAACCCTTTTGAACGCATCTCAATTTAATATAAATACACTTCCATTGGCGAAATTCAATTAAATTCATTCAATGGGATTCGAATTCGACGTTCTACTGCCACGAAAATCCCAAGTCATCTAAAAGTTCTGTAAGAATGACTAGGCCAGCTGCCCCAATTACAAATGAAAGGGTAAATTTTCCTCCAGGAACCAGCACTGGAATTCTTGAAGATTTCGCCAGCGCCGACCCCCTATCCACCCATGACATTGCAGCTGGAAGAATCCCGAAAAGCACCAGAACTAGACAAAACAAAACGATCGTCGTACTACAGGGATCCGTCAATGCACTGACTAAAGTGTTCTCCGAACTTGAATAATCTGCCAAATTTGAGTACAGTTAGAAGCAATACCTCCATATGTTCCGGCAAAATCCAATGCTTTGAAGAATATTTCAGGGTCCAATAGTGCCATTATCAATGGTGGGATCAGGATGAGCATATACTGTAGGGGCTCGTTGCGCCCAGACGGGCGTTTAAGCACTGTAAACAAAGACAAGAGAACCCTATGCAGTTCAATTCGAATCCCCTTGAATTCAAATTTAGATAATTGGAAAACGAAGAGGTTAAAATAGGGAGCATAATAACTAACAGTCAGCAAGAAAGTCTGCCAGGCCAAGAACAAATCCAATGTAAGAAGTTGCAATTGCAAGAAAAGAGAACACATCGACTATTGGCTGAAAAAGTGCACACAAAAAGGTTAAAAAAAGGCAATTCATGGCGCAGCAGCAGCTATAGAAGAAATGATGGTGAAGCACATTTAATAATCCCTATATAAAATGAGTTGCATACCCCAACAACTCCATTTGTAGACCGCAGTTGTTGCAACGGATCAACCAATGTATCTGAGCCTATTTCGGGGTTTGCGATGGTACCAAGAATGACAGCATTCCAGACCAGAAACAGAGCTAGTGGAATACCTGTGCCCGAAACAATGGCAGTCCTGTATATCAACAGAATTAGTGGAGCAGCCTCTCGGCAAAAAGAAAAGGAAAGAAGAGAAAATGTCGTCGAGATTTTCCATGGTTGTGGTATTATTACCGGACTTTTGACAGGTTTCCTTCTAGATTTGTACAAAGAACTGGAACTACATTCTGCAACAGGTGAAGTTATATTAGAATCGCGGATCGAATGTAGAGAATATCCTTGACGAGTTTAGCGAAAGCGCGGTTTGCTACCTGGTACACAAAAGAAAGTGCGATGATAGGTATGCTGCGAGGGACAGCTTCAAAGTTGGATTTCAAAAGGGCATCCCAATGCAAGTCTCCACTGGCGACTGCCTAAGGACACAATCTTCAGCTGTAATAACAAAAACCATCTAGCTACCAGAAACTAACAGTTTTGGCTACGTAAGAAGTTTGAATATCTGTAAGCCTAGTACAAGAATTATATTAGAATATCTGTAAACCATCTAGTTTGAATATCTGTAAGCCAAACACTCCACATATTACAATACGATCAAGTCATGTTCGCAAGTTTCATGATTTGGAACGATACTCGAACACCCAACTCTATGTATTATATTACAGCAGAAGAGAAATAAACAAGAAAAATGAAACAAGAATTGCACAATAAAAATCTTCGTGAATGTGAAATTGTGGAGTAAAAATATAAGGCTGAAATAGAGGTGCATTCCAGCCGAGTTGAGCTCCAACATCACCTTGCTCGAGCTTGATATGGTAGTACTTTTCGAACTCATCATAGACTTGGTAACTATCAAGTTGCTCGAGCATAAAAAGTTTATTTACAGAAAATGATGAAGCATGTAATTTATATTAACATCACGAGCAAATAGTAAATCTATTAATATTTTTAAGAAATAAAAAAAAATTACTTTCCTGGAGCTCAAGACTTTCATAGCTTGAATTTTCCTGTAGTGTTTATTATGCAAGCTACTTTAGCTCTCTTCGAACTCAGTCAAAACCGCGCTTGGGTCGAGCTTTGGTCTAGTTTCTCGAGAGTAGCTCAGAGAAGTTTCTAGGCAGAAAACATCGATACATATGCGGCATCCTTGCTAGTTTTCCACGGCTATAATATGACTAGTTTCTTATGGTTAGCTGAAATTTCGAAGGAAACTTGAATCCTTACTCTGATTACTTTGAGATTGTATGGATGAATTTGAAGCTAGATATTTCAAATCTATTGGTTTATTAGACAAAAACCACTCGGTAATGGATTTAAATCTCATCTAGTTATTTTTTGAGGCATTGAAGTGAATTTCAAATGCATCACAATGTAAAATCATTTCAAATCCACCCTTCAAATTCCTCTTAAAATATAATCTAAATCCTTCCATCTAAATGCAACATGAACTACATAATATAAATGCCTCAAATTTAAATCCTTCGATCCAAACGCAACCTGAACTACATCATTTAAATGTTCTTTTTTGTATTCTGAAGTCTGAACAAACATTGAGCTGAATTAGTGCCCGTGTTTCAAGTAACTTTACAGTGGTGGCTGTCAGCATATTTGTTCATGCAAATCCATAGTTTCAAGATCATATTCTCGAGTTCTTTCGTAAGGACGTTTGTACCCATTAGATGTCCTTTTGAAGTAGAAGAAATTTGCACTTGCAGCAGAATAAATTTTGTACTTGTATCAAATGAATTTATAATAAGGAATAAAAAAAGGCTATTGATGAAAATTACCACAAGAGCAGCAAAAGATGCAATGATGCCCAAGACTAGAACACCATTTACGGACCCAATAATCCTCTGGCTGCAAAGAAGAAAGTATTTCTTTACTTCAAAGTCCTTGAGAAACAGAAAGAATATGAAGTAGATGTTTAAGAATAATTATTTAACAAAAGAAGTAGCCTGGAAACTTATGAAGAACGCAGAAACTTATGCAAAACAAATTTTCATCAAACCAAGATTTTCGATGCCATTTGAAAAATTTCCAGCTAACACATAATATCACACCATTGATAAAGCTCTTTACAGAAAGAAGATATAATTGAAAAGGTACCTTGTGTGTTAGTGCACATGCAATAAATGGCAAGGAAAGAAAAAAACAGCTAGAAAAAAAATCCTCCAACTTTATACATACGTACCCCAAATGCATAATCATTGATTTATGGTAACAAGGTGTGGTAGAAAAATTAACCATGTAAATTAAAACTAAAATGGAAAACAGGATAGAGAGAGGAGGAGGAAGGGAGAGATAGATCCAACTTTCCAAAGTAGCACAGGCCTCCAAAAAGCAGTGAAAACAAAGTTGCACTTTCCCATCTGCAATCAAAATGCTGGCTGTCAACATTTGACATATGAAATTTCTAGTGATAAATTTGAAAAAGAAAACAAACAAAAAATCACACCCCAATTGGTTAAAATCCGCTATGATTTGCATAATATCGACAATTATAAGGTTATCGATGCAACAGTACACTGAGTAGGAGATAACATCCCCCGCCTGAAAAAGTATCATGTGAATTTTTTACAATAATCCATGCTTCGCCCCTGGCAGGAGAAAAAAAAACTACTCCAAAAACAAACGGTTGGAATTACAGGCCGGATTGGGAAGTAGTTGCAAGTAGTTTCGGAGATATTATAGGTAGAATGTATAAATAGAAAAAGAACTACTCTCCTCTATGATTCAATTCTTCATTCTTTGCCATACTTCTTGTTCTTGTATTTTCCAATTCTTAGGAGATAAGCAATCTCGAAAATGCTACATATCACCCAAATACTCATAGAGTAGATGTCCTGCAAGTCAACTGTTGGCTAGGGATTTTATTGACTCGGTTGTAAAGAACAATCTTTATTTTAATATATTCATTATTTCATGGTTTGTTATTTCTTTATCTGTATACCTATGTTATCAAACATAGATAAAGACCTTGATTATACTTTAATACAAATGAATCGTAATTCGATGTTGAAACTCGTTTGTAAATACTGTATGATCTAAATTCGTTCCTAGTCGATTCAGCCGCCTAAAACATGGATAAAAGTTGCTTGAGCTCGAGACTAGCATCTGTGATGTTGTGTACTGCGTTTCTTGGTAAGGGCATAGAGATGTCCAAACATGCAGATGGGTAGTCATATGATGATTATTCCGAACAACCCTCCTCGGACTTTCCAAGTGGTTATCATTCATCGAGAGGATAAGTCTGTGGTTATGATTGTATACCATTAGTCCTTACGACCTGGGACAACACTGAGGCTCTATATGCTAGGGCTGTGCTTTGACTCGTTTACCGGCTCCAGAAGAGTCATCAGGTGGCGAAGTTGGGTATAGTTGCGACACATATAGGAGCCAGTGCATTGTAATCGGGGATTCACCGCTCACCTGCGGGTGTGGATATCCTATGTGGTCTGATGAATAATAGTGCATGGAATCTCTGGCCAGAGTATGAGATGTACGTTGGAGAAGGAGTTCTCCAACAGTACACGCGATGCCATTGTTATAGTTATCACATTATGATCGAATTAATATGCAACCCTCGATGAACCAATGGTTGCAGATTCGATCGGGATATATGAGAAGAAGGGACTGTACTGTACGTTAATCATAATCGACTGGTTCTTGCAGGCACTATCAGTGATACCTAGAGGATCATGGGGCGATGCTACTAGACGCTCTTACCATGATCCGATGGGTGAAATCAGAAATGAGTTCTGACATTCTTGATCAAGGTATTGATGAAAAGAATGGGGCTAACTAGGGTAAGCCCGAATAAAGGATTATGTCCTGAATCACAAAGAGTTGTGAACCCACGGCTAGCTGTATCCCTGAACCATTGAGGGTCACACAAGTACTGGATTGTTTGTTCCCGTTGAGAGAATAAATTCAACTTCTTGAATTTATATTATATAGTAAATTCAAATAGTTGAATTTGTGATAATTAAATTTTGAGAGATTAAATTCAAGGAGTTGAATTTATAAAATTTGAGAATTTATTTTATTAAACTCAAATGTTGGGTTTATTAAATATTAAATTTTGGAGGCGATAAAAATTCAAGGTATTTAATTTATTAAGCTCAAAAGTTGAGTTTATTAATTAATAAATTAAATATGGTGGGTAGTAAGTTTAATGGGCTTTTAGGAGTACAAGTCCAACATAATAAATAATTAAAGTTTTAATGGACTTTGATTAAATTAATTAAACTAGTTGGACTAGCCCAATTAATTAAATCAAACCCATTAATGTTAATTATGTAATTAGGCTATTATTTACTTATAAATAATAAATGCAAAGTAAAACCCTAGCCTACCACTACCACAACTCACGAGAACACCCCTTTCAAAGAAAAAAAAAATTTCGGCCATTTGTTTTGAAAAAGAAAAATTGAGTCGTCTCTCAATTATTCCTCTTCTACACAAAATCTCTTCCATATTTACTAGTGCAATTTGGAAGAAGAACATACAATCTAGTCGTGGACTTGATAGGAGGATTTCATCGAAGAAAGCTCGTAAGGAATCAACAAGAGCTAATCCGTTTATACCGTATTAGTTGGAGTCCAGTGATTTAAATTCACAAAGGTATAATTTTCTAAACATCCTATGAATATTTTTGTTAAAATCATACGAGCGCCCAAAGCAAAACATAATTTGATTGTCAAAATAAATAAAAATTTTAAAACTTCCGCTGCGTTTGAGCGTGTAGAAAACCAGATCTAACAGTGGTATCAGAGCCAGGCTTTCTGATTCGTATGATTTTAAATTATATTGAATAATTTGTTTCTAACCACACAAGAAAATTTTTAGAAAAATTGATGCACCATAAAAAAAAAATTTCGGAAAAAAAAAATTCGCGATCTGCCCGGAACTGTTCCGGGCAGCGTGCGCGTGCAGAAACGCACAGCGTGCGCACGCAGCGTGCGAAACGTCCGCACGCAGCCTGCGAAACGTTCGGGCAGCGCGGACGACTGCCCGGGATCCTCTCGGGAAGCGTGCTGATTGGTGGGCTTGAATTGTTTGGGTCCATGGTGCAATTTTCTGATTTTTAAAAATTTTGGGTAAAATTCATATTTTTTAAATTGATTCGATTTTTCTTTTTGAAAATTAATTTTTAGAAAATTAATAATTTTCTTGTAAAATAAATAATTAGAATATGATTTTAATTATTAATGGTAAAAATGAGTTTTTATAAGAAATCAATTATTATTGATTTAATTGTTTATTTAATTTATTAAATTCTTTAATAATTGTGGTGGTTAGTGATATAATTATTAGATATATGATTTATCAATTAATTAAATTGATGTTAATATTTGATATTAAATACATGAAAGATGATCGAGAGACTTGACCAATGTGTTAGGTGTATGTTAGGATATTTTACTGTTTTATTCGTTTTTTTTAATATTTGATATTATTAAAGTGGGCCCGTTCTCACTCCATGAGATGTATCCCTTATGAGCCATGTCTATTTATATGTAATTATTAGAAATAGTGGGAGATCAAGACTGGAAGATGGTGGGCCCGATGAACGAGACGAAGACATGTAAAATATTGAAAGCTCTTGTAATAATTGCATATGCATCCCTACATTCACCTAGGTTTTGGACCTGGATCCATGTATGGCTCACATAGATCTAATATTGTTGGCGATCGATCATCCTTATTTATTGTTAAATGTCATATTATGATATATGTGATATATAGTAGTATGCGTGTATGTATATTATAATATAATATAGTTGCATGAATCCGGCAAACATACAATCTCGTGACACGCGATTTTTAAATTAAAATGATGAGACAATTTTAAAATTAAATCCCTCAGTTTGAATAAGATTCAAAATTTATATTAAACCGAAAAAGTAAAAATTAAAAGAGTTTAATTTTTCCTTGCCTTCCATCAACCGTGGTTGCATGTTGATCGCTACCCGCGGACAGTGTCTGACTCATCTTATTGGGGAGGCCTGTACGCTGGAAAGCTATGACTTCCACCGGACATATGATGTGAATTGAGTGGAACTCCCATGACTTCGGCTCATATTATTGGGGAACTCATGGCGACCGTCCACTACAATTCAATATTGATGGGTTGGTTTGACACGTGAAAATAAACGGCGTCATATTATTGGGTCCTTATTAAACGTGAGGCAAAACACGCGGAGGTTGCATAGGGATATAATTGGACTCTACCTTTTAGAAATTATAATTGGCTGATATTATTCGGGATTATAATTGGCTAATTGGACTCTATGTGTCTACTAAGGAAATACGATTTTCCTATTTCATCAGAGGGTGGTGGAAATGTCAAAATAGTAGGTGGTAATTTATAAAATGAAATACATATTTTATATCTTAGAATTATTTTAAAATTATCAGTAACCTTTATCTGTTTTCATTTTCAGTATATTTACGATGTCTACTCGTAACCCGCTTTCGATCATTCTCGATCAAAACAAATTGACTGGCCCTAACTATCATGACTGGTTTCGAAACTTAAAGATTGTTCTGAACTCCGAAAAGATTGCGTATGTGCTTGATAAGAAGCCACTTAAGGAGGCGGCTCTTGATATCAGGAGGACTGAATTAGCTAAGCTTGAGAAACATTGGGATCATGATCTCCAAGCTAAGAGCTACATGTTGGCTTCTATGTCGAATGAACTTCAGATGAGGTTCGAGGAGGCGGTGAATGCTGCTGACATTCACCTTCATCTGAAAGAATTGTATGTTGTACAAACTCGTTCAGAAAGACATGCGACTGTTAAAGAACTCATGACTACACGCTTGCGAGAGGGGACTTCGGTCCATAAGCATGGTGTTAGGATGATTGGGCTCATTGAGAAGTTGGTGGGACTCGACGTGGTTATTCCTAGTGAGCTCTTGACTGATATTCTCTTGCTGTCTTTGCCTACCTCGTTCGATGGATTTGTGGTTAACTTTAATATGAACAAGCTTGAGGTCACCCTTGAAGAGTTGGTCAATATACTTACTAATTATGAGGCTACAATTAAAAAGGAAAAGCATGTTCTTCTAGTGGGTTCTTCGTATGGTACGAAAAAGGGAGCCCCAAATAAAGGCAAAAAGCGTTATGCCCCTCCAAAGAAGAACAAGCCCAACAAAAAGCCATACAAGAAAGCGAATCCGGGTCCCACAAAGCCTGACAAGTCAGAACAAATCTGTTTCCACTGCAACAAGCCTGGACATTGGAGGCGTAATTGCGAAGAGTATCTTGCCTAGAAGCGTTCTGGCCATGGTATGTTTTATATTGAAGTTAATGTTTCTATTAATTCCTCTTCTTGGGTATTGGATACCGGATGTGGTTCTCATCTATGCAATGATTTGCAGGTGATGGGAAGAAACAGGAGGCTTAGAGAGGGTGATACCTTTCTAAAACTAGGAAATGGAGCAAGAGTTGCTGCCACTGCCATTGGAGACGTTACTTTAATTTTGGACAATAATGTTAAGTTGTTTTTGAGAGACGTTTTATTTGTTCTTGAATTGGTTAAAAACACTATTTCTATTTCTATGCTTAATAGGGATGGTTATTCTTGTGTTTTTGCTAAAGGTGTTTGCAATTTATACAAGAATGAATGTTTGATTGGAACTGGAGAATTAACAAACGATTTCTATAACTTAAAATTAAAAGATATTCCGTTAAACAATGTCCAAGCGCATACAAAAACAACAAACAAAAGAAAAATAGAAGATCCAAATCCGGCACAAATATGGCACGCTAGACTATGTCATATTTCCCAAAGAAAGATGCACAAGCTAGTGGGAGAATGCATGTTTGACTTGTCAGACATAAATTCTCTACCAACTTGTGAGTCATGTCTAAAAGAAAAATGACTAAAACTCCATTCAATGGAAACGTGAAACGTGCACATGGTCTACTGGATTTGATCCACACAGACGTTTGTGGCCCGCTAAGTGTTAGCACAAAATTTGGGCATTCCTACTTCATTACCTTTACTGATGACCATTCGAGGTATTTGTAGGTTTATTTGATGAAACACAAATCTGAAGCATTTGAAAAGTTCAAAGAATTCAGATATGAAGTAGAAAATCAGCTAGAAAGAAGTATTAAGGCACTTCGATCTGATCGAGGTGGAGAATACTTAAATACTGAATTTTTGGGTTATCTAAAAGAGAATGGGATTCTCTCACAGTGGACTCCACCAACAACACCACAATTGAATGGTGTTTCTGAACGTCGAAATCGAACCTTGATGGACATGGTTCGATCTATGATGGGATTCACTCAATTGCCTATATCGTTTTGGGGCTTTGCGCTTGAAACTGCGGCAATGTTGTTGAATAATGTCCATACAAAAGCAGTAGATAAAATACCATATGAGATATGGATGGGAAAAACTCCCAAATATTCTTACATGAGAATATGGGAATGTCCTGCTTACGTGAAACAGACAGTGGGAGACAAATTGGATAGTAGATCTACTTTGCGCTACTTTATAAGATATCCAAAGAATTCTGTTGGATATTATTTTTATCATCCCAATGAAGCAAAAGTATTTGTTTCAAGAAATGTCACCTTTTTGGAAAGGGAATTTCTATTAGATAGAAAAGGCAAGATGATAGAACTTGAAGAAATTCAAGATACTCCCTCAACTATAGAAGTTGAACCCATTTCCCAAGAACCAGTAGTTGAAGTACAAGCTTCTATAAGATCTGATACGGTTATTAGACTACCTGCAAGATATACGCTTCTTCATGAACAAGGCCATGATGAGTCTTGTGTTGGATGTGATCCAATGAATTTCAAAGAAGCAATATCTGATACTGATTCAACCAAATGGCTTGAAGACATGCAATCAGAAATGGACTCTATGTATTCAAACCAAGTCTGGACATTAGTGGATCCACCTGAGGGAATCGTTCCCATAGGATGCAAATGGATCTACAAAAGAAAGCTTGGGGCGGATGGGAAGGTAGTGACCTTCAAAGCAAGACTGGTTGCAAAAGGTTATACTCAAAGACAAGGAATTGACTATGAGGAAACTTTTTCACCAGTTGCTATGTTTAAATCCATTAGAATACTACTAGCCATAGCAGCATGATATGACTATGAGATATGACAAATGGATGTAAAGACTGCGTTCCTCAATGGAGACATCAAAGAAGAAATTTATATGTCTCGACATGAGGGATACACATCAGTAGGAAGTGAGCATAAGGTATGCAAACTTCAGAGATCAATATATGGCCTCAAGCAGGCATCAAGGAGTTGGAACCTCAGATTTGATAGCACTATCAAAGAGTTTGGTTTTGCTAAGAATCCTGAGGAACCGTGTGTGTACAAGAAAGTTATTGGGACTGTAGTGACATTCCTAGTACTTTATGTTGATGATATCCTGTTCATTGGGAATGATGTAGGATTACTGCAATCAACTAAAGTATGGTTAGCCAGTAAATTCTCCATGAAAGACATGGGTGAAGCATCCTACGTATTGGGAATACAAATCTATAGAGATAGATCAAAGAGAATGCTCGGACTCATCCAAGCCACCTATATCGATACCATTATAAAACGATTCTCTATGGTAGAGTCCAAGAGAGGATACTTACCAATGTGTCATGGTATTACTCTATCTAAAGCTATGTGTCCCAAAACTGATGAAGAGATAGAGATGATGACACGTATTCCATATGCGTCAGCTATTGGTAGTATTATGTATGGTATGATATCGACTCGTTCTGATGTTGTTTACGCTTTGAGTGTTACAAGCAGATATCAGGCGAACCCTGGTCCAATGCATTGGAAGGCCGTGAAAGACATTCTTAAGTACTTGAGAAGGACTAAGAACTTGTTCATGGTCTATGGGGGTGGAGAATTAAAATTGGAAGGCTACACTGATTCTAGCTACCAATGTGATGTAGATGATTCGAAATCGACCTCTGGTTTTGTAATCATGCTTAATGGTGCGGCTGTATCTTGGAAAGTTCCAAGCAAGACACCGTTGCGGATTTCACCACTGAATCTAAGTACATTGCTGCATCTGCTGCAACCAAAAAGACAGTTTGGATGAGGAATTTTGTCCAAGAGTTGGGCGTTATTCCTAATGGAGTTGTTCCAGTCCCGGTGTACTGCGACAACACTGGTGTCGTTGTGCAAGCAAAGGAACCAAAGTCTCATCAGCGATCCAAACATGTACTGAGGAAGTTCCATATCATACGGGAGATTGTGGGAAGGGGAGACATATCAGTCGAAAGAGTCCCCTCTGCAGATAATGTTGTTGATCCACTTACAAAGCCCTTGCCAGTACCATTGTTTGAGAAGCATCGCGAAGCAAAGGGACTAAAGTTTATGGGTAGTTGGCTCTAGGGCAAGTGGGAGATTGTTAGAGTAGATGCCCTGCAAGCCAACTGTTGGCTAGGGATTTTATTGACTCAGTTGTAAAGAACAATCTTTACTTTAATATAATTCATTATTTCATTGTTTGTTATTTCTTTATCTGTATACTCATGTTATCAAACATAGATAAAGATCTTGATTATACTTTAATACAAATGAATCTTAATGCGATGTTGAAACTCGTTTGTAAACACTGGATGATCTAAATTCGTTCCTAGTCGATTCAGCCGCCTAAAACATGGATAAATGTCGCTTGAGCTCGAAACTAGCATCTGTGATGTTGTGTACTGCGTTTCTTGGTAAGGGCATAGAGATGTCCAAACATGCAGATGGGTAGTCATATGATGATTATACCAAACCCTCCTCGGACTTTCCAAGTGGTTATCATTCATCGAGAGGATAAGTCCGTGGTTATGATTGTACACCATTAGTCCTTACGACCTGGGACAACACTGAGGCTATATATGCTAGGGCTGTGCTTTGACTCGTTTACCGGCTCCAGAAGAGTCATCAGGTGACGAGGTTGGGTATAGTTGCAACACATATAAGAGCCAGTGCATTGTAGTCGGGGATTCACCGCTCACCTGCGGGTGTGGATATCCTATGTGATTTGATGAAATAATAGTGCATGGAATCTCTGGCCAGAGTATGAGATGTACGTTCGAGAAGGAGTTCTCCAATAGTACACGCGATGTCACTATTATAGTTATCACATTATCATCGAATTAATATGCAACCCTCGATGAACCAATGGTTGCAGATTCGATCGGGATATATGAAATGAAGGGACTGTACTGTACGTTAATCATAATCGACTGGTTCTTGCAGGCACTATCAATGATACCTAAGGGATCATGGAGCGATGCTACTAGACGCTCTTACCATGATCCGATGGGTGAAATCAGAAATGAGTTCTGACATTCTTGATCAAGGTATTGATGAAAAGAATGGGGCTAACTAGGGTAAGCCCGAATAAAGGATTATGTCCTGAATCACAAAGAGTTGTGAACCCACGGCTAGCTGTATCCCTGAACCATTGAGGGTCACACAAGTACTGGATTGTTTGTTCCCGTTGAGAGAATAAATTCAAGAAGTTGAATTTATATTATATAGTAAATTCAAATAGTTGAATTTGTGATAATTAAATTTTGAGAGATTAAATTCAAGGAGTTGAATTTATAAAATTTGAGAATTTATTTTATTAAACTCAAATGTTGGGTTTATTAAATATTAAATTTTGGAGGCGATAAAAATTCAAGGTATTTAATTTATTAAGCTCAAAAGTTGAGTTTATTAATTAATAAATTAAATATGGTGGGTAGTAAGTTTAATGGGCTTGTAGGAGTACAAGTCCAACATAATAAATAATTAAAGTTTTAATGGACTTTGATTAAATTAATTAAACTAGTTGGACTAGCCCAATTAATTAAATCAAACCCATTAATGTTAATTATGTAATTAGGCTATTATTTACTTATAAATAATAAATGCAAAGTAAAACCCTAGCTTACCACTACCACAACTCACGAGAACACCGCTTTCAAAGAAAAAAAAATTTCGGCCATTTGTTTTGAAAAAGAAAATTTGAGCCGTCTCTCAATTCTTCCTCTTCTACACAAAATCTCTTCCATATTTACTAGTGCAATTTGGAAGAAGAACATACAATCTAGTCGTGGACTTGATAGGAGGATTTCATCGAAGAAAGTTCGTAAGGAATCAACAAGAGCTAATCCGTTTATACCGTATTAGTTGGAGTCCAGTGATTTAAATTCACAAAGGTATAATTTTCTAAACATCCTATGAATGTTTTTGTTAAAAGTCAAAATAAATAAAAATTTTAAAACTTCCGCTGCGTTTGAGCGTGTAGAAAACCAGATCCAACAAAATACATCATATCGCCTTCCTTGAGCTCATTTCACCCCTTACCAACAAATTTCGGGGTTTGCCCTTTTCGACTGATGTCAGAGAAAAACTCACTTAAAGCCACTCCCATTTGATTGCCGTAGGTTGACAAAAGCTTTGAACTTATTTGTTGACCTTTAAAAACTAAGACCATTACAGCATGCCGTTAGAATTATTAGGGATTTTCTGTTTTTTTCATTGATTAGTCATTTGTTTCTTGATCTATTAGTTGTCATATTATCTAGTTGGTTGTTAGGCGATCCTAGTTTCATGCTAGATTTATATTTCGGTTTCTTTCTCTCTCTTGTACTATATAGCCGCGGCTATCCCTTCAATAAATGATAAGAGATTTATATTCTTAAAACCTACATGGTATCAGAGCCTCTTTTCATTCTCGTTCATGGCCGCAAATGCTGGCAATAAAGGTGTAACCTTTGGATCATTCGGATTAACATATGAGACAGAGGTAACCTCGGGAAATACTACTCCTATCCCTATACACGACATGACGTCTAATTCGATTCAAATTACTGTCCATCGGTTGAATGGCCAGAATTTTCTGGAGTGGTCTCAATCAGTGAAGTTGGCAGTTGATTGACGAGGAAAACTAGGATATCTGACTGGAGAAACATCAAGACCGGCAGAAACAGAGCCAACCTTCAAAACATGGAGGTCGGAGAACTCTCTGGTCATGGCATGGCTTCTCAATTCAATGGAACCCTCCATTGCCAAACCCCACATGTTTATGAAGACTGCGAATGAGATATGGGACTCAGTCAGAGAGACCTATTTTGACTCTGAGAATTCTTCCCAGATTTTTGAGTTAAAAACAAAGCTATGGAACTTGAAGCAAAATGATAGGGAGGTTACAATCTACTACAACGAGATGGTGGCCCTATGGCAGGAGCTAGACCAACATTATGATGATGTGTGGGAAAGCAAGGAGGACTTTGCGAGACAGAAGAAGAGGGAAGAGAATGATCGTGTCTATGTATTCTTGGCTGGAATAAGTTAAGACTTGGATGAAGTCAAGGGGAGAATACTTGGCCGAAGACCTCTTCCATCACTCAGAGAAGTCTTCTCTGAGATTCGTCAAGAAAAAAACAGAAAAAAGGTTATGAATAACCAGGTGATACATGAGACTAATGGAGGGTCTGCGAATGATACATCTGCTCTTGTGTCCCGTGGTACTGATCCAGGATGTAACCTCGACAAGAAGAAGAAGCCATGGTGTGATCATTGCAAAAAGGTATGGCATACTCGTGAGACATGTTGGAAACTTCATGGAAAGCCTGCTGACTGGAAGAAGCGTCCTGAGAGAGCCCTGCAAACTACTTCTGAACCAACACAAGGGACATCAACCAACTCTGGACATTTTTCGTTCACGAAGGACCAGATAGATCAGCTTCTCAGGTTAATTCAACCATCGAACCCAACATTGTCCAATTGTACCCTTGCTCAAAATGGTAAAGTTCCTGGTATGTCTCTCTTGTGTTCACAGCCTGACCTGGATCATAGATTCAGGTGCAACTGACCATATGACCGGGTTCTCTACATTTTTTTCTACCTATAAACCATGTGCGGGAAATAGGAAAGTTAGAATTGCCGATGGCTCCTTCACTTCTATTGCAGGAATGGGAGACATTAAACTGTCACCCACCATAACCCTGCTAAATGTTCTTCATGTCCCTAAATTGTCATGTAGCCTTAGCTCGATAAGTAAACTAACCCGTGACCTAAAATGCCAAGCTAAATTTAATGATTCTCATTGTGACTTTCAGGATGTGACCTCGGGGAAGATGATTGGCAATGCTAGAGAACACGGTGGTCTCTATATTCTTGATGGTGCGACCGACTCTGGTAAACTTGCTCAAGCATTTTCCGGGTTGAAAACTAAATTTACTGATCCGAATAATGAGATTTATTTATGGCATTTCCGTTTAGGACATCCTAGTTTCCATTATATGCAACATTTGTTTCCCAAGTTATTTTTGAATAAAAATCCCTCTATATTTAAATGTGAAATTTGTGCCTTGGCAAAACATCATAGATCATTTTATCCTCCAAGACACTATCAACCGAGCAGACCCTTCTCACTAATCCATAGTGATGTTTGGGGTCCTTCTCGTGTCACTAGCTGGAATGGTAAAAGATGGTTTGTAACGTTCATAGATGATCATACTCGTGCATGTTGGGTGTTTTTATTGAAAGAAAAATCAGAAGTGGAAACTGTCTTTAAGCACTTCAACCATATGATTAATACTCAGTTTCAAACAAATGTGCAAATGTTAAGAAATGACAATGGAGGAGAGTATTTTAAGAAAATTTTAAGTCAATTTTTTAAAGAGAAAGGGTATTGTTCAACAAAGTTCATGCACTGATAGTCCGCAACAGAATGGTGTGGCTGAGAGAAAAAATAGGCACATTTTGGAAATAACTCGTGCACTCCTATTCACTAATAAGGTTCCTAAATACTTGTGGGGAGAAGCTGTCTTGACTGCAGAATATTTAATGAATAGGTTGCCTTCTAAGGTGTTACATTTTCAGACTCCTCTTGCTAAACTTAAGGAACACTTTCCCAACTCTAAATTGTTTTCAAATCCCTTCACCTTGCGCACGTTTGGTTGTACTGTTTTTGTTAGAAACATGGATAGAAACATGAGTAAGTTAGATCCTAAGGCAAAAAAATGTGTGTTTGTAGGGTATGGCTCTACTCAAAAGGGTTATAAGTGTTTTGATCCATGTTAAAAAATATGTACACCTCTTTCGATGTAGAGTTTTTTGAAGATAGATCATATTTTGAGACTCATCTTTAGGGGGAGTTCAGAGGTATTGAAGATTCGGAGCTGTTTCCTTTTACTATTTCAAACCAAAATAATGAAAACATCCTGAGTAATGACTCTTTTTCTGAACATAACACTCAACAAAACCCTATAAATCTCTTTGAAAATTCAGAATCGAATATTTCTCCATCGACTCCTGACATGGCTAAACCGCATGATAATGACATTGGACCTAATTGTCAAAATAATTCTCATAGTTCTCCGCTTAGTAATCAAAAAGGGAAATTCTACGAGCAAGTCTACCAGAGAAGATTTCCACATCAAGAAGTTGGAGACAACGTACCTCTTCATTCTCAAGCATCTGACCAAGAGCCATCTCCTGAAGGTAAGGTCTCAAACTCCCTTGATCTCCCAATTGCCCTTAGAAAAGAAAAAAGGTCTTGTGCTAAATACCCTGTATCTAACTTCGTTACCTACAATAGATTGTCCCCAAAATTCTCAACCTTTTCTGCAAATGTTTCTCTGTTCACATACCAAAAAATATACAAGAAGCCCTAGAAAGTCCTGAGTGGAAGAAAGCTGTTTATGAGGAGATTGGTGCCCTTGAGAAGAATCAGACGTGGGCAATGGAGAGCCTACCTAAAGGAAAAACAACCGTGGGATACAAGTGGGTCTTTACACCCAAGTTCAATGCCGATGGAAGCCTTGAGAGGTACAAGGCTCGGTTGGTTGCAAAGGGGTTCACTCAGACCTACGGTATTGATTATTCAGAGACATTTGCTCCAGTTGCTATGATGAATACAGTTCAGATCTTGTTGTCAATTGCAGTCAATCTGGACTGGCCTTTACAGCAGCTTGATGTGAAGAATGCCTTCCTAAATGGTAACCTAGACGAGGAAGTGTTCATGGATCCCCCTCCCGGCTTTGAAACTAACTTCGGGACCAAGGTATGCAAACTACAAAAGGCCCTATATGGACTTAAACAGTCCCCAAGGGCATGGTTTGGCAGATTCACAAGTTTTGTTCTGGATCAAGGATACCTACAAGCTCAATCCGATCATACGATGTTCATGAAGTTCTCAGGTTCAAGAGTCTCAATTTTAATTGTCTATGTGGATGATATTATTCTCACAGGTGATGACAGAGAGGAAATGAGTTCACTAAAAACTAGACTATCCAAAGAATTCGAGATCAAAGACCTAGGAGGACTAAAGTACTTTCTGGCTATGGAATTCGCACGGTCTGAGAAGGGACTTGTTGTTTCTCAGCGCAAGTATATACTCGATCTCCTGGAGGAAACTGGTATGAGTGGGTGCAAACCAGTAGATACTCCTATTGATGCAAACAAGAAACTAGGCGAGATGTGCTGCAAATCTCCAGCAGATGTGCATCAGTATCAGAGGTTAGTTGGCAAACCGATTTACCTCTCTCATACTCGACCCGACATAGCTTTTGCGGTCAGTCTTGTCAGTCAGTTTATGCACGCGCCATCTAGAGATCACCTTGAAGCAGCAAATAGGATATTAAGGTACCTGAAAGGATGCCCTGGCAAAGGACTTTGTTTTAAGAAGAGCGGCAGCAGAAATGTTGAGATATATACCGATGCTGATTGGGCTGGTTCTGTGACAGATAGGAAGTCTACATCGGGCTACTGCACGTTTCTATGGGGAAATCTAGTCACATGGAGGAGTGAAAAGCAGAATGTGGTAGCTCGTAGTAGTGCAGAGGCTGAGTTTAGGGCAATGGCTAATGGGATAACTGAAGTTTTGTGGGCTCAACGCGTTATGAAAGATTTGAGGCTTGAGTTTACATTACCGATCAAATTATACTGTGACAATAAGGCAGCGAATAGTATTGCTCACAATCCAGTTCAGCATGACCGAACCAAACATATTGAAGTGGACAGGCACTTCATAAAGGAGAAACTGGATCAAGGCCTGATATGCACACCATTTGTTCCATCCTCAGCACAGGTGGCTGATATCTTCACAAAGGGCTTGTTCAAACCTGTGTTCGAGGGCCTTGTAAGCAAGTTGGGCATGCTTGACATCTATGCACCAACTTGAGGGGGAGTGTTAGAATTATTAGGGATTTTCTGTTTTTTTCATTGATTAGTCATTTGTTTCTTGATCTATTAGTTGTCATCTTATCTAGTTGGTTTTTAGGCGATCCTAGTTTCATGCTAGGTTTATATTTCGGTTTCTTTCTCTCTCTTGTACTATATAGCCGCGGCTATACCTTCAATAAATGATAAGAGATTTATATTCTTAAAACCTACACATGCATGTAGAAAAATGTCAACATTTCAACCAGCAAATAGACATCAAAGAAGATGTATAACAAGTCAAGATTGGTTAAGAAATAATCAGCACATTGTACATCGTCCGAACTTGGAAAAAGAGAGTCGTTATGTAAAAGTTCCATAAACTTAACACAATCCATGATTTCAATGACATGGACATTCACAATTTGATTGAAGAAGCGTAGAAAATGCTTTCAAAATATATAGGAAGAATCTAGTCCATACAATGGAATGCCGAGGAAGTTTGTCAAAATATCTGAAGAACGAGCAATATAGGCAACAAGAAGGGCATAGTGAATGAAAATATATGACCAGCTGCAGCAATAAAACAATATATTATCAGATTTCTCACTCAATATTTGTAAAAAAATGGATGGAAAAGTAAAAAAAATGGACATGATGGCCAACTAAAGTTCTGAGTTTCAAGTCAATTTTATTTATTGAAACTACTTAAGCCCAAAAATCATTTGGAATTGCAACCAATGTTAAGAAAAGATATCATCGTATGATTGAATCAATCCTACCAGGCAACCTGGACTCCGGTGTTTCCAAGGGTTCTCATGGTCATTGATACCTGAAAAACATTAGTTCATACATTAATATTATATAAAAATATATTTTAAAACTTTCATTTTGCAACGCCGGTGAGCTTGTCAACACGAAGAAACTGTGGTCGACATCAACAATTTCAAGTTAAGACTGTTGTCTTTCATCAGGATGAAAATGTTATAAAGATATTCATCATATCAGAAAGCATTCACATGCAAGAAACTGAAGTTTATTACCAATGACACACCACCAGACCCAAGTTCACGCATTGTGTTTACATTTACTTCGGCAATGAGCAGTCCAGTCACAACCTACAGTTGAATGGCAATCATGGTTATGCACAGCTAATAAAATATACAAGTCTCCATGATTTTGCGACTGAAGAAATGTGATTTTGATCATTTCTGACTGAAAAATGTGATCCCAAAAATCCTTGTTATGGTAAAGTCATTTGTCTCTAAAGAGGGTAAACAAATAATAAAATCAGCACAAGAAAGTAATTACCATAAATATCCAGCAAAGGATACAGGTTACTGCTGACGCCAGAAACCCAGAATCTCGTGTCACTGCAGGAATGGCAAGTATCCCTGCACCCACCTGTTTTGACGGACACTCACTGATTAAATATTTCATGAAATGGGGCCTTTTAAGTCAGGAAGTATCTCAAGCTTAAGCTTTAGTTAGGTAGTATTCATGCTTCTCATCCAGCGAGTATGGAAATAAATAACCGAACAAGATAATATTTGAAAGAAGTTCATCAGAGGGGAAACACTGAAACCACTCTGGAAAATACTAGTGAGGAGTTGCATGATTTGGTGAAACATAAGTAAAAGAGTAGTCGTTAAAACAGCAAACAAGCATGGAAAAAGAAACCTTTTGTCACGTAGTGGCATACAAGTTTGAGCATATTGCATATCAAAATTAAGATATGCGGAGTTTTAGTATCTTCAAGGGGCCATATAGCACCAAAGAACATCGAGAAACTTTTGCAACAGACAAATGCTGATACACAAGAAAGTAGGGGGGGCGTATATACGTACAGTGGTTCCAGCAACAAGAAAAATAGCGCTACTTAAGCTTCCTGAAAAATATGATATAAAGCTAATCAATTGACTGTATGAGTGGTGCCAGATAAATCCAACAAACAAATAACATGAAATAAACGAGTTGTAGAGAAGGATATCATCTGGTTGAAAATCTTGTCATTTAACAAACTAACTTAAGCATTAGCCTCTTGTGGCACATGTAACGAAGACAGTATGAAGAAAAAAACAAGAAAAGTGGGGGTTTTACAAACTAGAAATGGTGTGTGGCCAATTGAATCAGATAAATCCACAAGAGTATAAATATTGTCTCAAATTGCGACGCAAGTCACCTCCTCGTCCCCAAAGTATCAACTAGTGTATTCAAATTGTCAAGATAAGTTATTGTAAATTTTAATGATAATAGAGATAAACAAAAGTTCGTCTCCATCAAATGTAAGCAATGTGCAATCCCACAAGCTTTTACGATCTCTATTTAAATTAACTTTCAAGACTTGAAACCAAGAGCGAAATATTATCTTCTCAACACTGACTCACTATGCTAACTTTCATCTTACAGTACTCTTGTATTCAAGTTTCGTTGTTTCAAGTATTACAATTAAGGCGTAAAATATCAATTTCGAATGCGTCATTATTGTTAATTCGCGAAAATTTCAATAGAGATTGCAAGATATATGAATTTTCCATTTCAGATATGGAAAATAATTGGAAATTCCAAGATATAGTTGAACGTGAAAATCTACAAGACCATGATTATATTTTTACAAATCTCCAATTACAACAATATCTTTTAATTGTTGGCTGCCAATTAGACAACAACTGTTGCAAATTTGTATCATTTTGTGTTCTTTATGGAACTTTGAAAATATGGGATAACATTTACAACACCCTCTCAATAATCCAAAGTATCCAAGTTAAAACATGAAGTGGCACTTTACAAGTATATAAATAATACCGGGCTCCCTCCTCAATGTGGCTTGATTAAGATTAGAAAACAGTCCCTCAAATTCAGAAACTTGTTCATCTTCTGCTTCCGATTCTTGAACCATCTGCTGCTTTTCTTGTCCCCGAGAGAAGCATTTGAATGATGTCCTCAATGAAGAACCACCAAGTCTAAAAAGCTGTCTGCATAACAGTAACTCAGTCTTTCTTCTCGAACATCCCACCTTCGGGTTCTTGATTTCGCTAAAAAAGGTGGGATTTCCATAAAGGGTCGTGGAATATGAAGAAAAAGAAAAGGCCATCATCAAAATCTGCAGCTGTTGGAATTGTTTTTAATTTATTTTATGGCCTTTTATTTTTCATTTTTCCAATTTCTTGGTGCGGCTTCTTTCAAGGATTGAGGATGATGGACGACTTGTCTGCCTACAAATTTACGTACAAAGTATTTTCAATTTAAATTTCCTTTACTTATATTTTTCTTTTTTCCTTTTTGAGAATTTCCTTTTTTTTCTTCTTTTTCTCAGTATTTTTCTCTTTTTTTTTTAAACTGAAAAATAAGTGTTTATTTACTTTTCTTAACGGGTAATACTGTTTCTGCTATAAAATCGTCGTTAGAGAAAATGTAAGACTAATCTATAAGGGATATGAAACAAAACCATAATATATACACGCACCTCTTCAAACTCATGTTATCTCCGTTGACTATGCAAAGTCAAAGAATAAACTAGAGGATCTTCTAACCGAAGGGTTAAATACAGAGATAGTTGCAAAATCATTGAGGGGCATAAGACTTAAGCCTACTGAATAAGTTGGTGCGAAGGAAAACCTAACCTATGATAGGTTCAATGGGACAACCTAATTACACTGACTTGGTGGATCATTGTAAGGGTTATGTCTTGTCTATTCTTATGGTGAAACAATGAACGTGGAGGATAAATATAAGAGTTTTTTATGATTCTTACCGGTAACAATGACAATTGTTCTCAATAAAGAATCAAGTCAGACAACTTTGAAAGAATTGCACGACTCAATTTTAGACCTTCTCACAGAACCAGGCGTGTTCATGGCCAAAACGAACACAATCATGAGAACAAAATTATATCATTGAGATTTTTGTATGAAACATATCTTAATTAGGGATGGCAATAGGTTGGGGCGGAGGCGGGTTTGCCATTACCATCTCCATCCCCGAATTCCATCCCCACCCCCTACCCCCCCCCCCCCACCCGATCCCCGCTTTTTCGGGTTCGGGGAATCCCCAAACCCGAATTTTCGTGTATCAACTTCCCATCCCTGTTTCAAAAATATTAATATGGCAAGACGATGACGAATTCAGAGATTTTCTCAAAACCAAAAGTTATTATTATATATTATTATTAGAGATAATATTAATATTAATATCAATATTAATAATAATAAGATTATTAATAATTTAAAAAATAATATTATTATTATATTATTAATATTAATAATACTATTATTTTATTATTGATATTATTTTCGGGGTGGGTTCGGGGATTTCGGGGATGATGATAGTAATCTCATATCCAACCCGAATTATATCGGGGATTTTTTTAAATCCCCGAACCCGAACCCAAACTCGAAAAAATCGGGGATCCTCATCCCCGTTTCGGGTTTTCTCCGCGGGGCCTCAAACCCGTGGGGAAAGTTGTCATCCCTAATCTTAATTTACATAAACGACAGAACAGTTTAAGAGCATCATATCTACTGGTCAGCTAATAAAGCAAATATATTTCACAAGATAAAGTTCAAAGGGTAACACCTACCTATCCTACACATGATTCAACTGTAAAACTTTATTACATAGATTTGTATCATTTTTCATTCACGTTGGGGATTGTTAAATATTGAATTATATTTAAAGTTTGAATGAAAATTATGATTTATGAATGTATGTGTGTCTTTTGAATCTTCAAATTCTTAGTTAATTCGAGACTTTTGACTCTTTGTATTCTTAAGTTAATTGTAAGATTAATTGAGTATTAATATTAAATGTTTTTTGGTGTGCATTTTGGAGGCTATAAATAGTGTGTTCATCTCTTCGATCCATATATATTTCTTACAAAAACATTCTATAATTCTCTTGCATTTTATATTGCCAGCTTTTCATTTGGCCCTCGTTTAAGTCTTGGTAATAAAGTGAATGTATGATTTGAGTTTGCCAAAGTAACGAGTTTGTGCTTAATTTTCTATCGATTCAACATTTGTATCCTGGGAAGCAGATATCCATAAATGTTGATCTTCAAGTACTTTGTAGAAGAGACAAATCTGTTTTAAGAAAATTGTGTTCGTTACCGACTTCGATTTGTTTGTTTCATTATTTTGTTATAAACTTATTTTGTAAGTTTATATTTATGTTGCTAGTTGTATTACTATTTTATTTTACATTAAGAAAAAATTGATTATTGGTATTTTGTTTGCATATATTTTGGTTTATCAGGTTTCAACATACAAACTTTGTTTAGAACATAGTGTTCGTCAATTCAAGGAGAAATTTGTTTAATTTATTATCGATTTACTATGCTTTATTTTGATACTCAGACATAATATGTCTAATGTTGTTGATTATGTTCTTATAATGTTTTAAAGTTTGTTTTACGAACATTCATATTTATTTTATATTCGTTTCTTGATCGAATCCCAACGATATCAAAGATTTGCAACATATGAATATACTCGATGAATCTAACGGTTCGTTTTATTGGGTCGATTATCGTGTATAGAAAATAATATTATGAAATAGTAAAATATTTTGAGTAGGATGCGGAATAATATTGAATAAATAACAATATATTTGGTTTGACTGATTAAATTTGAGATAATATTATAAATTATAATTTTTTTAAATAATTAATGAATATATATAACAACAAGATATAAATGATAATATTTTAATTTTAATTAAATAATTTGATTTACGTAAGATAAATAATTTAATATATGATTGAAATAGAATAAAGAATCAATATATAAATTGCATCCAAAGTTTATTCTATATACGAATTGCACCAAAAACATTTTATTGAATTTAATTATTATTGACATCAAAGCCAACCAAATGCAACACAAGTAGATTGAGTCCAATGTTTTAAGTAGTCCAATAACACATAAATTATATGGAAACAAAAATACAAATTTTTTGTATATTAATTTGTTTTTATGATTTTGATAATTTGTATCGTCTAAATTTCATATTTATTTTATGTGCAAATTTAATCATTTCTCCGATTTGAAACAATACGTATCGATATAAGTATTGTCACGTATGTATTTCAGTGAAAAATGACAAAAAACTAAAATGTGATAATATAAAAGATTCAAATAATAAGTAGACAAACTTACATCGCCAAAATTACAATTTTTCTTAATTATAATAATTAAATATATCAAGTGAGATTATTTTTCTTATTTGCCATTTCACTCAAGGACAAGAAAGAACATCAAGATCCATGAAAGAACCGATTCTCACATGTTTTTCCTTTCAAGACTTGCACAACAATAATTATATAACCAAGAGCTTCATATTTTCATATAATCTATTTTCCTCTAAAATTATACAAATTTTTATTAAATTACCCGCAAAACTATATGACAAATTAATCAATCTTTTCTCTCTAAAATAAAGCTAAAGCGCATTCAAATAATCTCTAAAAAATGAAGCAGATTGTCATTCGTCCCCCCTCGTGATGTCTGCATTCACAGGAAAATGGGTTATTTCTTTCTTAAAACGGGACTTTCAACACATTTCTGCGGTCAAATTTGATCCAATTTTCATTTCATTAATTTAAGGTAATTCGGCTCAAGAATTCAAAGTAATACAGCAGCAGAGCAGACTAGGCCACCAGCGTTCGATTCGATGGCTTCCTTCCACTCCCTCTGCAGTCACCAGCTCTATGCTGCTCCCTGCTATGGAAAAACCCAGTTCAATTCTTGCAAGAAAGGACTTTTTTCTACGCCTTCTTCGTGCAAGCCAAATGGGACACCGTATTTCTGTAGGCAGTATCGGGTTTCGATGTTCCCGTTAATCAAAGCCATGGTTTCTGATTCAAGAAATGACATAAGACAAGTAGAGGTATTGTTTTCTTTCCCCTGTTTATGGTGAAGGAGCAACTGTTAGATTTCATGATCTTTTAGCATTTTGGGGGCAAATTATGTTTACAGAAATTATTGGCGATATTTTTAAAAGATTGATTGTGTCTGGAATTTTCATTTTGATTATTAGTTGTCGTATGATCTTGAGGATAAGTTGAATAAGTTAGCAGATGAAGTGGATAAGGAGGCTGGGATGACAAGGCTCACTCTTTTTTCTCCATGTAAAGTAAGTAAATTTATTTAAATATGTGGTCATCTTAAAGCTCAAAGGATTGATTGTCTTCTTCATGGTATTTATTCAACTTTGTTAAATATTTTGTATTCGGATTGCAGATTAATGTTTTCTTAAGAATGACCGGTAAGAGGGCCGACGGCTATCATGATTTGGCATCCCTTTTTCATGTATGTACCTGTTTTTTAGTCCTTGTAATATTCATGCTTGGAATTCTTGTTTAATGGCAAGTTTACCCGTTTTCATAATGCTGACATGGGATAGTCCTTCTGTTGTTCAGGTAATCAGCCTAGGAGATAAAATAAAGTTTTCTTTGTCCCCTTCAAAGTCGAAGGATCGGTTGACAACCAATGTTTCTGGAGTTCCACTTGATGATAGAAATTTGGTAAAATAAGGCCTTTTTCTTTCTTTATATCCATTTTTTAGGATGATTTCAGTCATGGAAATTTATGATTTTGCTCCATTTTGCAGATAATAAAGGCACTTAATCTGTTTAGGAAAAAGACGGGGAGCAACAATTACTTTTGGGTAAGTTTCAACTTTTTATAGATGAAATCTAGTTGGGCATTATTGTTGTCATGAAATAGACTGGGCTTAAGCTTGTTTTTTATTCTTATTGCTAGATTCATCTTGATAAGAAGGTGCCCACCGGGGCAGGGCTTGGAGGTGGCAGCAGCAATGCTGCTACTGCTTTGTGGGCAGCGAATCAGTTTAGCGGTCTGGTTGCCACTGAAAAGGAGCTACAAGAGTGGTCTGGTGAGATTGGCTCAGATATCCCTTTCTTTTTCTCGCATGGAGCTGCATATTGTACTGGTAGAGGTGAGGTATGTCTCGAGCACGAACATGAGCACCATGAGTTCTTATCTTTCGCCTTTTTCTATATACTTCTGTACATTTTCCTGTAGGCTATTATTATTGTCAATTTATATCAATCTCGCTAATAAATATGTCCTTGTTTGCATTTCAAGATATTTTTTTTTCATTATTATTTTTATGCCGGGTAAGAGCTATCAGTTATTTCTATTTTCCCACTCATCCAGGTGGTTGAAGATATTCCTCCACCTATCCCTTTGGACATTCCAATGGTTCTCATTAAACCGCAAGAGGCATGCTCAACTGCTGAAGTTTACAAGGTATTAAAGTTGACGTGATAGTTAAGATTAAATTGAAACATTATTACCGTCCGAATCTTACGACCATGTCTGTTTCTCAGCACCTCCGGCTTGATCAAACCAGCAAGATCGATCCTTTGACCTTGCTAGAGAAGATTTCGAGGAATGGGATTTCTCAGGACGTTTGTGTTAATGATCTTGGTATGAATTCAAGAACTTTTTACATCTCCATCTTATTTTTTCTCAAGTTTTGCCATCCCATGTTTAGTTAAGCTCCAATGTGAATTACAACCTCTTGGAAAGCGAGTAGATTCAGTTGTCCCCTCAAATGCATTATTTTAAAATATCAGGTGATTAGTTTCATTAAAAAAATGTGTTTTGCAAATCCAGATAAATGAAACATCCTCTGAATAAATTTTTGATTTTGCCACTGGTTTCGACTCCTTTTTTCTACTAATAATTAATAATAGTTTTAAAAGTGTCCGTAATGCCCAACATCATTTAAAACGTTTTGGACGAGCTTCATCCTAAAATTGGGTATTATACTTCATGTTTTGTTGGTGTTTGACATCTGGTGGTGCGATCGCTGCAGAACCTCCGGCTTTTGAAGTACTTCCATCACTAAAAAGATTAAAACAGCGCATAATCACAGCTGGTCGAGGACAGTATGATGCAGTTTTTATGTCTGGGAGGTATATTTCAGTTACCTATTGGCATCTGAAAATTCAAGGTCCCTAGCTTTAGATGCAAAGTTTTCACAGTACTAGTCAATAAGCTACCGCTTGATACTTGCGTTATCCGATTTGTTTTGCCACGTTTGGAAGGGCAAAATTATTGGATTTTGTACTGACATTACAAGATTTTGAGAAAACAAGTAGGCAACTAAAATTTTCATATTGTTATGCAGTGGAAGTACTATTGTGGGGGTTGGTTCTCCGGACCCTCCTCAGTTTGTGTTTGATGACGAGGAGTATAAGGATGTCTTCTTATCAGGTAATTTGTTAGTCCATTTATCAAATACTAAACACCACCCGAATCATATCAAGTTGGCAAATTCAAAGTCAACTTTTCACATGGAAACTTGAACAACTAAAGACTTCTAAACAACATAAACTACCTGGAATCCTCTACATGGATCTTTCGTTTCGTAGTGTGAATCATGACTTTGACTCGAAAATATATGAATTCTTGTGGCATTGATGTTCTTATGAGTATTTTATGTTTTTTTTTACTTTGACAACTATGCCATGAATGCAGAAGCCAGCTTCATCACCCGATCGACCAATCAGTGGTACACAGAAACGTTTTATACCAATGCTTGTCCCCCACCAACGCTGTCTCCTCGGTCCATTGAATAAAATCGAGGAAAATTGTGACATTATTGATGTATACCTTGTTTTAGATTTCTAGTATTTCATTTTCTGTCTCAGAGGGGGGATATAAAGCTTCAGTTTATGAAGGCTGCCTGTTGTAATCAATTTGGTCTTTTACATAATATACACACTTATTATTGAATGATAACAGCAGAAAATAACTGTTCTTGATCAAGTTATAACTTAAAGATGTAACAGACTTATATATTATAGAAAAAAATAAATGGAGACTTTCAACTTGTGGCGACGACCACAACTATTCTTAATTACCAGCAATTGCCGAAAGCTAGTTTCGTTCCCGGTCGAAACGAAAAAATGATCGCTATATGCAATATTTGACCACGTGAGCTGTTAGAATGAAAATTTTATGTTATCAATTAATATTTATATTAAAAATTTGATTTTCTTATCATGTAAAAAAATGTGGATGATTATAACGAGATATGCACTTGGAAGTTGCAATTTTGGGGGGGAAACATAGAAGCAAAATAAGTGAACTTAAAACGCTTTTTTTCCACTAGGATTGACTATTAGGCAACATCAACGAGATGAAATGCACATAAACACCACATTGAACACGTTTTTAGTCTTTCTTTCTTTCTTCTTTATTCATCAAACTCCTCGACATTCAACTCAATGAGAAGGGGAAGAAACAAACTGTCGGGGTAAACTAAAAATATCTTTCTCTTCAAAAGGAGATGCCCACTCCCGAGAGCCGCCATTGTTTTGTTCAGAGGAAGATACCCTCTCCTGCAACCCCGGATGTGATGCACCATTCTCATTGGGTAGGACTGGTCTAGTTGCAGAATTGAGACCCGCACTATAAGGAAATGAATCATATTTACGAGGAGCATTGTTTTGAATGGCATAGTTTGGAGCAGTCCGTAATCCATTGGGCCTTGAAGACGATAATAACCCGCGATCCAAACTCCAGTCTATGTTAGAGTAATCAAACTGTGGTATGGAGTTTCCGGTTGTCCAGTCCACTGAGGATGAAGATCCAGACGAGCCATTGATGCCAAGCCCAGAGAAGAGTCCGAGGGACGAGGCAGGAACAATTGTTGGTGATGCCCCTCCTCTACTCCACGAGCCATTGCCCCTTGTAATCCCTTGAGAATCTATTGAGCTACTGCGGCCCGGTATAAATTGCTGCTGAGATTGGTAATGGAGTGGGTTGTACATATTTGAACTACCATCGTTGGAGCTCAGACTTCTGGTGACAGCAACAGGTGGCACTAACCCAATAGCCTTCCCTGTTTCGACACTCTTAGGATACCGACCCATAGCTGTACTCGGAGGAGATGAGTTAACATTGGAGATAGGAGGCTGCTTCAGATTAACGGACTGGGGTCGTTGCATCACAATGACTGGCTCTCTCACTGATCCAAGCTGCAAACTCTTTAACTCGTTTCCAACAGCCATATAATGGGTTTCTGTCTTGGCTAGAGGAGGAGAAGACTGTAATGATGATGCTAATGAATAGGAGACAGAAGGATTAGATCCTGCAGTAGCCCACATTTTATCTGATGGGACAACAATCTGCTGCGGTTTAGCCCACTCCAAGTTTGGTGGTATTTTTTTCAATGGCTGAGTGCTTTTTCCAGGATCGACTGACGAGCCTGCTCCTACTGCAACTTTGGTATAGTTGAAATCCTTTTCATCCCTTTGTTGTATGCCAGATGAAGTTGGTCTCACTTGCGCTCTGACTGCATTCTGTATAAGAGTCATTGGTATCTTACCGTTGGCTGTAGTAGGGGGATCACCCATTGCTTCAGGCTGGGGAGGAGTAGCTGGAGGCTCTTGCTTCTGCGTTTTTAATGTTTCTTCGGCCATATCAAGGTCACCCTCAGAGGAAACTACAGCTCTTTCAATCTCCTGCTTGGACGCCTTGTACCTTATTTCCATGTCCGAAATACGAGCAAGCTCTTCGGATATGTCAATTTTCAAATTACCCCCACCGTCCAAATTATGTTCTCTGTGCTTGTCTTCATCACCTCCTTCAAAAAGCCAAGCTACAGATTCCTCTACTCTACCTTCATTAAGTATAAGAGCCATTGTTGCTCGTTCTTGAGAGAAACCCATGGCAACAAGCTGATGAGCAAGTGCTTCTAGTTTTCTCGACATAAGATAGCCACTGCAACGCTCATGCAGTTCTTGAGCTCGTCTCTCCTTCTGACGCTGATGTTTTTTTTCATTCTTCTGCCGTATTTTTTCTCTTTTGTCATTTTCACCTCCAGGTACCGACTCCTGACGAGGTACAGGTTGAGGTGCTTTTTCTTTATGGTCTTCTGACTCACCGGACCAGCTGCCATTATTGGAAACAGAATCATACTCGGTGCCGGTCCCAAATGAATTCCCAATATGATCATCCATTTCATCTATGTTTCGGAAACGACCATTCACATGAAACGGACTGGAAGAAGTCCCTGGTGTTGTCTCAAATGTTTGGAATGCTCCCAAAAGAGGATTGTATCTAGTTGCAGATATCCCGCCACTGGTGTTAACATGGCCCGAAGGCTTAGAAGAACCCTTCGGAGGTTCCTTCCCAGCCTTTTTGTCTTTAGACTTGGATTTCGATGCTGGAGACATGATCTCAACTTCGAGTTCTAATTCTGCCACAATAGAGACAAGTGTTGCATCAGCCGTGAGCCATCAACAGACAAGATTATAATCTCAGCACTCACATTACATATTTTGTAAAAATCACGCATATTTCAAAAAGTGTCATAAAATTAAAATCAATTTTCAGCATGCAAAATACAGATTATCCATCCAAAACTCCAAGTAAATAAATAATTTTTAGCATGTTCCATACATTTGATATCCTATGAATAACTTCAGCAAAAACGTGAAACAAAAAAGATATAATTAGAACGAGAGCCAAGACCTATATTTAGAGTTCTGGTAAGAAGATAGAAAATGAGAAGGGTGAAGCCATGTGCATGCCTTATCGGATGCTTGTGTCTTGCCATTAAAGAGGTGCCATACACCTTGCTGTGCCTAGGAGGGCTTTGAAACTTATCTTTACTAACAACAAAATTATTATTACTTTAGAAAAAAAATTCAACTTTCACCATACAGCATTAACCAAGTTAGTAAGCTTAATTTGCAATCATAATAACCTAATTTAGCCTAACAAAACTCTGTTATGTAAAAAAGTTTTATGGTTCATTATGCATCCAAATGCTTCCACCTGGTCTGGTGTTCCAACGAATTTTAAGAAACTAAGAGGAAAAGAAAGCAAAGGCCAGATTGACAATTTAAGTTAATCATTTAACTTTGGACATACCTAATTAATCCAGTATAATTTATACACATTTCATCAATTTGTGTGATACCTGGGCATTTTCTACAAACAATTTTTCTATATTATAAAATAAATATAAAATTTGACTATCCACATATTTCTTGATTTCAATGCAAACTTGAAAAAACATCTCGACAATCTTTTGTAGGCTTTCTCCAAATTGTCCTGAACAATACCCTAGCCATGACTTTGGTAGCTTCATGCATAACATGCAAGTCCAAAATGTTTTACTTCAAATGTTATCTCACATTAAAATACTCATTAGAAACCTATCATTGTGATCTATCTCCGTATCTTATCATAGCATGAAGGAAAAAAATCAAAACTTGAATCCTAGAATGTTCGTATAATATCCACCTCACATGGATGCAAATACATCTAAACTGGATAATAGAAAATGGCTTTAATAATACGTCCAGATTTGTTGTATCAAGGTTTTTGAGATCATTAACCCGTTGCACAGAAGGAATCAGTGTTTTACTAATACTGGATCATAGTAATTCCAAAAGAGATTACTCGCGCTATCTTTGTCAACGTGATCCAACAAATCATCCTTTTGTTAAATAACTCAACATTGACTTTATGCTGTGTTTACAACTCACTACATATCATACTTAAAAACCGCATTCATAATTTTCTCTTAACCCCACCTCATTCATCTTGGCTAAAATATTTATCACATAATAATAATATAAATCTACTCCCACAATCTCCATGCTCCCAAGTCATGCTGTGAAAGAGCATCAAACCACTGTATTACTTCACATCTAATAAATGATCACAACTATTAATTCAGCGTTGAGGTCCAAACCAAAAATGAAAATAGAACCCAATACAAAAATCAAAATTCAAATCGAAATTCCTTAAAAAGCCAGAAACACACCAAAATTCACCAAACACCACAAAGAAAACTACCACCCACTGATAAACACATCAAATTCAATGCATCAGCAAATTCATCACATTAATTTGATCACAACCAAACAAAAGCACGCCAATCCACGTAAATCAATAGGCAATGCCAACGCAGATCAGTCAATCCAATATTCAATTACTTGATCAATAAATTACCATACAGCAATCAATAACCGAGCGCAAGAGGAAAAAGCACGAAATGAATACACGTCCCTCCCAACCCTAGCCATTCCCCATCGATCACAAAATTAGATAGCTAAGTGTGGGGGCGTCACCTGAAACGAATCGATCGATGAAAAATTCGAGCGACGCGTGCTCGATCGTTGTAAAAGAATGGAGGATTTGTTTTGGCGAAAATCAACGAGACAGATATAATATATATATATATATATATATATAGCGAAATGTGCGTAGCGCAGGATATTGAAAGAAAGAGGAGAGTGATAGGCAATGCGAGGCTGATAAAGGAAACTCAACAGACCGGATTAGGGTTTTTTTTTTTGCACTTTCATTTCATCCGGTTTATCAATTTTACTTTTTATTAAATTTGGAACTTAGAAAAATAATAATTTATTAATATTTTTTGAATAACCAATTATCGAAAAATATAAATATAAATAAATAAATAAAATAAATAATATATATATATACTGATACGAAATAATAACATATACTAAATTTAGATAAAGAAAATCTGTAAAAATAATCCGTTAGTAAATTGCACATCTAACATTAAAGACTTTCAAATTAATTTTCTAAACATTCTTATAGAGCATATTAAGAAACAAATAGAAATTTAATCAATCAAATCAAATATGAATGATTTTATACATGAGTAACTACGATTTTAATTGTAAATTGGATACGTGAGTTTTTTTATTATTAATTTTTTAAAAAATAATTTGAGTTGAGACTACTTAAAACGTCAAAGTTAAGAGCGGACATTCATTATTTTGCAGTGTTCTTTGGACACAGCAGCAGGTGCTTCTACTTTGGCAGCATGGGCAACGTCCACTGCTCAGTTCCCGTTATCAAAACTTTCACAATTTCTAAAATTATTTGCCTACTATTTCTTTCTTTTTTACACTTCTTCAATCCAAAATGTTTCTGTCACTTTATTTAAAATTTTCCTATATATGAAATTTTCCCTATATCCACCAGTTTAATAAATTTTTTCTTATATCTGAAAATTTTATTCTTTTAAAAGACTATTATCGATGTGCTTTTATATTTTGGTGGTCTTGTTATTGTCGAAAATGGATCGATCGAATATAGTATTCTTTATATTAGGCCGACACGAGTATTACGATCCATTACATTGTTGGAGTTTGATTAAGTTGTGTATAAAATGCTAGCAATCATTACTATGAAGTTGTCGACAAAATATTCATTTATGGAGAGATCATTTTGGTATGAAATTCAAGTGAATCTTGTTGATGATGACGCTTTAGAGTTTATAATGCAATATCCCAATATGCATATGTTGCATTCATACGTGAAAACAAATCCAAATGATCATCATGTTGGTTTTAGTGAACATGAATCATATGTTCCATACATGTTAGATTTAAGGTTCAATAACCAGCCCGATACTTCTACATCTGGGGCTTCACACGAGCCAAAAGCATATGTTGCACATGTGACTGAATGATTGAGCAATAACTGGATCGTGTGATCAATATATGAACGGCCTGTCTGAATCGGATATGGCTTAGATACGGGAGCTCGTTGTCCGGATATGGCCATTAATGATGATGTGTGTAGGAGTGATATTGAACCGGAGATGTCACATAGTGATTCTGAAGAAAAAGTGAATGTGGACGAAAATGTGAATATGCATGATAACCTTGATGAGGGGACATCATCTTGTCAATCACCTCGTGAAACGTTGTAAGAGGCAATTCGTACCATTTCTTTCTAGCACTTCTGAAATGCCATCATTTTTTAATAAATTTTTCGGGGAAAAGCCTCATGATTCTATTGGTGTATCTTCTGGAATGCGAACAAGCTACTATAATCCGCAGAGAGGAGAATTATGCATTAATATGCTTTTTAAGGATAAGAAATATTTGATTGCATCTGTGAAGGATTATTCTGTTAGAGTTGCAAGACGTGAGTATCGTGTCGTGGATAACACACTCATTTTTGTGGACATTAAGGTGAAAAAATGATTCTTCTATGGTCATATATCGACGGTGTCTTCGAGCTTCTTTTAAGTAGAAAACAAGTTATTAGAAAATAACAAAATATGATGGGTCTCACACATATATGCTTATCAATGTCGGTATAGATCATAACAACTTGAACAATGATATGGTGGCACAAACGCTATTGGGAGTTGTACGATGTGATCTTTCGTACGAGATTAAGTATATCATAGAAAATGTTAAAGATAAATATGGAAATCAAATCTCATATACGAAAGTATGTCAAAGTTTGAAACGTGCAGTGGAAATTGCTTATGGTACATGGAAGAATCCGGTGCAACTACTTCCAAAATATATGTGTGCCATGTCCAAATATAATCAAGGAACAATTTTGAAGTGGAAACACTGAAACGATGAAGATATTGAACTATGTTTTTTGAGCATTCGGGTCGTAAATAGATGGGTTTCGCCCCTGTCGAAAAATTATTAGTGTCGATGATACATATTTATACACAAAATACAAGTATAAAATGTTTGTCACTCTGGATGTAAATAATCAGGTTCTACCGCTAGCATTAGCCATTGTAGATGAAAAACATCTGATTCCTGGAAATGTTTCTTGGAGAATATCGGTCAATATATTATTTGTGATGCAAATAGTGTGTGTTTAATTTCTGACATATATAAGAGAACTGTGCGAGCAGCTGATGATCTACCCTATTTTTCGATCTCCTTATGGTGTGCATTGTTTTTGTTTGAGACATGCCTGCTCAAATTTTAATTATAAATTCAAATATGTTTATTTGAAAGATTTATGCTAGGATGTAGACACACGACATCAAATTTGTAAGTTTGAAGCAACAATTGAATCAATCAAGACAAGAACATTTTGGCGCATAGGTACTTTGGCGGGAATTTCTACAGAGATATGGAGTATGGACCATGATGGCGGTTTGCATCGTGGGATGATGACAACCAATATGTCTGAGTGTTTAAACAGTGTGTTAAAGGGAGCTCGTGGACTTCCTATATCTTCAATAGTACATTTGACCCTTTTGACATGCGTACAATACTTCATTGCCGTGACAAGAGGTAGTTGTATGATTCAGAAAAATCAACTATGGTCAAATTATGCATCTCGGAAATATGGGGAATGGACGAGAAAATCAGTGAATATCGTGTTGCCAAATATGATATTCGGGAGCAAACTGCTTCAGTCGTGACTAGAGGAAGGCCAAGTCGTGGCCAATATATGCAAGTAGTGAAATTATCAACCAACGATTGTTCATGTGGTAAATAGATAATTTTTGGCATCCTATGTTCCCACGCTATTTGCACCGCTAAATGGTACTCGTTAGATCCCAAAACACCTGTGCAGTCGTGGCACAACATGTCTGAGTATCTAGCAACGTATGAGGGAAGATTTCAACCTCTTGTAGATGAAAGATACTGGAATCCACCCATGTTTGAGTTGCACCACAATCCGGTTAGACGTGAAATAAGAATAGTCGGTAGGGACATAACAACTCGATTACGAAATAAGATGAATATGACAATAGTTAGAGAAAGACAACAATGAACTATGCATATGTAAAAATGTTTTAAAAAGTTAAATTCTTAGAAATGAATATGCATTTTGTATTAATGTCGATTAAAGTTAATTTAATGAATATTAAATTTGGGTGTTTTTGTGCACTGGGGTAGGTTGAAAAGCCCGCTAGGGTGCGCTGCTCTCACTAAAGGGCACGCTAGGGCGAGCAAAACGACCCGTTGGGGAGCGCCTAGATCGGCCAGGCGCGTTGGGGCGGGTAGAAAGCCCCGCTGAGGCGTCTATCTTGGCTAGTCGCTGCTCATGTACACCTTCTTCGGCCTAAAAGGTCTTTCCTTGCTTCTGCAACACTTGAATGAGATTATGATATCCACAAACATGACTGTTATGCCCTTGTTAATATTAAAAAGTCTTTATTTGACTTTTTAAAAATTAAATCAATATTTATGTAATTCTAAAATATATAAATCTTAATTATCAAATTTTAGTGCAATATATAATAATTTAATTGATACTATGATACAAATATCTTCATGTTTCAATTAGAAAAATCTCAATTATAAATTTCAACCAAAATAATTATCATCAGATACAGATGGTTTCCAGTTCCACACTCAGGTAGATTATGTTTTCTCTTCCCTCTACGCAATCTAATATATTGATTAATAACATTTTGCTCATTTGAATAACCTGTAAAAATAACAGGTGAAATAACATTCACCCGGATCACATATCATGAACAAGTTGTTGTAGACCAACATTAATAAGATTTGTAAAACTTTAGATATTTGACCAAATTAGAGTTTGATAATCATAGTCGCAAACAAATGTTGGTCAACACCTGATGGATCAGATGACTCTGTATTACCGAAAATACTTGTTGGTCCATATGGCCGTAAATTATGGAAAGCACATGATGGACCAGATGGCCATGTATTACCAAAAGACCAGATGGACCAGATGAGACTATGCTATCGAAAGGGCCCGAGGGACCAGATGAGCATATGTTATCGAAAATACCCGAGGGAACTGGTGCTCTTGTATTACTGAAAACATCTAATGGTCCCAATGACCTTGTAGTCTCATATCCAACAAAAGGTCATACAATAATATTAAAAAATCAGTTGATCGACCAATAGTGGTAAATCCACTTGATGGCCTAACCAAGTTATTCCCCCACCCTAATGATGACTTTTGAGAATAAAGAGAAGATGTACTAAAATTTTGTCAGATATTATGTTGTTCAGCAACATCATGACATGAATACGATCGAAAACGAACCCCATGCACTGTAGGAGATAAAAACCGGACAGTTATGCGCTCATACCATTGAAAATAGTCGTCATTAGTTTGCCTCAATCTCCCGTGTCGTTTTCCTTTGAAAAAATATCTCAACTTTCTATTTCATATAAGATTGCATTTTGATGATATTCTTTCTATTCTGTGTTGCGATGACCAATTTTCGTGATATTATGAAATTCATCGTTGTCTAGAGCAGACACTGGAATAGATTGTCGTATTTTGAACTGTCTCGTCACCCGATTGGGACGATGTATCTCCACACTTTCAAAGCAAATGAGAGGAAAGAGACATTGTTTTATTTTGTTGTCGTGTGAATCAATAATTGTATTTACATCAATGTCATTTTTCTTGTAAATGGTCCAATTAAACTGCACAAAAAAAAATAATTTTAAAATTCATATAATTTTACATAATTTAAATGATTCAATTCATACGATCAAAACAATCCCTTATGATTTTTACATCATGAGTCAGTGAATGTGTGTAACTAAACATATTTTTCCACCTATAATTTAACAAATATGATTATATATTGACATTTTTTAAAATAATTATATATTATATTTGGACAACAAATAAAAATATTATCTTGTACCATATGGAGCAACTGGAAAAATATCATCGGATTGACTTGGAGGCGCAACAACTATTAAGTCATCTCGGTGGGGGTTAATCTGTTTAATCCAGCTACATGCCCATATCTACTAATAATAATAAAAACAGTTAAGAATACATATGTTGTATTAAATAATGAAAATACAATTTTTATAACTGCTGGTCCAGATATTATAGATTTTTCTATACGTGTTGCATTGCACAGCTCGCAGTATAGGTGTGGGGACCCGGACGCTGATCTTTCTTCTTAATCATCTTTGAGATTTAATTATCAATTCAGATAAAACAGGTTCTAAAATTTTTTCTTTTTTTTTAAAATAACAGTGCGGAAGGTAATGACATCTACATAATATACATATCTGTATAAAACTACATTTCAATATAATAGTACAACAGTCTTTCAACTATTCTAAGGTTCAACTACTAAAGTTCAAGTAATAAAACCAAGTCTACAATAAGTCGGGAATCACCACGCTAACTCGTCTTCTCTCGTCATCTTCTCGACCCCGATCCTGCCCCACCTGTTGTCATGCATACATACAAAACAAGACAACAGCCGGATAACTCCGGTGAGAATAAATCCCAGTATAAAACATGGTAACATGCATATACATAATCAAATCATGAAATATTCTATCATGCATGAAACTAAAGCAATAGATTCCATAGTCTATGAAATTAAATCAAAATAAGCATGCAACTCAAATCAGCTAAACATGTTATTCCAATCAAATCATATAAACATGCTATCATAACTGAAAGCAATAAACATGGGTTTCATAGTCTATGAAACCACTTCTATAAACACATGCAGTTCTAATCAAATCATGTCTAGACCCGACTCACTATAACTCTAGGGATCCCGGTGTGAATAAGACGATGTATCACCTACCCTCCCAATCGGGGTGACGGTACGTCTTATTCCTAGACTTCGGCCTGATCTGTATCCACATCTACAATAGGAGAATGATCTTCCCCTAAGCTGTGATATCACCGAACATCTAGAAGTTTGACTGTTTCTGTCAGACTCCATATCTTAATTGCAATGAATAAAATCTGTAAATACAGCATAATCATATCATAAAATAAAAAACAATAATTCGAGTATGTGATTTTATTGGGAAACTCAAATGGGATCTATTTGAGTTATGTCTTCCCGTATATCACATGAATTATACCTTTGTCGTCCCGGTCTGACGAAGATGATGATCTGTATTCAACTCTGTCCATATCCAATCTGAAATGACAATATCGAATACACTGTATCAGTGGATCACTCAATACACAATCTGTTCTGATCAATACTCAAATCAGTATACAATCTGATCAATATCTGAACAAGATACAATCTAATTCATGTCATCGACATGACAATACAATCTGAATAACCCCGTCAATCTGAATATCACAATTATAATACTGGAACTCATAATCTGTGCCAATACACTTCATAATCTGAATACTAACACAATTCTGATATAGAATCTCAGTCAATATCTTTCAAAAATCATAACAATTACAGAAATAGTCTGTTCTTTAATCTGACTTCAATTCTATAATATCTACGGTAGCAGAAACACCATATCTGAATCATATTCAATTCTAACAACATCATATTTTCAAAACATCTCAAAACGTAACAAAACTTACGTCCTTGTGTAGTTCGTGTCGAGAGGAACACGATACTGCGTTCGGATTCGAATTCTGATAGACGGATCTTCCACAATCGCAAATCTAAAAGGCGTAAGGATTTTATTTCCAAGATTTCGCCCCTTTCTGAAATTCTAAAGGATTTACGTGTCAATCATCCCTATATATACTGCATGCAAAATCTGAAACGTGGCCTCATTTTTCAGCAACACGCATGACCGCGGGTGCGGTCGTGTCATGCACCGCGGGTGCGCTCATGCTTCGACATTATCTTTCATTTTCTGAAATTCAGCGCCGCGGGTGCGGTACATCTTAGAACGCGGGTGCGGTACCACCACCGCGGGTGCAGTCTTGTTCTTACCGCGGGTGCGGTGTCGCCTCGAATAAAATTTGACAACTTACTGTCCATGCACCGCGGGTGCAGTCTTGATTGCACCGCGGGTGCGGTGATGCTTCGGCCTCACCTTCAAAATTCCATTTTTAATGACCGCGGGTGCACTCATGTTCTGGGCGCGGGTGCGGTCTTACAAAACCCAATATTCTCATGTCTTTTCTTCCATCATTGCATGTCATACATTCTCATATCTTCCGAGTCTCACGTTAATGAAGATTGATAATCTTGGTTGATCACTTCTATAATTCTCGGGCATTACATTTCTCCCCCTCTTAGATCTGAGTTCGTCCTCGAACTCACAACCACTCAATTCAGATATATCAGAAGAAATGTATAACAGAGTTTAAACCAAAACTCACATACCTGATTCCAATCTGGAATAAGAATTCACTAAGTATAATGTCCTAATACTCCTCCAATCCTTTTGACAAAATCAATCTCGCATTACTGGCTATACAACGTCCGTATAAACCAATTTACAGCTCATCACATATCCGTATCATCAGCTGTTATCAAATCTGTTTATCTCAAGCAAAGTCATATACAATCTTTAGCTTCAAATACCAATCGTTATCATCCGACGTTGGTTGCTTCAGTCTGTCCATTCTGAACTATCTTGATAGCTATTGTCATACAGTAATTCATACCGTGACAATAATTCATAAGAACGAGTGCTAACCTCCAACACTAAAGCTGTATAGTGCTAACATCCAGCACTAAGGCTGTACCGAAGTCTTCTAATATCTGGATAACCCATTCTGACTGCCTGTCAATCTGTGAAACAATCTAAAGAGAGTTCATGATATATTCTGTCACGAATACAAACTCAAGCAAAATCACAATCTGACATAATCTACTATGGCATTCTGATCTTTCTGACTTCTGACACCGATCTGTGTTATTTGGTCCTATTTGTACATGATCTTGTACAAACTAATAAAATATAGATTGAACAATCTGTCAATCATAATCATATCATATCATATCTGGAAAGTATTGAAGTAATCTCATTATGAAATTCATCGAATTATACTCCTCATTTCTTGTCAGACCTATACAATTTCTGTAATAAATCTTCTGATCTCTATCTTTCTGTCTTTTCTGTTAGCACTACAGACATATCAGTACAATTTCTGCCAATATTTCGATACAAACTATGTCATAGCTGATTTAATCTGTCTATATCAAAACTATCTGTTCGAATATAATCCATTCTCAATTTTCAAACTGGAAACTGAATCCACTACGGTGCATTTCTGACCCTATCTGTGATTTCCAATCCGAACTATTTGATACCAACAAATCAGTTAATAACATAAAGTAAAGAAGAAATACCTACCTGGTATTCGGCTCTGACTGTCGATATCAATTCTGTTATATAATTTGGAAACATTCTGATATCACAAACTAATTAATCTCATACAAAACACAAAATCACATATTTGTTACTCTGTTCTGATTATTACAATCAAGTTCTGAACATTCTGATCATATTCCGAACTGTTGTAACTCTCGAAATCAACTCTGATTCGGTTTAAACGGTATATACTCCCTCTAGTTCACCCTAATCTGTAGCATATACGGATTCAAACACAGTAATATCAAATCAGATACAAAATATCAATATCCTATACAGATCTAGTGAGTTCAAGGAACTCATAAAATAAGGATTCCTGGGAATTATCTTCATGTCATTCTGATCAACTGGTATATCTCATCTGCAAATACAATATGCTCTCCAAAACAATATAAGATGTCTCCAATACTGATTTAGAATAATAACAATACTCAGCAGATATAAAGTAACAGTCGAATAAAGTAATCTGCCAAATCAGACAAAATATATCTCTGACAATTCTGATATTTCTGAAATTTCTGGTCTTTCTGATATCGGTATTTATCGGTCACTGATTACAATCTCAACTGTAACAAAATCAGTCTGTTTACTAACTTCAGATATCGCATATTCTGAATACAATCCTTTTTCAAACAAGATTCTTATCTGAACAATTTCTGTATACAATCATCACAGTTCTCAGAATATTCAATACAATTTTCAGATATTCTATTCCATTAATCAGATGCTGCAATTATATAAAATCTCATAGAGACAATGAGCATAAAATCATCAGAACATCCCTGAAGATACTGAACATGCCCAAGAGTATCACTAAATCAGATGTACTCCTGGTCGGTACTCTTTTACTGATCTTTCAATTCATTCTGTACATTCAATGTTATTCTATGCTGAATTCTAAAACAACAATCAATATCTGATCTGAATTCAATTCTGAAATCTATCTTTCTGATATAAAGCAATTCTAAAATCTTATCTGGGCAATATCAGTTAATTCGTCTATCATTGACAAATCTGCCAATGCTATGCTCGATTCCAGTAGATCTACTGAATACATAGGGATGCAATCTGCTCCTTTCTGTATTAATCGAGTCATAGACAACACAGATATCAAAGGAATTCTAAATCTAGAATCCTTACCGTGAAATCTCTACTCATCAGCCATATCTGGTCTGAATCTCATACTTTTCTAACTGGAATCTATAATAGTTCTGTACTTGTTTAGCATATTAACATCAATAATGCGGTCGAATCAGAATACACAAGTACATTATAATCTAACTCAATCTTATTCTCATCTTACTGTAGTATACCGTATTCTACAAAAATTTCTGATATCACTCTTTTTTTCCCAACAGATAGGAATCACTACCACAGTACAAACAAACCCCACATATACATCATATATCAATGCAATTCAGTCTAAGATAATCGTAGGGAAGGCATTAGTATATATCAATACATATGCAATCTAATCATAAAGAATAGTACCTGTTGTGGATTCTGGGTCTGTTTCTCAATTAAACGCTGTTCCCTAAGATCTTCGGGACCATCTCTGGGGACAAACTTTAGCAAAATGCCCCAGCTGTTTACAAATATTGCATCTACCAAGCACTCCTTGGCATTGCTCTGAAGAATGTCTCCCTCCGCAAGTCCTACAATAGACATCAGTATGGCTTGGGCTGGAACCACTTGAACTAGAGGAACCACTTCCCAACTTCTTGAATGGTTTCTTACGAGTTTTCAGCAAATCTTGCTTCCCACTCGTACTGCCGCGCTCATATCGAAGAGGGGATTGCTGTGTCTGGGGTTGCTTCACACACAGTCGTGTCAATTTTCTAATCAGACTTGCCTCAGCTCTCTTCGCTCTACTCAAAATATCCGCAAAATGGTAAGGTCGCTGCAGATTCATAAATGCAACTACCTCCGAATTCAACCCTCTGATGAACTGATTCACTACAGCTTTATCATTTCCAGCTAAACGAGGAGCAAAACGCATTAGAGTAGAGAATCTAGCAATATATTCATCAATATTCAATTTACATTGGCTCAAATTCTCAAACTCTGCTTTCTTGTCCTCTCGGTACGAGACTGAGAAAAATCTTCGATAAAATTCAGTTCTGAATATTTCCCACGAAATCACTGTACCTCTCTGTTCCCACATTCTTCTACTGGTAATCCACCAATTCCTGGCGGCTTCTCGTAACTGATAAGACACCATTTTAACTCTCTGTTCATCTGTACAATCAAGTAAATCGAACAATATTTCTATGTCATCAAACCAGTTCTGACAATCTTCGGACGTCTCGATACCATTCAGAATCGGCGGCTGCAATAACTGAAATTCTTTCATCTTTTCTTCTAGCTGAATTTCTGATGCATCTATCTGTTCAGATGAAGTACTGCCTTTTTCTGAAATTCTTCGAGGCGGTATATCTGATAATCAAACAGATTAGTACATAATCTATACAATCTGTCTTAGCCCTCCTCTGATCATATACCTCTGATCCAGACTCGGTTCTGATTCAGGCTTAACAATTACATGCTGCAATCAACTCAGATACAAACAACATGTAATAGGGAAAGCAGTAAATCATGCTAGCACACATAATGTAATTCAACATTGCAATAAATCTCATGCTAGCAATCACATGCAAGGAAAGAAGACTCAATCTACCCCGCTCATTCTCTTCTATCCCAGTCTAACTCAGTCTAAAGGATCTATCAGTTCTGACTATCTCAATCTAAAGGATCTATCGCTCTGATACCACCTGTTGTGGGGACCCGGACGCTGATCTTTCTTCTTAATCATCTTTGGGATTTAATTATCCATTCAGATAAAACAGGGTCTAAATTTTTTTTTTTTTTAAATAACAGTGCGGAAGGTAATGGCATCTACATAATATACATATCTGTATAAAACTACATTTCAGTATAATAGTACAACAGTCTTTCAACTATTCTAAGGTTCAACTACTAAAGTTCAAGTAATAAAACCAAGTATACAATAAGTCCGGAATCACCACGCTAACTCGTCTTCTCTCGTCATCTTCTCGACCCCGATCCTGCCCCACCTGTTGTCATGCACACATACAAAACAAGACAACAGCCGGATAACTCCGGTGAGAATAAATCCCAGTATAAAACATGGTAACATGCATATACATAATCAAATCATGAAATATTCTATCATGCATGAAACTAAAGCAATAGATTCCATAGTCTATGAAATTAAATCAAAATAAGCATGCAACTCAAATCAGCTAAACATGTTATTCAAATCAAATCATATAAACATGCTATCATAACTGAAAGCAATAAACATGGGTTTCATAGTCTATGAAACCACTTCTATAAACACATGTAGTTCTAATCAAATCATGTCTAGACCCGACTCACTATAACTCTAGGGATCCCGGTGTGAATAAGACGATCTATCACCTACCCTCCCAATCGGGGTGACGGTACGTCTTATTCCTAGACTTCGGTCTGATCTGTATCCACATCTACAATAGGAGAATGATCTTCCCCTAAGCTGTGATATCACCGAACATCTAGAAGTTTGACTGTTTCTGTCAGACTCCCTATCTTAATTGCAATGAATAAAAATCTGTAAACACAGCATAATCATATCATAAAATAAACAACAATAATTCTAGTATGTGATTTTATTGGGAAACTCAAATGGGATCTATTTGAGTTATGTCTTCCCGTATATAACATGAATTATACCTTTGTCGTCCCGGTCTGACGAAGACGATGATCTGTATTCAATTATGTCCATATCCAATCTGAAATGACAATATCGAATATACTGTATCAGTGGATCACTCAATACACAATCTGTTCTGATCAATACTCAACTCAGTATACAATCTGATCAATATCTGAACAAGATACAATCTAATTCATGTCATCGACATGACAATACAATCTGAATAACCCCGTCAATCTGAATATCACAATTATAATACTGGAACTCATAATCTGTAGTGACCCGTTCCAGAATCACCTATTAAACAGAACTTAAGCATGCAAAATTAACATTAAAACTGAATCAGGTAAAACAGCGGAAAAACAGTAGTACAACCCAATCGAATCTGTAAGTACAAAATACTTAAACAACCAGATCGAACTAAATTCCAATAACAAATACCAATAACTACAAGTCAACCTCTGCCAGCTCCCTGTCCACTCCCTCCTGGACCGTCCAACCTGAGACCTGCCCCATCAAATAGGGTGTCCAAAACAGAGATAAACCGAGGACGTGAGCATAAAACGCTCAGCACCGAAAGCATGAGTATACAAGACTATGACATGCATGTATGCAAAATGTACTGGATACCAGGATCTGGGTATATCGAAATACTGCTCAGGTAAATGACGTCAAGGTATGTAGCACTCTGCGCCGTCGCACCAGGAGGTGGCTCCCATACCAAAATAAACCTGTGGATATACCGGTGACCTGACCACCGTCGGCCAACGGGGTCCAACCATCCACAACAAACGAGGGCTGATGTAGTGACCCGTTCCAGAATCACCTACTAGTTGAGAACTAAGCATGCAACTAACTTAATTAATAATAATCAGAGATAACAGCGGAAAATACCAACAAATGATAGTTATACAACCCAATCGAAATCAGAACAACTCAAAATATATTCGGTACAACCATTTCGAAATAGAATAGTACTGAAAACTAAACCAACCAGATACTCACTGTCCTCCTCCTGCTCTTCCCGAGCTGTCCAACCTGAGGCCTGCCCCGTGGGAATGGGGTGTCCAAGATAAACAAAACCGAGGACGTGAGCGATAAGAACGCCCAGTACAAAAGCATGAGTATACAAACCTATATGAAATGCACATGCTATGATATGATACCAGGGTAGTCAAGAAACAGGAATCACAAAAGATCTCAAAATGCTCAGTCTAGAGGCGCCAAGTGGATAGTGCCGCGCGGTCCTACCTCTGGGTCACTGCATCCACTGCAAGAACAGACGTGGACCTAAAATGTCCCGGATCACCGAAGCCCTCCGGACCCGTCGGCCACTGTGTACTCTCGGTGTCCATGCGTCCACAAGACAAGACAGGGCTGAGCGGCCCCACAAGATATAGCTTATCTCGAAAGAGATACAGCTCAACAGTAAAGGCTATCTCGAAGGAGATACGGCTCAACATGAAATGCAACGTGCAGTAATAAACGTGACATAATAGCATGCATCATATGACATATATCAATGCACCACATAATCATGCAACACATATAAGAATGTATACTCAACCAGGATATTTCGGATAGTACTTTCGTACCTCTATCACAGCAAGCCTAGCCTTACGCAACACCGCTAATCAGGTCTAGAACAAGCCTATGCATCAAAAGCACCCAATGAACAATACTACCATGCTATACTAGCAAAACCAGTACTACCAAAGGTTTAGGGTTTACCTTCGTCCGTCGACAGCCCTTTGATGTCGATTGCCTCGTAACTCAGGCGTCGCTACACTACCAATCCTGGCAGCTCTTGGTTATCGCTCGACCGGCAACTAACCCTAGAAACCTTCCAAACCTCTCAACTAGGAGACACAACTCAAGGATTGTCAATACAAAATGAGGAAATCCGAGCACTATTTATAGGCTATGTTCGGATCCACCGAACCCACTTCGGAACGTCCGAACTCCCACGTGTCCATCGGCTCTTGACACCTCATGATCGGATCCACCGAACCTACACTTCGGATCATCCGAACTTGCATGCAAACTGACGTGTCGATCAACTCTTGACACCTCATGATCGGATCCACCGAACCCACTTCGGATCGTCCGAACTCTTCGGTGCTACCGAACCATCTTCGGTCCGTCCGATCATGACCACGGTCAAAATTACACATTAAACCTTCTTAATCACCATTAATCCGTTAATTACCCAATTTGGAATTCGGGCTACTACAGCTGAGCACCCTCTCAACAGGCTATCTCAAAAATAGTCAGGCTCAACATGATTATGCAAATGCCGCATAATAAACCATGCATCATATGACAGATAATAATGCAACATATAAACATGCAACACATAGTAAAGCATACTCAATCCTGCTATCTCGGATAGTACTTTCGTACCTCAAATCAGTAGATCCTAGCAATCAGCCCTAGAATCAAGCCTGCGTCCGTAGTCAGCCCACTGATGCCGCTAGCTCCCAACTAGAGCACAGCTCCGCTACAGAACCAGTAGCTCCCCGCTAGTGCCTAAACCTCGGGAAAAGACTAGAAACCCATCAAAAACGACTAAAACGCTCTGGAACACTCGGAATTGGCGAGTAAAAAGTGAAGCCTCGCGCCTCTATTTATAGACAACGATCGGACGATCCGATCCACTTCGGACGATCCGAACCCTGTACCCTTCGGACCTTCCGAACCCTTATCGGACGATCCGAACCCTGCATGTCTTCCACGTGTCCAGACACCTGTCTTCGGACGATCCGAACCCTGATCGGACGATCCGAACTCTGCATGTCTTCCACGTGTCCAGCCACCTGTCTTCGGACGATCCGAACCCTATTCGGACGATCCGAACCCGGTTCGGTCCTTCCGATCTCACCGAAATATAATTAATCCAATAATTAACTCAAATTAGGCATCGGGATACTACATAATCTGTGCCAATACAATTCATAATCTGAATACTAACACAATTCTGATATAGAATCTCAGTCAATATCTTTCAAAAATCATAACAATTACAGAAATAGTCTGTTCTTTAATCTGACTTCAATTCTATAATATCTACGGTAGCAGAAACACCATATCTGAATCACATTCAATTCTAACAACATCATATTTTCAAAACATCTCAAAACGTAACAAAACTTACGTCCTTGTGTAGCTCGTGTCGAGAGGAACACGATACTGCGTTCGGATTCGAATTCTGATAGACGGATCTTCCACAATCGCAAATCTAAAAGGCGTAAGGATTTTATTTCCAAGATTTCGCCCCTTTCTGAAATTCTGAAGGATTTACGTGTCAATCATCCCTATATATACTGCATGCAAAATCTGAAACGTGGCCTCATTTTTCAGCAACACGCATGACCGCGGGTGCGGTCGTGTCATGCACCGCGGGTGCGCTCATGCTTCGACATTATCTTTCATTTTCTGAAATTCAGCGCCGCGGGTGCGGTACATCTTAGACCGCGGGTGCAGTCTTGTTCTTACCGCGGGTGCGGTGTCGCCTCGAATAAAATTTGACAACTTACTGTCCATGCACCGCGGGTGCAGTCTTGATTGCACCGCGGGTGCGGTGATGCTTCGGCCTCACCTTCAAAATTCCATTTTTAATGACCGCGGGTGCACTCATGTTCTGGGCGCGGGTGCGGTCTTGCAAAACCCAATATTCTCATGTCTTTTCTTCCATCATTGCATGTCATACATTCTCATATCTTCCGAGTCTCACGTTAATGAAGATTGATAATCTTGGTTGATCACTTCTATAATTCTCAGGCATTACAATAGGAATGCTAAAACTGTGTTTCCTCAACTATAAGATTTCATAGTGTCAATATCATGTAGTAGTTGCAAAACTATGAGTCTAGCCGAACCTTCTTGATAATCCGGGAACAATATTCCTCCAACAATCACCAACGCTACACAACAGGTATATTACACATCTATTTCCGAATTATTATTATCAATAAGGGTAGAAATTCAATAATCGTGTAGTACAGTTTTAGACAAATGACAACCTTTAAAATGCGATGATGATGACACAAATCCAACAAGTCAAGACATGTATGTTGTCATTGGTCAACTGTATATGAAACATCTATTCCAGTCATCGGGTCACCATCAATTGTTAGACCCCAAATTATCGAAACATCTTGTAACGTCACAATCGGTTCACCACATCTAAAATAAAATTTGTGTGTATTGTGTCACCATCGTTCAACAAAAGCAGTAATCAAATGATTGTCAAACCACCGAAAAACACATTGTAAAACCCCATAAAATCACATATGATTTAAGTAAACAAGGACACGATTGTGTAAATAATTTCCAACAAATAACATCCAAACTAGATTGTCTCATCGCTTAACTCTTACAATATCATCAACAGTTTCAGAAAAAATTGTTGATGACATAAAAGAACAATGCGATCTTCTGAACCTTGATTTTCCGTCATTCTGAAATAAGTTGTCGAAACAATAAGCTAATACAAAATATTATAATAAGAAATAAAATAACACATATAAAATTTAATTTAAAAAGTAAATAAGCATAAATTAAAAAAAAAAATTAATATATGTACAAAATAAAAAATCAATCATCACATTTCATATAAATAAATATTTATTTTTGTATAGATAAATATTTTTTTATATTTTTTTCGTTTGATTATTTTACGCTTCCTCCCTTTTATTTATAATAAGAAAATTTTTTGTCTCGAAACAGGACGCTGAAAAAGCTGTTGGGCTAGTTGCAGCCTGCAGCGGACTCGCGTTAGTGCAAAACGCCACCATAGTCCATACATACTATTTTTAAGATACAATTTTTTAAAATTAATAATAAAAAACCCTGGATACATTGGAAAATTTTGGGAAATTGATTTATTGCTTTTTGGCGTCTATATCACTCTTAGAGAATTGTTTTATAGCTTTCTCGTGTTTATGGAGATTTGTGGACTTGATCCATACACGCACTTATAAGTATTATTTTAGAAATAGAAAAATGATTATTTTTATGAATCGAGTCGAGTTATTAATATGTATCACGAAATTAATTTAAAGAAAAAGCGATGGAAATATAAATTGTTATGTAACATTATTAAAGTTGGTTGTTCAACCTCTTCATTCGTAAGTTATGAGTGTTTTTTGCTTTACCTTTGTAATTGTGCGAGGAATTAGAGCCCATGATAAACTCTTTTTGGTGGGGAAAGACAAGCGACTGGCCGCCTAGAAAAAGGTTGAGTCGGTAAACCTAGGCGACGATTAAGGCTTCTATTTCTTTTTTAAATGTTTTTTTGGTCTTTTAATTTATATTTAAAAAAGAAAAGTAATTTTTATTAATAGATTTTTTGAGAAACGGTGTCACCAATCTTTACTCGTTAGACGGATCAACCACACTCATGTTTACGGTGAAAAAATGGAGCCGAAAGAACATATTTAATATTCATCGGACTTCTTACGTTAAGTATAAGACAAAAACTTGTGTGACACGGTTTCACGGATCGTATTTGTGAGACAGATCTCTTATTTGGGTCATCCATGAAAAATTATTATTATTTATTCTAAGAGTATTATTTTTTATTGTGAATATGAGTAGAGTTGATCAGTCTCACAGATTAAGATCCGTAAGACGGTCTCACATCAAACCTACTCTAACTGTAACGGGTTTTGTTAGGTGCATCCTTAAAATCTAATTTTACTATGAGAAAATTAAAATTTTATTCTATCATAAATTTGATAGAAATGTGAAGAAATATTAATGTATGACTCAGAAGCTTTGGAAAATACTATCAAATACAATACAAATTCCAATTCTTTGACCCTAAAAATTATTTAACAATTAAACTTGGATTAAGGCAAATCCTTAATTACACCAATCTTTCAATTTTTTTTTTTTGTCTCGAGACTGTAAACAGTCAAATGCTTCAGCTTCACGCACCCGTGAACGTAGTAGAAAGAGTACTAACTCAACATTCAACGCAAACACAGGCGGCGCGTCGGATCACCTCCGGCAGATCCGCCACCCTACTCCACTCCCCGGCGGCAATATCATACAACAGCACCAATCTCTCCCTGAACCCCCTCTCAAGTCTCCCGCTCCGTCGCAGCAAGTCATCGATGCAGCCGACCACCTGTATCAAGACCACCTTCTCCGCCACCCCGACGCAGCTGAACCTCACCGTGCTGTCCACACGAACCTGCGGTGGCACCGGCGGACATTTCAACCTACACCATTCTCCGAAGCTTTTACTTTTCCTAGACCCGTTGAATTTCCAGAACGAGAGTTCCACCGCGTGGCTCGAGAGGATGTAGATGTGTTCGTTCGCAGAGCACGCCGCCACCACGCAGCCACCGCTTGGGACTGCTCGGCTTCTCAGCCATCCACGCGCAGCTACGTCGTATAAATCCATCGAGCTGGCGTAGACATGCGTCATTTCCGCCCCAAGTGAACCACCGTCGTTCACGGACGCGCCGCCGATCTTCAGCCCTCCAATGACGTAAAACACCCCATCCACCGAAGCTCCGATGCATCCATACCTTTTCCTCGGCGCGTCAGACACCACACGCCACGCATTCTCATCCGGGTCATATTCCTCAACCGTCGACAATCTCGCAGAACCACCGGATACGTATATCTTCCCTTCCACCGCTGCGGCGGCAAATTTCTTCCTCTGCAAACTCATCCCCGACTTCGTGACCAAAGTCCCAGTCCAAGTATCGCACCGGAGCATCGCCGTCCGACCGATGACATAAATCTTCCGGCCAATAGACACCAATCTGAAATGCGAGAACAGAGAAAAATTAGAGCCACTCCCCAAATCAAATCCATTTCCATCGTTCGAAAGAACAAAAGACGACACTTTCCACAAAGGACAATCCCCAGCATCCAAGCGAAGCGTCGCCGTGAAAAGGGCAGAACTGGAGATCGAAACGCAAAACAGTGTGCTGAAAACGAGGTGGTGGCGGACGCGGAGAACATGAAAAGTGGGAGAGTTGAGAAGATATCCCCATCGGCGGCAGACGAAAGGGATAGAAGGGAGGGAAGAGTGCGGCACTCTAGATAGACATTCGAGGAGCAGGTCATCCGGGAGGGAGGAGATGGTGGTGGTGCCGGTGGCGGTGGAAAGGGGGGAGGGGTGCCGAAGGGGATCGGGGAAGCAAGATTTTACCAGCCATGAGAAGTGTCGGGAACTGCAGGTTTCGGATGACGATGACATGCGATTGATGATGTTCAATCTGCGTTGCTGTCTATTCGATAAATATGGGTTTCGTTAGATTAATAATTTAATTATTTCAAATCAATTTATATTTAATTATTCGAAAACTCCAAAAAAATTCCCAAACTTTATTTATTTTCATTTATCTTTTTTCCATATTCATTTTTAATATTATTATCCATATCAGGTATTATTAATGATTTTCATTTATTATTCTTAAATTTTACTACTTCTATACATTTATTTTTTTATAAATAATTTATTATTAATTTTATTCGGTACATTATTTTCCTTATTACTTATTTCTTAATATGATTAATTTTGATAGTAAGGAATAACTTAATAAAAATTAGAATAATTGGATCAATAATGTTATTTTTCTTCTTACTATTGATTTTTTTTATTAATCTTATTATTAATAATATACTTTTCTTACATGTTTATCTTCCTCAAATTTAACTTTTTTTAATCACTGAATGAAAATTCGGTGATAGGATCAATTGGATGATAAAAATTGAGTTAGATTAGTTTGTTTTTGAAATATTTTAAAAAAGGCAAAAACTTGTATAAGACGGTTTCACGGGTAATATTTGTGAGACGGATCTCTTATTTGGGTCACCAATGAAAATGTATTACTTTTTATTGTGAATATGAGTAGGGTTGACCCGTCTCACAGATTATGATCCGTGAGACGGTCTCACATGAGACTCACACTTTAAAAAAATATCGATCACCGAGAAATTAAATTGAATTTAATTTTCAAACCAAACGGAAGAAATTTAAAATAATTATTCTTAAAATCGATTAAAATTGTAAAATATTTAAAATTTATTAAAGTTGAAAGTGTAAAAATATTTTTAGTTGAAGTATTTTATCAAATATTTTGTATATAATATTTTGCTGTTTGAAATAACACAAAAAATCCTTCAACAATGTTATCTAACCAACAACAATGATTAAATGACACAAAGTAAAGAGACACAAATTTGCTTATAGATGTTTACAGAATAACAACTTTTACGTCACTTCTAATTCTACTTAAAAAAGATCCATTAGAAAAGTTTGATTTATATAACTTAGTGTACAAACCTATTTTGACTTAGGCAAAAACTTGTGTGAGACGGTCACACGGGTCGTATTTTGTGATACAGATCTCTTATTTTAGTCATCCATGAAAAAGTATTTCTTTTTATGTTAATAGTATTACTTTTTATTGTGAATATCGGTAGGGTTGACCCTTTTCACAGATAAAGATTCGTGAAATCATCTCACAAGAGACATACTCTTCGACTTAAGACTTATCCATTGCCTAATTGAAACTCTTAACACACTCTCAATTGTACATAACAATCTCACAATCTGCATAATATCTAATGTCTTTTATTTCAAGACTATAAATACAATCTTTAACGTCTTTGCGTAAAAACTATCACTCAACTATATATTGAAGCTCATCTATCTTTTGTGCGAGTAATTGTATGATGGAGATTTAATCATTTATAGTGTATTAATCTCTCAAATATATTCTCACACACATGAGATAACTCTCATTAAGCTAGTCAATATATTTAGACTTTCTTTCTTGGGCTTGCTATTACTCTAACTTGTTTTTCTTCAACTAAGTTGCACATGCTTTGAGTATCCATAAAAGCTTGTTGTTTGATCTTAAATGTGTTGTATTTATAACCTCTAAAAATGATATAGACCTTAGACACAAGAATTTAACCGTTTGCAAAAGTTCTGTAATGTTTCTTATATTAAAACAATCATATTTGACTTCATGATTACTTTTTAATATCGGGTTGGCGGCTGGTCTTCAGAGTAGTTTGGTAGGAGTTTGGTGGCTGGACTTCAAGAGCAGTCCGATCAAATTTTGGAGCGCCTGGATTTTGAGCGGTGCGGCTGGAGTTTGATTAGCTTCTGGAGTTGGAAGGCCAGACTTTGGTCCAAATCTAGTCGGTCTCCTCTTTTGATTATGTCTCTTGATTAATCGATTTTTGCGCAAAGCGATGAACGTGAAAATTATAGCCCTTTCTATTAGCTTTACAAAGAATCAATAATCACTCGATTTCAAGTTCGTATGAGAGAGATATGTTAGAAATATCTGACATACATAATATAAAACTTGTTCTTCATTCAGTGAAAAACCAGTCATAACTAGCAGTTTTCTCGGGATTTATAAGATATGTAAGCTCTTATTCAGACCTTGTCTTTGGAAGATGATTTGTAGATAACTTTATTAGCTTTCTAACGAATACTAAATTTTCACATTATGATAATCGAGCTGAGAAATATGATCAAAATATTATAATTGCTCAAGTCTAGTCGTTTGTTATATTCATGACCTCCAACTTGATCTTGCAGCTTCCAGTTAGCATGAATAACCTCCAAACTAAGTTGACTAGTCTGAAATACGACTTTTAGATAATTGAGTTGGTTTTCTAACCGTTTTGGCGAATTGTCATTTGGATAAACAGTTTGTGATATATGATCAAAATACTGCATCTCGTCAGATTTGCAGCTTAAGTTTAACTGAATTTAAGTTCCTCAAATTTTCCAAATTGACATCTATCAACTACACACTTGAGTAAATATTTAGAAATACAATAGAAAATTTCGTCATCTCCAAAATCAAAATTGCTAGTATTTCTTCAAATTTTGACATCTAGCATGAATATCTTATTTGGGTCATCCATGAAAAAATATTATTTTTTATTCTAAGAGTATTACTTTTTATTGTTAAAATCGGTAAGGTTGATCCGTCTCACAGATAAAAATTCGTGAGACCGTCCCACAAGAGATCTACTCAAACAATATACTACATTTTCATACTAAATTCATATAATCTTCATATCAATTAAATTATTAAATTTAGTTTCTTTGTTATTTACTATTTGTATCTTAATAATTAATTAATGTTAATGAACATGATCAAATGTCATATGAAAACAAAAATCCAAATAGAACAATTGATATTCAACATCAATTATTTTACGCAACAATGATTGGATCCAAAAACTATTTGATTTGGGATTCAATTATGTGTTTTTGACTAGATTAAAGTGAGAATGATGTTTGAGTATTAGTTGGTAATATTATCACCTTCATATAACAATCAATAATCGATAAATAATAAATAAATATTATTTAACAATAATTGAGTTTTAATATACAAAATTTGAGTACTCTAAATCAAGTAAAACATTTATGTTATGATAATAAATTGGTCATTCTTATCGTAATTGTGTATTATTACACATAAATTAAGCATTAACGGACAATAGTTATATATTATAGAAAATTCTAATTCGATCCCTAATGTTTAACAAAATCCTAATTCAATCTCAAGTATCCCAAATTATACCTTTGCGTTTCAAGGAATTTGCCCAAATTGGTCCTAAACTATATATATTTCCAAAAAATGCCCAAACTACCATTTATTCTATTTTATTAAGAAATTATTATATTGCAACATGAAAATAGTATCAGAGTTTAAGTAAATATTTCAAACATACAAAATTATTATTATTGTTTATTTAAATGTTTGAGGATAATATTGCCTTAAAAATTATATATACAAACCAATGTTCGAGATTAAATATTTTCAAGACTTATTCCAATGTTTAGAATAATTACAAGAAGATCTAACCAATGTTAGACAACATATCAGAATCCTAAAGTAAACTTATGATTCGGAGTAATAGGTTCTTAGAAACAGTGTCAGATTCCTCTGAACTCTCAGAGATCTTATGAAGATCCAAAAGACGATACAAAATTATGACAATCAACTCTGTTATATACCACGAAAAATTGAAGCAATATTTGAAAAACAATAAGAAATTCTTTAAACATTAAATGATATTCAAACAAGAACCCAAACTCTAGAAGAACAACCCAATTCCAGTAAGAGGATCTCGTAAGGAAGATTGTCACTATCTTTTGAGACTAGGGAAGGTCAAAGTGTACAAAAACCTTTAACCGACAAAGAGAAAATGATCAATCTTATTAAAACTAGTTCAAAAAATAAAATAATCTGATGAAAACTATAGAATGATTGATTTAGATAATCTACAAGATCTTGCTGAATCTTTTTCAAATATCAATGTCGTACATTTGAAAATGAATACAAATGGGTTGAACATCCTTTAGTTAGTAGAATATAAGAATCATCGAGGGAAAGAGTGTATCTTATAATAAAAACATGGGAGGACCTCGAAATGATTTCTAAGTTGGTGGAGAAGCACACCCATCGAGAATAAGGTTAAGGAAAAATCAAATTCTCTTGCACCAGACATCCTATGAAAATCAGTTATAGAATCAAACATATTCATGTGATTATGCATAACCTTAGTGTACTGCACTTCAAAAACAGAGAAGATCTTATAGATGGTTGGACATTGACTATGAGAATCGCATCAGAAATACTTGATCTCAACAGAGAAATATTCATTAAAATTTTAAAAATGAGTCTTATGGGATCAGTTAAAATTACTTTGGACATGAATTCGGTATAAACCAAAGAATCAGTCCTAGACGAAAAATATCTAAGCAAGATAGCCGGGAGAATGACTGTCCTATTTAAAGCATAATTTATAGGGGTATATTTATTTCAACAATCAAGATACAAATAAGGAAAATAAATATACTCAAGTTCTGTATAGGCTTGAATTACATGACATTTATTCACTAGATGCATACATTAATAAGTATAGATGATACTCAGGGATAAAAGAAAATATAAAAATGCAGCTTTTTTTTCGCTAAAATGTCAATTCTCTGGAGAAAAATGCTAATAAGATAATATATCCCTGACAATCCAGATACTCTTTCTAGACGAGCATCTTTTCTTAAAGAAAAATTGACATAAAGGTGCCATATGGCAGGATTAGAAAAAAATTACAAACCTTTAAAGGGTATTAATAAACGTACTAATTTATGTTGTAAAAAAATGATCTTCCAATGATAATTGGAAGCAAGCCATAAATGTAAAAAAAAAAGGAACTTTAGATCTCATCTTTATGCCAGAAGTAGAATTATTTCGTGGTAACCAAGACCATTATGGTCTAGACAAAGACTAGATCTTACAAATCTAGGAAAATAGTTGACCATCGAGAAGTAGGATGTCAACCTAAGCATCGAACTCATCTCAAATCACGACATACACTTACAAAGAAAACATTCAAAAGATCCAACACCTGAAATAATGAAAGTTTTAAAAATTGTGACTGGTGGACATGTGGTGTAAGGACCGTGTATCGTATTATCGTAAATCCTACGTGATTATCGATAATTTATGGAATTGTCATATGATTATGTAATTGATGTATATTATGACAATGAAATTGGGAAATGAATATTGAATATGAATTGACGTTGTAAGAGCTCGAGTGGAGAGGCCGGACGCCAAAACAGTACAAATACAAACATTTGTACAGAAGAGGTGGCGCCCGGGCGGTAGAAAATGACCGCCCGAGCGCCAAAGTATGAAAAGGTAGTGTTCGGGCAGAACACTCCGCGCCCGAGCGGTAACTTTTGACCGCTCGAGCGCGGCGTAAATAAAATCCGGGGGCAGAATGTCTCGCGCTCGGGCGCGAGAATTCTACCGCCCGAGCGCGAGAGGCGGTGGGAGGAGAATAAATTCCTTCTTTCCTTCTTCCGTCAATAGTTATCGTAGAATTCGAGAGAAAGTTCGGGAATTTGATTTTCTTTCTTCCGATTCGACTTTGAAACGCCGTCTAAACGCAAAACAAATTATATATTTGTAATCTGCGCGTTGAGGGCTTCAGACTGAGGTAATTTTCTTCGAGTTCCAGCAGCTTTAAATATCATAGTGCTGGAATAGCATGTATTTGAAGTTGAATTTCTGATATGTAGTAGAATAACCGACAAGAAACTTGTATTCGAAGTCGGAATTAAATTATGATATGATTTTGATTTGATATGAATTTTTGAAGTTTCAAATGATATTTGAAACTCATATTAATGATTTTGGAGTATGTTATTGATTGAAATGAGTATGTAATTAATGTAGATAAAGTGTTATATCAATATCTTCAGGCTACATCAACTGGAAGCGAAGAAATTGAGGTATGTTGCAACCGGGTAACATACGACAGGTATCTGTATTATATGATATATGTCGGATTGATTGGATTGATTGGATTGAGATTATGTGTCTATATGCCCTATTTGTTGATTTATGTGGCATACATGACATTGAGATTTGAGTATCGATGTACAAAATAAATGTTTTGTTAACACACATCATTTTATGCATACATCGATACATGACATGCACGTTGAGCTATGATCCTTGGATACCCTGATATGATTTGATTGGATTTCGGGGTTTGTGAACACAATCGCTATGCCGGTATTATATGACCCGTAAAGCATAGACAATTGTGGCCCCATATGATTGGATATGAGATGTGGGATTGATGGCGCTTCGTCGACGCTATCATATGTGTATTCCCATATCGGCCGGTGTGCCAGCTCGAACATTGATTTGATTTGATAGCGATTCGATTGATTCTGACATGTGCTCAGTGGATGGGCATTTGACCTGATACCTCCACGACATACATGCATTGCATACCATATATCATTGTTTAGATACTTGTGGTATATATTGTGGTTGTTCCATACGGAGCTTTGCTCACCCCCAAGGGAGGCTGTTGTTGTCTTTGTGTGTGGACAATGGCAGGTACTCCAGGATATCAGGAGACCGGAGAGGGTACTTCTGGTGGGAGCCACAGCTTGGGCTGAGGTTTTATGTTTATGTCTGATTCCCAGTATATATGTTTATGTATCAATATACCGGGGCATGTCTCGAGGATATGAGATGTTTGTATGTGATTGATTACGTGTGGGCGTGTTTATGATTTGAATTTAGATACTATTTTTAGTATTTAAATATCAGAAGAGATATTTTGGGCTCATTGTAAAGAAATTTTAAACCCGTTTTCCGCTGTGATTAATTAAACCCTAATCAGATTGCATTGTAATAACGATTAGGAGTTAAGGGCCCCACACAGAGTGGTATCAGAGCATAGCTGAGAATTCTCTATTGAGTCTTGTGTACACTTGAATAGGCACAAATGAATTGTGCGTATGTGTTTGCCTTATTTGTATTACTTGCTCTTATGTGATTTGATTTGAGTAAGTATCTGATGAGATTGATGATATGAGATGATGATATGAGATGATGAGATTATGAAATTGATATGAAAACTGTGATATTCATCTTTTGATTTGTAGATGGATCACACAAATGAAACTGCGAGTAGCAGTACTGAGAGGATTGTTGGGCAATTTGAAGGATTGTCCATGGATGTTGTGATGGCTCGATTTCAGGATCTGAAACCACCGAAGTTCTTTGGCACTGAGAGTGCTGAAAGAGCCGAGGCCTGGCTGAAGGATATCGAGCACTTGTTTAATATTGTTGAGTATTCCAAGGCTCGGAGACTGAAACTTGCTTTGTATCAGCTGAAAGACCGAGCTAAATCTTGGTGGGAAGCCGCTGAGATTGGATTGAAAGAGGCCGGGACTGAAGTAACCTGGGATGTCTTCAAGGCCCAATTTCTGGAGCAGTATTCTCCTCCTTCTTATTATACTGCTCAGGAGAATGAATTTAATAATCTGCAGCAGGGAACGATGACTGTTGCAGAGTATGCTTCTAAATTTTCTACTTTGTTGAAGTATGCACCTCACGTGGCTGGGAATGCGAGGGCAAAATATAACAGGTTTGTAAATGGTTTACATCCTGCTTTGTATACCTATGTTGTTTCTGGATTGCCTACCAGCTACGCAGAGGCAGTTGAACGAGCTAAGGCAGCCGAGGCTGGACTTAGGCGGGGAGGTCCACAGTATACTCCTCCACCACCGGTGTCAGCTCAGCAGCCTACTTTGCGACCGAGGGGTAAGAAGTTCAAGAAGACTGGCTCTGTTTCTTCGTCTTCTTCGAGCTCTAGTGGATCACAGAGAGGGAGTCCTGTGATGGCTCCCTATTGTAGCCATTGTGGGGGTAAACATACTATCGAGCAGTGTCGAGGTATGTTTGGTACTTGTTATCAATGTGGGCAGGAAGGCCATTTCTCTCGAGTATGTCCAAATAGGGGTACGACTTCTGCTCAACCCCAGCCAGGATTTAGAGGTGGCCCTAGTATGATGAGACCTGCTGTTCCTGTTCCATCTTTTCAGCAGTCGAGTGTCCCACGATATCGAAGACCGGGTGGTCAGAGTGCCCAAGTTCCTCCTCAAGTGAGAGTGTACGCCATGACTGAAGATCAGACGAGAGAAGCTCCTGGTGGTGTGATTGCAGGTACTTGCACGCTTTGCGATTATCCTGCACGTTTTTTATTTGATACAGGAGCATCTCATTCATTCATATCTCATGCATTTGTTGCATCTCACGATATTGAGTGTAACCCGTTGTATGATACTTTGTCGATAGCCACGCCAGCAGGGAAGATTATATTGTCTGAGAAAGTTGTGCATAATTGTGTATTGATATACGAGGATAATGTGGTATTTCTGAATTTGATTGTCCTCCCTATGCACGACTTTGATTGTATTGTTGGCATGTATATCTTGATGACGAATCGAGCTACTGTTGATTGTTGTCATGGAGTGGTTCGATTTCGACCGATTGATGGACCCAAGTGGAATTTTTATGGCAAGGGTTCCCAAGCCAAAATTCCATTGGTATCTTCCTTGGAGATGTCTCGATTGTTGACTAGCGGAGATGAGGGTTATCTTATCTACGCTATTGATATTTCGAAGAAGGAATCTTCCTTATCTGAGATTCCTGTTGCGAAAGAGTTTCCGGATGTATTTCCCGATGAGATTCCTGATTTTCCTCCTCATCGAGAAGTTGAGTTTAGTATTGATCTTGTGCCGGGGACTGTGCCTATTTCTAAAGCTCCCTATCGTATGGCACCAATGGAATTGAAAGAATTGAAAGAACAATTACAGGATCTTCTCGATAAGGGATATATTCGACCGAGTGTATCACCTTGGGGAGCTCCAGTTTTATTTGCTCGAAAGAAAGATGGTACGATGCGAATGTGTATCGACTATAGGCAACTGAATCGGGTTACTGTGAAAAACAAGTACCCACTTCCGCGTATTGATGATTTGTTTGATCAGCTTCAGGGTACTTCTGTTTACTCGAAGATTGATCTTCGTTCTGGGTATCATCAAGTACGAGTTCGAGACGAAGATGTGCCCAAAACTGCTTTTCGTACGAGGTATGGCCACTATGAATTCCTGGTTATGCCTTTTGGTCTTACGAATGCTCCTGCTATTTTTATGGATTTAATGAATCGGGTCTTTCGAGATTATCTAGACCGATTCGTTATTGTGTTTATTGATGATATTCTTGTGTATTCGAAATCGAAGAAGGAGCATGCTGAACATCTGAGACTGGTACTTCAAACTCTTCGTACTAGTCATTTGTATGCCAAATTGTCCAAATGCGAATTCTGGATGGACAAAGTGGTATTTTTGGGCCACGTCATTTCGAGACATGGCATATCTGTTGATCCTGCGAAGGTCGAAGCTGTATTGAATTGGCCAAGACCTACGAATGTTCCTGAGGTCCGTAGCTTCATGGGTTTAGCTGGATATTATCGTCGTTTTATTGAAGGATTTTCGAAGATAGCTAAACCTATTACTCAATTGACACAGAAGAATCAACGATTCATTTGGTCAGATGAATGTGAAGCTAGTTTTCTTGAATTGAAGACGAGATTGACCACTGCACCTGTGCTTACTATTCCCTCAGGTACCGGAGGATTTGTGGTTTGTACAGATGCGTCTGGTAAAGGGTTGGGCTTAGAGCTGTCAATATGGGCTGGGCCCGCTGGGTTGGCCCAGCCCGACAATAAAATTTAATGGGTTGGGTTTTTATTTTGTTGGCCCATTTTAATTCGGGCCTAAACGGGCCCAGCCGCTCGGGCTGTGGGTTGAATTGGGCCTAACCCGATGGGCTCGGGTTAGCCCATGGCCCATGATTAAATTTATCCTACATTATGGGGAAACTTCCTATTCTACCGAGAAACCTAATTTTCTCCAAAGCTTCTTCCTGTTCGGCTGTTCCAGAGGGCCCTCACTCCTCGCCGGCGGCCTACTGCACCAAAATTATTTACTAAAGACTCTTGATCCATCTAAAGGTATTCCATGAAATGATGTTTTATTATTTAGTTTTGGGCTACGCAGGGTGAAAGGAATTGTGGTGGAATAAAGATTTTGTGAATCATCGAAACATTTCGAAGAGTTTTTAAAAGATTGAGATGCCTTACAGAGGATATTTGTTGATCGATTTATTATTTGTTAATTATAATATCAACTAATTTTAGCTTATAAATGATGTACAAAAAACTGAAATAACAGGAGACATTTAAGGTTTTAAGAAATAAAAATTGGGATGTGTTCTGTACTTCTGTTTCGGTATTTTCTCCCCGCTTTTACTATTGATATTTATAATTTTTGGATCATCATGTTTTAATAAGGATGCAGGTTTTAATAAAATTGGATTGATCTGTGATTAGAATAAATGTACATCATGTTAAGAAATGAACAAAGCCATGGCACCGGTAATAAGCCTTAAGCTAACAAATGGAATTACTCACAATATTTAATAAAAAATTAACACTTATATTTCAGACAGGGAATACAAGTTTTTTGGGTTTTTATTATTAATATAAAAAATAAGTAATTTTAAAATTAATGTGGAAGGTAGAGTTTGGTAGCCTACTGGCAGCTTTTTATTTCTTTTTACAATTCGTTTTTTTTTTCTTTTTGGATTTAAATGCCACATTCCTTATTTAATAAAATTTATATTCCAAGTGATAAATCTTACTGTTGTTGGTCTGGTAAAGCATTTCCTGATGATGAATGGACCTAAAATAAATGTATTTGAGGTGTATCTTTGTTTGATTCAAATTTTGTTCTAAGCATGTTTCCTGTTCGACTGTTCCTATAGAGTTGAAGTTTCAAATTTTAGAATATTTACAAAAACGAAATTGACTTAATAAAATTTCTGTTTTGGCAGTTACTTGCACTTCCCCATATGAACTCACTCACTGTTGAAATGGACGTTTCTTCTCAAACTCAAACTGCCGATGTGGATGTTGATGAACTGAAAAATCCTAAGAATGATGAGGGTTCAACTAAACCAAAAAGACGTATAGAAACTTCTGATATTTGGATGTATTTTAAGAAAATCAAAGGGATTGATGGTTTAGGTAAAGCTGAATGTAATGGATGTAAAAAACAGTATCAATGTGGGACTAAACAACATGGAACTTCTACGTTGTGGCGTCATCAGAAAACTTGTAGCAAATTGAAGTTCCATGATGTAGGACAAATGATTCTTGATCAAGATGGGAAGATGAGGTCTAAGAAAATAGACCAAAAAATTGCACGTGAATTATTGGCTTGTGCAATCATTAGACATGATTTATCATTTTCGTTTGTTGAGTATGATGGTATTAGAGCTTGGATGAAATACATAAATCCCGATGTTCCTTGTATTTCTAGAAACACTCTTGTTTGTGATATTAAAAGAATCTATTTGAGGGAAAAAGAGAAACTTAAGCATGTTTTGGCTACTATTCAGAATAGAGTTTGTTTAACTTCAGATTTGTGGACGTCGTGCACTAGTGAGGGTTATATTTGCTTGACTGCTCATTTTGTTGATAATGATTGGAAGTTGAATAGTAAAATTCTTAGCTTTTTTCATATGCCTCCACCACACTCAGGAGTTGAATTAGCAGCAAAATTATTTGAATTTTTGAAGGAGTGGGGAATTGAGAAAAAAGTTTTTTCTTTGACATTGGATAATGCATCTAGTAATGACAACATGCAAGTTAATTTGAAAGAGCAACTCTCTTTGCATGATAGCTTATTGTGTGACGGTGAGTATTTTCATGTTCGTTGTTCTGCTCATATATTGAATCTAATTGTCCAAGAAGGTTTGAAAGTCGCTGTTGTTGCTTTGAATAAAATTAGAGAGTCAGTCAAGTATGTTAAAGGTTCGGAGACTAGGATGAAGTAGTTTCAAGAATGTGTACAAGCAGTCGGTAGCATTGATACTAATATTGGCTTGCGATTGGATGTGTCTACTCGTTGGAACTCGACATATTTAATGCTTGATAGTGCCATCAAGTATAAGAAAGCTTTTGTTTTCCTTCAATTCAATGACAAGAATTATAAATTTTGTCCTTCAAGTGAAGAGTGGAAAAGAGGAGAAAAAATATGTGAGTTCCTTGAGCCATTTTATGACACTACCAATTTGATCTCCGGTTCTTCTTATCCTACATCAAATTTATATTTTATGCAAGTCTGGAAGATTGAAGTTTTGTTAAAGGAAAACTTAATGCATGAAGATGAGGTGATAAGTGATATGTGTAAAAGAATGTTGGGAAAGTTTGAAAAGTATTGGACACAATATAGCATGGTGCTTGCATTTGGAGCCATTCTTGACCCACGGATAAAGCTTTCGATGTTGGAGTTTTTTTATTCTAAGGTTGAGAGTGATTTTGTTAAATGTCTAGAGAAGATAGAACTTGTGAAAGCAAATTTCTATAAGCTTTTTGATGAATATTCTAAGACTGACAATGCAAGTTCTTCACGACCACAATCTTCTTCTAGCACACAAATTGCTCCCCAAAGTGCAGGAGAAGGTAAAGGAAAGAGCAAAAGCATTTTTTATGTAAGTATTCTAATACTTTTTTTCTTGTATTATTTAACTGATTTATATTTTCATATCATAATTATTGCAATTAATATAGGAAATGATGGCATATGAGAGCCAGACAATTACAAATGTTGGAAAATCTCAAATTGATCTTTATTTGGAGGAGCCAAAACTTGAATTTGCATATCATCAAGATTTGAATGTTTTGGAGTACTGGAAGGATAAAAAACATCGGTACCCCACCATAGCAATGATGGCATGTGATGTTTTGGCTATTCCAATTACTACTGTTGCATCAGAATCAGCTTTTTCCATCGGTGCTCGTGTGCTTACCAAGTATAGAAGTTGTACACTTCCTGAAAAAATTCAAGCTCTTATTTGCACTCGCAATTGGTTGCATGGTTACGTTGGTAATTTTGTTTGCAAATTTGTAGTTTGTTGTTGACTTAGTTGATAAATTAGTTTATTATTATTTTAATTTTAACCACATTCGTATTTTTGTATTTTAATGTTGATCAAGGTAATGAAGACGACACAAGTGTTAAAACAGCATTGTCTAATCAGGGATCAAATGCTGATATTGATAAAGGGGGAGAGGATGAAGATGGAGGAGAAGAATTTGATATGAATGATTTCATGATTAATGAAATTTAAAAAATTGTATTGTTTTTTTTTGTCTAATTTGATGAACTTTAATTTCTTTGAACTAACTTTTTAGCACTTTGTTCGTTTATTTCACTGTCAATTGTGGCATTTCATGTTTTAACATTTAATCTTTGGATTCTTTGACCGCCAACAACCCTTTTTTATTCAGATTACAGCACAGCGTTTTTTGTCAATTGTTTTGGGTGAACTACAGTATGCAAAACTAAGCAAATGTATTGAAATTGTTTAGATTTTTTTAGACCCGTGGGTTGCCTTAACCCAACCCGCGGCCCATTTTTGGTGGGCTGGGCTGGGATTTCCCGACCCACCAACCCAATGGGCCGGCCCGCCACGGGCTGACCACTTCTCAACCCGAGTCGGGCCTACCCAACCCGACACGGGCCGGCCCGATTGACAGCTCTAGTTGGGCTGTGTTCTGATGCAACATGGCAAAGTGGTTGCTTATGCGTCTCGTCAATTGAAATCTCATGAAACAAGTTATCCTGTTCATGATCTTGAATTGGCTGCCATTGTGTTTGCTTTGAAGATTTGGCGCCATTATTTGTACGGAGAAAAGTTTGTTATCTATTCGGACCATAAAAGTCTGAAATATCTCTTTTCTCAATCTGATTTGAATATGAGGCAACGCAGATGGATGGATCTCCTGAAAGATTTTGATTGTGAGATTCAATATCACCCGGGATCGGTGAATGTTACTGCGGATGCCCTGAGCCGTAAAGTTCATGATTCTGTTCTAGCTTCTGTTAGTGTCGCCAAGGTACATGATGATATATGTACTTCTGGTTGGACTTTTCACTCGAATTGGAATTCTGTCACTGTCTCAGCATTGCAAATTGAGCCGAGTTTGATATCGAAGATACGAAAGGCCCAACGAAGCGATGCTCAGATTCAAAAGTCGAAAGAACTTGTATCTGCAGGACATCAGTTTGGATTTCAGATTTCTTCTGATGGTTCTTTACGACTTAATGGTCGGCTGGTAGTTCCTAACGACTCTGATTTGAGATCTGCCCTTCTTCGAGAAGCACATTGTAGCAAATACAGTATTCACCCTGGAGGTCGGAAGATGTATTTGACATTGAGACCTCAATTCTGGTGGAGACGTATGAAGAAGGACATTGCTGAATTTATTTCTAAATGTCTTGTCTGCCAGCAAGTGAAAGCCGAGAGAATGAAACCTGGAGGATTACTCCATAGTCTTGAAATCCCGAAATGGAATTGGGAACATATCGCTATGGATTTTGTGACTCATTTACCTCGTTCGCCCAAGGCTGTGATGCTATTTGAGTGATTATTGATCGGCTTTCGAAATCTGCACATTTTACTCCGTATGAGCGGACTTATCCCTATAAGAGAATGGCCCTTTTATACATTGAGAATGTTGTGAGACTGCACGGTGTTCCAGTCTCAATTGTATCTGATCCTGATCCCAGATTTGCTTCTAAATTCTGGGGTAGTTTCCAGGAAGCGATGGGTACGCGTTTGGCTATGAGTACTACTTATCATCCCCAAACTGATGGCCAGACTGAGCGTACGATTCAAACGTTAGAAGATATGTTGCGTGCTGTGGTGATGGACTTCCGAATGGGATGGCAAGATGCCTTACCATTGGTTGAATTTTCTTATAATAATAGCTTTCAGACGAGTATCGGTATGGCACCGTTTGAAGCTCTATATGGGAGACGATGTAGATCACCGTTATTCTGGGATGAGATTGGTGAGAAACAATTGACTGGACCTGAAATGATACAGGAAATGAACGATAAGGTTCAGTTAATTCGCCAGCGGATGAAAGCTGCTCAGGATCGTCAAACGAGTTATGCGAATAAACGAAGACGACCCTTGGAATTCCAGAAAGGTGACAGAATGTTTTTGAAGATATCTCCCTTTAGAGGCACTGTTCGATTCGGCATGCGAGGGAAGTTATCTCCTCGATATGTTGGTCCATACGAGATTCTCGATCGAGTTGGTGATCTTGCGTATCGATTGGCATTGCCACCAGCTTTATCTGCTATTCATGATGTGTTTCATGTTTCTATGTTGAGGAAATATGAACCTGATCCATCACATGTACTTGCACCTGATGAGGTTGAACTTGATCCTTCTCTTTCCTATGTTGAACAACCTGTTCGCATTATGGATCGAAAGGAAAAGATATTGAGAAACAAATCGATTCCTCTGGTACGAGTGCAATGGACACAACATGGTGTTGAAGAATCGACATGGGAATTGGAGAGCAAGATGCGAGATTCGTATCCGCATTTGTTTGATTCTACGACATCTATTCCATTGTATTCGATGTATTCTGATCCTTATTCTGATTTTAGTTTTGATATGTACTATAACCGGTGACATATGTATGTTTACCGATGTTATGTATATAGAGATGTTTGAGATTTCGAGGACGAAATCTTTTAAGAGGGGGAGAAATATAAGGACCGTGTATCGTATTATCGTAAATCCTACGTGATTATCGATAATTTATGGAATTGTCATATGATTATGTAATTGATGTATATTATGACAATGAAATTGGGAAATGAATATTGAATATGAATTGACGTTGTAAGAGCTCGAGTGGAGAGGCCGGACGCCAAAACAGTACAAATACAAACATTTGTACAGAAGAGGTGGCGCCCGGGCGGTAGAAAATGACCGCCCGAGCGCCGAAGTATGAAAAGGTAGTGTTCGGGCAGAACACTCCGCGCCCGAGCGGTAACTTTTGGCCGCTCGAGCGCGGCGTAAATAAAATCCGGGGGCAGAATGTCTCGCGCTCGGGCGCGAGAATTCTACCGCCCGAGCGCGAGAGGCGGTGGGAGGAGAATAAATTCCTTCTTTCCTTCTTCCGTCAATAGTTATCGTAGAATTCGAGAGAAAGTTCGGGAATTTGATTTTCTTTCTTCCGATTCGACTTTGAAACGCCGTCTAAACGCAAAACAAATTATATATTTGTAATCTGCGCGTTGAGGGCTTCAGACTGAGGTAATTTTCTTCGAGTTCCACCAGCTTTAAATATCATAGTGCTGGAATAGCATGTATTTGAAGTTGAATTTCTGATATGTAGTAGAATAACCGACAAAAAACTTGTATTCGAAGTAGGAATTAAATTATGATATGATTTTGATTTGATATGAATTTTTGAAGTTTCAAATGATATTTGAAACTCATATTAATGATTTTGGAGTATGTTATTGATTGAAATGAGTATGCAATTGATGTAGATAAAGTGTTATATCAATATCTTCAGGATACATCAACTGGAAGCGAAGAAATTGAGGTATGTTGCGACCGGGTAACATACGACAGATATCTGTATTATATGTTATATGTCGGATTGATTGGATTGATTGGATTGAGATTATGTGTCTATATGCCCTATTTGTTGATTTATGTGGCATACATGACATTGAGATTTGAGTATCGATGTACAAAATAAATGTTTTGTTAACACACATCATTTTATGCATACATCGATACATGACATGCACGTTGAGCTATGATCTTTGGATACCCTGATATGATTTGATTGGATTTCGGGGTTTGTGAACACAATCGCTATGCCGGTATTATATGACCCGTAAAGCATAGACAATTGTGGCCCCATATGATTGGATATGAGATGTGGGATTGATGGCGCTTCGTCGACGCTATCATATGTGTATTCCCATATCGGCCGGTGTGCCAGCTCGAGCATTGATTTGATTTGATAGCGATTCGATTGATTCTGACATGTGCTCAGTGGATGGGCATTTGACCTGATATCTCCACGACATACATGCATTACATACCATATATCATTGTTTAGATACTTGTGGTATATATTGTGGTTGTTCCATACGGAGCTTTGCTCACCCCCAAGGGGGGCTGTTGTTGTCTTTGTGTGTGGACAATGGCAGGTACTCCAGGATATCAGGAGACCGGAGAGGGTACTTCTGGTGGGAGCCACAGCTTGGGCTGAGGTTTTATGTTTATGTCTGATTCCCAGTATATATGTATATGTATCTATATACCGGGGCATGTCTCGAGGATATGAGATGTTTGTATGTGATTGATTACGTGTGGGCGTGTTTATGATTTGAATTTAGATACTATTTTTAGTATTTAAATATCAGAAGAGATATTTTGGGCTCATTGTAAAGAAATTTTAAACCCGTTTTCCGCTGTGATTAATTAAACCCTAATCAGATTGCATTGTAATAACGATTAAGAGTTAAGGGCCCCACATGTGGAGCAAGATGTCACATGTCAAGCAACTTTCCAGAAAATGATAGGATGGAATCAAATGCTTCGAACCAACTCTGGATATTGAAGAAATGGTCTATTGCCAAAATCTTGTTCAAGTATACCAATTTGAGGATATTGTCTCAGACAAAAGTATATATGAGGAAGAAAAAGTTTTGAGTCAAGAAAAATATGATAAAACAGAATCAGAATCTGACTGAAGACGTAGTGTTTTGATACAAAACATATGAAGATTTGTCTGATTTCTTTAGCTAGACAACTACATCTCATAACATGCTCCAAAAAATATTGAGAGAAAATCATATTCTTCAGAGATATCAAGGATTCTCGGCAGAATATATAGAAAAGTTCTTAGGAATTTTTTTCTAAGAAACAGAAAGCATAATCTAATATATAAGGTTCCTAACAGAGAACTAATCTCATTGGAACTTATGAAAAACAAAATGGAGATGAAATTAATTCATTTTGAAGAAATAAAAGAGGAATTACAAAATCTCAAGATATAAGTAGTACGAACTATGTCATGGATTCACATCGGTGCAATCCAGGTTATCATAAAAAATATTTTTAAAGAAGATATATATTCACCCATTGACATTGCTATATATGATAAACGAATGGGTAATCTTCAAGATTCAATACTCGAATCTCTATCAGTGAATCTCTATGCAAAAAAAAAATTGTGGGAGAAATTTATCCAAGAATTACCTACAACCTTGCAGATCCAGATTTTAGCCGAGTTTTTACGTTGTATCAAAATTTCAAAGGATAATGAAAGAAGGTAATATATCATATTATATTACCTATCAAATTTCATATGATCTCTCTAATATATATAATTCTATAATTATTTATTTGAAATGAGTTTATATAAATTCCATAGATATTCAGAAAATTTGCTCAAGCAATTTATTTAGAAAGAGTTGAATTTCTCTTAATACAAGAAACAAATATCCATATCCAAGACAAATTGATTCTACGTAGAAATCAAAGTCATAGACTAGAACCAAAGAGACTATCTATTCTGATAGATGAGATGACAAGTCACAGGTGGGGAAAAACACATGTATAAGAAACTCAACTGGTAATAAAAACTTAAAATAGGAAAGTTTAAATGTCTAGAAGGATGGAGGGGAGTCGAAATAGTATTCGATATTACAAGACAAAAAAATCAATTTTCTTGTAACATCATATACTATTTGGAACAACCTATGATATGCACTTACAAAGAAATGATAAATATCGGTGAATTGGAAGTTTTTAATAAAGGAATTTCATGAAAAGAACCAGATCGATTATTTCCTGGACTAGAATTTCTCAAAAAACACAAACCACAAATAGAAAATGAAATAGAATTTATGAGAGAGGATCGGTTGCGGAAAATCCAATGACCAAAAGTTATTATCAATATATATCCTAGTAGGATGCTATACAAACAATATAAGACATGGTACTTTGCTGCCTATATTGATTCAAGAGCTGGAATCAGTACAACAAAACGAGGAATCTTTTCCAAAGAATTGGAGGAAGAATTATCTCAGATAGCTGGACGAGATTTCTCAAAGCAAATCTTAATCTTATGGGAAGAGATTAAGAAAACAAAAATCCTAATTGGAGGTGCAGACAAACACCTTAGTACAAAGTAAAAATACCAAAAATTTATTGTCATGATACAGAAGCTGACATATTGTTAGGAAACCATTTCTTACAAATGTTAAAATCCTATACATAAGAAAATAGATTAGAAGATTAGTGTTCAAAACACCATGTGATCACAAAGTCATAGTCCATAGACTAAGAAATGCATTTTTACAGGAAATTTCAATCCAGTTTCACAACAAAAGTGATGATGAAAGAAAACTCCGTAACTTAAAAATGAAATATTCTAGACGGTTTGGAGAAATAATGTTCCAATTAAAAGGAGATCAAAACCTCTTACCTGAAAAAATAGAATTCCTCAAAATAGCTATACTCCAATATGATGTAGAGTTTGAATCAAAAGTGTCCATTAGAATATATCAAGAAAATGATTAAAGAGAACTACAATGAAAATCCTTTGACATGTTGGGAAATGAACCAACTCAAAGCAAGACTTAAAATTAAAAAAAAAGATAAGGAATATGAGTTCGTCAGATGTAAGTTTATCCCGATGAATATATATGATAAAAACATATGCATATCAGTCCAGACTTTCTAATAAGAAAACATGGTGAAATCAAAACCAACAAACCCATATTAGTTATTGATTATTAAGAGATTAATAAAATTTTGGAGTTTGATATATATTTACCTAGCAGAGATCATCTGATTGGATGTATACACAATGCCAATATGTTCTCTAAATTTATTTGTAAGTCCAGATTCTATCAGATTCGGATGAAAGAAGAAAACAAGAAATTCATAGCTTTCTCCATACCACAAGGTCACTGCATTTGGGAAGTATTATCAATAAGATAAGCTAATTCACCACAAATATTCTAAAGAAGTATGGATAATATATTTAAATATTATTTCAAATATTTTTTTACATTGATGATATTTTAATAGCAACTAAAAATATAGATGAACATATTAAACATTTATATATTTTCTTTAAAGTGTAAAAGATAAGTGCTAGTCTTATTTGAGAAGAAAGCATTGCAACAATGAATATTGAATTCCTTGGAATAGAAATCAATGAGTCAGAAATAATTCTACAAGAAGACACCGTGAAAAAATGGAGAATTTTTCAAAAAAACTCGAAAACAAGAAACAACTACAAAGTTTTTTACGAGTAATTAAATTTGCTATAATGTTGAATAAGGACCTAGCAAAACAAAGGAAAATGTTCAATCCATTATTAAAAAAAGATGCAAGATTCATATGGACAGAAAAACATACTAAAAAACTTAGCTAACTAAAAGAGATTTGCAAAAACCTCCCAAAAATGGCTATTCCACAAAATGAAGATTATCCAGTATTATATACGATTCCAATTGTCATTGGTGGGCGGGGTTGTTTACAAGCTCACACCAAAGAGAGAACTACCATCAAATATTGCAGAGGATTATTCTTAGATGCAGAAGCCATAAGATGATATATCAAAGAAAATAAATTCTATGCAATAAAAGGGCTTTTGAGAAATTGCAGCTATTTTTACTTGCTAAGAAATTCACTTTGAAATTTGATAACACACAAGTAAAAATTTTCTTGAAAAATATTACTTGAATCTAAACCCGAAAAGATAAGATTATTAAAATGACAAGTTTTATGTCAAAATAATATATTTTTAATATTGTTAGTATTAAATCTCATGAAAATATTGTTCCAAATTTCTTAACAAGATATAAATAAAATTGATGTTGATATCATCGTGAAAATACAGAGACATTTGAGGGAACAACATGAAATACTTCAAAATGTGTTCAACATGCTTGTCCTTAATGCAGAAATTACGGATATGTATAACAAGTTAACAACAACATTGTATGTGATTGAGTTACAAGTTTCTTATCGATTTATACTCGGTTATGGTCTATAATACAAAATTCTATCATCTAAGCTATTGAGAAACCATTGGCTTCTAAAAAGGAGATTTTTCAAATATATGACTTGATACTTGTACCAAGAATTCAAGTACCTCTAGGCCAAGTGCTAAGTCGGGATCATCCTTAGATAGGTCGGCCCAAGCCAAAATTTAATCTTCAAATCATTATCTCGTGCCTTCAAATCAACCATTCACCTCATGTATAGAAGAGTGAGAGATCAATCTTAAACCTCAAACAGAAAAATAAAACTAATGTTGATACTAACGAGCTTATAGCTTCTCCATTTCAAGTATATAAAAAAAACTTAAAGAAATTATAAAAAAATAGGTATCAATTTAGCCAGAATCCGAATTAATATAACAGGAAAGTATCATAGGATATAGATGAAACCAAATTCCTATCTTAAGAAAGTCAAAACATGATATGAATGTAGCTCTTGCCTCAATTTATACTGTGTAACCCATTTCCCAAATATTTCAGCACTACCAAAATGAATTCAGGAAGTTGTACTCACAAAGCATAGGCAAACAATGATTATTTGTCCGTGGAAGATATTCTGAAACTATACTTTTTCAAGCTAGAGAAACCAAACATGAACATTTTGAAGTTCATAAAAGGATCCGTCAAAAAATGAAACACGTCTCATTTCATCACTTAATAAAGATGACAACTCCACTGGACATCATGGGGATTATAGTCATGTCTCACAGAGATGGACATAGTCAACTTTTCATTTAATTTTTTATAAAAATTGTGTAAATAGATTTTTTTGTTAAATATTATGACAAGAAAAAATATAAGTTTTTTAAAAAGATATATTTGAAAATTAAAAAATCTTATGTGGAACAAAAAGCTGTCAGGGAGCAAAGAAACTCACCGAAAATTCTGTAACATGGCTCATGTGGAAAGATGGTCAAAAAACATCTGCCTAGTACCTGAACCAAAAGGAGCCAAATTCAGTAATGTGATAGAACTGACCAAAAGTATCTTGGAGAGACGTGACCAAGTATTGAGAGACCACACAAAAACAATTTTCTCGGAGATCTCAAAAGCAAAAGACTCACGGAAAGAATTAAAGAAAGCAGGTGCGATGTGAACCACCACAAAAAGGCATGTCCACTAATTAGTGGAATATTTGACCATTAACTAGTGGAAGAATAAACCGCTCAACCATCCACTACAAGACAATGTCAGCACCAACTGACAAAGAATAATTCAAAATTTTTCTACAAGTTTTGGAGTCCGAGTTTCAGATTCAGAGTCTTGTATAAATACAAGATATAAAGAAGTTGAAGACATCGATCATTTCTTCAATTTTCTTTAAATAAATTTATAATATTTCCCTTTCTAGTTGTGTATTGTATTTTCAGCTACGATAAGTAAATAAATAAGTTATTCTTCCACAGGAGGTTACTATGTAACAATATTATGTATATTTGAATAAAAGAACCAATGGTTATGCCTCTCTCTTGTATTATTTTTCAAAATTAAACTTATTTTTTGTACACCGTGAGGTAAGAAATGATTTATAATTGTACTAAATGTTGTTGAAGGTATCTATTTTAGGAGCCATCTGTTGCGACTGCGTGTTTAAGCTGTGAGAAGCAGTCTATAAAACCCGCTGGATATGACACGACGCCATTCCAGTCAAAAAGATAAAATATTTAATTTATTATACGAAAGCATGATGAACCATAAAAAGATCAATGATATATAAGCTAGAAATCTTGCGTAGCATTAGGCTTGATAGTTGTAACAATGTCATGTACTTAGATCTTAAAAAAAAGGTAAAAGTAAATAAAAATATAAAACATGGGTAAAATAGGAATAAAGACTGAATAGAGAAAAATTTCTAAACAAAATGAACTAAATTAAGACATTAAAAAAATGACTAAATTGAGAATTGTCTAAACATCAAGGACCAAAACAGTAATTACCACCATAAATGGTCTTGGTAGATAATTGATTAATAAGAGCATTAATATTGGTGAACAAACTTTATATGAAAATCAATCAACGTAATAAAGATCAATCAAAGTGACTAGATTCACTAGCCAAAGTACACCTATTACTTAATTTGAGAATACTAATATATGTCCTATAATGCTAATTGGTGATAAATAGTTGACAAATCTAGTAAACAATTATTAGGTGATAATGGAACCTCAATTCAATTAGTTTTTTGAGCTAATCATGATTAATAAGAGTATTGGTATTGAAGATTAATCAAACTATGTAATTCTCTTATTGATCCAATAACAAAAACACATACAATGTGTACAAAGGACAGGAACGTAGTCAACGCGAAAGGATGACTCATGCTTACTAGAAATTTTTCGTTGAAATCGCGATGAACTTTCAAAGATTACTAAACATGTTTTGATCAAATCATTGATGAATATAAGTAATGTTTTGGTTATTATTGTGGTAATAGCACAAATAATAGACAATAATTGGTTAACATTAAATAATAATTGAGTTTTATAAGATAGTGATTGAGTACTCTAAATTACGACTAGAGATTACTAAGATATGATAATTGGATAATTTGAACAATATCTTAGCACTATTTTACAAAAAAAATTGGATATTAATAGACAATAATAATACTTTCAAAAACAGTTGAGCTTTATTAGACAGTAAATGGGTACTCTGAATTATGAATTGTCATCGATTAATTATTGATAACTTATTTTTACATGAATTGTCAACAATCGTGTTATTTCGATCCCACAATTTTCGAGATGATATATAATTTATTGAAATCTCATTTTTTTCATGAGAATTTGATTCTTCAGGAATAATATTATCCAAGTTTGGTTCATTGATCTCTCTTACTATATCATCCAAGATTTCTTCTTCGGGAGCTTCTGAATTTTCTTTCTCTTGTACCTTTCTTTTTCGAGGTACAATATCCTTTGAACCAATTGGTCGACCACGCTTCTGGCGTATTTTAGATTCATTTGCAGGTTGAATAATAGCTGGTCCTACGGGGACATCAATTTTGACAGGGGTATTCTCTGCATGTATATGTGACTTTGTCACATTCTTTATTAACAAAAGCATCGGGCAATTGATTTGCAATTCTTTGCAGGTGAATGATTCTTTCAACTTCTTGCTCACATTGATTATTTCGAGGATCATAATGAGATAGTGTTTTCTCATTCCAACAAATCTTTTGTTGTTCTTCGGGACATAACTTTATTTCCCCTAGATTTGGAAATTCCAATTCATCGAAGTGGCAATCTGCAAATCTCGCAGTAAACAAATCTCCTGTTAAAGGTTCCAAAAATCTAATAATAGATGGTGAATCATATCCCACATAAATCCCAAGTCTACGTTGTGGGCCCATTTTGGTTCGCTGTGTAGGTGGGAGAGGGACTTGTACTGCACAACCAAATACTCGAAGGTGAGAAACATCAGGCTCTCGACCATAAGCAAGTTGTAAGGGTGAGTATTGGTGATAATTAGTTGGCCTTATACGAATCAATGATGCAGCATGTAATATGGCATGTCCCGACACATATGATGGAAGTTTGGTTCTCATCAATAATGGTCTAGCAATTAATTGCAAACGCTTAATGAATGACTCTGCTAAGCCATTTTGTGTATGGACATGAGCAACCGAATGCTCAACTGAAATCCCTATTGACATATAATAGTCATTAAATGTCTGCGATTTAAATTCAGCAGCATTATCAAGAAGAATTGTCTTGATTGAGTGATCTGGGAATTGAGCTCGTAATTTAATAATTTGCGCAAGTAATCTAGCAAAAGCTATATTTCGAGTTGAAAGTAAACTAACATGTGACCATCTAGTAGACGCATCAATCAATACCATGAAGTATCGAAATGGTCCACATGGTGGGTGTATAGGCCCACAAATATCCCCATGAATTCTCTCCAAGAAGGTTGGGATTTCAACATCAATCTTTGTAGGGGAAGATCTTATAATTAGTTTGCCTTGTGAACAAGCTACACATGGATAATCATTGTGTAAAAGAATCGTCTGGTTCTTTAGAGGGTGTCCATGTGAGTTAATTATTATTCTGCGCATCATTGTTGCCCCAGGGTGACCAAGTCGATCATGCCATAATTTGAAGCTCTGTTGGTCAACAAACTTCTGGTTTGTGACAATGTTTGCTTCGACTGTTTTTATTGTTGTAAAATACATTCCAGAAGGGAATGCACATAATTTTTCTTTTATCTGCTTCTGGCCAGATATAATAGATGTTATGCAAAGGTATTCGAAATTATTTTCATTTAATGTTTCAATATGGTATCCATTTCGGCGGATGTCTTTAAAGCTAAGCAAATTTCTACTGGATTTGCTTGCATATAGGGCATTTTTAATATATAGGCTTGTATTATTTGGTAAAATAATTTTTGCCTTTCCATAACCTTCAATAATTTTTGATGCACCCGATATTGTTGTAACATTATTTTCAGCTAATGTTAACTCCAAAAAATACCTTTTATTTTGAAGAATGGTATATGTTGTACCACTATCCACTAAGCATTCATCCTGACATTCCATCGTTAATCTAAAATAAAAATATAATTCAATAAGCTAAATTCAATAAATAATGTGTAAAGCTTTCAAATGAAATATTTTATTGAATAATGAAAACATTTATTGAATAACAAAATAAACCTCCATGACAAATCCTAAACATGAACTGAACATCAAAATAAAAACGAGACCACGATAACCTAATAAACAATAGAAATTCAAAGTAGGAACAAGACCAATGAAAGTAATTACTTATTATTTTCTAACACACCACCACCAATCAAATTATCTATATTTCCATCTGGATCAGCAAAGAAATCAGAGACGTCCAAGTGAGTTATATCAATTGGATCATCATTGTCCACAAAATTTATCTCCATTTTTCCATTTTCCTTGATTGATTTTTGGTATAGATCCACAAGATGTTTTGCCGTACGACAGGTACGAGACCAATGCCCTTCCATTCCACATCTATAACATTTTTCTTCATTTACTTTGGAACTCTTCTCCTTTGCTTCTTCATTATTGGAATTCCACTGCTGGTGGCTTGTTTTATGTTTCTTTCCATTTTGTTGCTGATAGTATCTTCTTTGGCCACGCCCACGCCCACGTCCACGTCCACGTTCACTTTCATTGTTATGATTTTTAGTGGAATTAGCATTCACTTCAGGAAATGCAATTTCATATTCTTCAGGAAATGTTGTTCCATTTGCTTCAGGAAATGGTGTGGATCCAGTTGGGCGCATTTGGTGGTTTTTCACGAGCAGCTCATTGTTTTGTTCAGCAACTAGTAAGCATGAGATGAGTTCAGAGTACCTTTGAAATCCACGTTCACGATATTGCTGCTGCAGGAGCACGTTTGATGCATGAAAAGTGGAGAATGTTTTTTCTAACATGTCTTGATCAGTGACTTTCTCTCCACAAAGTATCAGTGTGGAACTAGTCTTGAATAATGCAGAGTTATAGTCACTTACGGACTTAAAATCTTGTAACCGTAGGTTCATCCATTCATATCGGGCTCTTGGGAGAATTACAGTTCGTTGATGGTCAAATCTTTCTTTTAGATTTTTCCAAAGCTCTCGTGGCTCTTTCACAGTGAGATATTCGACTTTCAACCCATCATTGAGGTGATGACGGAGAAAAATAAGTGCCTTTGCATTGTCCTGCTGGGACATTTCATTTCCTTATTTTATTGTATCTCCTAAATTCATAGAGATAAGGTGGACCTCGGCATCCAAAATCCATGATAAATAATTTTTTCCAGTCAAGTCAAGTTCTTCAAATTCAAGTTTGGTGATGTTCGCCATTGCAACTTAAAAAAAAGAAAAAATTATATAATTAGAATCATGACATAAATAGAGTAAAATTGCATTACTATTATTGAAAATAAATATTATAACAAATTATGCATATTACTACTTTTACTATGCAATTTTGAAATTTTGTTATTCTATTTGTTAAACTAACATCGATGCAGGTGTACATTGAGATGTGCTCAATTAATAATTTATGTATCTATTACAAATTGCACTAATTACAAATTGTAGCATTATAAACTAAAGAAAGTAAAACTCTTTTACGCACAATTATTCTAAATACGTAAAACAAATATCACAGAATCCTGCCCAACTTCGTAAACAAGCCAAATATTTCTTGAAAAGGAAAAAAAAATCCAACACTTTGGACTTAAAGAAATTATAAGAAAATTTATGTCTTAAAAAAAAAATTACTCCCACACCTAGAATTTCACAGTTCAAGGATTTCAAATACCAATAATTTGTTTAGATATACAAAATCCAAGTAAATTTCAAATGAACTTTATACAAATTTAAATAATTTCAATAGCATCGGGGATGGATTTAAAATACATAGAACATGAGATAACTTGAAATCAATCTATTAAATCGTTCTAAGATAAAATCATCAATTCAAAAATCGTTAATCAAAATCAAATTTATCCATTCAAACACAATAAAAAAATATTTTTGGATCCTCAATCGAAAATCTAAAACTCTTTTTTTTTTTATTCTATAATGTCAATTAATTTATCATTTCAAAATGCTTCTAAAATGTTGATCCTTTATCTAAGTTGAAACATTAAAATTTTGTACCATAAATTAAAGCCAATTAAATAATTTTTTTTTTTTTTGGTCTAATTGATATCAAATATAGTATTGTGATTGACTAAAAAATTATCATAAAACTAGTAAATACTAGTATTCACACAAAATTTTAGCGACTAGTTAAATCATCAAAATCCAAATAATATAAATCTTAAACAACAATACATTTATAATCAATATTCTTCAAGAATATTGTCGAAACATATGATAGTTATCTAAATTCTTCAGGAATACGTTAACATTATATTTTATATCAATATTATTCATAGATATTGATAGATCTTTATGATTTTAGATCAAGATTCTTCGGGAATATTGATAAATCTTATTCATTAATATTTTATTCATAGATCTATCAATATCTTCAACATAAAGTCGTGTTGTGCTACTTCAGGAGCATCAACATAAAATTAAAAGTTGTGCTTCTTCAGGAGCATCAATATTAAATCTAAATATTGTGCTTCTTCAAGAGCATTCATACAAGAATAAGAATAAATTATTTATAAATTTTACTTTGAAGAGCACTCGTGCTGATAACGTGTTGTGAATAGTAGAGAATATAGAGAAGAGAGAATGATTTTTGTGTACTTTATTCATCATTGGAGACCTCTATTTATAGAGTAGATTTACAGAACTTGAATATGTAACAATATCAATAATCATCTATAATATCTTTTCTATAACAAAATACGAGATTTTAACTAGTTAATTTCTTGTTAAATTATTAATATTAACATTATAATATGATCGAAATATTATACAAATATTATGTATGACATGTAAGTAATATATTTATAATTTTAAAGTACTTCAATATAAATGATGTTTAAAATTAAATAGGAGATACCAAAATATTATACTTTTACCACAAATTGTGTGATAGTACATAATCAAATTATTAATTTAATTAATGAAATTGCAGTATTAATTTAAAAAATTAACTGAATACATTGTACCAAAGGGTATTTTAACCAAATCCAAAACTATATCATGACCTCAAATGGTTTTTATAATTAAGTGCTAAGTTATTATAATATAATAAAATCATATAGTTAATTTGATAAGATGAATGACATTTTAATTCTAGACACTATAATGTTTGGTTGGAGGGATTAGGTGGGTTTATGGTTTTTTAGCCCATCTAATCTCATGTTTGATACTTTTTTTATTTAATCAAGTCGATCCCTCCTATGAATGATTAGTTTATATTAAAATAATCACTACTCACCCCGCCGCCGCCGACCACCATCTTCCTTTCGGCCAACCGCCGGCCGTTAGTCGGCCGACCGCTGCCAACGGTTGCCGCCGACCGCCCCCTCCTCCTGTCGGCCGACCACCGGCCGATTGCTGGACCACAGTCGCCGCCGGCAATCACACCGCCGGCCGACCGCCGCCGCCGCAGACCGTCGCAAAAGTGGAACGACAGTTTTGTGAATTCATCAAAATATTATTAATTATCACATTTTTATTCATCATACCAAACATAATATTATTTTATCATTATTTATTATATTTCTACTTCAATCATTCTTTTTATCATTTCTCTCTTAATCATTTTATTATTTTATCCTCCAACCAAACATAACCTATAGTATAAGATGTGTTAAGGTAGGAAAGCCATTTTACTTTATTGGATGAAAACTCATAGTTGTTATTTTTCGAAATACACCGAGTATAATCTCAAACTAACACGATTATCTGTGAATCACGCTCATTTACATTCTTTTTAATTGCATATGTTAGAGAACTCTTAGATAAACTTCCTGATTTCTGTTTTATTAGAACATGATGGTTATCATTTTAACAAGATTGAGTTTAAATTAATACCAAACTTTCCCAAAAACGTGATGAACTGAGAATGATTTTGTCCTCCACTGCAATATTGTCAGTTTGCTTGAAATGAATGCTTACAAACTTCTTTTTATGGACAATGGTAGGATACAACATTCAGTGCTGTCCTTCATTTAGTCAAAATATCATTGAAGAAATTAAACTTGGTAGCTGACAGACGGAGACAGTTTAAGGAAGACACCCTTTTATGATTTGTTGCAAATGAAAAACAGTTTCCGAAGTTGGAAAATAACAAGTAAACCAAATTTCTTAATTGCAATTGCAAGTAATTGCCCCCATCTTTATACTCACCACTTGACGAAAAAATTGAGCAATCTACCCAGAGAAAAGGTAACTGGCGAATCGGCAGTGGGAGTACTGTGGACAAAGGGCGAAGGAAGCACCACATTCCACATGGGAAATATGATAAGTGTAACAAATTCGAGGCTTCGTAGAATATGGTTCACGTCAAAGAAATCAAAACCAGATGATGATCAGATAGAAACTACAGCATTGAGCATGGTACAAAATTAACATTAACAACACGAAAATGGTATCGACTCAATGGCATCATAATCTTTTCACTAAATCACGCTAGAGAAAAGAATGAAAAAACTCAGTTTCTATATGTAGTAGAAAATCTGATGCATAATGGGACAAAAAGGAGATCTCAGCATAAGTGCATATAGTAGTCGAAGCAGTGTGGTGCGTGTACTAATACCGCACGATGTCCTGGAGGCAATCATAGAAATGTGAAATGTTGATTTTTTCTTTCCCAGAATAAATGCTTTCAGCACCTCCACCATGTTCACCCTGAGCAGCCATTTCGACGAGCATAAAGAGCTTCTTGAGAGGCATCTAGAACACAATGAAATAAAATTAATTATACGTGTTATCAGTTTTCTTCTTTAATCTGCAGTCTTTCTCAACACATACCATAAATTTAGACTGGCTAAGTGTGTTACAACCATCTCCTCGTGCGATGAAATTTGTGAGAGAATGGAGGCAGTTATTAACGTGAGTTCAAGATTATACGATGAATTTACATTTTTATGGACTCTCAATCCGTTCAATTTATAGAGAATAAAATCTAGTTTACTAAAAAGAGAGATTTGGAATGATGAAATAGTTATCCCAAGTGTTTCTTACAAAATATAGCAGTAAATACATGGATAAATACTTACATCATTCAATGCTTCTGCAGCAGAATCAATATCATCGCTTGAAAAAACGTTAAGTTGCTGTAACACCTGTAAGGAAGTAAAAGATTAATAAACAGTTCTCATGCTCGCTGTGATACCTGCAAGCTAATCTACAATCAATAAACCATTCTTTCCAAGAAAAATAAGTGTACATTAAGTCATCAACACAAAACTGAGTGTTGAAACAAAATTTAAAATTAAATGTCGAGCATTTCCCAACTCTCCAAATCAAACTTTATTAAAAATAACATAAAAACTGAGAGAGGCTCCTGCTGATAAATATACCTTTTTGGCATCTTCTGACTTGAGAGTTGGAACATTGAAGGTGACAGAGAATGCATCTCGAATACCAACCAATTCCAAGAAATTGACTTCACTTGTGGTCCCAATGACCAGGATTTTTTTCCCCTAAGAAATTAAGCAGTAGGATAAAATCATGTCTGAAACAACAGCATAAGCAGAGTTCCAGAACACTACGTATTATAATAGTAGAGAGAAGCACAAATTAACTAAAATTTCCAAGAGGAACGACAAGAGGAATTTAATGCCAAAAAATACTCTAGAAGAACAGGTTGATTTGAAAATATTAATGGCTGTGATTTAGACCAAAATTTGAAACATATTGTTCTACATTTAAAGTGTTGTAGCTCTAGAAGTTGCTGAGATTTTTAAAAGTTTCTATAATTGTCACTTGTCCTAGGATGTCAAAAAATTTAGTCAAACCCAATACAACATTGTACAAGCTTCGCTTTATTATCAAGAAAATATATGAGAATCTATATTCGAGGTCAGTGTTAACATCGGAATTAAACAATCTTGCACAGGTTTGAATTGGTGTGGAAATGAGTTAAACCTCGAATGCCTTGACATTTCTCATATTGTTTTATCATATTGTTGCTGATAGTACGAAGCTTTAGCCAATGAACAGAGATGACTTGTGAGCATGACCAGCTTGGCACCAAGTAGAGCTATTTTCAGCTTGCTTGGATCCTCTAAACATAAACTATCTAAATGTTACAAAAACTAGTTTTTCACTAAACTTAACATTCTACATACATCAACAAATTACAGAATATATTTCTTGAAAAAAAATATACAAAATAAATAGATTAAATATTTTCAAAGATTAATCTAGTCGAGTTCTAGGCCAAAGAGACTCGATGTTTGAAGGGTCGAAGAACTATATATGACGATTGACACCTCGATTAAAAACTCAACCGCGCCTAAATTAAAAAATTAACGAGATCCCGCCTTCAAAAATATTAACGGCTAGATTTTCGCTCATCTGGTTTGCAATCCCACTAAAGATGCATGACAACTATCACAACATTCTCAAACATGTTAAATAACTAAGATCAAATTCGATGAACCTCATTTATTACTTTCGCAAACATCATCAAAATACCTTTGGTGGAAGCCGCTTCAGGAGTACCAACAATGTCTGAGATATTAGATTTGAAAATCGGGGCCCAATTGGAACATACTCCAAAAGCCTAGAAAAACAAATATATATTAGATGAATTCATGGATGATGCTAAATTAACCAACATAATTCATCTCCAAATCAGCAGTGCTACCTTTCAATATCATCAAGGATTATAATGCTTAATGGTGACTTATAAGCATCTTCAAAAACCTATAAAAAAAAGATAGACAAGAAACTCCTTAAGCTTCTGCAGAGTAAAAGAGTAAAAATTTCTCCCTGAAGATTAAGAAAGAGGGATAGGTTTGAACTAAATGATGTGGTAGACTTCCAGTGCTTTCCAATGTACAACTACAAGTTGGAGATCAAAAGTTAGGTTATGGCATCGGACCTTAACAATCTGAGCACATTTTGTGGGTTCACTGAGTCCAATCATCGTTTCAGCAGATATCTAACAATTTATAGAGATGGAGAAAATGCTTAATGAGAGGATTAGATAATTAAATTGATTTCTCATACATACAGGGAAAAATAAATCCCTTACAATTTTGACATAGGGGAAATCACTTTCAATGCCAATTGTTGATGCCATTGCAGTCTTACCACTGTCAAAGACGAGGGAGATTTAGTGGAGTGATCATTTAGAATAATTTTAATATGACACTCGATTACCTGCCACTGGGACCTTCAAGAAGGCAAGTAACAAGCGGGCTTCCTTGACTAACTTTAACTTGTTCTGCTAATAGCATAGTTCTTCGATAAATGTGATCGTGACGGTCGCCACATTCAATTATGCCATTGAGTCTGAAAGAAGCATAGGTTGATTATTGAATTTCAGAAATAAACAGTTGTGATCATCCATGGTTGACTAAAGATAAAAGGCACCTAGTCAGTGTAGGTCAGAAACTGACAGTGTTTGTGTGTGTGCTTGCTTTATGTAGGAGTAACTATTAGAATGTTGTACATGGTATATTTTTGTTTCAATAATTATGGGAATAAATTAATATGTGCAATGTGATAAGAACGCACTTGGCAAAGCAGGAAACTGAGCAAATAAGTTATGGAAATTTTGTTTGACAGAGAAGGAAAAGGAAGAGTTCATTGATTTAAGGGGAGGAGAGCAAATGAACAAATCTTTACCTATATCAATAAAAAACATATCCTACATCATATGTGGCTCAAGCAGATTACATGCAGAGAAGAGATTTTGATCCTCTGCCTTTTCTAAACCGTGTTTGTAAAAGATAATTACTTCTTTCCTTTTTCAGATTATCTATCCCCACTTCTGAGTAATCTTTTTCATTTGTACTATACCAATTACCATTGGACATAAATTGATACCATAAAACTACAAATGACATGTCATTGGCAGATAATAGAAAAGATGCACATATCTTTTAGCATGAAACTTTGGATCTATTTTAGGATAAACCAATTTGGGATAAATGATGGTTATAATTTAAAGTCCCAACACAAGTTCAGAACAGTGGAAAACTCCAACCAAAAATGAAAGTTCTCAAGAGCTCTAGCTTTAAGCTACTGGCTAGATAACAAATGTCAATAGCCACTAAAACATTCATAGCAGCCCACAGGCTAAAGCAGAGTCCATACTAAATAAGAGCAAATGCCGGACAACTGAAAGTGCAAAGAAAACACGACAGAAACACCAAGCCAGTCATCCCACCCAATTAAAACAGGATCATGCATGGCCCTTCCTTCCATAGCACAACCAAATTGTTATATCATACTCTGCTTGAAAATGCCAACCTAAAGCTTTCATGAAGATTAAAACTCATAAACTTGATAAAAACATTAATCGAAGTTCCACCAAACCCAAGACAAACTCATATTTGATCACATTTAACACCCCATGTTTGAGATCCTAATCAGTTCAAAGTACAGTTTCTCATAAAAATCCTTCTGTAGGTGAATATTCATACCTGCAGCGTTCAAGATCATCAGTGGAAGCTCCAAATGCTGGAATGACTTCTCGAAGGGCATTCAAAAAATCATCCATGGTGACTCTTATACTTTCTTCGTCCACTGGTTTGGTAAGATCGTCCATACTTAGTTGCCTATTCAGAGCATATGATACAGCACTTTTTACAACACCCTCAAGCTCTGCTCCACTATAATTTTTTGTCCTAGCGGCTGCATATAAGAGGAGAAAATTTATCGTTAAAATTCTATAAACCTGGGATGCTATCTATTCCTTTCAAACATTAAAGTCATGCATTAAGTGAAATTATATCTTCACATATTCTTCTTTCTTTTAATGAAGCCCCCCACCCCCAAAAAAAAAAAAACTCACCACCGTGCCAATTAATTATGTGCATTGAAATCTAAAACTTAGACAAAGAGGTGTGATCAATATCAAAGAACAGGTCAATTAAATGCATGAATCAAACATAAAATTAAACATCCCAAAGTATGCCATATCTGACAGAAAGATTCTCTCCTTATAGATCATACACTTCACCTTATAGAACAAAACTCTTTTTAAGTTCAACTGCGCAAGGTTCACAAGTACTGTGTGCTTTCTTATTTCAATAATAGCATACGGCATACCATTTCCAAAGGAAAGAGTTCAGTAAGCAACTTGACTCGCCCAGAAAACTCTAAAAATATATCTCATGAGACAGAGACAGAGAGCAGCAGCAGCAGCAATCTTAGCAAATAAATAGCCATCTAAGAATACAATTCTGAACTCAAGAGGGAGAAACAAACTTGCAAGAACGTAGAGCATAAACTTTTCAAATTTGAGTTGCTGACTTCATAAAATGGAAACCAAAAGTAAGACAACGGACGCTGTAAAAGGGAAATGAACAAATGATATACCAAGTTCTTGCAAGTTCACATCTGAACTAAGAAATGAACTTTCTTTCATCTTGTTTGTGTGAATCTGAAGGATTTGTAGACGACCATTTTCATCAGGAAGGCTAATCTCCACTTGGACTTCCAAACGCCCTGGCCTGATACCCAGAAAATAAAAAACACGAAAAAGAATAGGTATCATAGTATAAAGCATGAACATGTTGTCACAATCTGGCAAGACTTAATCAAATAATAAAGTTACGCATAAAGAGGATTTTATATGGTTAAAACCTGCAGAAACAAAACAAAATAGACAACATAATTCACCTCAAAAGAGCTTCATCGAGTAAATCTTTCCTGTTTGTCATTCCAATGAGTAACACATTATTCAGGGATTCGACACCATCTATCTACACAATACGTAACCATGAATGAATCAATTCCGACTACTTTTAACTTTGTAAAAATTTCCAATTCACCATTAACCAAAACCACAAAATACCTTGGTCAAGAGTTGGTTAACAATACTATCATGAACTCCAGTACCATCTCTTGTTGAACCTCTAGACTGAAAATTCAAAACCAAGAGTCATAACTGAAACGAGATTAAGCTTGAACCAGCACAAGTATTCACGATCAGCTCCCACATGGTTTGACATTACATAGAAACATGCACACACCACCAATATCTCTAATATGTCTGTTAATTATATCCAACACTGAATGTCAATGGAACAATTAAGATTTTCAATAAACAATTCATATAAGAAAAGGAAGTAGCTATAGACTCTATCTCAGCTTGAAAAGTCTATTACCAAATCCCCTTCACATCATTATATTAAATTATGATTAAAAAAATGTATGTACTCGGACTTTTTTTAATAGGTAGTCAGACCATTTTAGTGCTATTCACAACTCACCGACTCTTCCCCTGTATAGTCATGCAAACACACCTTACAATGATGGCTACATGGAGGAGAGATGCAGCTGATAGAAGCAAAGCGGGAAAACATGAAAATCGAAGAAGAAAAGAAGTAAATAAATAAAAATTATCGTATCTCAGTTTGGGATGTTGAATAAGGGTTCCGCTGAACAACCCTAATGCCAATAAAGAAAGATCTCATTATGGTTGTCCTTAACTTTATTTTGGTTTCGTGGGGCCTGGATCTTGGTAGGGAAGACAAGTTGACTTTGTACCCACATAAAACACCTATCCAGTAACATGGCCAATCGAACGAAAGACATACTGAACTTCCACAAAGCAGTACAAATGAATGATAATAACTGAAGTATATCATAAACTCTTGTCATTCTCCAAATGCCACAAAAAGAAAAAATAATCAGAAATTTCAGACATGGGCAGCAGCAAAGAAAAGCTGTCTAAAACTTTTCAAGTCACTTACCTTACAAATAGCATCAATTTCATCAAAAATTATGACATGTAAATCGCTCTGATCACCTGAAAATATGAAAAGAAAGCGACTGTGACCAGAGGAACAAGTGAGAATTACCGACTTTGGCCCTTAAAAGCACAATACCTTTGGTTCTTTGATCTTGTTCGGCATCAGCAAATAGATCTCTCACATTCTTCTCAGTTTCACCGACAAATTTGCTCAACACTTCAGGTCCATTCACAATCTATGATTTCCAAATCATCAATTAAATTTAGAAATATCAGAACACTTGTTAGTGGCCAGCTAATAGATTATGTAGCAGCAGCACAGATCTAACATCCGCCCGCACAGAGTAATTCGAGGATGTCTTATCAGTTCCTATAATGTGCTATAAATAGACAGCCACAAAATCATAATAACAAACCAGAGGTAGAAATGACTCGTCACATGGAATACAAAATTCTCAGCAAACTGAATACATCGTGATAGAAAACCAGAAGAACCAAAGGGCTCACTACATCTTAAATCACTCTTCAAAAAAGAATGTAAGTAGATGATAGAAAGCAAGGATGTAAAAGTTCTGTAATATATGATATATCTATGAAAGCTTAACTGGACAGAACGAGTAAATTTTGAGCATCATCACATAGACACACACATACAGAAGTCATGCATGGACACATGTTCAAATGTCAAGTTCATTCCATTATATAGTTTGAGCCACACGAAGATAACAAAAATTTGAGAGATATGGAATCATGTTCCCATGTTTCCATTCAAGAAAGTAAAAACATTTTACTTTCTTCTCGTCCTTTGTATCTCTCACAAATATTTAGAATTTATTTTGTCAAAACAATATAGCAAAAACACCATTCATTTGCAAGTTTCTTTCCATCATAACATGTCTAGAAATACTTCATGTGTATACCTTTGGTTCTTTCCCATTCAAAACCTTTCCAATCTGTCGAGCCATTAAAGTCTTCCCAGTACCAGGAGGCCCATAGAGCAGCATTCCCTTGACGTGCTTGATACCCAGTCTAAAAGAAAGAGTATTATTAATGGTTATATCGACATAAACAGAATCTTCTAATGCCAGGTAGTCGAAAAATCAAAACAATATAGAAGACAAGCATACTTAGAAGTCACGTGCGAAGGGAAAACCCTTGAGGCAAAAGCTCTTCTGAATATATCAGCAAACTCTGCACTCAAGCCACCGATACCTAATGATTGAAGATTGAACTCCTTATGCTTAAAGATGTTGCTGCTTGCAGCTTCACGCTGATTGACAATCTGCAATGCATAAGAAAATATGTTAACTTATTGGCCATTCTACCTCGATGCCAACAATTCCAGTATACATCATTTGAAATATATCACACACACACATATAACCATATTTTTCTCAAAAGCTAAAAATGTAACCTTTATCCCACTGGAATTTGGTGCTTCAAAGATAATGTATGTATCAGCTGATATAATTCCTCTTTCAATACTATTAGACTTCTCTAGCCCCTCCACAGCAGCTTGATTGACAGTGAAAATATATCCAATGCCATGGTATTCAAATGTTACTCGTTGCCCAGTTGTCATAATCTGCAAAAAAGGGGAATAGTTTTCCCTATTACTAACAAGTAAGAGCCATATAATAAACCCATTTGATTTCTAGACCAATGGAGTAAGATCTATGCATATTTAAAGTATTTATATAAAATCAACAGTTCTCCCTTTCCTCTCCAAATAAAAAATATGCAAACCCTCCGTAATTATGTCATGAGATTGTCCACTCGGTGAAAGGAAAATATCCATGATCAATTCCGTAACAAATTTAATAGCTTCGATATTGTACATCCATTTTAGTTCATTGTTTTGGGTAGTATAAGATTCTTTCAACTCAACGGGATCAAATAAAATACCTTGAAAAACATCAGGACTATCAAAAGTAGCATGACAACATATAGAACCGAAGACAAGATATATAGATCTTACTTGGTTGATAAATCTCTTCCGAATCTGCTGTGACATAAGAACAGCATCCACCTGCAAGGTTATATAATTAGTTAATACGTTAATCAGAAGCATACTTGCTTACGCACATAAACCTTTATAGGAAACAAATTCATGATAAATGTACTTCATAATAGAAGGATGGAAATCAATAAATGAGATAAGAACAAGAGAACAAACCTGTTCATCTTTAGCCCCTTTCTTCACAAACTCCAGTTCCAGTGTAAGCAATGCAAGATTGAAATTTTCAGGAGGTATATATCTATACATTTTAAACCACATGGTCAGGAAAAACCTAAGGTTCAAAGAGAAACAGATGCAATGATTAAAGTGGCATCACAGAATCTAAAAACATTATACCTGCATATAGATATTGAATCCCCAGTGGAAACTTTTGCATGTCTCCGCTGAATGGCATTGAGAGCAATATGGCCGCTAGGTATGGAATCATGGCCAGTATATCGTAGTTAAGGTAACCCAAATGCATGTTATTGAACCCCGAGTCCCTCAGATATAATAAAAGCAATAGAAGTAAAGATAGCAGTTCTAGCAAATTAACAGCATAGTAATTGTAGTGTTGGTGATGAATCATTCTACAAGAAGGAATAGTAGCAGCAAACAGCAAAAGGAATGGTAATAATGGGATGAGTAGTAGAAATTCCTACAAAAAGAAGGGACATCGCTAATAACCACCCACAGCTATTTAACAGCAATCCTCAATTTCACACACAGCCATACAGCAAATACAACCAAAATGTGGGACATTTTTAAAAAGTGTTTCAACATTTAGGTTTAACGAGCACTTCTCTCACACACCAAATAAAAACAGCTAAATGACGAGGCTACTATCAAATCCAATACACTATTCAATAATTTGATAAACGGTCCTCATGAGTAACCGCAAATAAAAAAAATGTAAACTTTAGAATGACGAAAAAGTGAAGTAACAAACATCAGGGCCAAGTCATCCAACCTCATTGAATCCTCGTTAAAAATTGACATAAGGGATGCATACCTTACAGGAGACAGAGCAGGAAAGTGAAACTCACTTTTTAAGGATCCAAAAACTCGAGATTTTTTTTAAAAAAGACGGCCAATTGAAGATAACATAATTTTACTGGTGGTACTACACACTCAGCAGTTATCTGTTTCATCAACATCACATCGGATAAACCTGAAGCTTTGACACAAAAGCTAAACACAGATGGGCTAAAATTCTTACCCCAACATCACTACTCAATAACATCATCAAAAAATTAAAAAAAAAATCGTCAATCTTGACATGAAGCGGTACAAAGGATATGCTACAGTGAGGACGACAACATCGCCGATCAAAGCAAAGGCGAGCCTGGATCCAGGCACGATGAAATTGCGTAGATCGGAGGGAGAACAATAGGCGAGATTGCTATAGGCGAGATCTTTCCCCGGCGTGTTGGTCACGATCATCTTTCCTGACATAGCTTTGCTTCAGAAATCAATTTTGTTTCCCAGAATGTTCTGTCGACGATGGGGAATGAAAACGTGTTCAGATGTGTGGGATTCTATTTTTGCCGGTTCTTATTAATAGGGTGCACCGAGTCGAGCTCGGTCGATGTTAATTTTGCAGGCTTGAGCTCGATTCGAACTCTCGAATAATAAATTTCAAGCTCGAGTTCGAGTTCGAGTTCGAGTTCGTTTGAACATGAAAATATTAGTATCATAATTTTAGGTTGTATTTGGATGTTTGAGTGAATTCGGACCCCAAATCTATTGTATCAATTTGCTTTAAAATTAGAATGATATGTATGTTTTTTTTGCTTTGATTTCAAATTCATTCGTCAACCTATTCATTTCAAATCAATTGTATTTCAAATATCATGAATCCAAAATACATCAATCCAAAATCAAAATTAAAGTTTAAATTTTATATTTATATGGACAAAAATATCCTTAAATTAGACAAAAAATTGTGTGAGACGATATCACAGATCGTATGTTATGAGACAGATCTCTTATGTATATCATCCGCGAAAAAATATTACTTTTAATGCTAAGACTGTGTTTGGTTGCCTTGATTAGGTGTTTTATTTTTTTTAACCCACCTAATCTCATGTTTGGTACGTTTTTTTATTTAACTAAGTCAATCCTCCATATGAATGATTAAATTATATTAGGTGGGTTAAAATAATCATTCCTTACCCCCTAGGATTATTTATTTCATTCTTAATCCATCTTATTTTTCCAATTTTACTATTCTCCTAAATCCAAACCCACAACCACTTCCTTCCACCGACCGCCGGACAGCAACCCCCGCCCTTCGTCGGCGACTAACGGTGGCCTCGACCGCCGCCGCCCATCTGCCACCGTCGGTAGCCTCCGACAATCGCCGCCGCCAACCGCCTGCCACCGTCGCGACTACCTGCCACCGCAGCCAACCACCCCCTCCTCATGTCGACCGCCACCACCGCGGGCAACCACACGCCGGCCGAACACCGCAGAAGTGGAAGGACAATTTTGTCAATTCATCAAAAGATTATTAATTATTTCATTTTTAACCATCATACCAAACATAATATTATTTTATCATTATATGTTATGTTTCTACTTCAATCATTTTTTTTTATCATTTCTCTCTTAATCATTTCATTATTTTATCCTCCAATCAAACGTAGTCTAAGAGTATTACTTTCTACTGTGAATATCGTTGGGTTGACCGGTCTAACAGATAGAGATTCGTGACATCGTCTCACAAGAAACCTACTCCTTAAATTATACATTTTAACCAAAAAATAATAATATATAATTACTCGAACAAATCATTATTTATTCGATTGAAAACAATTAAAAATCAAACTCGACTTAAAGCTCGATCAAATCAAAATGGAGTCAAGTTTTAATTCAATGGCTCATGAAGTACTCTGAACTAATGGGATTGAAAAGTAAATACCTCTAAATTCTAGCAAGATTTTTCTTTCTGTTCTTTCTTTTCCAAACCTCAAAAGTTTCATATTTACTATGTAGTCCTCGCCTTATATTTTTCGGTAAAGTTGATGAAGTGTTAGTTTTCTCATTTCTGCAACTATATATTTTTAAAATTTTATTTTAGAGGGTGTTTGGTTAAATTTATTAAAAACAATTTATACGTAATTATACGATTCTATAAGTTGTATAATCTTATCTAAAAATAAATCGTTAATGTGTTTGAATAAACTTATTTTAAATAACTTTAAGTTATTAATGTGGTTGATATTGTAAGATATTTTTATTGTCAAAATTATTAAAACAATATACTATTATTTTATTTTTATAATTTAGAAGAAACTGATGTTCTTTAGATCAATTTTAAATAATAAATGTTTTGATATTATATTTGTTCAATTAAATGTAATAAAAAAGAGTTTGTTAAAATTTAAGAATTTATCAAAATTTGTGGATAATATAGTGACAGTTTAAGAAAATATGCAAATATATCTTGGATAAGTAAAATTTAAAAGAAGATATTTTTCGAAAAAAACCAAGACAAAAACTTTTTAAAAAAACAACTTATAAGCTCTCAAACGACTTATTTTTACTGCTCATAAGTTGTATACAAAATAAATTATTTAACAAGATTTAATAGTTTGTAAGTTGTATTTACGGAGGCTTTATGTTTCTATTAAATGTTTTCACTGCCACAGAACATTTTTATGAATGCACAAAAATCAGTGTTTAAAAATGATCTGTTCTGTCTGCAAAACTTCATGTACACCCATTTTTGAAAAAACTGAAGGAAAAAAGTTACAAAAAAAATGCCATTAAATAAAATCCTTAAAAAAAAAACCGGCATCGGTTAAAACCGTCGAACTATACCGAAAACCGGAACTAATTACACGGTTCAGTTAAAACCAAAATTACTTCGATTTAACTGAATTTCTCCTAATTTCTATTTTTCGATTATTATTTATTTATTTATTATTAATAAAAAATTATTTTAAAAATTAAAAAAGAAAATTTGGCTCGGTTAACCGATCTAAAAACCGAACCAAATCGAAAATGGAAAATCCCAAAAAACTAAAAATCGAACCGAATTAATAGTTCAATTATCAATTCAAATTGAAATTTCAGTTTCGGTTCGAGCGGTTAACTTAACCATATGAACACCCCTAATTATAAACGTTAATCATGGATAATAAATAAAACCAAAATAATAACTCCAATCTTTGAGAATTAGACTGAAACAAGAAAATTCGATAATTACACATGATGAAAGAAACAAATCAAAGAGACACGTTGGGCACAACACTCCCATTATATACAGATTTCTCATACAAAATTCGTCTCATGTGTGATACAGATTTCTTATCCAATCTTATCTGTGAAAAAATATTATTTTTTATTTCAAAAATATCATTTTTAATATTAAATATAGACCTGTCGACTCATCTCATTGATATAGATCGAAGAAATAAACACTTTGCTTTGGTCGTCTCTCTCATCTTCCACGAAAACCGAAATCAAGCCATTTTTAGTTTTTTACCCACACCCACAATCCACATACTCTTGGCATGCTTCTGCTAACTTTATAATCTAAAAACAAACCAAGCTTCACCAACAAATCAAGAAACCCACATGGATTTGGGCATTCTTGAATTCATCAACTTTATACCAACTAATTAAATTTGGCATTATTTTCATGTCAAATACCACAATTTTTTGCTGCATCATCTTCTACATATCTAATGATTATTTCTTCTTTGTAAAGGTTGCTGTTTATTTTCTAATGGATTCTTGGATTCAAGAACTTCGTTTTCCTCATCTAAGTATCCCTATAACCATAGACAGTATCGATTCGGTCTCGCCTATCACAGAATCTAACCCAAACACCACACTTTACCTCTCAAATCTTGATGACATGATCGGAGTCCGAGTTTTCACTCCAACAGTGTACTTTTATCGAGCGACCGGGTCGAAACATCATCAAGAGTCTGTCATGCAGGTGCTCAAAGATTCTCTTAGTCGCGTGCTGGTGCCTTATTACCCTTTCTCGGGTAGATTAAGAGAGACAGAGAATGGGAAGCTCGAGGTGTTTTTCGGACCCAATCAAGGTGCGCTTCTGGTCGAGGCGCATTCTGATGTGGCCTTAGAAGATCTTGGAGATTTGACAGTGCCAAATCCAGCTTGGATAAAGTTGATTTACAAGTTCCCAAATGAAGAACAATACAAAGTTATCGACATGCCGTTGCTAATAGCTCAAGTCACTAAATTCACTTGTGGTGGCTTCAGTCTCGGCCTGAGAATCTGCCATTGCCTCTGTGATGGCCTCGGAGCAATGCAGTTTATGAAAGCATGGGCTGAGACCGTAAAAGCCGGCTGTTTGGTTGTTAATCCGAAGCCAACTTGGGGCCGAGAAACCTTCCGGCCTCGCGATCCACCAGCCATCGAATTCCCGCATGCCGAATTCAAGAAACTAGAAGATGGATCAAGCTTAACAAGAAGTCTCTGGGAAGTGAAGCCTGTTCAAAAATGCTACCGAATAACTCACGAATACCAGGCCCGTTTAAAGAGATCAGCGCAACTATATGGAGCAGATTTCTCATGTTCCACCTTTGATGCAATGGCAGCTCATGTGTGGAAATCTTGGGTAAAAGCTCTGGACGTCACGCCCCTAGACTACGAGCTCCGCCTCACGTTTTCCATCAACACCCGCCACAAGATCAAGAACCCACCTTTGAAAGATGGGTTTTACGGCAATGCACTATGCGTGGCGTGTGCTACGAGCACTGTGGAGAGACTGATCCACGGGAGCCTAAACGAGACAGCCCGGTTGGTTAACTCAGTGAGACTAGGCATCTCTGAGAGATATGTGAGATCGACTATTGATTATGTGGAACTGAACAGGCCTAAGAGGCTGGAATTTGGTGGGAAATTGAGTATAACTCAGTGGACTAGATTTTGCATATATGAATCTGGTGATTTCGGATGGGGGAGACCGGTTTACGCCGGCCCGATAGACCTTACTCCGACGCCACAGGTTTGTTTATTTCTGCCGGAAGGAGGAGGATCTGAAGCTGGTGGAGCTATGGTGCTCTGCATTTGCTTGCCTGAATATGCATGTTGCAGATTTAAAGAGTTGTTGAGTCTCAAACCAGGAACCGGACCACAAACCTAACGGACCATATATTATTAATACGAGGATAATAATTAATAAATATCAACATCATAATATTTTTCAACCCTACTCGCTATCTTTGGTTTTTTTTTTTGAGAAAATTTAGTCATAATTTTTTTTTTCTAACGTGACACTGATATGACACTAGCACGACGTTAATGTGACACTAACGTGTATATTATCTTGACACTAGCACGACGTTAATGTGACACTAACATGTATATTGTCTATCAATACTATCAACGAAAAAAGACTAAAATTATCAAATTAAAATTAAAAGATACATGATTAAATCTGAAATATGATAACATAGATTACAAAAACACGAATAAACAAATTTATATAACCAAAATACAATTTTCCTTTATCTTTCTTATTAAGAATTTATCAAACCCTCGTATCATTTCTTTATTTGTAATTATATTATTCATAACTTAAAAGTTGTTTCATTTAAAGCTGCGTTTCTTATCTATTATAAGATTCGAATTTCACGACTTTAGACTTGGGAATATGGGAAGTGTCATACTAAAGTTAATTTTACATTATATGTTATAAAACATAGAAAAAAAAAACTATTCAAGATTTAAATATTTACAAAAACACATTTTTATGTGTGATTAATTTCCAATCAATTATTATAAATTTGGTCATCTTGCATGGCATGAATGCCTCCACATATATTAAACTTGTATATTTTTCATTTTTGATCTTGTTGTTACTTGTTTCTCAATTTATGATTTTAGTTCCATTAATTTATATTTTCTTGTTGTTTATCAGAGCGATGACGTAGCGCTAAAAAATGATGACATGACACTGAAAAATGATGTTGTGTCACAAAAATTGCTGATGTGTCTAATATCATGTCAGTATTCTGTTGAAAATGACTAAAAATGACAAGAACAAAAATTAGTGAACTAAGAATATGAGTTGAGCAATAACATGACAAAAAATGAAGATTAGATCTCATGTGAGACCGTCTCACGGATCTTAATCCGTGAGACGGGTCAACCCTACTCATATTCAAAATAAAAAGTAATACTCTTAGCATAAAAAGTAATACTTTTTCATGGATGACCCAAATAAGAGATCCGTCTCACAAATACGACCCGTGAGATCGTCTCACATAAGTTTTTGTCAAAAATGAAACACATTTAAGTTACACTACAAAAAAAAACTATTATTTAATTGTAGCTAATTAATATTTTTTTAGGTTAGTTCGTCGTTATTTTTACCACGATTTTAAAAAACAGTGGTGATTTGTCCACGAATCCAATTTAACGACGGTTTTGTTTTTTCCATGTTTTTTGTAAAATCGTGGGCAAATCACCATAGTTTTTGAAAATCATAGTAAAAATAGCAACAAATTAACCTAAACAAAATATTAATTACAAACAAGAAAAAAAATTAATCTGTGCAAAATAATTTCATTTATTTAATCTGGACAAAATAATTTTCCAAAATGATATAAAAGTAGACAATAAAATATTAATTTGACTAGAAAATGAAAAAAAAATCATAAAAAATTTGTCTGACCAAAGTTGGTTTATAAAATTTATTTCCTGATTGCAATATCAATATAGAGATGCTATGCTAATTATTAAATCCTGATATTTGCCTTTTTCACAACATTAACAAACTTTTCTAGTGAATCTGTTCGCTTTCATTTCTTTTATTCGTGCTCGAATTTTGGTGGAAAGCAAAGCTAACACTTCTTTACAAAAACCATCCTCTGGGTACCTGCTGTCAGTGCATAACCCTGATCTACCTCCTTTCACACCGAGGCTTGGGGCGGCCGGCTCTGTGTGGAGCCCTCGGGGGTGGGGTTCACTCTTTCTCATATTATTATTATTTTTAATTTGATCAAATAATACTAAACAATTAACACGAAATTATTTTTAATTTAGAAAAGTGGTTTGGTTTAAAAGAGAAATTTTGTTTAGGTTTTTTTCTATGTAAAATATGGAGGACTTGAGGAGATTTTTAGTAGAGTAAGAAGGGTAATTATGAAATTAAATATTTTGATGTCTTCTAAGTTAGATACTCTAAGAATCTCGTACTTAATAATATAGTATAGAAGTATAGAAGTGTAGATTCCTATTATTGGTATTTAAAAAATTGTTTTTTTTTATTTTATTTTTTTATAAATCTCTCTCTTATCAATAATATTTTATACTCACATATTGTTATATATACGAAAAATGATTTATAAATATAAGGAAAATATATATTTTTTTATTAAATAAGTATTTTAATAATTAAAAAAAAACATTCATAGAAGAAAACTGAAATAAAGTCACCGAAATAAATTAAGTTTTTAAAATTAAAAAAATTCGATAATCATAAGAAAAATAAATAATTTACATAAATATTTTAAATGATTTCAAAATAATTTTTTCAATTGTATGTTAAATTGGGATCAGGATCCCCTACTGTGGCATCCCCACAGTAGGGGATGCTTTGCACACATTTTTTTTAAAAAAGCTTATATATTTTTTTAAAAAAGTTTTTTGGATTTTTTGTTTTAATTTTTTTTACTCTCATTCAAATTTTTTATTTTTAAATATTTTTTTGCTCCTTTTAAAATATATTATAATTCTTTTTTTCTATTTTTGATTCTTTTTTTGACATTTAAATTTTAGTTCTTTTCGCATGCTTGATTCGTTCATTTTCATCGATACTCGAACAAGATTAAAAATTTGTGATTTGTTTTCATCATCAAACAATTCTACCAAAAAACATCGAATTTTCATTAATGTGGTAAACACTTGGTTCTACCAATAAGAAAGAAGGAAAAAATAATAATATATTTTAAAAGGAGCAAAAAATATTTAAAAATAAAAAATTTGAATGAGAGTAAAAAAAAATAAAACAAAAAATCCAAAATTTTTTTTAAAAAAAATATAAAAGCTTTTTTTAAAAAAATGTGTGCACAGGATCCCCTACTGTGGGGATGCCACAGTAGGGGATCCTGATCCGTTAAATTGTGCGTGAATTAAATATATTGTTTTTTATTTATAAAATGACATTTTAATTAGTTTTGAAAAGCGTTATTTTGTTCATATAACTATAATCTAATAAAATCTTTTCATTTTTGTTAACGAGAAATTTTTTCCTCCATTAGTTTTTTTTTTATTTATTGATAATCATTCTATATAAAATAATCACATTTTCATTATAAATTTTTTAAAACTATCAATAATCATTTTTTTAAAAATAAAATAAAAACCAAATATGTATTTCCATAGTTGACAATTTGCAATATTTTGAAGTAACCAATTCCAAAATTGTCAAGCACATGAGTCGTGCATGATTCACCATACAAGAAAATGAGTGAGTCTCATGTGAGACCGTCTCACGGATCTTAATCTGTGAGACGGGTCAACCCTACCCATATTCACAATAAAAAGTAATACTCTTAGCATAAAAAATAATACTTTTTCATGGATAACCCAAATAAAAGATCCGTCTCACAAATAAGACCCGGGAGACCGTCTCACACAAGTTTTTGCCCAAGAAAATAGGTTCATAACCTTCAACTCCCATGCACGATTCACGTCTCTGAATTCTGGTTTTTGTTCCTTTCGAAATCTGCAGAATCCAAGAATCATCACACACGTAGAAGTTAAATCGAGAAAATCCGAGAACAAACAGATTCAGTAAAATCTTGAAACAGAAGCTGGAGAAATCTGAAGTTTTTTTGGGGGGTTTTTGTTTTTCATCAACACTTGGGAGTTGCTAAAAAATCGAGAGAAATGGCCACACTAATGCGGGTTCTTGCTCTGAGTTTTCTCCTGTTTTCGACCATATTTTGGGATAAAAGGCATGTTTCTGCCATGGAATTAAGGGTTCCAAATCGTTCCATTTCATCGACGGTTACTGCAATGTATTTGCTGGGAGACTCCTCAGTTGATTGCGGAGAAAATACCCCGTTTTACAGTATTTTACACCAGAACTTGTCCATGTATCCGTGCAATGGCTCTGATTCAAGTCTTGTTCCTCAGCTTCTTGGTAAATCTGATCCTTTTCTTATGCATTTACACACAATGGGTTCAAGAAATTTGTGAAAAGATACGAATTTTCTTAGTTATATTGCTCTATGATTCCACTGAATTGTAATGGGTTTTCTTGATCTTGGTTGGTTCGGTTATGATTTCACGGATAGCTGCATTGTACATGTAAATTCGAATAATCTGGTCACCTTTTAGGTGTAGTCGATGAAATGAGTGAGACTGGTGACTAATCATCTGCGGCTCTTCATTTTTACCAAATATAGTAACATGAGATCCAAGAATGTCGAATCTACTAATCGAGTATTACCATTTTACGCATCTTTCTCATGTTTGTATCAAAATCGTTCCTTAGTGCAGCTAATAAGATGGGATTGCAAAGTGCCAAACCATTCTACAGTCAGAATGGCACGATTTATGGGCTTTTAGGTGGAGTGAACTTTGGATCAGCGCAAGCAACTATTCTTTCCCCACGTAGCCGAAGCTACCAATCCCTTAACCAGCAGCTACGCCAAGCATTCGAAACAATTCAGCTTTTACAGCTTCACCTTGGTGAGGAACCGGCCAAACATTTTGTCGAGTCTTCCTTGTTCTATCTATCATTCGGAAAAGATGATTTCATCGAATACTTCGTTGATAACAAGTCTAGTTTTAATATCAAATACAATGGGACAGAATTTAGTCGGATTTTAGTTCGTCAGATGACAAATGCTGTGAGAAATCTTTATGCCAGTAATGTAAGGAAGATGATCTGCTCTGGAATTCTACCTTTGGGGTGTGCACCGCGTATACTACTGAAACATGATAATTCTAATTCCTCGAGTAGCAAGGTAAGGGGTTGTATCGATGAGGTTAACTTGATGATCTTGGAATATAACAGAAAGCTGGAGGAAGAAATCGTAGCCATTAATGCAGAGTTGCCTGATGCACATATTATCTTCTGTGATGTTTACCGAGCAATGATGGAGTTCATTGACAATCCTAAGCCTTATGGTACAATCAAACTTTCTTCTTCAATTCTCGGAACAATCACACATTTTGGGACTTCTTAGTTCAGAATCGTCTTGCCTACACATGATCGATGTTTTCATATTCAGTTACATTTAATTGTTCGTGTACTATCTTGTATGCCAGCAATAATAAAGCTTAAAAAGATTTGATTTACATTGTTATATCATTTGGTACAATGGCAGATGATTAATTGTTCCTTCATGTATTTCTGATTGGTGAAACTTTTGCAGGGATTGAGGATGTGAACAATGCGTGCTGCGGATTAGGCAAATACGGTGGCATGAGTGGATGCATCTCCACAGACATGGCCTGCCAACGGGCTTCAACTCATGTCTGGTGGGACTTATACAACCCTACAACCACCATCAACTCGTTGATAGCTGATTCAGCCTGGTCTGGCCATCCATTATCTGCCATTAGCCGCCCCATTACAGTCCAAGAACTCGTCTCAAACAGTGAAAAACCTATAAAACTTTGTACTTGATTGTATTCCTTTTTTATTTGCAAAAACTAGTGTGAGTAGAAATGTGCTAATTCGTTCGACAAGTTGAAGATAGATAATCATTACGTAATTGCCTTTTGAGAACTTTATTGAAGCCTTGAATGAGGCATAGAATCAAAGCATAAATGTTGTACAGTAGCAGTGGATAGAATATGAAGAGAAAGTAGATAAATGATAGGTGAAGAAATCGGTCGCCGTGGATACATTTTGTGATCAAATTTTAGAAGAAAGGTGTTAATAAAAGTATTGCTAGTCCGACCAGGAAATCTAGTTTTGGACCTCCGTTATTCTGATTTCCAGGAGTTGAGCTTGCTGGTGGCGAAGGGCCTTTCGCAAAATAATAGTATGTTACTTAAGCAAATCAGGAAGAAATTTTGTATGATCTAAATGGAATTCTCGAAACATTTGTTTCTTCAAAAAAAAGAAGAAGATAGATGTGAAAATGTACCTGCACAAGCACTGAGTGGTGGGGTGTTAACACGACAAACAGAAGGCAGCATAATGGCCTTATTTTTGTCGATCGAGATTCCCAGTTTATCGGGGTTCGAAAGCAACTCACACAGACAAATTGGTCGAGTATCCACCAGATGTGATAGCTCGGGGCAGCAGCCAGAATCTGGCTCGGTCACACCGCTACCCGGGGTGACATAAGAGAGACAATCAGACATGTTGACTATATATGAGAAGCAATCCAAAGATGGAGAAGGAGCCATTATCACTGGTGCAGGGGCCGAGGATTGGGCATTTATGCATGGAAGTAGCCGTGCTGCCGCCAAGAACAGGGCGGCGATTACTAGTGGATAGGTGGTGGTTTTGGCCTTGTGCATGCTTCGTGTTGGCATCATTCTTGGACGACTTTGAAAAGTTGGGGGAGGGCCGTGTTTTAGTTTGAGAAAATATTGGATTTTTCTCGATGCTAAGTAGTAGCAAGTAGCAGCCTCTTCTTGTAGCATATTAATTGAATTTGCGAAGTGTCACCGAAAAATTTCCTAAAGGGTGTCATTTGTGTAGCCTTAGTTAGGATATGATATAATATATGAACACAAGAGAAACAAAAATTTATTTCAAATATTGCATATGTATATGGCTCGTAAAGATTTATGAATAGATCTCTTGCGAATAAAAAGTAAACTCTAAGCATAAAAAGTAATATTTTTTCATGTATGATCCAAATAAGAGATCCGCCTCACAAAATACGACCCGTAAGACCGTCTAATACAAGTTTTTGTCAAGATTTATTATCGATGAATAGTTATCGCGTGTATCGATTCCAAGAAGCTTGAAAAAAAGTTACCCTAGCTAGTATACCAAATTGAAGAAGCTCCTTGTTTGGAAAAAGTGATATATAGCATCCGAGTTTCTATCATACAATAAGTACAACATATTTTTTCGATCAATCTTTCGCGAATCAAAAATGTACATTTCAATTTTCAAGTTTGAATTTATTCATTTGTAATAAATGTTCTCCATTTGGCATTTTTCTTTTCGGGGTTATAACCTCCATTAGAAAGGAGAATTTGCAAGTTGATAAAATTTGTAGGCGAATTTAAATTCAAGCAACAGTTGACATTATAAAATTGTAAAAAAATAATAATTTATTTGTACATAATTGGGCAAAACTTGTTTAGGTGGGAATTGAATTTGTTTACGCCACCCTAGCTCTCTACGAAACGATATTTTAATCAGTGACTTATTTTGGTGAAATTTCCTTCTTTCGCGCATGTAAAAGGGTGTTCAAACTTCGGATAAAACCGAAAAAACCGAACACTAAACCGAACTGAAAACCGAATTTTATAATTCGAATATAAATGTTAAAACCGAAATTATTTTGGTTCGGTTTCGGATTATAAATGTCAAAACCGAACCGACCGAAAAAACCGAAATTTAATTAAATTAATAATGTTATTTTTATTTTATATTAAATATTGAGATGATATTAGTGAATAAAGAATTATTTTGAATAATACTTAGTTGATTGTTGTTTATGTAATTCATTTGTACTTTATATTTAAATATTTTACTAAGAAATCATTTAAAAAGATAACATATTATATTTTATATTATATTTATTTTATTAATTTAAATAATTGTATCAAAACCGAAATAACCGACCGAAATAACCGAACCATTTCGGTAGAAAACCGAACCGAAGAAAAATGGTTCGGATATCGGATTATATATTTGTAAAACCGAAAACCGGAAAAATCGAATTAAAAAATCGAAGACCGAACCGACCGATAAACACAACCACTATCATATATCGGATTATAGTGTGCATTTTATAATTTTCAACGTCAGAATAGGTCAGAATTTTAATTTTAAAAAACGATTTTTTTATAAATAAAAGTAAAAAAAATTAATTAAATATATATTGCAACTATTGCTAAATATTGTTAAATTAATTATTATGAATATTTTATTGCATATAAGTATGCTCGAGGCACTACATCTACTTTGTTCAACCTATTTATTGAGTTGGTTAAAGGTCCTTTTAAGATAATCAAATGTGGGGAAATAATATATCTGCATTACAATAAATAATGAATGAGGAAATATTTTATTTCATTTTCCTTTCTTTTTCTTCTTCTTCTTCTTCTTCTTCTTCTTCTTCTTCTTCTTCTTCTTTTTTTTTTTTTTTTTGAAAAAAATGGGTTTTAGAAATTTAAAATATTTTATATATATTTTCTCTTAACATCATGTGAATTTTTTATATCAAAATGTAATAGCCACTTATGAAACAATAGAGATCCAAGAAAGTAATGACATGCATATGAAATTTAGATTTGGCAAATTATATAAATGGTTCCTGGTAAGTAAAAGAAAATTATTTTTCGATTTTCGGTAAATATTATAATATATCAACTCGTATGTTAATAACTTTTTTTATGATATGAAAATCCGTAATCGTTACGCTTTGGTATGTGCTAAGTAAATTGTCGAACTAACGCAATAGCATGCATGTATGTTAATAACTTGATCACGTAAATATTATCCTGCAGTGTATGAACATTAATGAGGCATTTTTAGTTTATTGTTTCTAGGTTTGCTAACGAGATACAATGAAAATAGGCGATTGATATAGAATGTGCAAATGCCATTTTTTTTTCATTTTCTGCAGCCAGTAATCTAATGATGCCAACTGACTTTTATGTCAACTTTTTTATATTTATGGGTCCTATATTTTGGAAAAAAAATGTTTTATTGACATATTTTTAATAAATTGTACGACTGAAGGTGTCAATGTGTTTTACAATATAGTTAATAGTAACGATTTAAATAAAATCTTTTAAATTGTACAACAACTCAAACATCACGTATATTTATATATCTATATCTATATACATTTATATATTTATATTCTAGGCAAAAACTTGTATGAGTCGGATCTTTTATTTGAGTTATCCATGAAAAAATATTACTTTTTATGCTAAGAGTATTATTTTTTATTGTGAATATCGGTAGGGTTGACTTGTCTCACATATAAAGATTCGTGAAAACCGTCTCACAAAAGACCTACTATATGTTCTATATACATACATATAAATACTAGTTGAATTGCGATTTTACATTAATACTTTTGTCTCCTCCGAGTATTTTATTTGTTTATATTTATTTATATCTATGTACATATAAATACAAATATCTATATCTATGTGTAAAAAAATATCATATTAAAATAAATTAAATATTTATATTTACTAATTTAAATAAAGCAACTAAATTTTTTGTTAGATCAGGAGATTAATTAGAGGATATAAATAAACAACTACAGTAAATTCTCAAATTTAATCTGTTTTGGTTAACAACGCTGAATTGTAACTTTTTTTAGTAGGTTTCAGTCAACCAACAACAAAGAACTTGTGCGGAAATACGCTCATTGATTTTTTTTTTAGCAATAAAATCGGTAAGGCTCAAAGAATATTTAGGCTAATAAAACTGAAGTAATATGCACAAAACAAATGTTTATAGATATTCGAATATTAAACATTCATACTGTCCTCTTCTTTCTTTTCAAAAAGAATTTAATTAAAAAACTTTGGCGATTACAGATAATTTACAACGATCCACTTCAGCAAGACTTGTCTGTGGCCTACTGAAACTCTTGGTTATTCTCACAATTTAAACAATATGATCATTAAAACTTTCACTATCAGTTACATGATTTTTGGAACGAAATATATTTAGCATAATTAATCTTCAATGATCTGATAATCACTTAAGAACATGTTTCAAAGTATGCTTGATTAGTTGAGCTCTGAAAGCTTAAATTACGCAATAAGATTTAGATCAATGTTAATGTTCGAGAAAAAGAGTGAAAAGTTAACACGGTTGATCTATTTATAGATATACATCCAATGATTTTTGAATCGGATAGGCATTCCATATATATTCCATATATAATAATCGTTATTCCACGTCATCGTCTTTTTTGAAAAAAATATACACTCTAATAGTGTGGGGACCCGGACGCTAATCATCTTCTTAATCTTCTTTTGGGATTTAATTATCAGTTCTGATAAACAGGGTCTAAAAATTTTTCTTTTTAAAATATAAATGCGGAAGGTAATGGAATCTAAATAATATACATCTCAGTATAAAATACATTTCAGTATAAAAGGACAATACTGTACAACAGTCTTTCCACTAATCTAGGTTTCAGTTACTAATTTCAAGTACTAAACCAAATCTACAGTAAGTCCGGAATCACCACGCTAACTCGTCTTATCTCATCATCTTCTTGACCCTGATCCAGCCCCACCTGTTGTCATGCACACATACAAAACAAGACAACAGCCGGATAACTCCGGTGAGAATAAATCCCAGTATAAAACATGGTAAGCATGTATAGAAACAATCTAACTCCTCAAGCATGCTATCATGATCATATTCAAAAATACTAGATTTCATAATCTATGAAATCAAATCAAAATAAGCAGGCAACTCAATTCAGATAAACATGCAATTTAAATCAAATCACATAAACATGCTGTCATAACTGAAAGCAATAAACATGGGTTTCATAGTCTATGAAACCACATCCATAAACGCATGCAGTTCTAGTCAAATCATGTCTAGACTCGACTCAACTATCAGTCTAGGGATCTCGGGGTGAATAAGACGTCACTGTCTGTCACCTACCCTCCCAATCGGGGTGACGTACGTCTTATTCCTAGACTTCGGTCATATCTGTATCGAATAATCTACAATAGGACGGTGTCTGTCCCTATGTAACGATACTCCGAACGTCTAGAAGTCTGACTGTTTCTGTCAAACTTTCCTATCTCAAATGCAATGCATAACCATCTGTAAACAAAGCATAAATATCTTAAAATGCAATGCATAACAATCTGTAAACAAAACATAATATAAACAATAAAGCTAGTATGTGATTTTTTGCTGGGAAACTCAAATAGGATCTTATTTGAGTTGTGTCTTCCCGAATATCACATGAATTATACCTTTTTCTTCCCTGTCTGACGAAGACGATGACCTGTATTCAACTCTGTCCATATCAAATCTGAAATGACAATATCGAATCAATGAATAACTCAATATACAATCTGTTCTGATCAATACTCAATTCAGTATACAATCTGATCAATGTCTGAACAAGATACAATCTGAGTCATATCAATAATATCACAATCTAATCGAAATCGTATCTGAATCTGATCAATCTAAATCAACTGATGTTTTGACGGCATAACAACACAATCTGAATAACCCCGTCAATCTGAGCATCACAAATATAATACCAGAACTCATAATCTCAATATCGGTATATTCAAAATCAATAATATACAATTCTGATATCAAAATCTCAGTCAATATCTTTCGAAAATCATAACAGTTACAGAAACAATCTGTTCTTTAATCTGACTTCAATTTTATACTGTCCATGGTAGCAGAAATGCTATATCTGAATCACATGCAATTCTAGCAACATCATAAATTCAAATCTTGTCTAAACGTAACAAAACTTACGTCCAGTTTTAGCCTGCGTTGATAGAAACACAGTACTGAAGTCGGATTCTAATTCGGACAGATGGATTTTGCAGAAACCACAAATCTACAAATGAAAAGGCGTAAGGATTTCTTGGAGGAAATCCTCGGCTCTTGCTAATAGCTTCTGAAGGAAACAAAATGTTTATATATATCAACTTGCATGAAATTGAAACGTGGCTAATTTTCCATGTTTACAAGCGGCGCTCGAGCGGTTAAAAATTACCGCCCGGGCGCCGAACCTTCTGCCCGGGTACTCATCTCACCATCCCTTGGCGCTCGGGCGGTCAAAAACTACCGCTCGGGCGCCAACAGTTCTGTACCAAATTCTTGGCTAACCATGCCACGACGCCCGGCCTCGTCATTTGAGTTCTTATAACCTCAATCATGTCAATAATCAACGTCTGATTATAATGATTAAATTTCGGGCATTACAAATAGTGTGTATGTAATCTGACATTTTAACGGATTGAAAAATTGTCATGGTACGAAAGATATTAATTCTGATCTTGCCAACTAGGCTCTGATTCTGCAAGAGAATGTTATGTAAAACTTCAGAGTATGTCCGTTGAATTGCTTGACTAATTCAATCTGAAATGTCATTCAATATTTCTTGTGAATCAGTGGCTTCTTTATGATATTTAGCTATGCTTTGAAGATCAGTTAAGCTTTAATATCAGTTAGGTGTGAAAAACATTTACACTGGAAGATTCAGTTTTTCCTTATGAATTCAGTCTGGCTAGACTCTTATTAAATGTTCATGTAAGTCAGCAGTCTTTTTTATTAAATCGCCAAAACTTAATGGATCCAACAATTTCTTCTTTTTTTGGTGATTGACAAAATATGCACGATATGTCTGAAAAATTGAAGTCATATAATAATCAAAAGAGATCGAAGAAATACAAAAAAACTCATGTTAAAACTTCTGGTAAACTGATTATCTCTTGTGATGTCCTCTATAAGATCTAAAAATGCTTGCTTGATTACGGGGGAAATGGAAGAATATTACCATGGACTTTGTGACAGAGCTCCCGATCACGACTTGTGAATATAATGTCATTTGGGTGATAGTTGATAGGCGCACTAAATCAGCTCATTTTCTACCGATCAATTTTCACCATGACTCAATACACAGAGCTGTACACCAGAGAGATAGTCAGACTGCATGAGATTTTCCAATGTCCATCGTGTCAGACAGGGATCTGAGGTTCACGTCTGCGTTCTAGAAGAGTTTGCATTAAGCTGCTATTCAGTAATGCCTTCCATACTCAGACCTACGGGCAGTCAGAGAGGGTGTTTCAGATTCTGGATGACCTACTCAGAGCTTACATGATCGACTTCTAGGGCAGCTGGGAGCCGAAGTTACCTCTTGTGGAATTCATGTACAACAATAACTACTAGGCATCGATCGGTATGGCTACATATGAGGCATTGTACGAGAAAAAGTGTAGGTCGCCAGTGTATTGGGACGAGGTAATAGAGATGGCAAAATTGGGTCCAGATATTGTCAGGTAGACCGCAGAGTTGGTAGTCAGAATTCGGGACAGGATGAGGACCGCTCAGAGCCGTCAGAAGAGTTATGCATATCAGCGGCTCAAGGATCTGGAGTTTGCATTGGGGGATCATGTATTTGTGAAGGTCGCACCGATGAAGGGTGTGATGTGGTTCGGGGAAGAAGGGCAAGTTCAGTCCTAGATTTATAGGACTGTTCGAGATCCTAGAGAGAGTTGATACACTCGCGTACAGAGTTGCATTACCGCCAAATTTGGCGGGAGTTCATAATGTGTTTCACGTCTCTATGCTGCGGAAGTATATGTCGAATCCTTCACATGTATTGAACTATGAGCCACTACAGCTGACACCAAACATGTATTTCGAGGAGAGACCCACTCAGATCTTGGACAAGTAGTAGAGAAGGCTCTGGAACAAGGTAATCTGCATGGTCAAAGTCAAGTGGATGAATCATTCCGATGAGGAGGCTAATTGGGAGACAGAAGCCAAGAAGTAGTCGCTACCCGGAGTTATTTGATATGTTTTAAATTTCGAGGACAAAATTTTGCTATAAGGGGGGGATAGTTGTAAAGTCTAGGAAATTCGAACTACGTAACTTGAATGCATGCAATCTAGTGTTTTGTCTAAAATACGTGTTTTAATTTTATACATTTTATGCACGATTATTGCGTGGTTAGAGTTCATTTCATGATCATTTTAAAGTTTCATGCATTAGAGTTTTAAATTGCATTTTGCGCTCGAACGAGTAACGGAGACTATCAGGAATTTTTTTTGAATGATTACTTTTAATTAATTAGTTTGAAGTGTTTTTAAGGGTGATTGGGCTTTGGTGGATATTTTTACTCGTCATATCATATTTTTAATCTGTACGCAAATTTTATCGAATCAGATGAATTTTTGAGGGCTTCGACAATATTTTTTAAAACGTACCTAAACGGAATATTTTTCGAGAGTGTTATTGGGCTTGTTGAGTTTGTTTTAATGTTTAATAGGCTCAAAACCATTTATTCCTTTTAAAATATTATCAATGGCTCATTAGTAGGTTATTATATTAACATAAACCTAGATTTATTAACCCTAAACACCCCTTAACCTTCAGCAGCTGCCCACCCCATTTCCAGCAGCCCTCCTCTTCGAATTTTACAAAAACAAAAAAAAAACAGCAGCCCCATCGGTTTTCCTCCATAGCTTTCAAGCAAGCTCCTTCCCGCTCCTCCGGTGCTTGTCCAACGCACGTATCTTCGAGTTTGCGAGCATATTCACGTTAAGACACGCATGTATCTTTGTTTCTCCTCATTCATGCCAATATTATGCTGAAATTTATGTAAATGCATGACAATCCTTTGATCTACCTTGTGTTCACGTTTTAGAATAAGTTTGACATGAAACTTTGTATTTTTATGACTCATGCTCATGTTTTATGTATTGTTGCAAGGGATTGCCGATTTTTATGGTTTCTAAGGGGCGTGTAGGCTATAAACTAAGGAGACATGATGCTGGAGTCGAGGGTGTGCAAGGGTTAGGTGAAGGCCGAAAGGTGGTGCATAGGCGGCTAGGCTTTTGGGTGTTTTGGTGAAAGATTAGGGATGACTCGGCTGAAAAGGGGCTGAACCAGACTAAGGTGAGGTCCAGGAGGGTCCAACCGAGGTCCAAACTCAGCTGGTCTCGAGTACAAGAGGGTTCCCTAGGTTAGAAGCCGATGCGCTTCAAGGGAGGCTCGAGTGTGCGCTTCCCGTGGTGGTTCGAGTGGTGCACTTGCTTGGGGCTGAGGTCTGGGCTTAGGTCGGTCCAGAAAGGTCCTAAGGTGGGCTAGGAGGGGCTGTTTTGTGGCTGGTCCCAGATGGTTAGGTGAAGGCTCGATGGTTTAGTGCTAGGGCCACGGTTAGTTATCGATTAGGTTGAGCAGAAATTTTCCAGCAGCTTTCGGTTATGGCTTGGGGGGGTCATAAGTGGTCTGGAATACTTGGTTAGAGGTTGGACAAGTAGAGTCATGTTTTAAGTTGGGAAAAATTTGGTTAGGTTTCGGGTTGATTCGGGTTAAAATCGGGACCTCAATCCAGTTTTAAAGCGAATCGTATAAGTTTTGAAACTGGCTCGAGCTTACGTCTAAGAAATAATTTTTCATATATTTTGAGGTGTTTTAAGGAGTTTGGTAAGTTTCGGATCTAAATTTTGAGGTCCAGAGATAAAATGGTCATTTTGGGTTTCCAGGTGCAAAATGGTCATTTTGGTGCAAAATGGTCATTTTGCACGCGCGCCGAGTTTTTACTCCTGTTACATAATTATGAAAATACGTTGCATGTTTGGTTTTAAGGAAAAACTTTGTATATGTATGATTTTGTTAAGTGATGAAAATGATGATGTTTTGAAGGATGAGAGTTGGTTGTGACTAATATGATGACATGTTAATATGATGATATGTAAGGCCAATGCTCAGTGGATGGGTAATATTGTAGTTGATGTCCCCACCGCCGGGTACCGCGGTTATATGTAGATGGATCCATCACCTAATACGATGATACGAAAGTCATAGCTGATGAACATAATTCAAATTTAAAAAAATGAACACGTATATGCTGATATGATGATATATGTTATGAATATGATTATGCCTTGACAGGTTACGATTTTGCGTACGACTTTTTAAGATCATGAATTATATTTTGATTACGGTATTTTTCACGGTTGGATGTTATGTATATATATTTGTTATAACGTTATAGGTGTGTTGAGTCTTTAGAATCACTAAGTGTGAATGATGGTGGTGAGCATGTTTTTGAGGAGGCTGGAGGTGTCGAATTCTGAGTAAACAGGGCTGAATGTGCGCACATGACCCGATGACCATATTTTCCGTACATCACGTTTTATGAGTTTAAAGAGGATATGAACATTTCATTACACTTCGTTTTGACATGTTAATTATTAGGATTTTTACTTGATTTATTTCTACGTACATTTATGATGGCCGAGTTGGCAATTTTTAACTGTAATATTTTATATGTTATTTGATTACAATTATTTTTAAAAAGTGTATTGTCAACAATATTGCATGTATGCATAATTTTAAGAATTTCGAAAAATTTGAGTTTGTCAAAAAAAAAATGTAGCATTTTTAAGTAATAGACGTTACATTTTAAATATACAAGTATTTTTTTAGAAAATAAAAATATGATTGTCTAGGATCATATTGAACACGAGCACAAATGTTACGACAAACATGATATCAGATCGACTAAAAGTTATGTATAACAAAGAACCTATAAGATCTCGATACATGATTACCTCAACATAGATTCTCTTTTCATTTTTGTCTATCTTGAATGATAAGCTCACGGAGGTAGCTGCTGTAAATCAGGTCTCTATTCTGAATTTTTCCAACAACTCTTTCGCATATTTGGCTTGATTGATAAAAATCATCGAATCTAGTTGCTTTACTTGTAATCCTAGGAAAAATGTCAATTTGTTTATCTTGCTTATGTCAAACTTCTCTTCCATCAGTTTGGCAAACTTCTCGTGCTTTTAAAATGTTTTTCCAAATAGAGACTTGATTATTACACCGAAAAAGTGAAGATGGATATTATAACAATTTGTTCATCTTGCAAATAGTATCCGACTTTCATACATATATATTTTCACAAGTTAGTCATCTATGTGTTTTTTCTGATGTATATATATGTTTGTTGTTATTTTTCTGACGCAAAGACGACGTCATAGTAACTATTTGATTTGATGCCTCGAATAAATCTCATGAACAATAAACGAGGATGGCTGCATTGGCATATCTAACTTCGAAAAGAACCAAACCAATCTCAACGGTGGACTACAAATTGACGGCAGATAGGCTCTCGTGGCATCCATGGATGTATCAGCCTCGTCGCCGGTAAAAAAAGGTTCAGCAACTCCGTCGTAGTAATGCTAAAACCCTAGAATTCAAAAATTCACACCATTTATGATTAGATTCTGTCCAATCTTTTACCTCTCTGATTAAGCTCGGATCGAGGTCTGTCTCCTTTTCCTCACTAATGTTTTTAATGGATTTTATGCAGTGATGTTTGAATGGGCATGTGCGTGTTCTGAATTTTTTTTCCTTTGCTTATATCGCGGTGTTAATCAGTTTCATAGTTTGTAGAACTTAGTCCGGAAGTGCGTGGAGGGTGGGTTCTTATTAAATATATCAATACTGTGAATCATGGGTAATTTGATTGTTTTTCTAGTTAGATTGATATGATAGGCGGAGAATTATGTATTTTCTAGGGAATTCAACTGTGGGTTTTGAAGTTGATGTGTTCAAAACTTATGGCGGCAACTTTTCACTACACCGCTGCGGACAACCAGTTAGCGCACTAGTGCATTAGGCTTCTCAATTATCGGGTCTGTGATGGTTCCCATCAAGAAGGGATCTCTACAAACCAATAGGAGAGAGTCACATAAGTTGCTTGTTTGTGTTAAACCAAAAAAAAAAGAATATTTCATTATGCTACCAGATATGAAGAGGGTTTTAGAATGACATGTCTCGTAGAGTCGGTTCGGTATATGAAACTGTGGAGGTCGTAGTTGTTTTCGTTTCTGCCTTCGAAATTACTATGGTGAACATGATGATTGATTCTTATGCAGATTGAGGAGTGCACGATCCTGTCGGTATAGACATGCTTGCAGGGTCCTTTTTCATTTGTGATGAATGTTGTGATCATGCAATAGTGATTGTGGTATGGACATAGACTTGATCAATGTGGGTCAACACAGGGGCATCATGGATGATGGGGATGATTGTTCTAATGAAGGTGGAGAAAATAATGCTTATGGACATTCTCTGGTTCAGGATGAGGTTGGGGTGGCTCCTGAGCCACATGTGGGCATGGAATTTTATTCAGAAAATGAGGCCAGGATTTTTTATGAAGAGTATGCAAGACGTTTAGGTTTTAGAACCCATGTCATCCACGGCAATCGATCTAAGGGTGATGGTAGATCTACCTCGCTAGAGTTTTTATGTTCCAGAGATCAGTTGATTCAGTTCAGAAAAAGGGCTAGTGAGAAATGCGAGGCTATGCTCAGAATAGAGGAAAGGGGCCAAGACAAATGGGTTGTAACAAAATTTGTCAAGGGGCATAGTCACTCAGTTACAGGTGATAAGGTGCATTCCTTTAGGCCCCAGAAACATTTTAACGCCACGGCAAAAGATGTTGTGGAAACTGACCAAAGCGGGGATGTAATTCCCAGTGGCATGACGCGTGTTTCTGTTGATGGAAACCATGTTCCCCCTGAAATGAACCGTGGAGGTAAGAATATGCCTCCAGAATCAAATCATACAAACAAAAACTTCGGCTTATCTGTTTGCGCTGCCAGGCATCCTAGTCAAAGAAGATCATTAGGCAAGGATTCTCAGAATCTCCTAGATTATTTTAAGAAGATGCAGGCTGAGAACCCAGGATTTTACTATGCAATCCAACTTGATGAAGAGAATCGTGTTGCTAATGTATTTTGGGCAGATGCTAGGTCAAGAACAGCTTACAGTCATTTTGGTGATGCTGTTGTTGTCGATACGATTTGCATAATAAATCAATACAAAGTACCCATTGCCCCTTTTACAGGGGTTAACCATCATGGTCAGACAATTTTGTTCGGTTGTGCCCTACTGTTTGATGAATCGGAAGCTGCATATGTCTGGCTATTTAAGACTTTTCTTGCTGCGATGAATGAACGTGCGCCTGTCTCTGTGACCACAGCTAAGGGCAGAATCATACAGGCAGCAGTTGCTCGGGTATTTCCAGAAGCACGACATTGTGTTAACAGGTGGCATGTGTTAAGAGAAGGCCAAGATAAAATGGCTCATGTGTGTGTTGTTCATCCTAATTTTCAAGTGGACCTCTATGATTGCCTGAACTTGACTGAGACCATTGAGGAATTTGAATCAACTTGGGCTTCTATCCTTGACAAATATGACTTGAAGAGAAATGATTGGCTTCAGTCAATATATAGTTCTCGCAGGCAATGGGTGCCTGCTTATTGCCGAGACTTTTTCTTTGCTGCCATCTTTCCTCGTCAGCAATTTCAGAGCTCTTTTTTTGATGGCTATGTAAATCAACAAACTACGTTGCCATTGTTCTTCAGGCAATATGAAAGTGCTTTAGAGAATTCGTTTGAGAGCGAACTTGAAGCTGATTTTGATACACTATGCACCGCACCAGAGCTGAAGACACCTTCACCAATGGAAAAACATGCAGCAAATTTGTACACAAAGAGAATATTCTTAAAATTTCAGGAGGAACTAGTTGAGACGTTTGCATATACTGCTAGTAGGATTGATGGTGATGGAGAAAACGACACCTACAGGGTTACAAAATTTGAGGATGACTATAAAGCCTATTTTGTATCATTAAATATTTCCGGAAAGAAAGCATCCTGCAGCTGTCATATGTTTGACTATTCTGGCATCCTTTGTAGGCATATTCTGACAGTGTTTACTGTAACAAATATACTCACCTTTCCATCTCATTACATCTTAAAGCGGTGGACTAGAAATGCTAAAGATGGTGCTTCTTTTGATGAACACGTCGAACTACAGGGTCAGGAGCCACTGACAAAGAGGTACAATAATCTGTGCAAGGAAGCAATCAGATATGCTGAGGCAGGGGCAATAGCATCAGAAACATATAGCGTAGCACTTGCTAGTCTCAGAGAAGGAGGGCAGAAGGTTGCTTGTGTTAAAAAAAACGTCGCAAAAGTTGTCCGTCCAAGTTCACAGGTTAGCAGAGTTAACAATGATGAGTGGAGGGCATCCAAATTGAGTGGAGATATGACACCATTACTGTGGCCGCAACAGGACGAAATAATACACCACTTTAATCTTAATGATGCTGGCGCTGCTGGTCAACCCATCATTCAGAAAAATGTCTCACACATGACCCCGATATCTCTTAACCGTGAGGAAAGTTACAATGATAACATGGTACTTCAAATGTTAAGGTGATTTTATTGTAAATAACTTCTACTTGCTGTAACAAATCTGAAGCTCTTTTACATTCCTTTTTCTCTTCAGGTTCTTCCTTGTCTTAAGTCGATGACTTGGGTGATGGAAAATAAAAGCTCAACATCAGAAGATAGGGTAGCTGTCATTAATCTGAAGGTACTATTCCTCCCAATATTGATCATGTGCTCCAAACTAACTAATGAGCTAAATTGTTTGGTTTCTTGTTTTCACAACTCATGATTGCTATTTTCTATTTGCTTTTGCTAGTGCACTTATTTTAAGATACTACATTGATCCAATTTCTAAATCGCAAATCTCTGACAGTTTTTATTTGTCAGGATTATGTATAAATTTTGTGTTGATGTCATTCTGACGTCATCTTAACTGTCACAGATTTTCATTGTCACAATGTATGTTTAATCCTAGGGCCAATGCTCTCAAAATTTATATTGAAATTGAATGAACTCTCCTATTTTACTTTTCGATTGCTACTCGCAGTTGCAAGATTATAGCACAAGTCCTACAGGAGAATCAGCGGTCAAATTTTCGTTGTCAAAGATCACATTAGAGCCCATGTTAAGATCCATGGCTTACATCAGTGAACAGCTCTCTACCCCTGCCAATAAAGTTGCTGTCATTAATTTGAAGGTCTGTGTTTTTCTTTTATGAGTGTTTAACGTTTAAAAATTATATTTTTTTGCATTGCATGGCTCAGGTTCCTGTGTTGAAACTTGAAAGTAACCTGTAAATTGGGCAAATAAACCCTGATTAGACTAGTGTTTGTGCCTCCGTCCACTGAAATGCATGTTGAGTTTAGTCAGTAATAAGGCAACGTTTGGTACGAGGGTTAAGGTAGGATAAAGAGTTGGTTTTGAGTCTAAGCCCATGTTTGGTTCATTTTTTACTAAACTCATTTTATCATGTATACAAAGGACTAAGTTGTACTAAATGTGGACAATTAAACCCACCTACAACCTAAGGACTAAGAATCCTTATTTTAAATACTCATATTATTCCTAAAATACCCTTTGCGTTTTCCTTCCATAAATTTTTTAAAACAATGTTTTTATATATTTATTACCCATTTCCTTTGCTTGATAATAATTTAATTTTTTTTTAAGAAAATCGCTTTTGAGTTTTGTCTACAGTAGTCGTATATTATATTTTTAATATTTAATATAATAATAAAAATATGTTTACAAAACATAATATTAGAATGGCAATCTTGTCAATTCATCAAAAGATTATTAATTATCTCATTCTTAACAATCATACCAAACATAATATTATTTTATCATTATCTACTTCAATCATTCTATTTATCATTTCTCTCTTAATCATTTTATTTTATCCTTCAAACCAAATCATTTTATTTTATCCTTCAAACCAAACGTAGCCTCAATGTAAGGGATGGTATCTAAATTCTATACTTGATTAGCTAACAGAAAATTTTCTGTTGCATTGGTTGCATATGAGTAATGGTATTCTCGGATGGACGATTGCCAGCTTCGGCTAGGTGTACCTTGCATAACCCCAGACTCCAGAGGGATGAGAACATTTGCTAATGGTTAATTTACTCTCAACACAAAGGCTTCCTTGACCCCATAAACAGACCCGAACTCAAAAACCTAGCATTTATACTATACTAGAATTCGCTGACCTTTTCAACTATTTATTGTGTTTCTCATTTTACTCATCCACATTGCGACACAACATTTATCTTACCACCAAATTTGGGTGTTTCTTTTGGTTTGTAGTTGAATTTTCATAGAAACTCTGTATATCTGAGACATGGGAGTAGATATATCCTACTTTGGACATTTTTGAAAGATGGACAAATTCATGCGTTACAGTCATATATCATGTAGGGGCTGGAAATTTGGAGTCATACCACAATCAGATTTGTTTATTGTGACAGAATATTTGTTGATATTGCCTCCTTTATCTGCAGCTTCAAGATGCGGCGATGATTTCAGGTGAATCAGAGGTGAAATTTCAGGTATCCAGGGATACATTAGGTGCCATGTTGAGATCAATGGCGTACATACGTGAGCAGTTGTGTAATACAGTAAGCATTTTTTTCCTGATGGCAATAATATCCTGCTTTTTGCTGAATTTATGGTTAACTTTAACTATTCATTTCATTTAAAAGTTATGATTTTTTAGTCACACCTGGAATTTAACCACAATGTTTTCAACATGCTTTTGTTTGCTCCTTAAAGAAACCAGATGATCAATAATAAGCGAGGAGTTATGGTGTATAGGCTATTGGTTTCTTGTTCATTCATCCACTTCACTTTTCAGTATTGCATTCTTGGGTTTTTTTTCTTTCTGTTATTTTTTCTTTTCCAAGTTCCAAGGAACATCAAAATAAGATCATATGTGATTGTACTTGATAATAAAGAAATTTGTCCTCGATGATCCATTTTTGCATTCCCCTTTCACCTGATTTATCGTACTGTTTTGGTATTTGTTGGCATGATGTTTGGTTGTGGATCGCTCAATAATTTAATTAACCAAATACGGTTCTCAAAATGTTACTACTTACTAATATGTTTTTTCTGGGGTACCTATTTTTGGATTGGGACAGAAGCTGTTATCACAGGCTCCAAAAATCTATACAAACCGGAACTGTTTCATGTGATTTATTCTAGAGGAATTTGTTTGTTACTTTCTCTATTCTGCAGCATCATGGCAAGCTTATGCTCTCGAATTTTCTGATTCATTATTTTAACTTTTTAGAGAGATTTGTAGCCCCTGGATGTTCTTGCAATGACAGGTTGAGCCCAAGCAAGATAATGCTGCAAAAAGGCAGCGAAAATAGATCGACACCTCTTTTTTTCATTCACACCGAAGCTGAGACGCAGGTTGGATCCACTATAATCAACACCGAGTAAATTATCTCGGAATCATCCTCTCAACCTTAACAAAGGTAGATTTTCCTATTAGGTCTGTTAAGTTTTTGAATGCTAGTGTCAATAGGACTCAACAGGCCGGTTATCTCATCTCCAATTTTACAGAAGCTCCACGTTATAAGATTATCAGATGAAATCCTGTATATCATTGTTACCAATTTTGTAGAAAATAGAAGAGAAGGTGGTGGTTTTCTCATCCTGTTTTAAAGATGGGTTTGCGGAAACCAAGTTTTTCGTGTTTTTCATGCTCTGTTACTGAAAGATTTCGAATTTTTTAAAGCTCATAGTATAAATTTTGGTGAATTGGATCTGAGAAAGTAGTAGTTTAGAGAAAATTAAAATAATTGGGTTCAATGGAATCAAAGCAAATAGAGTGAGTGTCCAGGTTCATGAACATTTAGATGCTTAAAGAAGCAAACAAGAAACCTTGCATGTGTCTTTGGCCTAACATGTCACTTCAAATCTGGGGGTGCGATAAGAATGCAACGGATGCCAACAAAATAAAGTTCAAACAATGAATAAAGATTAATAATTTGAGACTACGTTTCTCGTGAGACGGTCTCACGATTCTTTATTTATGGGTCAATTTTATCGATATTCACAGTAAAAAGTAATATATACTTTTAGTATAAAAAGTAATACTTTTTCATGAATGATCTAAATAAGCTGTCTCAAACAATTTTTTCTCGTAGTTTGATTATTGATATTTTAGAATTTTTAAATGCTTGAGTAGATTTTATTATGTTTGAATTTTTATGTCACGTATCAAATGGTTCCCACGATTCGTGTTCTTAATACTTCTGGACGTATTCAAGCTCATGTTGCTGTTTAATGGCCACAAATTTTGGATTGGGTTAAAAAATAAAACTATTTGATAATTGAAATTGTAAATTTTATATTAAAAAAATATTGGATTAGAGGTATATGAAAACTATTATCAAAGAAAAATGATGAGTTCGATAATATCTAATAAATATTTATAAGATTTTCAAAATACTATAATTTATAAATTATACTAATATAGAAATGATTGTGATTGTATTCATGGATTTATTGTGGATTTTTGTTTATGGTAAATTAAAATTATTTTGATTAATAAATCATGCAAGAAATTTAGGAATTGGATAAGGGTCTCACAAAATAACTAATAATAATAATTTTATAAATCGAAACTTAAAGAGTTGTCAAATCTCGTCTATTTTATTTATAATAATAATAATAATTTATAACCATATTAAAATATTGATTTTTAGATATAACTCCCGTAATACACTAATGAAATTTATTGGTTTGACAAACATTCAATATAATAAATTATATTATGATTTAATTAAAAACAAAATGTCAATTTTAGTCATGTATATATTGATGTTTTGATATTTTTAGAAGTGTATTTTATATTGAAACTATATTTCAAAATCAATTCAGTCCTCATCTAAATCGTGTGATTAATTAACTAATATCATGTTAAATTTTTATGATTACGTGGTTAAAAATAATCTCCTAACATGCAGTTATGTTTAGCAAAGTAAGTATTAAAAATAACAATGACATTAGTTAATTAACTACATGATTTTGACGAGAGTGATAATGAGAATGACTGAAATTGGAGTGAGTCTCATGTGAGACCGTCTCACGGGTCATAATCCGTGAGACGGGTCAATCCGACCCATATTCACAATAAAAAATAATATTCTTAGCATAAAAAGTAATACTTTTTTATGGGTGACCCAAATAAAATATCCGTCTCACAAATACGACCCTGTGAGATCGTCTCACACAAATTTTTGCCCTGAAATTGATCGTCAAAATATAGTTTCATAGATGTAATTGATTCAACAAAAATATACGACTAAAATATCATTCTTAACATAGATAAGACTAAAAATGACATTTTACCTTGTCAAATTATGTTGACGTGCATCATCGCACTTTGTTATTGTTAAAAGAATAAAAGATAAAATAAGGGCATGTTTTTGTGCATTGGAGTTATACTATAACAATAAGTATTATTAATTGTCACTATTTAATCATATTATTACCTTACATTTACAAGATCCAAAATGGTGGGAATCTCTCTAAAGTCAAATAATTTGTTAATGTGTCATCATTTATAATTTGTCTTTGATTGATTGGAGGACAACTTTTAAAGTAAGTGGCATTGTACCAAAGATGTCAACTCCATTATATAATTTTTTCATTGGTTGTGACTCATAATATTTATCTCATATTAGAAAAAATTTATATGCTACTAGTACATCACGAGTGAAGTGACGTCGACTCTGTTTTTTTTGTTTGGAGATATGTTATAACTGAATCTCGAACTGAATATCTTTATCACAAATTTGAAATTTTGATTATACGTTGGTCAACTCTATTATTGGATAACATGAAATAGGTATAATTCTAAGAACATGATTCACATGAAGTACTTATTATAATATGCAATTTAGCCCATCTAACCATATACGAACTTTGAATTTAGACATTTTTATTTGTGCTATTGTACTAATCATGTGAGTTCTCGTTGATTCATGAATTTTTTAAATTTTCAAATAAAAAAAAAATCATTCATTGACTCAACAAAGTCGACCCACCCTAAAAGAGAGCGAGGGTAGTATATTATAATCGTCTTTAATTAAATAAAATAAATAATCAAAATATATACTATTATCTAAAGTATATGTTACTTAGAAGACACCATTTTTTATTTCCAAAATTGTCTTTATACCAACATTTTTTTCTCAAAATTGTCGCAACTTATTTTCAATATTACCCGTCTCAAATTACACTATAACCGCTCGCTGATTTATATCGGTTATTATTAAATTAAATATGAAGTTAAGCATTTAAGAAAATTAAAAAAAAATCTTATATAAATTATGATTATAATTGTGTATGCATAATTTAATAGTATAAATAAATTTTTTCCAACTCTTCCACTATATTCACATGCAGTACTGTTTCTTTCATAAATGGCACTCAAAGAATATGTACCAGCCACCACCAAACCTCAATTATTAGACATGAATCTTCTTGAGCATCCAGATACTCAACATATCAGATTACAAAAACCTTGGTTACAACGATGCATACCAGTTCTCTTGCTGGTTCGATGGCATTTTTATGATCGAGTGTATGCTAACATACTAAAACACGTAGATTGTGATTATTGTACAACTCAAATATTTTAAACGAGCGTTGAAAAGAAACACGGGACAGGACAGCAGAGTTGATTACTGCTATTTCACAGAATTTACAGTGGATCCCCAAAGATATTTAGTTCAGTATTCACTCTCCATCCGAATCCCAACATACAGAAATTGATCAAACGTGCAATGTTGTGGCTCCACAGTCATAAAGAGAGTCATGGGCAAAAGAAATAGACAAAATAGCCTCTTTAGTCAACAAAATACAGCCAGCATGAAAATGAACTGGATACCCAAACCAAAAAAAGAAATAGTTGCCAACTGGATTCCATAATAAACACATCAACCCTTAGCTTGTGGTAGTACAAGAAAATCTCAAAAATGAAAGAAAATGAAAATTAAGCTAAGCTTATTTATGTAACATCTATAAGTCTTGTCTAAAATGTTTTGAGGGGACCATTCAACTTCATGTATTGATTGCAAATATGCCCAAGTCCCTCAACTTTTACGAGTTCATTGTGAAGAAAGAACCATAATAAACTAGAATTATAGTTGGTGATACAAGCTCTGCAATCCTTTAGTACCATATTGTAGCACCCTGTTTTGGCATGTTATCCCTTGCTGATCCGGAGAAACCTCCGGTGTAATTCGTGGATGGTATATTGAACGGAGAACTGAACATTATTTGGAAATTTTCATTCATATTGGAGTTGAAAGGTTGATTTATAACCTTGCTGCGGTCGAACCTGTCCACTGTATGAAACACGGAAGGATTAGTTGGGACGTTGGAATTGTCAAAAATTCTGCCGTCAATTGCTATCCCTTGACTGTGAAGGTAGCCATCTTGTTGGCATTGGACGATAGTTTGCTGAACAGAATGCTCATTTGTCGCAGTAGCATTTTCTGTATCTATGTTCTTAGTAAGATTATTGTCGTAGAACGACATAAGAGCGTTTATTGTCCTTTGCCCGTCTTCTGGAACACCAAGTCCTGATAAATCGAAGGATGGCGGAGTAGGATTTACAGGTAGAGCGGCTGATTTTGGCTGGACAAAAGATTGTGGGAAGATGACTGGCTTGACTTCATTTATGCTAAAGTTTGAAACACCAAACTCAGATGAATGTCTGTAAGGGCAAGAGAGTTGATGATTGTCCCTCGAAGTTCTGTCCTGAAAACCGCGACAAAGTTCGCTGTGAGGACACGAAAGAAAATCGCAAGTGTATATCTTGTGATCCATCAAAACATTCAGTTCATTGCCCAGCTTTCTCTTCTTAGAAAAGTCCAAGTTGTTCTGAACCGGTAGCCTGCCTTGGAATCTGTCCAATCCGATATTGAGCAAATCAATAGGGATTGGTTTTTGCTCTTGCAGTTCGAAGTTTGGCTCATCTGTGGCTCCGTCAACATCATACTCGCTATCATCATTCAAAGTGAACGTTCCACTTCCACCAGAAGAGGACTGAGGCGGGCAACGATCAGGGTAAAGCTCTCGGGCCAAGGCTTCTTCCTGATTGATTATGGCCAGCCAAGTTGCACTTTCTTTGGCTGTCATCTTATCCTGCAAACATTTTGACTGCCTAACCAGCTTCCGGATCTTGGAAATATCAGGTGACATGTGCTTTATAACAGACGTTAAAACCCCCACCTTCCATGCCTTCTTCAGATCATGAGGCTTCTTGTATGGTGGAGGGCCTTGATCCATCCGTAAACCGAGCTGATGCCACCACTCTTCCTTCCCACTCGGCCACCATGGAGGTGGGGCGCCTCTTTCCAGTGGAAAACGTCTCTGAGGAGGATCACAGTGCTGCATCAGAGCAGACAAAAGCGAGCCAAGGGTTGTGTCTTGGAGCTCCTGCAACGTGTGTGGAGTTGGGCCGATCGGATTCGAGTTCTCGTTCTTTCCTGGGATTGAATTATCTGCTTGGTATTTTGCTATAGCAGCCGGTCCATTTCGATCAAATCTGACCTTATCCTTCCACCACTCCCTGAGATTATCAGAGGCCCCGCTCACCGGCTTGCCTTTCTCGGGTATTATTCCATAAACAAAACCTTGAGCTTTGCAAACCTCCATCATCTTCAACATATACTTCAAGATCCCATCCTGCGCCCTCGACATCTTCTTCCTCCTCGCCTGTTCCTGGGATTGCCGTTGTTTCACAGCATCAACACCTTCTTTCCCCTTATTCATTTCTTTGAGCCTTTTAAGTCTCATTTTGTCTCTCCACATCCTCCTCTCAAGTTCATCAACGTCCATCTCCTCATCGGTATAGTCCTCCTCCATAACTTGCTCGGGTATCTCAGACTCCGGATCACACACATCTGCTTCCTTGATCGTAGCAGAGGAGAAAAAATCAAGATCGCCGCTAAACCCCATGTCCTCGAACATCATCATCGCAAATATCGAACTATTTCTTCTTTTTTGAACCAAACGCGAGATTCAGTAATATATATGAAGATGGATTCAACTAAATGCCATGGTATTCCCACCTGGATCAAAAACAAGTGTCCCGTATATCAATGCAAAATGCAAACTCCAAAATACAAAACCCATGGAAAAAAATAAAGAATCAAAATAGTTTATAATCTGGCCAGATTTCTATTTTACATCATAATAAACATCCGCATCACAGCTGAAACAAACTCAAAATAGCATGACACGTAAAGCACATGAACTCCATGAAACAAAGAAACCACAGATCCCAAAAGATAACTGGGAAAACTATGCTCAAGAACTAAAAAAACATCTCAATTAGTGTCGAGGGTTCAGACAAACATCATTTGAAACCAAAAACACCAGAATATTCATTATTCAACAGCTCAAAACCAATCACGGAAGAGTTCTTTTTCAAAGATTAGAAGTTTCATCGCGTGAACTAAATCCAAAATCTTCATCATATACCCAAAACTAAATAAGCACCACAAATAACCAAGAAGAGAACTCACACCAAAACCTGAAGAACAACCCTCCAAGAAAAAAGGAAACCATGGATCAAAGAAACCCCAAAACCGTCAAAGATTTGAACTTTAATCCAAAAAGAACAATAAATCATAAACTAAACCACGCAAAGCAATAAACAACAAAAACACACAACCAAAGTAGCAATAAAAAAAAATATAAGATCCTTAAAATTATCAAATAATTCATTTTCTTTTTTGGCTTCTACCTCACAGGCTTTTCATGTGAATTTCAATCCCAACTCAACTCCTTTCTTGCACAAAAATAATAATTGGCCCTTTATACAAATAGTGATAGTAGGAGAAAGAAAGAGGGTGGCAACCGGAGAAGGAAAATGATGGGACTCGGGAGAGATTTGAAATGTATACTATTTTTTATTTTTTCCTCAATAAAATAATAAAGCAACAGCATCAGTGGTTGGAATTCTGTATTGGGAGGTGGAAATGTCGGCACTTGGTAAGAAATCAAAGATTAAAAATATTAATTACTGTGCTTATTTATCAATTTGAGTGAATGTAAAAATATTTGGTAATAAGCAATTCATTTAATCAGGACACTCTACTCTGCGTGAGCATTTTATTTTAATGTTATTACACACGCACAAATATATATATACAAAATTTGATACGCCGATCATGCACAATGTCTATCAATGAGTCGTCAATCATCTATTTGATAAGATGGTTGGAAAACATACGATTGAAAGACACACACATATATATATATATATATATGTGTGTGTGTGTGATTTTCTTGATGAATCTTCTTTTTTTGTTTGTTTATATATATAATAATATATTTCAAAATGAACGGACTTATACAAAAAATTGCATTAATGTAGATTTTATTGAAAGATAAAAAAAAAAATATTGTTTTTGAATGGTGGAAATTTAATTTGAGAATTTTTAATTTAGTAAATAAATTGACAAGATAATACATATCCCGTAATTCTGCCTTTTTCCTATTATATATTTATTTGTGTAATTTTTAATTAACTATTTTGATTCTTGGGAGAATGTAGTAAATTTAGGAATGAATTGATATTGGTAACGCTTTTGGAAAGTTGTGCGATGCGTCTTGCATGACAAATAGCTTCATATTTTCAGTTTCTTGTAACATGTTAACAAATCGGAGCCACGAAATTGGATTTGACAGCAGACGACTTGTATCTATAGCTTATATGACCTCAAACTCTCAAATTTAGAGCGGGATCTCGAATTCGGGACTCAAATATAATAAAAAATAGGTTTTTTGTGAGACGGTGTCACGTATCTTTATCTGTAATATCGGTCAATCCTACCAATATTCGCAATAAAAAAGTAATAATTTTTCATGGAAGACTCAAATAAGATATCTGACTCACAAAATATGACTCGTGAGACCGTCTCACACAAGTTTTTGCCTATAATAAAACCACTTCTCCAATGGGTTTTTTATGTTAAAAAAATGGGTTTAAGAGGTGGCAAAAATGAAATTTTTTTCCCATAAAAAAATATTAATTTAAATGTAGTATTTAACATTGAAGCATAAATCTATAACTATTATCATATTGTAGACGTGACTCTAACAAGAAAGTGATTATAAAAATTAATATCAATTTAGTACAAACAAATCTTTTTTAAAAAATTAGATCTTAAAAAAACTATCTAAAATTAAAAACAATAAGATGTCACGAGAATAGTCATCATAATTGGATCAACACTCTCATAACACGGTCATGACACAGTGATGTGACATAAATTTCTCTTAGAACACTCGCATTGTTGCATTAATGGGTAATTATTAACACCAACTAATATTCATGTACCAATGTAGAGATATGCATTACTAATCTTGACCGTCAGCATAACAATTCATCAGATTAATCTCATTAATTCACATAAAACAAAAAAGTCATATGGCTCTTTTGAATATATATAACACGGTCATGACACGGTGACGTGAAATCAAATCAACGTTAAAACGAAAACTCCTGATCATAAAATTAACTAACCCCTATACAATTCACAAATCGAAATTTGATTATGGAGGAAACATGAAATTGACCCTACAAACTATACACACATTTATCACCACTTAGCAAGTATATAGTGCAACGGGCCCCATGGAATTAAAAATTAAGACATGGGACATACATATTAAGTAGAAGAGAAAAAAAAAAAAAGAATTGAAAAGGGAAATAAGTGGATGGTGGAGCTATGATGTTTTAGAAGCAATTATGGTGGAATGCAAATTGCTTGTAATAATGCCATTAATGGGTTTTTTGGATATGGACAAAGTAGGTTTACAAGTTGATAGTTTCACTCTACCTAAACACATAAAAAGGTTAGCATTGTACATGGGTTGTCTATCAAGCATCATGCCTTATCTTCTGCCTCATAATTCAACTCAAAAAGTTTCTTCCCAAAATAATTGATCTGATATTTCTGGTAATAACATAAAAACTGGTGTTAGACGATTTCACAAGTCATTTTCGCAGACGAATGTTCTATTTGGTTACCAATGAAAAAATATTGTTTTTTATGTCAAAAGTAATACTTTTTATTGTAAATATGACATGGTTGACTCGTATCACGAACAAATATCTATGAGACTTACAAGATTTACTTGACATGGCCAACTTATATGTTAATTGACATTAAAAAACAAAATACTATGATACAAAGTATTTGTAGGTTTTGTGCTCAACTTTTGCGAACTACCAAATATCGGTACTTACATAATCGATTCGATAATCGAATATGTACAATAATCTCATACAAATTTTCAAACCCATCTGAATTATATGATAAGTGGTGCGATAATGTACCTTTTCTAAGCCACATAAATACTAAGTTAGTAATAACCCTATTTGGGGAAGGAAAAAAAAAGAAAGAAAATAGAAAGAACCTGTGGTATTAAAAGAGAGGGAGAGAGAGGAGAAATGCTTTTGGATTCCTTACACGGTTCTGCAAGTTCGGTTGGGCTTAAGTTGGATTGAAGTTAGGTACCTTGTTATAATAAATAAGTTCGTTAGCAATTGAAAAGCCCAGCCCAGTTGGAGCAACAAAACTCTATATAATTTATATTATATATATTATATATATAATTTTTATTTGTTACAAGTGAAATATATTGACTAAAAAATATCTGAGTGTGGTATATAAGCAAGTAAACATATAAAAATAGAGTGTTTCATGTGAACGTTCACATAAATGTGAGACTGTTAGCCTAATTTCACACAAAAATAACCTTACATAAAGTAATACTTTTTGGTGATCCAATCGGATCCGTCTCACAATACGACATCGTTCATTTGTCAAAAAATGATTATGATGCCATGGTGATAACTTCAAATGACTTTGGGACTATCGCCTCCATGCATATAAAAAATATTCTTCTTATATATTGTGAGATGAATTTCTGATCCAATTAAACTCGTAAAAAAATATTATTTTATATTAAATATTAATTTCATGGTAATTACGAATCAAATCAAATAATAGTCGTCCCACGAGAGACCAACTCATATATATGTATAAATTTCTTGTGATATTGTTTTATGAATTAATTTAATTAGATAAATTTTTGATCTGGTTCAACTCATAAAAAATATTATTCTATATAAAAAATATTAATTTCATGATAATTATGAGTAAGATCAAGTCATTCTTCTTTGACAAGAAACTTAATTTTATTATATATATATATATATTCAAACAATTATGATGAATGAATATATTATTAAAAAAAAAAAAAACAAATGTCTAGTGGACGGGAGCCACGCAAAAATATTTCGGTCCCAAAGAATAATCTGTCCATCGGTCAAAAGATTCTCCCTGGCTTTACAAGAATTCTGATCGCGAGCAAAGCGACACGCTGCACTTTTCCAGTGTCTTCTCACCACAAAATTGGAGGCTTTGCAAGCTGCACTCGCGATGGCATCACCCGAAGACGGTTCTCTGGTTTTCACTGTCAACGGGGAGAGATTTGAGGTCCCTGAAATCGATCCTTCAACTACTTTGCTCGAGTTTTTGCGCTCAAGAACCCGTTTTAAAAGTGTCAAGCTTGGCTGCGGTGAAGGTGTGCATCTTCCTCTCGTACGTCTGTGTTTTTTTTTTGGATTCATGGTGCTTTTACCGCTTATTCTTATGCAGCTAGTAATTTTTAGTCAACGCTTAGTTTTTTTTATTAGGAAGTTCAAGTTTTTGGTGTCTTTAGCAAAACCCAATTGATTCGAAAAGGAATATTTTTGAATGACACCACTATTTGCAAAGTTGTTCATTCTTGACTTGGGTTCTTCCTCTGTTCATTTCAATAGTGTCATATGGATTTGTATCTTCATGAATGTGTAATATAATAATAGCATTCAATACTTTTGAATGCTGTTTGGAATCGACCGAATTCGTCTCTTCGATTACTTTATATGTGCGTGTATTTATGTTGTTAGATTCGTCATTCAGGGTCCTTTAAATGCTAATTCTTTACACGAGTTCTTATCGAAGTTTGCTATTTGTGTGCATTGCTCACGTTCATGGATTCACATGCTTTCTGTGCTACTTCTTGATGTGAGCTACAGTTCCGTGGGCGTCATATGTCGTTTGAATTTATAGATTTAGAAATGCCAGGTTATTGAATTGGATTCTTTTCGTTATGACTATATTTCACGGTAAGTGTGTCATTCTTGACAAGAGCTCTCCTGTATCATGTTTCTGCGTCGTCTATCAACTCTCAGAACGTTGTCAACCTTTAGTTCTAAGCTTATTTGGAGGAATGATTATTCTGTTTTCATGCCTATTCTTCTTTGATCTTTGTTTTCTCAAATCTGGGTGATTTGTCTGAATTTAACTGAATAAGATATAAGACTTGTTTTCACACAAAATGCTAGAGTTAACTGGTTTATTCTTTTAAATGGTCCTTTTTGCGATCAGTAGTTAGACACGATTAACTTTATCAGAATTCTGCAAAATATTTTACTTTTAGTGCAAATGTATGGGAGTTAGACCTATTTTTGGGTTACTGGTATTTTTGTTTTCTAATCTTTCATTTGCAAATTTAGGCCACTTGTTGGCAGGTTTGAGGCGATGAATCTGGGAACAGCCAGTTGGAGTTTGCTTGTTAATCTAATCAACATGATGTTTCACACTTTTGAAGTTTTTTGCTGTATCTTGACTTTCGATTTGGACCTTTTTCCAGGTGGTTGTGGAGCCTGTGTTGTTATTCTGTCGAAATATGATTCAATGCTTCAGCAGGTCGAAAGTTTTACTGTGAGTTCATGTCTTACACTTCTTTGCAGCGTAAATGGTTGTTCAGTTACTACAAGTGAAGGCATTGGAAATAGTAAAGATGGTTTCCATCCGATCCATCAAAGATTTTCTGGCTTCCATGCATCACAATGTGGCTTTTGCACCCCTGGAATGTGCATGTCACTTTTTTCAGCACTTGTGAATGCTGAAAAGAAGAAAGAGTCTCAAGCTCCCCATGGATTTTCCAAGCTGACAGTTTCTGAGGCGGAAAAGGCTATAACAGGAAACCTCTGTCGATGTACCGGATATCGACCCATTGCTGATGCCTGCAAAAGTTTTGCTGCTGATGTAGATTTGGAGGATTTGGGTATTAATTCATTTTGGAAAAGGGGAGAGTCGGAGGAAGTTAAAGTAAGTAGATTACCGCCTTATGATCCAAAGGATCACACATGTTTATATTCAGATTTGAAAGATGGATACAAGTCCTTGAAGCTCTTGAATTCTAAACGATATTCTTGGTTTAGTCCGGTAAGTATTAATGAGCTTCAAGACTTGTTGCACTCTGATTTGGTTAAAGATTGTGGAAGGACTAAGCTAGTTGTCGGTAACACTGGTAACGCTTATTATAAGGAAATGGTGGAATATGACAGGTACATTGATCTGAGGTATATCCCAGAGCTTTCAGCAACTAGAAAGGATAACTCGGGGATTGAACTTGGAGCAGCTTTGTCGATTTCCAAGGTTATAAGTTATTTGAAGCCAGAAAATCACGGCTACCCCATCTCAGATGGAGACCTTGTGTTTACGAACATAGCCAATCTTATGGAAAAGATTGGCACAGGATTCGTTAGGAACTCCGCTAGTTTAGGAGGCAATTTGGTAATGGCACAAAGGAAGTATTTTCCCTCAGATATAGCTACTTTACTTCTCGCAGTGGATTCTAGTGTCAGTCTTCTGACAGGTCAAAAACACGAAAGAATTACAATGGAAGAATTCTTGTATAGGCCACCTCTGGGCACGAACGGAATTCTTATAAGTGTTCATATTCCATTTTTTGAACCAACAAGAGTTAATGGTTCAGTTCAAACTACTTCAAAATTGTCTTTTGAAACGTATCGAGCTGCACCACGGCCTCTTGGAAATGCGTTGCCCTACTTGAATGCTGCATTTTTTGCTGATTTTTCTCAAAATAAAAGTGGCATTTTTTTAAATAAAGTGCGGTTATCTTTTGGTGCTTATGGAACAAGACACGCAATGAGGGCGAGGAAAGTTGAAGAATATCTGGCTGGACAAACACTTACTGAATTTGTTCTCGATGAAGCAGCCAAGTCAGTAAAAGCTGCTGTGGTATCTGGAGAGGGCACTGCACATGCTGCTTATAGGTCGAGCCTAGCGGTCGGTTTTCTTTTTGAATTTCTGAATAGCTTAAATATTATTAGTTCTTCTGAATCTTGTGGATCATTTGAGGATTCGAGCAAATCGTTGATGGGAGGAGCTGCAAATGGTAACAATGATCACAATAATGGTCGTATACAACACCCAGAATTGTTGTCATCTGCAAAACAGGTTGTAGAATCTAGTAAAGATAATTATCCTGTGGGTGAACCAATTAAAAAATTTGGTGCTGCCATCCAAGCTTCTGGTATGTTGTGTCCTTTCCGTCTATTTTTGTTCCATTGATTATACAGATTATTGGTTATAGATTTCGTCCAACATTTAGTCTTTTTCAAAGCCATTTAGTCTGCAATTTGTGAACGATGATGAAATTTATCGTCACCCTGGCATTTTGTTCATCAATCTATAGGTGAGGCCGTGTTTGTGGATGACATTCCACCACCCCCAGATTGCCTGTATGGAGCATTTATTTACAGCAATAAACCTTTAGTGCGAGTTAAAGGTGTCTCTTTCAAGTCCAACAAACTACCAACTGGGGTTGCTGCGGTCATCTCTGTCAAAGATATACCAAGCAAAGGTGAGAATATAGGGACTCGATCCATTTTTGGTACTGAATATTTGTTTGCTGGGGATGTTGCAAGGTGCGCCGGTGACCTGATTGCTTTTGTGGTAATTTCCATTTTTCTTTTATCGCGGTTTTATTTTGTTTCCATGAAGTTGCTGAAATTATACAAGAAATTTCTCTCTTGCAAAATCTTTTCTAGATTGGAGACACCCAAAAGCATGCGAATCTGGCTGCCAAAATGGCTATTGTTGAATACGATACGGAAGGTTTGGATCCTCCCATTTTAACTGTTGAAGAGGCTGTTGAAAGATCAAGTTTTTTTGACGTTCCTTCTTTTTTATACCCGGCAAAGGTTGGTGATTTTTCGAAAGGAATGGCTGAAGCTGATCACAGGATCCTCGCTGCTGAGGTACTGTTGAAGAATATTACCATTACCTTTTGTGGACCCTGGTCTGAATTGGACATCAGGCTCAACCATATCTGCCTTTTATAAATCTTTGTCTGAAAGATCAACTGATAGGTGTCCGGCCAAACTCCCATCTTTTCGAGATGTTTTAACCACAAAAAATTTCTGTTTAAATAGTCTGTGCTGTTTCATGTGCTTTCACGAATCCCAATTAAATCTTTTTTTTGAACCAGAGTAATGACTTTATGGAGTAATTGTCTTCTAGTTCCAATATTTTATTATTTATAAACGGCTGCAAGATAGTTTAACTCATAATTTCTTTATTTGCCTTTTGGGATGTCTAGATCAAACTTGATTCACAATACTACTTTTATATGGAAACGCAATCCGCGTTAGCAATTCCTGATGAAGACAACTGCATGGTGGTTTATTCTTCAACTCAGTGCCCCGAGTTTGCACATATGGTAATTGCAGAATGTCTCGGTATACCAGAGCATAATGTCCGTGTTATTACAAGACGAGTAGGCGGAGGTTTTGGGGGAAAGGCGCTAAAATCAATGCCCGTAAGATTAATGAACATTATAATATTTCTTCTTTTAGTTAACACACTTTTTCATGGTGGGTTGCTTTCCAGGTTGCTACGGCATGCGCACTTGCTGCTTATACATTGCGCCGTCCAGTCAAAACATATCTAGATCGAAAGACAGATATGATTATTGCAGGAGGAAGACATCCTATAAAGATAACATACGATGTAGGATATAAATCAGATGGAAAGATCACAGCTCTGCACCTTGACATACTGATAAATGCAGGGATAAAAACTGATATAAGCCCTATAATGCCAAACAACATAACGGGCGCGCTTAAAAAGTATGATTGGGGAGCATTATCATTTAATTTTAAAGTGTGCAAGACAAACCACTCTAGCAAATCTGCTATGCGGGCGCCTGGGGAGGTGCAGGGATCTTATATTGCCGAAGCTATCATAGAGCATGTAGCATCATCGTTGTCAATGGAACCAGATTTAGTCAGGAATAAAAATTTTCATACATACGAAAGCCTTAAGTTATTTTACGGGGACGCAGCTGGGGACTTGGTGGAGTATACTTTACCTTCTATATGGGATAAGGTGGCAACATCATCAAGATTTCTCGAAAGGATTCAGAACATAGAACTGTTTAATCACAGCAATATGTGGCGTAAAAGAGGTATTTCTCGTGTACCGGTTGTGAATGAAGTTCTTGTAAGAGGAGCTCCAGGGAAAGTAAGTATTCTTTGGGACGGATCAATTGTTGTAGAAGTTGGAGGCATAGAACTAGGCCAGGGGCTTTGGACAAAGGTGAAACAAGTAACTGCTTATGCACTTAGTTCCATACAATGTGAGGGAACTGAAGACTTAGTCGAGAGAATACGAGTTGTACAATCTGACACTCTTAGCTTGGTGCAAGGAGGTTTTACGGCTGGTAGCACTACGTCGGAATCGAGCTGTGCAGCAGTTAGACTATGCTGTGATCTCTTGGTCGAGAGACTCGCCCCACTTAAGAAAACTTTACAAGACCAAATGGGGTCTGTGAAATGGGATGCTCTTATTCTTCAGGTTTGTAAGTTTGATCAGTAAAACGCTTATAAAACTAAGCCATTGGATATTCTTGATTAGATTGTTTTTCTTTCCGTGTGCAGGCACATTACCAATCTGTACACTTAGCAGCAAACTCATTCTTCGTCCCTGATTCGAGTTCTGTAAAATACTTGACTCACGGTGCAGCTGTGAGTGAGGTAAATTTGCCTCGTTTGGACCCATCTTGTTCCACCATAGAATCGTCTCTTTCAACCAACAGCCAATGAATAACAAGTAAGAATCCCTTGATATTGCAGGTAGAGATAAATATCTTGACAGGAGGAACAACGATATTGAGGTCAGATATTGTGTACGATTGTGGCCAGAGCATGAACCCAGCTGTGGATTTGGGACAGGTTTATACCTTCAAAATCTTGCAATAAATTTATATTATTACAGTTGCAATGTTCAGGATTCTATAGTCCGTCGTCATTTTTTTGATCTTTACATGTAATTAACGCATGCACATATGCATGTCCTCCTCTTGTATCTGTACTCGACAGATTGAAGGTGCATTTGTCCAAGGACTTGGATTTTTCATGCTTGAAGAATACCTTATCAATGAAAATGGATTGGTGGTCGCAGACAGCACATGGACATACAAGATTCCAACAATCGACACCATACCTAAACAGTTCAATGTCGAGGTGCTTAACACCGGACATAACCAAAAACGTGTTCTCTCGTCAAAGGGTAAGTTTCTTGCTTGTAAGTTTCTTGCTAAAGTCAAAACGATGATTTGTCACTAGCGGAGATAAGGCAAAACCTTTTCTTAAGAAATTACACATGAGACGATCAATGAGGTGACGAAGTTCTGCCGTCAAGGCTTGACTATATTTTATTGTTGATACGACATGTGAAGAATCTTAACGTGGAGAGATCGGAAAATATCGCTGTTTGTTTGATTTTGTGAATTGCGGGAAAGCATGATCCTAAAAAATTACGGGGACAATTCTTCTAGGAAATGTAAGCTAGGAAACAATATGGAGATTTAGATCTGTCATTTGTCATAAAATCTTGTTATTTATTTGCAGCTTCTGGTGAACCCCCGCTGCTACTAGCAGCATCAGTTCACTGTGCTACGAGGGCAGCCATTAAAGAAGCTCGGAAACAACTCAAATCTTGGGGAGCAGTCGAGGGGATTGATACAACTTTCGTGCTAGATGTCCCCGCGACCATGCCTACTGTCAAGAGACTTTGTGGCTTGGATACAGTGGAAACTTACCTCAAGTACTTGCGATCGCGTGGCTAAATTCGAGGCATCATTTCAACCTTTCAAGAAATAAACTCAATTATACAGTTAGCAGTGCAAATGTTGTTGAATTCCTTGTAAGTAGGAGAGTTGCCTCTTCAAGTGAAAATATATAACGTCCGAAAAACCAACTTATGTAAACTATATGTATATAAATTATTTGAATTGTTTTATTTTATTTTAAATGCTTGCGTGATATATATTAAATGATTAAAGGTATGATTGCATAATTAAAAGAGTATATGACATGATATCATGAAATTGAAATATTTTATCTCAATATTCGATAATAGACAGGGAAAAGGAAATCGTAGACGACTAAGACGAGAATAATTGTTTTTAACTAAATGCTTTATTAAAAATGATTAATTTTTTTCTAAAAATAGTAGAGTTCGAATTATTTCACGAGACGAGCTTGATTTTACCCGGGAAGTCGGTTTTGAGCAAACGAGTTTTTAAAAAGATCAAAAATATTATTTTTGGAAATTAATTTTTATAAACTTTTATTTTACTATTTTACAATTAAATAAGGGTGGTTGGGCTTAATTTAACTAAATAGAGTATGTAGAATTGCTCCTAAACATCAAAGCCCAAAACCCAAGCTCGTTAACATGCAAATTAAATTCTATAAATAAGATATCTAGGCTTCGGAGCACCTCATACCAGCCGATTTTCACACACTTTACACACTAAATTCAAAATCTTCAAAGAGGAGAAGCTAGGGTTCTTCGTCGTCCGTCCATCCTTTCTCGTGCCCCTCGCTGACGATCTCATATTCGAGCGTTTTAAACGCAAAAGCACATTTTCTAAACTCTTTGACGCATCATTCAAACCCTAATATACATTTTTTAATTGTTTTTGCATGAAAAATATTTATGTTCGATGGTTTAGCGGCATGACGATTATCTTTCAAAGTTTTGACGTTTTTATGCTTATTTCTCTAACGTTGTGATTCCTAAGGACACGTTGCCAATAGGAGATGTTTAAGGGACGGGGAAAAGAGTCGCTAAGGGTTGAATACATGCTGGAAATCGAGGGGAAGGCAAGGGAGGAAAATCGCCTAAGGTTTCCAAGCCATACACGCGTGATGGTGGCTCGGCTTGGGGGCTGACATCGCGTGGCTCGGCAGGGGTTGGGCTAGGTGGCTGGGAGGGACGTGGTCAAGATGTGGAAGAGTCCTAGCAGGGCTAGGGCTCGAGTCCTTGGGGTCGAGAAGAGTTCACACGAAGAGGGACTCCTCTCCCATGCACGCACAAGAGAATCACGCGCGGCTTTGTCCAGGCAGGGCTGACAACATGGACCAGAGGGCTCAGGGTGGTCCAGAGAGGGTCAGGAGGGTCAGGGCTTGAGGGTGGCTCGAGGGAAATGTCACGTCCTGAGCCCGGGCCCGCGACCATGTGACTGTACAATGGGCCCTTATAGTAACTACTTCGTATTCGTCCTCGCTTTACGAAAATGATTAACCCAAGTTGCTATAGAAGTCCATTGTAAGCCATTATAAACTCATTTTAAATATTTCATTTTTAAGATGTGGGACAAGGGTATCACAATCACCCCTCCTTCAGAATGTGACGTCCTCGTCGCGGCCTGACCTCTCGATCCACCAGCACCGAGAATCCATAGGTGGCTCCTACAGGTTCAAGAGGTGGCTCCTATCATGTAGCACTTTGTCCCGCAGGTTCAAGAAGTAGATCCCATGCACATATCACTTTGCCCCGCATAGCATTTATTTCACGATGTTTCATGCTGATGATCGGCTCTGATACTATTTTGTCACGTCTCGAGCTCGGGCCCGCGGATGCGTGACTGCACAATGGGCCCCTATAGAAACTACCTTGTATTCGTCCTTGTTTTATGAAAATAATTAACTCAAATTGCTATAGAAGTTCATTGTAAACCACTATAAACTCATTTTAAATCTTTTATTTTTAAGATGTGGACAATGGTATTACATGAAGGGTCCTAGCCGAGATAGGACTTCTGGGCGTTGAAGGGCGCTTGCGCGGCTGCTGAGCTCTTGTGCAGTGGCTCGCAGCGTGTGGTTAAGGGCTCGGTATTGGTCTAGGCTAGGTTGGAGAGGGTCCAGTGTGGTCCAGGAGGATGTGTGATCGAGGGTTAAGTAAATAGAAGTGTCCTAGTTCAACAAGGACTCCATCAAGGCAAACAAGAGGGGCCGTGGTTAAGGGTCTGTGCGCAGGGTGAATTGCGTGAGTTATGGGCTGGTTCCAGGGGTCGGGGCTGGTCAGTAGGGTCCTTAGGTGGGTTGGATAGGGTGTGGCTCGAGGTGGCTGGGCCATGGCTCGATGAAATTGGGAGTTGGCTCGTTAGGTTCATGCCATGGTCAAAATTTCAAAATTAATGAATAAAGTTTGAACCATGGGTCCACGGGGACGGTTCATGGCTCACAAGGGCATGTTAGATGATAAAAAGTCTATGTTTAAAGTTTAGGAATCAAAATATTCGAGTTTGAATTAAATCAGGATAAAAACGCTTTACGAATAATTAATTAGGAAATTAAATTGAAACCCTGAATTTAAGCTAAATAAAATTATGAAAAATTATATTTAAACTGAAATAATTATATGAGATGATCTAGAGTCAATGAAAGTAAGAAAAAGTCAAAATCAAAAAATTGTACGTTTAGGGGCAAAACAGTCATTTTACACATATGTAATACGAAAAAGGTTGGCAGCGTCCCGAAGGGTCATAACGCATGTTAATTGATATAAAATGGTGAAATTGATGAAAATATGATATTTTATTATTTATGGTACAGTTGTTCAATTTTTACTATTAAAATGCTATTTTTGAAAGTCGTGATATTTTATGCTTAAAAAAAAGAAAAATATTTTGAGAGATGAGAATTGACATATGACAAAGGAATGAGGATATGTGGGGGATCCGTTTTAAGAAGGAACAGTGAACTTACATTTTATAGGAACGTCATGAGGGAGAAGGCCCCAGAGGAAGCTTGTTTACGGAAAAAAAGCCTCAGAGGGAGCCCGACAATCGTATTTTCATGGCGGTGCCTAGTGCCCGTCTCCATGAGCCATGTGGAGCTGAAGATTGATAAGTTGATTAGAGGATAAAATTTTATTAACTTTCAATGATCAAACTTCACGCAAAATGATAAAAGATGTAAAGTTTTACGATTTACGATTTATTTACGATCAAAAGTTATTTTAAATAAAAGTATGATTTTTAATGCTTGTGATTGTATATATATTATTTGCTACCCATGTACTGAGTTATTAGACTCACTAGGTTTGAATGTTGCACGATTTGAGGATATTGAGGGAGGCGCTGACACTTGCCTGGATCGAGTGCGGCAATACACTCCCGAGAGACATTTTTTTTCCGCATTAGCTTGATAGATAAAAGATTCGAAGGATTTATGTTAATGAATTTATTAGACATTTTTATGCTTTCGGTTGATGATAATTGATCTTTTTAAAGGTTGACTAGGATTTTTGGTTATTGACGATTTAAGAATTTATGCACTTGAGATTTAAATTGTTAAATTATTATGATTTATGGAAATGTTAAGTTATTTAAGCTATTGGTTTTCGATTTTAAGTGTAAAAAAAAAATTCAGTAGAATTGCAAATTTAAAAAGTAAGGGTCGTTTCAAAATCAATACATCCTGGGCGGATCCAGGTTTTCTTCTTCGGACTGAATTTTATGCGAACAGATAACAAAATCAATGTGTCAAGATATGTATATTATATTGATTTCTTAGTATCATAATTTTATGAATGACAATAGATCGAGTTTAAACCCGGTTCCGTGTTAAACTCGTCACTTTCTGTGCAGGTTAGACCCAATCAAACGATTCCGAGAGAGGTCCTGAGATCTAGTTTACTCGTCCCACCATTATATACATATATATTATATATATGTATAAATATTAATAATAATCTAGTTTTTTTTTGTTATATTGAATAATAAATATTTATATCCATAGTTTAAGACTTTAGTTTATAATATTTTAGAATTGCAATAATTTTGTTTTATTATGAAATGTTTAATAAGCAATTATATAATTATATTTTTTTATTTTGTGATTAATTGGATAGAATTTAACTTGTGATATTTTTTTGTTTTAATTATTGTTAATACAAATTTGTAAAATAATTTTAATGATATATTAGTTTTAAATTTTTTTTTGTGTGTAATGAATAAAATCCAAATATTAAATAATTTTGGCGGGTGCAAAATCATTTGGTTCACAAATAGGGATAGGTCTTTAGGCAGGTGAGTTGGCTCCTGGTTAGGCAAAATGAGTCTCAAATAGGAGTAAAAACGAATCAAATCTAATATTAGTAAAAATTAGTATGTCACCCGTGCGATGCACAAAGTATTAAAATTAGTAAATACATGCGTTTAAATAATTACTTAAAATTGTTGGTATAATGAATATATTTAATTATTATATAAAAAATTTGTACTATTTGAGATCATATACTGTTGTGCCTAAAATATAATCCAAGAAGCCCACTTTGAAGCCCATGAGCAGTAGCCCAACAGATAAAGTCCAGAGGAGTTGCAGTTGGCCCAGTGAAAGAACGTTGCGGTCAGTTACATGCATTACCCAAGATGGAAGACGTGGAGTGATCGTGGAATATGGTGGAAACTTCCCTGTGGAGTGTGACAAAAGCAGATAGAGGAATCAGAAAAAAGGCACCGACAAAATCAACACAAAAATCTACATCAAAGCTTCTTCAAATTCTCTTATTAGCAGTCTGTGTATTTTCAATTTCCCAGCAGTCAGGTTTCTTGAATTTTTGCATATTCCTCCAACCTTTTGTTGTTAAAATGTCGTTCATGTTCATAACAACATAATTAAATTTGATGTTGTTAATGGATTTTCTCTACAATTTCATTATATTCTTCAGTTTAATTTTTTCGCTTTGAAGCCATTTCGAAGGAGTTAGAACTTACGACCGAATCGAGACCTACAACGTTTGACAAAGAAGTCAGATTATTTCACAATTTTGGCACGAACACGTGCCTGGCACGCCCGCAAATTTTCCTGACAAACAAGTTGGCACGCCTGGTGGGACCAAATGCCTGCAAAGCGTACTGAGAAGAATGAAGGAATTCCTCCATCACAGGGGAAAGATCATCATTCACAGGAGGAAGAGAACGATGTTGATGAAAGAACTGTTGAAAGACTTTTTCACCAGTTCGAAGAGGAGACTATGAAGGAAGGAGTTGTCGTTTTTGGTGGTGATGGACCTTCAACAAACTTCATGGTGACTATGGAAAAGAATATACCCAGTGATCTCAGAGAAATGACCCAAGTTTTCGCTACTGTTATGATGGAATTTGTGGTAGAGATGAAGGAATGGAGGAAGTCTGCAAAAGGAGAGGTTGTTACATCAGAAAATGATAAACTTCAAGAAGCATACACTAAACTATTTAAAGATCAAGGCCAAGGATCGGGAATTCCTCAAGCAGGTGAAAATCGCCGCTTGGGAGAAGCACTGATTCCTGAATCTGCCAGGGAAGGAAGGTACACTCCTCCGCACAAAAAAGATGAGGAATTGGGGTTAAAATTCCAAAATTGCAGTAACAGTAAACAAATGGATGATAATATGTTATCTGTGACGTCTCCTAACTTACATCCAGAGATGTATGGTGATGAGGGAATGCGTGGATATTCAGTGCCAGGTTCGGGGAATAACACTCGGGGGGCAAATTATTCCCCGCACCCATTGCGAAAAACTCCAGTCTTGGACTCCGAGACTGTACATGATGTTATTCAAGAGTTGTATGGCCCGGGAGTGAGGCCATTCAACCGACCAGATTTTCATAAGCCATACCCCGATGTTGTTGATCGTGAAAATCCTTACCCACGAGGATATCACATTCCAGACTTTACTTTGTACTTGGGGGAAGACTGTCAATCTAACGTGGAACATGTGGCGAGGTTTACCATACAGTGTGGGGAACTAGCAAATTTGGATAATTTTTCCAACTACGAGTTACGTTTGTTTCCCTATTCATTGACTAGTACTGATTTTATTTGGTATGTTACACTGCCTCGGAAAATGATGTTTGAGGTAAAGGAGAACAAGACAGAAACTTTTCATGGAAAAGGCCGTTGTCACAGTGGAGATGATATGTATTATAGTGGGAGGAATATGAGGTACAGTAGGGGATCCATGGCCAAAAGGCCTGAGAACCAGCACCTCGGAAAAGTTTCATTTCATGGGTCAATGAATGGCGAGGGAATGAGTGACCCAAAGTCATTCCAGAAGATAATACAAAGGCCACCACCTCTAGACACCGATAATAGATATGAAAGAAAATCTCGTTTTGTTATTCCTCCCAGAGCAATCCCCAATGGTGTATGGAAACGGGTGGAGCATCCAAAGTTCCCAAAACCGCTTTCTCGGACCCAAAAACGACGTTTGTTGAGAGAAAAAGTCGTTGACCGCAGATCTAAGGTGGAGGAATCATTCAAAGAAAAGAAAATATTTGAGGAGGAATATGGAGGTAGCAAGGAAAAAGAGTTACAAACGGAGGATTTAATCTTAGCTCCGGCTCATATGAAAGATCGACAGCCGGAGACAAATGGTTCATGAAGATGGAATATATGAGAAGTATTGTACAAAGTAGGCGGGATAGCCACTTTGCCTAATTTTGAGATATTGACTCGTAGAAAGTTTCTGTAATATGCGAGGAATAGGCATTTAAGCCATTCCCCGCTGAACTTGTTTGCAAATAGTGATGGACCATCTGTGAATAAATAAAAAGAAAATTTGCTCATGGAATCCTTTGCAGCTGATGTATTTTTAAGAGAAGAATGTGTTGTATTGATAGCCGGATTGATGACATGTCGAGTACGTTTATTACATATTTCGATACTTTGATGGTGTTTGGAAAGTATGAGTGATAATGAGCAATGGTGATAACATGTTGTGATAATATTAAAGAAAACATGACTATTTAGCCGTTGTTCTTAATTTATTTTACAGAAATCCGGGCAGAGTTTCCCATGTAAACTTGACATCCCAGAAATACAAATACATGAAAACAAATCCCAAGCAGCATATATAAGGTAAACAACATGTTTCCAAGAACAAAGTTTGGCTTTCAAGCCACTTTTTCAACTCTACATATAAAAAAAAAACTTGCCAAATAATGGCAAACAAGTGCAAAAAGTTACAGCTATTGTCCCTAGTCTGCATGTTTTAATTCCTCTCAATGTCCATGACACTCCACACGTATATTCTCAGCTGTTTGCAGGGATATTCATCAAAGCTTGGTGATTTTCTTTTTGATAGGCCAGCGGTACTACCACGAGAAATTTTCATCTCTATTGGCCTTTAAGGTATTTTCTTGTATTGGCTTTTGAGATAAACTCTCGATTTCTCCAACTATGTTCCTGCGAAATAAATGGGACCAAGTGATGAATAACAGAGTGTTGATCAATAAACTAAGAATGCTCAAATAATAGTGCAACATAACAGCGAGGAAGAAGAGCATCTACTAAGCATGATGGAAGATGGCCAAGTGAATGACAGTTGGGTGATTTATACATACCTCATTTCTATTTTCTGAAATCCATCAGACTATGTCATCTCAATCAGAACCAATTAATACAGTGCTAGCTAATGATTTGGGCAAAAGAAAAGCAACTCATGTGGTCGTGTTCTCCATATGAAGATTACAGAAGGTGCACTAGCCATAGGCCAAGCTCTGAATATGCACAGCAAGGTAGTCGCTTTGTTGAAGTGCAACATCCATTGTTAATTATCAAAACTCATTCTGACATATTCACAAACATCTTGGGTGCAGCATGAAATGTGTCAAATTCTGCAATGTTTTGGTGATAGAGGATTGGGAAAAATGGTGCAACATACCTATCTTGAGAAGGTGTGGCTTGATGTAAGAGAGATTGATGATGACAATTTTCATAAACTTGAGTGGCATTACAAAGGCGATGTAATCGGTGGTTTGTTCGAGAATATCAGTGGGCGCCGCTAGAGATTTGGGGGAATGAAATGAGAAAGAAAGAGATAAGGAATGAGTTCAGGGAAAGCACACTAGGGTCTAACCTGTTGGAGGAAGAACATGAGTTCTAGCTGTCAATTTTCTTCAAATCTACAGAACTTCCTTTAAACTATATGATTGTACGTTGAATAGCTAGAAGACCAAATAAAGTAGTCAAATGGCCCACTGGACCAAATTGGTCAACTTAACCAAATAGCCAAAATGGGCCAAATTGGTCATTGGCCCAAATTGGCTAGGGGGGCAATTGTTGTGCCTAAAATATAATCCAAGAAGCCCACTTTGAAGCCCATGAGCAGTAGCCCAACAGATAAAGCCCAGAGGAGTTGCAGTTGGCCCAGTGAAAGAACGTTGCGGTCAGTTACATGCATTACCCAAGATGGAAGACGTGGAGTGATCGTGGAATATGGTGGAAACTTCCCTGTGGAGTGTGACAAAAGCAGATAGAGGAATCAGAAAAAAGGCACCGACAAAATCAACACAAAAATCTACATCAAAGCTTCTTCAAATTCCTTATTAGCAGTCTGTGTATTTTCAATTTCCCAGCAGTCAGGTTTCTTGAATTTTTGCATATTCCTCCAACCTTTTGTTGTTAAAATGTCGTTCATGTTCATAACAACATAATTAAATTTGATGTTGTTAATGGATTTTCTCTACAATTTCATTATATTCTTCAGTTTAATTTTTTCGCTTTGAAGCCATTTCGAAGGAGTTAGAACTTACGACCGAATCGAGACCTACAACGTTTGACAAAGAAGTCAGATTATTTCACAATTTTGGCACGAACACGTGCCTGGCACGCCCGCAAATTTTCCTGACAAACATATACAAATAAGAATAATAATCATACCATAAATTGAATAATTTATCATTTTATTTTATATATAGATTGAGTAGAATAGTTAATAATTAAAAACAAAAAAATATTTTAAAAATCATATTAAAAATTATATATTATTTTTTATAATAAAAAATCATATATTATTAACAATTTCATTTATTTATTTTGTTAATTTTTTTAAAAAATTATACTAAAGTTCTAATTAAAAATAATATCGATATACGAATAATTAATATACCAAAAATTCATGAATATATTTCTAATATTTATAATTTATTTAATACTATAAAATTATGGAGACCCCAATATATAAAATTAATACAAAATCTAAAATCATAATCGAAATTAAATTAAATAATACGATTAATGCAAATATTTAAAAGAATTATTTAGATTTCATTCAAAAAAATTACAATTCATATTTCTTTTTTAACTCTAGAATATCTAATATGTCCTCGAATGATTTGTTGGGTTGAGAAACAAAATCAATCTTTATTTTGATGATAAAAAATTTGTTATTGTGTTTTTAATATGTTTATTCAAGTGTGAAGTTGTTATCTCAAGTTGGAAGCCGAAACTCGAGATCAACCAAACTGAAAATCTGGCGAACTGCAATTTTTCGATGATAACACACAGCTCGGTGATATAAATGACAAGCTGACAAAACGAATGAATAGTAAACTCAATTTATACAACTCATATTTCACAACAGCTCGGTTGGTTCGAATGCTATCTAGGTGAAATATTAGTCACAAAATTGAGCTAATAGAAACGAAAACAACAATCAGCTTGAATGGAACAGTTATGATATTTTGGCCATATCTCTCAACTCAGTTATTCAAATAAAACTATTCAATATGTATTACAAAGATAAGAGAACAATCTATAAATCATTTTCATAAGTCAAAATTTGAACCGGATCAGAAGAAGCTGATAAACCATGATGAATTTTCTGGTTCTGCACAAAATGAAGAACAAGTTCCAGATTGCTAACAGTATGATATGTCAAGCATATATTTCTCATAAGAACTTGAAATTAAGTGATTCTTGCGATAAGGAAAGGACAACAACTTTCATGTGTATCACTTTGTTCAAAAATCGATGAATCAAGAGCTATAAAATAGCTCACTTGGAACATCTCATATCAAGCCAACAACTCAATCTCATAACAGATCAAATCAAACCGTCAGATAAGCGCAGTTTGATAAAATCCGATCTGATAACAGCTCAGTTTCAGAAAATATGCCAGTAACACGAATTTCACCATTACAATGTGAGAATCCCTACACAACATTTCCAAACATTCATATTCTCGTATCTAACGTCTATATCATTTTTGGAGGCCATAAATACAATATTTTGAATATTAAATAAAAGCTTTTGAAAATAATTCAAAGTATGATCAATCTACATGAAAAAAATTAAATATAATGAGAGTAAGATCAAGTGTGAAGATACATGTGATATCTACATACATTGTAAAATTTCTCACATACAATTATTGTAATGCCCGGAAATTTAATCCTAGTAATTTGTAATTATTGATTTATAATTGATATGATTACGGGGGAATAACCGAGACACGAATTGAGGTAACGTGTGAAAATGTATGTGCGAGGACAGTACCATCGGCGCACATGCACGACATGAGACGTGCACATGCGCGAGTTGGGCAGAAGGTCTCGCGCATATGCGCGACAGGAGGGCGCGCATATGCGCGAGCTGTGCGAGAAGCCAATGTCAATTCCAGTGGACCTCGCGCATATGCGCGGTGAAGGGGCGTGCATATGCGCGAGCTGCCGAGGAAATCACTTGTGGCTACAGTAGGTCTCGCGCAAATGCGCGAAGTTGAGACGCGCATATGTGCGAGGCATGCAAACGGAAAAATTGACATTTGGCTTAGTATGCAACGTTGGTATTTATATATATATACAAAACGAATTAATCCCTCAGAATCAGAAGAATCGAGAAAAGTCTCCGTGAAGTGATAGAAATCCGTCTATCTGATTTTGAATCCGACTTCGGTATTGAGTTCCTATCGACGTAGGCTACAACTGGACGTAAGTTTTACTACGTTTTGATATGATTTGAAATTATGGTATTGTCAGAATCTGATATGATCTATATATGATGTTCTTGACATGTTAGACATCGTATAATTGAAACTGGATTGAGGAACAGATACCATATGAAATTGTTATGATTTTTAGAGTTGGTCGGATTGAGAATTGATATCAGGATTGAAATATTATCGAGTATGAGGTGTTGGGATTGATATCTGATTGATATGATAGTGCTGGATATATTGAAATTATCACGTTATGTTGTTAAAACAGAATTTGATTAAATTCTGATTATATCCAGTATCGATTGAGTTGTGTATTGATACAGTACCCTCGATATCGTTATTGTCAGATTGAGTATTGACAGGCTTGGGGTTCGAGACTTCGATAAAGTCAGAATATCAGAAAGAAATGTATAAATTAATGTTGAGTTGGGATTGCACAACTCGAGTCTCCCTAAATCACATACTTAGTTTATTGTATTGATATTTGTAATTGATGGTATTGATGTTTGTAGTCTATTGATTTATATCCACTACATGTGTTGACTACTGATTCGTTTAGTCATTGGCTGATTCGCCTAGTTACCGGCTGATTCGTCTGGTTATAAGCTGATTCGCCTAGTCAGTGGTTGATTCGCCTAGTCACCGGCTGATTCGTCTGGTTAATAGCTGATTCGCTTAGTCACCGGCTGATTCGTCTGGTTATTGGCTGATTCGCCAAGTCCTTGACTGATTCGTCAATTCTGCGGCCGATTCGCCCAGACATTGGATATATAAATTATATCGATATCGTTTAGGGATTGATTCATTCCTATCGACTGAGATTCGGTATATTTATCATTATTCAGACACCAGGATCCCTAGATTAGAATTGAGTCGAGTCTGAGACGACGCGTCAGTTGAGTCGAGTCTAAGACGACGCGTCGGTTGAGTTGAGTCTGATACGACATGTTGATTTACATTGGTTATATCTTTCATGTTTGTTGAATTACCTTTCATGTTTGTTGAATTACTACATGTTAATGATAGCTTCATTATGCTTTTATATATGTTTTATATGATTGCATGTTTACATTGTATTATGCTTTTATATATGTTTTTATATGATTGCATGTTTACATTGTTTATACTGGGATTTATTCTCACCGGAGTTATCCGGCTGTTGTCTTGTTTTGTATGTGTGCATGACAACAGGTGGGGCTGGATAAGGGTCAAGAAGAGGATGAGAGAAGACAGTTAGCGTCGAGATCCGGACTTAAGAGTATATCTGTTAAGCTGTAGTGAAGAAACAATAGATATTATGATTTACATTTGTACAAGACTTGTACCTAGATTTGGATAGTGATCTTGTAAATGAGATAAAACTTATTTCATATGCTGCGTACTCTATTATTTTAAAAAAAATATTAGACCATGTTTATTTTAATTGATTAATTATTCCTAGAAAGAGATTAAGAATTGAATTAGGTTTGGGTCCCCACAATTATTCATACATATACATGAGAGTTGAATTTCAAAGTTTAAATTAGTGAAGCTTCACACAGTGACATTAAATATTGTGTTTGTAGTCTTGGCATAAAAGACTTTAAATATTATGCATATTGTGAGGTTGCGACCTACAATCTAGTGTGTCAAGAGTTTCAATTAGACAACATATAAGTCCTAAGTTGAAATGGATTTGTACACCAAGTTGTATAAATCAAACTCTTCTAGTGAAGTCTTCCTACGTGGAAAAAGACTGATATAGGAGCTGTTAATTTCCGAGCATCCATAAACAAATTTTTATCTATATATTTATTAAATTTAATTATTGCTACAGTTTTTAAGATACATTGTTAGACATGAATTTTTTTGTGGCGATGTTAACTAAAACCAGCAGACCAGAACAACAGACTATCTTATCAGAAGCTACTGGTCTAAGTAAAACTAAAGCAGTAGAAAGGATAGAAATACAGAACCAGTAGAAGACGTTGCCTAACGTTACTATCTTAATTGTTACCGTTAAGGGTTCCTAGTACTAGTATTAATTGCAGCATTAAATACTATACGGAGTCATTTAATGCACCTTACCCAATTAAGAATAAAACAAGACTGATTGTTTTATAGCTTTTCTGCAGGAACTTCTTTGGTAATAAAGCTGATTGTATCAGTTATCTGGAGACATCCTCTTATTATGAACGTTGAACTCAGTCGCTTATATATACATGGAACAAATCCTTATACGACAACTACTACTTTCGCATAACATCAAGGATCAAAGCTATTTTCACTTATCAGACAAATCTTGAAATTCCTTGAGTACTTAAAGTTCAACACAAAGAAAAGTAGCACACGCTTCATAGTTAATATCTGATCTTTTAAAGATCATCTTGTGCTACTGATTCTTACATTCTTCACAATCTTTACATCACTTATACTTTATCAGGAAGAGTTTGTAATCTGAAAAGAGTCTTTTCAGAACTTTGCGTATCACATTATTTGTGAGTTGAGTAACTAAGAGTTTCAGTAGGCTGAGGTGTAAGTCTTTCTGAAGTGGGTGTGTACAAGAGTTGTACTGTAATTTCCAAAGTCTTTTAGTTATACCTTTTGGAAACAGAAGAAGGGAAGACGTAGAAGATTTCATCTTCGAACTTCCATAAACAACTGCTGCCTACTGTTTTTATTGTCTTTCAATTACTTCATCAGATTGTTTCCGCACGTTTATTGTAATCTAGGTGAAGGTATACGTACAAGATAAACTAATATCTCTAGCAGGATTTTAGTACCTCATCAGAAGAAGAAAGAAAAACGAGTAGAGTTTATTCACCCCCCCTCTAAACTCAACTTCGATCCTCAACAATTGGTATCAGAGCGGGTCATTCTTGTTCTTGAAAAACTACAACAGATGGCACACTTCAGCAAGATCCCTATGTTCTCTAAGGAAGACTTCGATGATTGGAAGATCAGAATGCAAGCTCATCTTGCAGCACAAGATGATGACATGTGGTATGTCATCACAGATGGTCCATTGAAAATATTAAAGCCTAACACAGTTGTTGTTGTTACTGAGGGTGCACCGCAGATGGTTGAAAAATCAAGAAGTGAATGGACCAGTGAAGATGAGAAGAAGGCCAACCTTGATAACGTGGCAAAGGATATATTGTATAAAACTCTCGACAAGAACACCTTTAGCAAGATCAAAATGTGTTCTACTGCAAAAGATATTTGGGAAAAGCTCATTCAGATATGTGAAGGAAATGAGCAGACGAAAGAAAACAAACTGTCTGTAGCAATGCAGAAGTTCGAAAATCTAAAAATGAAAGCTGGTGAAACTCTAAACGAGTTCGATGAAAGATTCAGTAGCGTGGTAAATGAGCTAACAGCTCTGGGTAAAGAGCATAGCAACAGAGAAATGGCCCTCAAGGTGATGAGAGCCTTACCCAGAGAATGAGATATTAAAACAATGGCTATGAGAGTGTCCAAAGACTTGAACAAGTTGGAACTGCACGACTTATTTGCAGATCTGAAAGCTTACGAGTTCGAATTGGAAGTAAGAAGTGGAGAAGAGCCTTCAAGCCTACCTACCAAGGCTCTTGCTGCTACTGCCACTACCTCTTCTACTGCTGCTACAGTTGTACCTCAAGCACTACCTACTGTGATCATTGACAGTACATTGAAGAAGACTGCTGAACAAATCAGTAGTGTTGCTATGTCCTTATTTGTAAAGAAATTCTCCAGGTTCATGAAGAAGAACCATCGAACTTATCAGGGTCCCAATCGCAACTTCAAGAAAGATTCACCATCTGGTGATATGGGATGCTTTAACTGTGGAAAGATAGGTCACTTCATTGCTGATTGTCCTAAACCTAAGAAGGATGACCAGAAGAGAAATGATCACAAGAGGAATGACAAAAAGTCCAGAAGAGATCGAAAAGCAATGATTGCTGAAGAAAGCAAATCCAAATGGGCAGACTCTAGTTCTGAGTCATCTGATTCAGAAAGTCATTCCAGTGACAGTGATGCAGAAGAAGTCAAATGTCTCATGGCAGACAATGATTCAACCTCGACATTTAGAGAGGTATTTGATTTTAACTCTAACGAATTTACACGAACTGATTTGATTGATGCACTACATGACATGGTAGAAGAGTATTCTAGACTTTCTCAATCATTTGAAGAAGTTAAGATCGAAAATCAGAACTCAAAGAATCAGAACAGTAAGTTAACTTGCTTGCAAGTAGACAGCTGTAATGATTTACAAGTTAAGATGAGTAAATTAATAACTGAGAATGAAATAGCCAAAGCAGATTACCAGAAGGTGCTTTCTGAAAACCAGAAGTTGTCGCTACTGGTAAATGCTTGGAACAAGTCATCTGTTTCACTAGAAAAGATGCAAGAATTACAAAAACAGTCAGGAGATAGGAGTGGTCTCGGTTTTTGTAATAATGAAGACACTTCTGAAACGAATACTAAGCCAACACTGGATATGTGCAATGGGAAATATATTCACTTTGTGAAATCCAGCGTGGTACAGAAACCAGAAGTACCTACTGCTTCAGTTGAAAGGAATGTAAATCAGATGAACAGAAGAATGCACTATGGTCTGGGTTACGTTAAACCTAAGGAAAAAGTTGACCAGAGTTCTAGATTCAGAAAATAATTCAACTCTGGAAGACAACATCCTATGAAGGTTAAAAATTACCAGTACTACAACTCTAAACCTGTTCAGAAGAGATACAGACTGGAAAACAGAAACAGAAAGGAGGAACAACACTTTAATATGCATACTGTTAGAAATAACAGACCTTCTGTTGCACACACATCTTTGGATATCCGAAGTACAAGGTAACCAAAAATTGTACAAATGTGGGTCCCCAAAGGACTAATAAGGCTTGGACCCAAATAGATTTGGGTACCAGATACTAAAATTTGTGTTTGCAGGAACAACAGAAGAAAGCAGAAGTCAATAACTCTACATGATATCTGGATTGTGGATGTTCCAGACACATGACTGGACAGAAAAACCTACTTTCCGAGATAGTGAGTTGCACTGGACCAAAGATAACTTTTGAAGACAACTCAAAAGCTTGGGAAACAGATAAGAGCCAGTTTCAAGAACAAAGATAGCAAATCAACTTCAGATGTCTGGAACTACTGCATATGGATCTATTTGGTCCAATCCCTATCATGAGCTTAGGGGGAATGAAATATACTCTTGTTGTTATTGGTGATTTTTCTAGATTCACTTGGGGGATTCATCATGAATATTCAGCTGCCAGAACACGTCAACAAAACGGAGTAGCTAAGAGGAGAAATAGAACTCTAAAAGAAGCAGCTAGAACAATGCTAGCAGATGCAGACATCTCTCAGCGCTTCTGGGCTGAAGCTATCAATACTGCTTGTTACACGCAAAACAGATCTATGGTCAACAAAAGGCACAATCAGACTCCTTATGAAATATGGAAAGGGAAGAAGCCTAACGTATCTTATTTTCATGTATTTGGTTGCAAATGTTTTGTACTAAATAATGGCAAAAATCATTTAACTGCATTTGACTCAAAATCAGATGCTGGTTTATTTCTTGGTTACTCTGCTGTAAGCAAAGCCTTTAGAATTTTCAACAATAGAACTCTTAATGTTGAAGAGTCGATTCATGTTGTCTTCGATGAAGACAGCAGTGCTCCTGAAATATCTAACATATCTGATTTAAGCAACAGGCTAGACAGGATTCACTTGGAACTAGACATTGAAGATGATGTAGAAGCAAACATCAAGGATCTTCAAAATCCAGAACCAGACATTCCGATAGTGGAACCAGAAGTACAGACTTTGGATCTACCAATACCAGCAGAAGACACTCAAGAACCTAGTACCTGGTTCCGTCGAGAACAATCTCAACATATCAAATCAGGAAGATATCTTTTAAATCCTTTTATCTGGAGAAAATATCATCCTCCATCTCTGGTTATTGGTAATCCAGCAGCGCCTTTGAGAACCAGAAGGCAAATGCTTAATGAATACATGCTTGCTGCTTTTATATCGCAGGATGAACCAAAGAAAATTGAAGAAGCTCTTCTGGATCCTAGTTGGATTGAAGCCATGCAAGAAGAGCTGAATCAATTCAAACGAAATGAAGTTTGGTTTCTAGTGCCTAGACCATCTCACCAAGCTGTCATTGGAACTCGGTGGGTATTTAGAAACAAACTCAATGAAGAAGGCACAGTGGTGAGAAATAAAGCAAGATTGGTAGCTCAAGGTTTCAAACAAGAAGAAGGAATAGACTTTGATGAGACCTACGCACCAGTAGCAAGGCTCGAAGCAATCAAAATATTCTTAGCCTTTGCTACTTTCAAAAATTTCAAAGTATATCAAATGGATGTGAAAAGTACTTTTCTGAATGGTCTTTTACAAGAAGAAGTCTACGTCGAACAACCTCCAGGTTTTATCGATCATTTCTCACCTCATCACGTATTTAAATTACACAAAGCATTATATGGTTTAAAACAGGCACCTAGAGCATGGTATGACACTTTATCATAGTTTCTTATCGATCATTACTTTACCATTGGAGCAGTAGACAAAACTCTGTTTACATTAGTCAAAATAAGCATATTCTGTTAGTGCAGATCTTTGTTGATGATATCATTTTTGGGTCAACTAACCCCAAATTATGTGCAAAGTTTGGAAAATTGATGCAGGATAAATTCGAAATGAGTATGATGGGAGAATTAACATTCTTCTTAGGATTACAGATTAAGCAACTAGAGACTGGAATTTTTATAAATCAAGCCAAGTACACCAAGGAGCTTCTGAAAAAGTTCGGAATGGAAGCATGCTCTGCTGCTTCTACTCCAATGAGCTCATCTATTAAACTTGATAAAGACGAAAGTGGAATTCCAGTAGAGGTAACTCAGTATCGCGGTCTCATTGGTTCATTATTATATCTGACTACCAGTAGACCAGATATCATGTTTGCTGTTTGTATTTGTGCTAGATTTCAATCTAACCCCAAATAATCTCATTATATTGCTGCTAAACGTATTTTGAAGTACTTAAAAGGAACTCAAAATGTCGGCTTATGGTATCCCAATGATTCATCGTTAAATCTCATTGGATATTCAGATGCTAATTATGCAGGTTGCAACTAGACCGAAAAAGCACAAGTGGTTTTTGTCAATTTCTTGGTGATAGGCTGATATCCTGGTTTAGCAAGAAGCAGACTTCCATAGCCGCATCTACTGCAGAAGCAGAATATCTGGCTGCTGGAAGCTGCTGCTCTCAGATATTGTGGATTCAACAACAGTTAAGAGACTATGGGATTCAAGCCTCCGAATCACCTATATTCTGTGACAATACCAGTGCAATTGCAATCACACAAAATCCAGTACTTCATTCCAGAACGAAGCACATAGACATCAGACATCATTTCATCAGAGATCATGTGCAAAAGAAGAACATTCGTCTGGAATACGTTTCTACTGATCAACAAACAACAGATATCTTCACAAAACCTTTACCAGAAAATAAGTTTTCTTATTTTCGTAACTCTCTTGGTTTGATAGATTTAACTTGATTATTCTCTGTTATCTTGGTTTAGCTTTTATGATTGCTTGGTTATTTATCGTATTTAACTAACAGTAATTCATTTGCAGAAAAGCAGAAGGGAAGGTAAAGTACGTAAAACTGAAATTTTATTAGAAACCATTTCAGTACATTACACGATGCAGAAATAAAAGCAGTAGATCTACAAATGCTCTTTAACCAGAAGCGTTACATTTAGCTTTTGTCTTCAGTAATATGAACTCTCTGCAGCTTGTTTGCAAAGTACTTCAACAGGAATAGAGATTCCAGCAAGCTTAAGGCCTAGAAAGAATCTAGCAAGCTTGGGTCTTGTCAGCACTAATGTATTATTAGATGCCTTACAGGGCATCATAGATGATATCAACATCATCAATCAACTAGCACTCTCTAATCGCATTAGCATACTTCTGGAAGAAATCGATGCTACATTTCAATATCAATGGAAGCAACAGATCTGTTTGACTGTGGATATTACAACTCCAGGAGTTTGTTTCAAGGATCATTTCGTAAAGAATGATATCCCCAAACTTCCTTCTGAACATTTCTTTGGCTCCTGGATCAGACTCTAACTCTCTTTTAACTTGAGTTTTCATTGTAGATTATGTTTTTTTAACTTCGTTCAAGTTATGCAGGTATTTATAGAAGAAACAAAGACTCTTGCGACTGTTCATTTTCAACGGTTCAGATTGAGAGATTGCCAAGAGTCACTTGTCGCTTTAATGACCACTTATTAGTTGCATTTACCGAGGGGGAACAGTATCTTAGTCAGACTAAGATTTTGACACCTTTTTCAGAAAACAGAATAATGTTTGTCTTTTCGATAAAACTACGAGTCTGCTGGTTTTGTCAAAGTGCTCAAATATTTCAGCACCCTGAAACTTCCAGCAGACGTTATCATAAAACAACAAATCTTCTTCTGATTTTTAGTAACCGTCTGGACAGCCCGCCTTTTTCAAATTTTTGAAATCATTCGTATCTTTGACAATTTCTGCAAATCTTTTCAAACACTCAACCAAAAACATACTGACACGTGTCTTTATGTTTATTTGACGGCTGTATATATATCTTAAATTTCACATTTTCATCTTTACTGTTTCATAACTATTGTTATTCAGCTACTGCTTTCTCTCCTTCATCTCTAACTACTGCAAACTGTATCTGATTCTACCTTCATACAGAAATGACCGGAGCATACCTTCTCAACGCATATCAAGTAAATTTTGCTTCTGTTCTCAACGTCAAGGATAAGAATCTTGTGACAATGTTTCAAGACATTGAGAAATCAGGACTTAGAAAATTCCTAGAAACACCAGCGGTGATTTACAAAAATTCTCTCCTGGATTTTTACGCTAAAGCGACAGTACATGAAGGAAAGATTGTTCATTCTCAAGGAGATGCATCCATCTCCATTGATGCCACACTTTTGGGAGCGACCTTTCTCCTCCCACTCTCAGGTAACTCTGAACTATCTGATATCTCCAAGATAGATATGTCTATTGCGCTCAGTTCTTTCTCAGCCTCTGGAGAAGAGCTGTCTCCTTCTTGTCACAAGAAATTACTCAAAATGGAATATCAAATTCTGGCCGATATTGTGGCAAAAGCCATTTTAATCAAAGCCGGCACTTTCGACAAGTTGACTAAGGAGAAAGTTCAGGTGATGACTGCCATCACTAAGGGAATCAAAGTGGACTGGAGTCGTTTCCTCTTCAGAATCATGAAAGAGATGGTTGACAGAAAAAGTTCTAGGATTCGCTGTTCAAATCAGCGCAATGCTCAAGGATGCTGGTTCGCCTCTACCAGTGATCAAGATGTTGCTTCAGTATCCATGATTGATGCTGAGAACGTACTCGCTTTAAGGCCTAAGCCAGCCATGGCTGAGTTTGTCACCTTGAAAAAGGAGATCGGAGAAACTGCTTCTGAGGTTCAAAAACCTCAAAGGAAAATTAAAAGGAAAAGAGTGATCATTTCGACTGATTCGGACAAAACAGCATCAGAAGAGTCTGCTGCTGCTATTCAACCACCCGTACCAACATCAATCAAGAAGAAAGCTCGCACCGTTCTTAAAATCAAGAAGACAGCAGCACTGTCTGAGATTGAGAAAGTACCTATCAGACAGATATTTCCAGAAGTGATTCCTTCTGTTCGACCCACTGCTGCTACTTCTGTACTAGCTACTGCATCTATTCCAGCACCATCTACTGCTTCTGCTTTCAAGCCGTTGACTAGGGATAGTGATTCGAGAACCTACAAGCGAGTCTTCTGCATTCCGACCCATTTTGCCTATTTCATCATCAGATAAAGGCAAAGGAAAAATGATCGAAGAACCACCAGTTTTTGGACTCAAAACATCTTTGACAACCGGTGTTGATCTTCATTTGGCAGAAATCGATAGCTCTGCAAATGATGACATGAATTTTTTGATGAGTGGCACACGGTCCGACTTTTCCACTCTTTTGCTTACTTCAAGACAAAAGGAACCTGTGCAAAAATGATGAACGCAGAGAAGAAAATTTTTCAGATTGCAAAAACTGAAAATATCATCGAGGCCTTGTGCAGAAGTAGTTTCATCCTCGATCAGCTGAAATGTCAGAAGCTAGAATCGATTCTGAAAGTTCTTGAATCGAATTTTGATCCTACTGTTCCTACTGCTGTTCAGATAAAAACGTTATTTTGATTCTTTCTGACAAGTTAAAACAGATGCGTGAGCAACTTCTTGCTCAAGAACAGGGCTTTGGCGAGCCTATTGTATATCACGTCGGCCTTGTTCCAGATTTTCATCAGATTCAGACAGTTGAGGAAAGGACTACAGCCTCACCAAAGGCTTCTGCTCTCAGTACTCTTGCTTCTCCAACTAGGCCCATTCCGTCATCGTCTCTGTTATTTGTACATGAACTGGCTTCAGTTGAAGAATTCATTGAGTCGATTGTTCCAACGGTCTCTACCACTCAGGAAGCAGCACCGGCTACTTCACTGCCACATTCTTCTTCTCCGACCCCAGTGCAACATATGGCAGAACCAGATGCTACATCTCTCTTGCCGAATTTAGAGAAATTTTCTGCTGCTCATCAAGCAGAAATGAATATTCTTCTGAATCAGCCTTCTGCACCTTCAACTGCAGAACCATCAGACTCTCCTGCTGTCATTGCACCAACGGAAGAGAACTTGTCCTCTGACTTGGCCATTCCCGTTGATGAAATTGCTCCTCCCCTGGTTGCTGCTGAACCCTCTATCTCTACTCTTCCAGAAGAAAGCTCAGCAGACCCTGGTCCTTCTACTGTTTTGATGGATACTAATCTCGTTTCTACTGCGTTGACTATCTCTCATCCTGTTCTAACTCAGACAAACTCTCATCTTGATGAGATTAAGCAACGCATGATTGCGCGAACCCCTTCCCCAGAATCAGATGCATTCAACTTGGAATTTCAGATTGAGACTCTGCAACGGGAACTCAACAACGTGTCTGATTTATTCAAACGAATGTCCTGTGAAAGCCTTTCAGAATTCACTGGTGCTCAATCGTTCAGAGAACGCATGGGCAAATACATATATAACACGGCGGAAACCATGGACAAAATGTATGCTCAAACCATCGTTTTCAGACAGGCTATATCGAGAAATCACAGTAACATCATATTTGCTCAAACTGATATACTCAACCGAATCACCGAGCATGATGATCTCTTCCGATCATTTTCCACTTCCTTGGAACTTATGGATGCCAAGATTGATTCTCAAAATCAATCTCTCACTACACTGAATGATTGCGTCTCTTCTCAAGCTCCGTATCTAGAGATGATGACCAATGGCATTCAGAACCTATCTGGCAAAATGAATGATCTCTTGGCCCATGTAGTTGCCGCTGATGCCAAAAAGGGGGAAGATAGAAGAGATCCAGCAGAAACTAGGCAATCAGAAGCTGAAGCTGAACCTTCAGACAGAAGATTTCAAGATCCTCATAATGAAGAAGTCATCTACAGGGATATTGAAACTGATTGATTATTTACGTTGATACTTTATTAACATTATTTTTTGCTTAATGATTATCTGCTTTATTTATCGCTTTTCTACTGTTTAGGTTTTGGCATCACCACAAAGGGGGAAATTGTTATACATGAATTTTGTTATGGCGATGTTAACTAAAACCAGCAGACCAGAACAGCAGACTAATTTATCAGAAGCTACTGGTCTAAGTAAAACTAAAGCAGTAGAAAGGATAGAAATACAGAACCAGTAGAAGACGTTGCCTAACGTTACTACCTTAATTGTTACTATTAAGGGTTCCTAGTACTAGTATTAATTGCAGCATTAAATACTATATGGAGTCATTTAATGCACCTTACCCAATTAAGTATAAAACAAGACTGATTGTTTTATAGTTTTCTGCAGGAGCTTCTTTTGGTAATAAAGCTGATTGTATCAGTTATATGGAGACATCCTCTGATTATGAACGTGGAACTCAGTCGCTTATATATACATGGAACAAATCCTTATACGACAACAACTACTTTCGCATAACATCAAGAATCAAAGCTATTTTCACTTATCAGACAAATCTCGAAATTTCTTGAGTACTTAAAGTTCAACACAAAGAAAAGTAGCACACGCTTCATAGCTAATATCTGATCTTTTAAAGATCATCTTGTGCTACTGATTCTTACATTCTTCACAATCTTTACATCATTTATACTTTATCAGGAAGAGTTTGTAATCTGAAAAGAGTCTTTTCAGAACTTTGCGTATCACATTATTTGTGAGTTGAGTAACTAAGAGTTTCAGTAGGCTGAGGTGTAAGTCCTTATGAAGTGGGTGTGTACAAGAGTTGTACTGTAATTTCCAAAGTCTTTTAGTTATACCTTCTGGAAACAGAAGAAGGGAAGACGTAGAAGATTTAATCTTCGAACTTCCATAAACAACTGCTGCCTACTGTTTTTATTGTCTTTCAATTACTTCATCAGATTGTTTCCGCACAGTTTATTGTAATCTAGGTGAAGGTATACGTACAAGATAAACTAATATCTCTAACATGATTTTAGTACCTCATCAGAAGAAGAAAGAAAAACGAGTAGAGTTTATTCACCCTCCTTTAAACTCAACTTCGATCCTCAACACATTAATGAATCATTTTATGTGTTCTTCAAATACTCAAAATATTGTATTCAAGTGTTTGATAAAATGATTCAACCAAAAACATTTGTGCATATTCAACTTGCATTTATTTCAAATACTTTGCAAAATATTTAATCGATTTTTGTGATGGATTATTTTCAGTGTCTTCAACTTGATTTGAAAATCAAACTCGATTTAATTTCTCGGTGTTCAATTTAAGAACCGAGTTATTATAGCTCGATGTTTGTCCCCAATTAATCCTATCAGATTTCTTTAAAATATTGATATAACATGGAATACTTTTATAAATTTTTTTATTAAATATCAGAAAATATTAAAACTAATTCATAAAAACTCTTATAAAATCGTCTTGTGAGTCAATTTGTAAAATAACTTTCTATCTGACACGACTCATAAAAATATATCGTTTTGTATTAATATTATTATTTTTTACTCAAACTAATTTAGGTAAATTTTATCCTATTAGTATCTCTAAAATAAGGATTGATTTATTATTCAAATCCTAAAGATTGAGAGACAAATCTCTACATTATATTTAAATTTTAACATCACTTATATGAATATTTGTTCAATTTATTGATTTAGTGACAATCAAATTTTAACATCACTTATATGAATATTTGTTCAATATTTGTTCATAAGAAACTAAATAACGACTTTATGATATGCAGTTGTATTGGAATAATTAAATAATCGATTTTTATTTCTCACAAAACACATTATTGCAGATTTATGACAACAAGATTACCATATGCAACACGATAACATAAACAAACATTAAAAACTTTTCTGTAGGATCGAACGCTTGCCGTTTTACCAAAAGCTATAGCTAGTAGTTATGGAGCAACTCAAATCTTTTAAACCGCACAGCAGTTCAAGCACCACGGTTCGATCGCTCTACCAAGCAAAGACAATTATTGCACCCAACAATCTCCCTCCCAATAATTGCACTCATTGCAATCAATGAGAATCGAACCCGTAATCTTGGCTCTGATATCAATTGTAAGACCGAGTGCTTGCCGCTTTACCAAAAGCTATAGCTAGTACTAATGATGTAACTCAAATCTTTTAAACTGCACAACAGCTCAAACACCACGGTTCGATCGTTCTATCAAGTAAGGACAATTATTGTACCCAACATTTTCCTCCCGAAACTGTACTGAAAGGATAAAATATTTTTTAAGTGTAATTTATATACAAACATATAAATTATATTGTTCACGCACTATGAATGGTGGAACAATTTACTTATTGATTTTAAGTTTCCGAGTCAATACTGATTTTCAACGGCGGAAGAAAATTTAATCTAACATAAAGTACAGCGAATAACATGAGTCACATCGGAATTGAGGAAAGTATAACATTAATATAAAAGATTCATTTTGATTATCAGCAATTTAATAAAAACAAAAAAAATTATGTGAAATGATTTTACGAATCGTATTTTGGGAGACGGATTTTTTATTTGAGTCATCATGAAAAAATATTATTTTTTATACTAAGAGTATTACTTTTCAATGTGAATATCGATAAGACTGACTCGTCTGACACATAAAAATTTGTGAAAACATCTCACAAGAAACCTAACCTTTAATAAACAATGTCTATTGGCCGAAGAACAGTAGCGAAACTAGCACATTCTCCAATTCATGTACAAAATTTTAAAAAGAAAATCAAATAAAACTTTATCATAAAATCATATTTGAAAAGAGCCTAGTAATCGTACGCACCGCTTGACTTGTGAGATATAATAATAACATATGATATAACATTAGATAAAAATAACAATTATTTTTTAAAAATTAAATTTTTCTTAAAAATGTATAAAGCTTGAAGAAAAGTTGAAACTGGACAAGTTACCATTCTAGAAAGACCAAATTTGCATGGTGGCACGAGTGAAACTCCAAAATCCATGTGATTTGGGTTCAAATCTCATTTGTATAAGAAATAGCTTTGTATTAAAAAAAAAACGAAGGAACAAATGTTGGTATGCCATGTATAGACAAGATACGAATAAAATGCGATTCATTATAAATACAACTTAAAGAACCACAAATATCTGGGGGAAAAAAATCCTTACAGTATTTTATGTTTCACATTGTGATACAATCCATACCAAGAAACGCTTCTTAAAATTTCGAAATTGCGAAGAAGCAACCAAAACATATATAAATCAACAGAATTTAAGGCCTTGATTAGTATGATGTAATAAATTAACATAGGAATGGAATCAGTTACAATCTAACATAGCAATGGAATCAGTTATCTTTGGAATACAATGAATATGCATGGGAATGGAATGGGAGAAACATAACATTTCATATGAATGTTTATCACAAGTAATGATAAAAGAACGGAAGAACTTGACCAATTAAGAACAAAAACCGATGTTTACTGAGACAATAGCTACATACAACAGCCATACATTCCGCAACTTTTATATAACAAGTAACAACTTTACTTCAAGAGAAGAAAAGGTAAACACAGATTCAATATCAACACCGATTACAAATATTAACAATGTAAAACAAGTTACATAATAAGACCGGGACATCTATAATTTATGAAGATTCGTCCAGTTCATGGAACATTTCATGCTAGTTGGCTACCGCAAAAATCATGAAATATCAAGTAAATATATGATTGATTAGTCAAACAGTGCAGAAAGTTTAATCGATTGAAAGTTCGAAACAGTGTTAATGATATGCTAACCTCAATCAACCTCGTGTGATTGATCATGCTCAACGAAATCTAAGGCGTCTTCCTTGGAGACAACATTAACACGGCTGACTCTGTTTTTGTGTGTCACACCATAAATCTTGTCAGCGACTTTCACAAGCTCTGGACGAAAGGTCGTGGTTATGAACTGAGTGCCAGCCATGTCTGCCATTCGACGTACCATATCTAATCAAAGAAGTTAAAGAAGCACAGAGAAAAAAAATAACAATACCAATTGTTAAGTTAAAAAAACAATTATGCACTCAACACTATATGTAAAGGCATGGACAATAAAGAACAAGAATCGAGAATTCAGTTGGATGGCAATGGAATGTATATTTGGGATGGCAAAACTTATGATTCACATTAAATTTATTATTTGTTATTTGGAGTTCTTTGGCACTGGGCGTCTAACGACTGACTAGAAGTCAGAGGATTTTCTATCCCGTTAGCAAGTTTTTCTTGCATACCAGCTCATGGAAAATTCCAACACAGCACCTCTACTACTTCATGAGTCGAAAGATTGATAAGAAACTTCAAAAAGCAGCTCAGAGTGAAGGATACTTCCAACAGCAGTTCTGTACTGAGGATCAAGTGCAGCATCTATCTCATCAAAAAGATAAAATGGAGCTGGATCACATCGCTGAATGGCAAAAATTAAAGCCAATGCCACCACAGTCTTCTGACCTCCAGATAATTGTTTCATGGACTGAGTTTCCCCTTGCCCGGTAAAAGAAACCTACCACATATAGAGAGAGCAAGTGGGAAAATATCAGATCAGAAATCACATAAGAACTACACTAGCAAACAGCCAAGCACCATGTATTGTGTGAAGTTCTCTGAGATACCACATTCGGCATTTAAAGATGCTCCAGTTTACTTTCAGCTTCTCATTAAAATTGCATAAAAATAAGTGCGCGAGCTAAAAACCAGTACAATAAAAGATAGTCACTGGTGATGAAAGTGAAGTTAAATGTGTTTTTTCTTTAGAACAAAATATTAGAAAGCCAAAGAAAATAAAAACATGCCTTCACTTTGACACCAATGTATTTCTCGATCCTCCCCTCTGCATCTGCAGGACGAGGATCATCATCATCTTGGTCATTATCAATGTCATCACTGTCCTGTAAATCCATCAAAAGTTTCTCATCAAGGTAGTGAAATATTGAAATTTAAAATGAAAAGAAGAGCAATTGCATCTTACAGTTGATTCCATCACCAATCAGAACCTCATTAAGTTTCCCAATATTGATGCAAAAACCAAAGATATATTGGCTCCCAGTAGTTAAGCGTTTGCTAGTTAGTTTGCTTTAGAAATAACTCAGATTATCATTACTGGTTCGTTAAGTTCTAACTTCTAAGAACATATGCAAACCAAAGTAAAAGCTTGGTCCTTGGCAGTTAAATTACCTCCAATCATACAATGAAGTCAGAAGACCATAAAAATGAGGCAGTTTTACGTTTTAAGTTTACACACTAACAAAAAATTATTGACCTATATCAAAGAGCACAAAGATATCATCTACATCAACACATTTCATCAAATAGTCCTTCAAGACTCATGAGAATCAGGTAAACCATATTGTGATAGAATATGAAAAGGAACAAATAAAAGATCACTAAAAATGCACCAAAGCTTATGACACAAACCTTTTTCTTCATCATAACCAAAAATCCATGACCTCCTTGCACGAGTTCCGAGAATACTTCACGAAAATGCTTAGCAACACCTTTAAATGTACGCTCAATTGATTCATCTTTTCTCATATCCAAAACTGATATAAGTTCTTTGATTTTCTACCAAAGGAGTGGGATTTGATATTAACATATAAGTACCTCCAGGTACATATGCTAAACAATATCAGAACTACAAGAAATAACAGTACCTCGTCACCCGCATTCAACTCAGCTTGTCTTCTTTGTAGCTCTTCTCGTTGCTCGGTAAAATTTACATATTGATCAAGTGCTTTTTTGTTTACATGGCTGAACTGCTGCAGTTGCTCATTACACTTGTGAAGCAGCTTATACAGCTCTTTAATGTTTTTCCGTTTGTAACTAAAATTCACATCAGACGAAGATAAATTATGAAACTGGTCCATAATGAGAGAAATAATACATGTAATGGTTAGCTTTTGACATAGCATGAAGAAGGGACAAGAGAAAGATAACACGAGAATCACAAGCTTCTGTCATTATGCTTATAGTAAACCATTTTATGAAGAAAAGAACATATGATGGAAATAAATGATAAAGGGAATCATTATATCATTTCAGATTTAAGCATATTTTCTACTATTTCTAAATTTCCCCCCAACTTGACCATGGAAATATGAAGTTAAGTGTTTTAACTTGTACCAAAAAATTGTCTTGGGTCACATTGCACCATGATAAACCAAGATTAGAGGAACAGGTGAAGTCAAAGTTAGAGAAATTGGGAGCAGTCAGACAGAGATCTGATATCTCATCTTTTGCTGAGCCGCAAAAGAATAGCCAAATAGAGTCCAATCAGATAGACAGAATTCAGCTTTTCATCTTGAATTCAATAGTTTCCAAGAGAACTATAATTGTTGACATATTCCCTTCTGTCACAAATAAACGATGATTCGTAACTTTATAAGATAAATACATGATATTTCCCTTAGATGATTGAATGCATAGTTCAGGATCTACTATAGTAAAGTGTCTATCCGAAATCCAGAACTTTTTCACATAAGTTTTATCCTCTGACATGATCAAAGAAGTGTTGGTCGTTTCTCTAATAGTTTTACAATAATGCCAGCAAATGTAACGTCAAAGCAAGAACATAGCCCCTTAACAATGTTCCATTTCAATCGAGGCTACAGAATTATGCACAATTGCAAATTACAATTTTCCCCATTAAATCTACATGTATTTTTGTCACCACAGGAAAAAAAAGCTATTCATTTACCCCTTTTTCTATATAAATATATCTAAAAGAATATTTTTCTACATAAAGTAGAAGAATAAAGGGGAAAATAATACGCTTGTCAAAAAATTTCAAAAAATTGATCAAATCTACATGAAACTTCACATTTCAAACATCGAACTCAAAAGCAGATCCATTAACAGTAATTACGAAATAAACCGAGGAATCCAACACATTTACAGGAAAGTAGTAAAACTTCAAAGATGAGGATTACATTTCAAACGCATCGGAAGATAGAGGACCCAGTTCCCGAATCTTCTTTGAGTACTCCTCTTGTTTGGCCAAATATATATTTTTCTTACTAAGTAGTTGCTCCAGTTCTTTTGCTTCATCCTGCAGAGTGGATTGGTACCTATCTTCCAAATTCTACAGTCAGAAGCACTGTATTAAAATCTCAACTGAGAGAAACCCAGGCACATACACATAGAGGAAAGCAGGTAATTAAGAGGTGGAGAAACCCTCCTAAAAAAATTGTCAGAAAACTACACCTGGATAAAATACTACCTTTAGATTTTCTTTCTCAACTTTAATCTCTTTCAATTTCCGATCCCTATCATCGATGCTATCAGACGCTCCTGCATAACATATTACACGTTGAGTTCGCGAAGCATGATTAAATTCAAATTAAAGTTTTCAAAAAGGAAATATGTCCTCACTCTTCAGCTGTTGAGTCAGTTGATCAACTAATGACTTTGCATAGGCCAAGTCCTGACTTTTTAACTCAGCTTCTTCTTGTAACATATCGATCTCTCCCGATGATTTGACAGCCTCCAACTCTTCTTTCCGCCTAACTAGATTCGTAGATAGATTCATCTCAAGCTCATCTTTTCTTGTTTCAGTCTGTCAAAGGACACACGTTACAGAATCAACTATATGCCAAAGAAAACGTAATCAAGCACAAACTGTTTGTTTATGTACGCATTCATTTGCTAACCTCCATCCGAGAACTCCTGCAAGTGATTAGCTGCTCCTTAAGCTTAGTTATTTCAGGATTCAACCGAGAGAGCAAGTCTTTATCTTCAGGTGTCAAGTGATCAACAAGTTCTGTTCCCATTTCATCTTCTTTCATTGAAATATTAGCTCTATTCTGCTCTATTTGAGCTGATATACTGGTGAGTAACTTTTCCTGTAAATTTCAACCAACATAATGTATTATAATATTCATACTGTCTTATCACTAGTCATTTATAGATGTTGACGCACTTTCTTTTCAAGAGACTTAGAAATGGACTGCTTTTGCCTCTCAGCATTCATCGCATCCTGCCTAATCTGTTCAAGTACAGATTTCTCATGAGCCAGCTTGGCATCATTTCTCTGCTGCTCTCCCACCAGTTCATTGATTTTCTGGTCAATCTGTGGGACACATTCAGTGAAAACAAAAGGGCCATACATTGCACAAACAGTAACGTGTAGGACCAAACATTGATAAATAACTAAAGAAGGAACAATAACTAAAAGATGCACAGATACTTTCCCAAGAAATGCCACAATTAAATATTTCTGGACAGAAATGCACAATACAAATTCACAATCACCCATGGTTTTCAATCGGTGGTGGTATGCTAGTACCTTATTTGTTACATAAAAAACATGGTGACAGGATGTAGCACGTGCATGTTCTATGCATATCCACACATGCATGAGAATAACAACGTCCAGACAATAAAAATCTTTATTTATGATAGCAACCACAAATACAGAGATATACAACCCCACCCATAAACAAACTATAACAGGTCAAAAATGTCATCAATCGATATTTCAAGGTATCATTTATATACAAGACTAACTAGAAACACAAGGGAGCCAAACAATGGATGCATAACAAGAATGAATTGGTAATATGCTAGAAGGTGAAAGTTAAGAAGGATATCTTGAAGTTTGAATTTAACTTTCTCCAGTTCAACTTCCTTCATGTTAATCGACTTTGTATTTTCTCTAATGGTCTTCATGAATTTCAGTTTTGAACGCCTGTAGTCATAAAATCCCCCAGTCATGCCACCTTTTTTGTTTACTTGATCACCTGCATCAAATGATTTTGTGAAGATCCTGGCAAGAATAACCAAACAACAAAGAGGGTGAAATTCACACTAACCTTCTAAAGTGATGCAGTCCAGGCCATCTGTACGGGCAACCCTCGTAGCAACATCTAAATCACGGCAAATTACAGTCTTTGCAAAAACCTGTAAATTAGAGGAAGAACAAAACTAAATAAGATACGCCATAATTAGTAAACCTGACAAAAACCACGAGGCTTGTTGACAATAAGACATAAAATCAACATGCACGAATATTTTCTTAATTTGGAAAATGCTAGCGATGCCAAAGAGAAACTGATCATACTTCCAACCCCAGTACAAGTAGGTAGTGCCAACTTAGGTGACAAGAATCTCTCTCAATAAAGTCAAAAGCAGTTTGTTGGAAACATATAGTATTTTGGTATTTGTTATATTAGTAGTAGAAACGGCCAAAAGGGTTTAGCAAAATATGTTTTTGTTCCTTTAAATCTTACGATTTTATACGGTTAGAATTTAGTTGCTTAGGTTGTATATAAGCCATTCTATTCTCTATAATTCTTCTCTGATTCATAAATTTACACAAACTTCGGTACACTCGAACGTGGTACCAGATCTAAGGTTCTAGGCTTTACTTCCACACAAAAATTTCCCATCCAAGTGCAATTCTGGAATCCGTTGCCTTGGGGAGTGCTTCTGGTATATACTCGTGAAACATTGGAAATTTTTGCTGCTTAGAGCTTCGGTTAGCTGCGATTCAGCCGTAATTTTGCTGGAATTCATTATTGTTTAAGTCAATTCGCAACCAAATTCAATGATCCACTGTACACCCACCCTTCCGACAACCCAGGTATGAACTTAGTCCATGAACAGTTGATTGGATTGAGAATTATGGAATCTGAAGTCGAGTTAAGTTAATAGCATTGTTTGCAAAGAATAAGCTTGGTTTTATCGAAGGAACTTGTCTGCGTCCTGATATAGGCCATATCATGTTACACCAACGGGAGAGATCTAATGACTTGGTGTTGTCTTGGTTAGTTAATGCCGTGTCTTAAGGATGTTTTTTGAGGTATTGTGTGTTCAACCGATGCTTCGGTGGTTTGGTCCGATTTGATAAGATCAATGGATCTAGAATATTTTCAATCCATCGAGATATAGGGCAGTTGAACCAAGGAAATAATACTGTTTCAGTGCACTACTGCAAACTTAAGCAACTCTGGATGAGAATGCTTCTTTAGTCACTCTTCTTTCATGTGAGTGGGCAACTGCCCGTAAGTATATGGAGCATGAGCACAACAGCAGTTGCTAAAGTTTTTAATGGGCCTAAATGATAGCTTTACATATATCAGGAGTCAAATACTTATGATGAATCCTCTGTCCACTATTGGTCAAGCCTTTTCCATTATCTCTCAAGAAGAGTCGCATGGGTCTTTGTCCTCTACGAATGTGCCAGCAGCTGTGTTTTACTCAGTAAAAGATAAGGGTGATAACTTGAAGAAGGGTGTGGTTCGATGTGATCACCGCAACTGGACAAGGCATACTAAGGCTACTTGTTACAAGTTGATAGGTTATCTACCCGGCCATAGATTTCATTAATCATGTAACAGAGGTGCTGCTAAGAACAAAGCAAGAATGGACTTGCTGCAGTGCAAATGACTGATGGCTGCAAGATAACAATTTGCCAACTGAGACTCATAGTTTTCTGCCCCTCTTTTCACTCCTTCTCAGTTATGATCAACTCACTTGCATTCTTCCAATGATGTTGTCGCAAACATGGCAGGTAACTTCTCTGAATCTGGTCCTACAGATTGGATAATCAATATGGGTGCTAATGAACACATGACTGGCAACTTATCATTGCTTCAAGGTGCCAAATCTTTAGCTGATCTTTCTAGTTCAGTACAATTTACGAATGGTAGCATACTTTGCACTAGTCATATTGGATCCGTAGCCCTGTCCAATACAACCAATCTTTCTCAGGTCTTACATATTCCCAACTTTCATTTCCACCTTTGTATCGATTTCAAAATTCACAAAGTCTCAAAATTGTTTTGTTGATTGCTATCCACACTTCTGCCTCTTTCAAAACCTCAAGAGTGGGAAGCTCGTGGGGATTGGCGAGGAGAAGAATGGATTATACCATCTCAGAACAAATTTAACCCAGAATATTGCTCTACTGCTGTACATTCTTGGCCTCACACTTTGTCTCGATGTAGCACTATACATTTCCAGCATTCCGTTATTAATTGTAATTCTGTTAAGAATAATGTTTGTCGTCAACACTTAGGACATGTGTGATCACCTTGAATGCATTCATTGCCTTTTATATCAAAGGATCTATCTGTCACATTGTTCAATATGTCCTCAATCAAAACAAACTCGTGTGAGCTTTCTTAAAGCTAGTTTATCTAAATCTTTATCTCCATTTCAGCTTACACATGTAGATATTTGGGGTTGGTACACCCACATACAATGGGAAGCACTATTTCTAACAATTGTTGATGACTTTTCCAAAGGAACTTGGGTTTATCTCATTGCACTCAAAGGTAGAAGTCCTTAAGATCCTTACCCAATTCTTTGTCATGACAGAAAATCGATTTTCCCAACAGATTAAAGTCATTCGAACAAACAATGCAACTGACTTTTTTAAGTCTGCGTGCAGATCATTCTTGTCTGCCCTTGGTGTTATTCACCAAAGTTCCTACCCATACACACCTCAACAAAATGGGATGGTCGAGCGGAAACATCGGCATGTCCTCAACATAGCCAGATCTTTGGGATTTCAGTCCTCACTGGCTCTCAAACTTTGGGGCGGTTGTGTTCTAACAGCTGCTTGCCGTCTCTCTGACTAGGCTGCTTGTCCTATGTCTCGTCGTTCGCTCATGGGATACTGTGTTAAATTTCTCTGTTGTCCTGGAGAACCGAGAAGCAGAGCACTGTGTCACGATATTCCGCCGACCCTTATCGAGCAACGGCTACTGCCACACATTAAGTTACTTGGATTGTTGGTCTTTTAACAGATATGAGAGTTAATTTAATGGGGCTGGCCACTTTGTATTGCGACAACCAAGCCGCATTACACACTGCCGCGAATCCCATGTACCATGAACAAACCAAGCACATTGAACTTGAATGCCGCTTGGTTCTTGTGCAGATTAAAACTGGTGTGATTTGGACAGCCCATATTTCGACAAATCTTCAACTTGCTGACATCTTTACTAAGAGCTTGAGGAAAGATCGACATATTTTCTTATTGACCAAGCTTGGTGTTCGAAATCTGCACCAATCTTGAGGGGTGTGTTTTATATATATATTATTTTGGTATTTGTTATATTAGTAGTAGAAACGGGTTTAGCAAAATACTTTTTTGTTCCTTTAAGTCTTACGGTTAGGATTGAGTAGCTTAGGCTGTATATAAACCATTCTATTCTCTGTAATTCTGTTGTGACTCATAAATGAAAATGAGTTTTTACTCGAACTTCGGTGCACTCGAACACAGTTGTCTTTCACCAAAAGATAGTGGCTGGATAGTCGAAGAAACTTTATTCAAAGATCAATTTCAACTCACGCCACCTACCTTTGTACCAGTGCACTTAAGATAATAAAAAGTCAAAAAAGTTCTGGTATGAGGCCAACCTGAGCAAACGCAGAGTTATAATCCTGGGAGAACCTTAACTTCTTCAAAAGCGGTACCACATCAGAACTCTGTGGATAAGTAACATGTGGAGCTTGCACTCTGTTTAATGGGATGAATGTGACCCGACCGCCTTTCTGTGCGTTAAGGTGCCTAATTATCTTGGTTGATATTTCATCATTTTCAACCACCACGTGAAATAAGCTGAACAAAGAGGAACATATAATTGTAGGCTTGCCAAATGGAAAACATGCTTCCAAAAACTTAGAAGTCATGTGTAACAATGTGTTGCATGTTTCTTCTCTATTGATGTTCCTCTGGCGTACCATTAAGAGGAACAGGAGGAATAAATAGTTATGAACTGCAAAACTAAATTAAAGTATCTGTGTAGGTATAACAAAATTTGTTATTACCTGTTTCCAGCAGTAACTTCAACTGCTGTAAAAAACTTTTCATCACAATCCAGCAACTCAAAAAGAGGGCCAAACACACCACCAATTTCATTCTCTCGGCATATTCTTCTCACAGAATTCAGTCCTCTTCTTATATCCTGAGCGGGTCAAATGGAGATAAAATTTAGATAGACGAAATATTAACGAAGGAATAGACTTAGGATGAGCATAGCAGAAGGGACTGAAAACAGAGATAACTGTTAGACCAATATTAGGACTCAGACTCAACATGAGAGCTAAACCAAATTGGATACTCTTATGGGGTAGGATAACCACCCCTCAAACTTTAAGCATCACTCTACAATTTCTCATAAAACTAAAAACTAATAAAAGATTGTATCAATAACACAATATTTATCCCCTGCAAGAAATGTCAGCGAAGATTTTACAATCAAATTTCTCCAGGAATCCAAAATAAAGTCACATAAAACCAAAACAGTAGCAACAGCAAAGAGTAAAATTCCGAACTAAAAATGCCTGTAGGCATCAGTCTCTCAAGCATTGAAATACAAGAAAAGGAAATATCATTCTGCAAACTTCACCAAGTACTGTATGACAACACAAAGGGAAGATTGTTATTCATAGACAGAACAAATACGAAGAAAACAATTCAGGTGATGAGACAAATCTTTCAGAATCTTTCGACTCAATTGTTCTTTTAGTACAAAGACGACCATATTGGAGACAAACATAAAAAAAACCACAATCTTTATCTTACGTGACCATCAACAGAAATCCCCAACTCCTTCAAAATTACTTTTATGTTGATCCCTGGACATTATGATCGCCATAATTTTGTAATGCTCTATCACCATAGCCAAAACTTCCCTATCTCCATTCTTCTCATGAGTCTGTTACATATACACTCACCCTACCCCGGACTCTAAGAGGATCCACTACATTTCCATCAGTAGATCAACATTTTAATCGCTGCTGTCAACCTGACTGAAGTTAATCAACAACATGCTCATAAAAATACAATAATAGTAAGAGGAATACCAAGTTCAATAAGCTACATCTATGTTTTATTGTCAAATAAACTTCTGACATCAAGCACTCACACCAGGAGTCGCGTGATCAAGGCTTTTCTCTGCTTTCACAACCTCTGACTTGAGCTGTTCAATTTCAGCAGAAAGCTCACTCTCTCTTCCCCACAATGACCTTCATATTGTTAATAAGATTAGACTCACCGCACAAGGAAAAAGTAGAACATCTGGCAAAGAACAACGATAGAAATAATCATACTTTCGCTCGTCATGCAACTTGTCTCTCTCCACTTTGTAATGGTTGTAGCCTTGTCTATATCCAGAAATGAGAGATTCAAACTCAGCAGCTTCACTTTTTCTGCCCTTAATGTAGGCGTCTTGCTCTCTGATATCTTTTTCAAGCAGATCAATTTCATCCCTAAGTTTTCTCTCCTGAAGGATATAAATTTCAAATCTTGTTAATTTCCCTCGATACCGTGGAATACGCATTCTTAAGAAACAAAATAACTCCACTACAGAGTAAAAGGACTATGTCTAGAATATAAGATTCCCAATATGAAATATAGATAACAATTTGGTTGAACAAAGGACAAAACTGCAATTGGCTGTAATGCAAACACAGATTTGATTAACTCACATACAACATATCTCAGAAGGAAACTTGAGAAATAAATTAAACCTCAGCAATTCAAATTAGCCACCAAAAAGACATGATGAAATGTACTTCAAAATTTACCAAATCATCCAAAAGTCTCCATGAAAAAATTTCAAGACAAATTTAGTAACAGTAAGGAAAGCACCTGTACACGGTTAGAAGATAACACTTGTTCATAGTCCTTAATTTCTTTTTGAAGCCACTGGTCACGAGCGGTTTTACTTGCAAACTGGGTAGCACGGCCCTGTTTCTGATACAGAATGCTAAGCTTCTTTTCACGTTCCATAATACTACATAAAACGAAAAAAATATTAAAATAGAAATTATACAACAACCTAGAAATACACTTATGTACAATAATATGGACAAACTAAATAATAAGTCATGAGAAAGTGTTGAAGTACAAAGAAGGTTATCCTTCCACTGTACATCCTCTAGGAATGAAACAGCTAGCGAAACAACAATCACGCAGCCTCTTCCTCTAAATGCCGCTTCAGAATATGCGGAATAGATGGGAAAATGTTTTTAGAAAAAGTGCATGGGAAGAGTAAAATATGATTTACGAGGACAAGTTGCAAATTTCTTGCGTGTTGATTTGATTTTAAATCTGAATGTGTCCTTAATGTATAAAGTAAAATGAATAGAAAAGTAACATGTCCAAGCCATGGAAAAGGGGTGAGATTCAAATTGTCCCCTTCCCAGCCTGTCAGTGCCAACCTGAGGAAGGAGAAAGATACATACAAGAAACATAACATAATATCCTAGCTGTATTGTTGCCATAGTTTATTAACATAATCTTGAAAATACATCCGTACAAGGATAAAAAACTGTATCAAAATTCAGATTAAACTCAACTAACTTCGAGAAGATTGGGAACAACTATTTCTAGCCCCACTCATTTACACCACATAACCAGAAAGTTGCAAGAGGTGTTTCAGAATACAATTGTACTTGAGAATAAACTCACAAAGGACGCCCACATAGATAACCTTAAACTTTGATGTAAAAACTTCCTTTCCTTCCAGGAGCAACCAAAAATTAAAAATTCAACTAATCAGACAGGCAGACACTATAATATCATTTGGATGAAAAATCAAAATTTGCTTGCTGCTTTTGTAAATCCAGATTATAGAGACATCAAATAGATGATGGAACAAGTTAAACATTTATGAATACATGGAAAAGTAATAACAAACCCTCGAGTCAACTTCTCCTCCTGCCCAACTTGGTTCTCATACAGCTCGTTGATTGTTTTGAGCTCGGTGTAAGATCCTTGAATTTCTTTATCCAAAAGTACAAGCTGTTTCACAGCATCCTCCTGTAATACAAATATTAAAAGATTTCACTAAATTATAACTTCATTCTAAATACATCCTCCGAGAAATCAGAAATTAATGAGACTCCAGTTTCAACAGCACCTTGGCTTTAATATTCCCCTGGATCTTCTCTTGCAGGTCTCTGTCATCAAGCTCAAGTTTTGCTCGCTTTTTAATAGCTTCTGTCCTTTGTTTCTCTATTGCTTCTTTTTCTCTGCTTAGAATCTGAGCTTCTTTAGTCAGATCCTTCAGAGACTTGTCCAACACTTTTGACCTTTCATGGGCATTTGAAACACTATTAAACATCTTGGCAGATGTTTCAGAAACAATGTTTCGAGCCTCTTCTATCTGAAAGTCGAGTAAGGGACAAAATGACATAAACTGGCAAGACAAGGCAAAGGGAGCTGACAGTATAGCAATTCACATACATCTTTATTCGTTTCTTATAAAAAAAATTCACATACATCTTTCGACAATAAACTTTACTCGGATTAAATGATTTACAGAGAGGACAAGCATGTAGTAAATGATGTCTTGTCATGTGGTCATGACAATTGGTGATGTGATTAGAATTTTTACACATTTGGAACCAAACACACTTTTACACCTTATGAAATCAGTGAGTAAATAAATTGTATCAGTCAGTTAAGTCGGGTGTACAACCACAAAAGGATATAGTACTTATTTACTTAAAATCTTGTTTGCTAATAAATTGTATCACTCAGAAACTGAAGCTTAAGTCAGGGCTAGACTCTGTTTATGCACCAGTCTTCTACACTTCCAATAAGAACCAATTTCTTTGACCAAAAACAAACAAAAGATAAAATGTGCATTTAAGAAAGTAGGAATACTCATGAAGTAAAATAGTAAATTTACAATAAAAGGATTCATAAGTAGAGTGTGCTATAAAGTAATAGTTTATTCTGTTGTCCCATAGCCAGGTTCTACTCAAACAAATTTCCATGGTTCAGAAAATCAAAAGTCTTCTTTTTGGAAGGAGGGAGAAATATATAGAATTTACAAGATTTTTTCAGATAATGACTGGCAAATAAGTAATTGAGAAGCTCAAGGTTACTAATTTTGCGTGGTAAGAACTAAGAAGAATAATTCTGGACACTGAATATCTGTTGTGGGACATAAAAAATACCCTTTAACATACCACAATCACAATGCAATGATTTCTTATTGGGAAAAATAAATCTCAATTCCCTTTAAAAGGAAAGAAGACTGCAAGAATGTAAAATAACAAACCTCCACCAATTTCTGCTTGGCATCATGAAGTTCCTTGTCATAAATAGTGTATTCTAGAGATTTTCGCTGCTTATCAAGTTGCTGGTATTTTTTTAATTCCTCTTTTTCTTCATCAAGTTCCCGGAGTCTGTCATCCAAGTATTGGACAACCTGAATAATTTGCTTTTTCTTATTACCTGTAGCAAAAAACTGTTAGACAGAAATAAAAAGATAATTCAAGAATAAATAAAGAAACACCTGCCTGTCTCCTGCATGATTTTCAGACTTTCACGTCTTCTCTCCTCGTAAACTCGAGTTCCACCAATTTCTTTCAGCAGATCCAGTCTCTCTGAATCCTTCATCAATGTTAGAGACGCTATCTGCAAAAAAAGCATAACAGTTCGTGAAACCTGCAACAAGCAAAAGAAAGGAAAACAAGAAGAAAAAATTTCCAGACCTTTCCCTGCTGCACAACATAATACGGATTAGAACGAGAGAATCCAGCACTTTCCAGCAGATTCATGACTTCTGTCTTCCTGAAAGCCACAAACAATCACACATCCGATCATCATAGAGGAAGAATTTGGAAGTAAGGGAACAATGATCAGGCACAATATAAACATATCCACGTGGGGAATCAAATTGATACACACGTTATATGTTTTCCATCCAAGAAATATTCATCTTTTTTAACACCAATAGTTCTCCTCAGACGTACTTCCTCCTTGTCAACCTGTAAAAGAAAATTTAAAAAAAAAAAAGAAAAAGGAAAAAAAAATGACCTTAAACAAGTTGTTTTATGAATCTGAGAACAGCCCGACAAACCAAACCAGATGAAAATATTGAAAAGCCACATGTGCTTGACAAAACATACAGTGCTTCTCTGTACACCTAAAAAACAGTCAGCCTTCGTAGTTTTGCATGCAAATACCATCAAACCACAAATAAATAAACTCCAGGGTACGATCAAAGCCTAAAATAAAATTTGAAAAATCTGGCCCTCAGCCCTAACAAGAGAGCTCCATTAGTTCCGCAAGTAGTTCATAGAATATACGGGCAGCACAAGTACATATCCAAAATCCAGGGGACCCCAAAATAATATTATTGACGTGTGTAACTAAATTTGAAGGAATGCAGTGATGATATATACCTTCTCAGTACCAGCACTACACACATTTGATCGCGAGTGACAATTTTTCTTTGCGGTAAATTTGTTGGTTTAGGTCTATTTGGTTACGTAACTAAAAAGAAACACTTCTGAAGATTTACCCATGAGGGTTTAACTAAAACAGATGCAATTCTCATAACAAATTTCATCATGCGAGCAATTCTAGTAAGATGTCTATGAATCATATGATCATTACTGGAATACGGTTGTCAGAGTTATCGAACACGATCTCCACAAACGCAGATAATAATTGGTGGCCTGCACCTTCCTGCACAGCCAGAAAAGTAGGAGCATTTATTGCCTCAGAAACTAGGTAGAATAATAAGGGAAACTGCAGAGAACAACTTACATGAAGCAACGCTTGCCTTTCTTCGCTGCGTAGGTTATGAAATAAATCGCTTATCACAAAGCGTATTGCTGAAAATATAAGTTCATTTGGCTTAGATTCAGTACTAAAAAGAAAATATCAGGAGATAATATTTCAAAATGAAAGTACCATGGAAAAAGTTAGATTTGCCAGATCCGTTAGCACCAACTGCAGAACATAATATTCAATTCAGTGAACAACTACTTCTCTAGTACTCAACGTTCTCAATCCAGATAAGTGTATTGGTAAGAAAATAAACCGAAAATTCAAAAATTGGTGGAAATTAAACTGATATACCAACACAGTTGACTTTGGGACTGAATGTTTCAGTGGCAACTTGCTCCCGGTAACTCTTAAACCCTTCTATTACAACCTAGAACGTAAGTATGGCATGCACGTAAGTGAGCAAGAATGCATAACACGATAGTAAAAGTAATCGATTGGGATGGAGGGGTGCTTAGTTACCTGCTTTATGTACATGGTGATTTTGAGAATCCAAAACGTTTGCAACACGTCTGCGATATAAGAAACGAAATAAAAAATTTAAAAAAAACTAAATTAATTAAAATTCAAATCCATACACCACTTCATCCACAAATGAAAATGAACAATTATGCTCTGAAGAAACATAGCCAAAAAAAGATGCATCATAAATTCAAAAAAAAAAGCTACATAAAGAAGTGAGTAAATAAATCAAAATAGAGGTTAGACAAGCAACCCACAGAGCTTGAACAGTCGGGAGATGATAAAAGTGCAGATTAACTCCAGTGAAGATAAATAGAGCCAACAAAACCCTAGTAATTTTGGGTTATACGGAATCTGGAACAGGAAGGAATCAGTAGAGAAAATTTACGAGTCTGAAAACTTGTAATCACTTCCCACTCACCAGTTTAAGGCGCTGATTTTGAGCTTTGTTGAATTCAATGGCTTCCGCTGTACTGAAAATGGAGGGAATTGATTTGACGAGCTGCGAGATTTTATGACACGAGTCTTCCCGGTTTCTTTTTCGACAATTTTGTTGCGTTTTAGAAAAAATAATAATTAATAATTACAATATTACATGTTATTTGCAGTTTTTTTGCATTTTATTTATTATTTTCAAATTAAATATTTTATTTTTTTATTACGAGTAATGTTACTGCTTATACAATTAGAATTACAATTATGTTATGTCTCCTTTTATTTACTCATATATATTCCAAGTCTCAAATAGTATCAGAGTCATATTATTAGTTTTGGTTTATGATTTAGCACTTTTTCATCTCAATGAATATATTTGGAACGAAAGAAACTGTTCAAAACAGTTTAAATGAAGAATATGATTACCAGAAAATTTAGATTTGTTAAATAAATGAATTGTTCTTAAAATAGAACATAAAATGGTTTATAAATTAAGAATCTTAGACTACAGAATCATCTGTACCTCTTTATAATGGAGAAATGGCATTTTAGGCGTTTGTAGGTGATTTTTTATGAGTTTATTTTCTGAGTTGGACCTCGTTAAATCATTTGTTGTTTAATTTCTTTGATATATTTTTACTAAATCATTTTGTGCTTTGTAAAAAGATCCACATTTGAACTTATATTAATCATTATTCTAAGCTTTAAGTGCTTTCTTTTATTTACTCATATAAATTTATAATATATATCAATATTTTTAATTAAATAAAAATTTGATATATTTTTTTAAATTCGTCAGCATTTAAATTTTTTTGCAAGTGGTGAAGATTAAACAAAGTACCGCAGATTTTGAATATCCTATGTCTACATGATCATTTTCAAACCAAAAATTTATCTTCACTTGTTTTTCGGGAAAAAATTTGTTTATGAATTTTTTAAAAAAGTCTGCAAAATGAAATTGTCATTTGAAAGTTTACAAAAAAAAACGATGATGATATGTGACATAATAGTAGAAGAAAATTAGTGAAAAGAAATTAATTTGAATTTGCAAAAACAAAAGCTTTGAACAAGTATATGTATAGGCTTAAAGAACTAATAGTGTATAATCATAATCACAGAATAATTCACTCGTTAAGTGATAATAATTTGGAAAGTCTGAGGGAGAGTTAGTTCAGTCTTTATCAAATGAGCATGGCCTTATCAATGAAACATAGTGTTTATATCACAGATGCTAGTCTCGAGCTCGAGCAACCTATATTTTTATTTTAAGCGACTGAATTGACTATGAACATCACATTGAAATAAAACCTTAAATTATCATTAAAATAAATATCGTTTTTACATAAGAGTCGATAAAGCTCAAGCCACAAGTTGACTTGTTGGTCATCTGCTCTAACAATCTCTCACTTATCTTATAGCCACTACCCATAGATTCTAAACTCATTACTTCACGGTACTTCTCAAACAATGGTCCTGACATGGGCTTCGTTAGTGGATCAAAGATGTTATCTGCAGAGACGACTCTATCTACTGATATGTCTCATCTTTCCACAATCTGCTGAATGAAGTGGAACTTCCTCAGTATATGTTTGGAATGTTGATGAAACCTCGGCTCCTTTGCTTGTTCAAAGGCACCGGTGTTGTCGCAGTACATCGAGACTGGATCAATTCCTTGAGGAATAATGCCCAGCTATTGGATACAATTCCTCATCCAAACATCCTTTGTTGTTACAGCTGATGCAGCCATGTATTCGGCTTCAATGGTTGAATCTGTTGTGGTGTCTTGCTTGAAACTCTTCCAAGAGACATAATCATCATTGAGCTTGAATACAAATCCAGATGTTGATTTCGAATCATACACATCTGATTGGAATCTAGAATCAGTGTAACATTCCAATTTTAATTATCCACTCTCATAGACCATAAATAAAGTCCTTCTCAAATATTTAAGACCATAAATTAATTTGACAGTCCTTCTCAAATGTTTAAGAATATATTTTACAGTTTTCCAATGCAATAGACCAAGAATATCTGCTTGCAACACTCAGTACAAAGGTTATATCAGGTTGAGTAAATATCAAATCATACATAATACTACCAATGACAGACGCATATGAAATATGAGTCATGGTTTATATCTCATCATTAGTCTTAGGACACAATGACTTAGATACAGTTACATCGTGACACATTTCTAGATATCAATTATTGAACTCTTCCATAGAAAAGCTTACCAGTATGGTTTCACTATAATTGGCTTTAGTGAGCCCTAGCATCCTTTTTTTATTTATACATATAGATCTATATTCTTAATATATATGATGTTTCACTCATATCATTCGTAGATAATTTACTAACTAACCATACTTTAATTTATTGTAGCATACATACATCAATCTCAATTAGCATTGTATCATTAACATAAAATATTAAAAATGTCATTGCACTCCCAATAATATTCTTGTATACACAAGGTTCCTCAAGATTCTTAAAAAAATCAAACTTTTTATAGTATTGTCAAATCCGAGGTTCCAAATCATTGATGCCTATTTGAGCCCATAGATGGATATCTGAAGTTTGCATAATTTATACTAACTTTTTACTGATGTGAATCATTTAGGCTGACAATGTCTTCACATCTATCTGTCATATTCATAGTCCTAATAGACTCAGACAATGTTTTTGGAGAAGGAGTTTCTTCATAGTCAATTCTTTGACTTTGAATATATATTTTGGCTACCAATCTAGCTTTGAAGATCATTACATTCTAATCGGCCTCAAGCTTTTTTTTATAAATCAATTTGCTTCCTATGATAACAATTCACTTAGGTAGATCTACTAACGATCATATTTGGTTTGAATACATGGAGTTCATCTCAGAATGTATGACTTCAAGACATTTGGGTGAATCGACATCTGATAAAACTTCTTTGAAATTTATTGGATCACATATAGGAATGAGCTCATCTTGGCCCACTTCAAGAAGTAGGCTCATCCTCTTAGGTGGCCTTGAGACACTTTCAGATCTCATATGAGCTTGTATCTCTTCAACCGGCTGTTGGGGTATGTGTTCTACTATTTTAAAAGTGAGTGTTTTCTCAAATCTCCTCGAGCTATCATTTCACATTTTCTATCTAATAGAAACTTTTTCTCCAAGAATGTGACATTGCTTGAAAAAAATACTTTTGTATCTTTGGGATCATAGAAGTAATATCTCATATAGTTCTTTGGATATCCCGCAAAGTAGCACAAATTGGATATACTATTCAATTTGTCTCTCACTAACTACTTTACATAAACAGGACATCCATATATTCTTATGAATAATATTTGGGATGATTTCTCATCCATATCTCATATGGTATTTTATCCACTACTTTTGTATAGACGTCGTTCAACAACATTATCGTATTCTCTAGTGCAAATTCTCAAAAAGATGGCGGCAGTTCAGTGAAACTCATCATAGATAAAAACATGTCCATCAATATTCGATTACGATGCTCTGACACATCATTCCACTGTGGTGTGGTTGATGGGGTCCACCATAAGATAATCTCATTCTCTTTGAGATAGTTTGAAATTCAGTACTTAAATATTCTTCATCTTGATCAGATTGAAGTATTTTAACACTCTTTCCTAATTCTTTCTCTGCTTAAGTTCTGAATTCTTTGAATTTTTCAAATGATTCAGACTTGTATTTCATCAAATACACATATTCATACATAGATAAGTTATCAGTAAAAGTAATGAAGTAAAATTTCTCATGTTCAATACTAACACTTAGTGGTCGACACACATCTGTATGGATCAAATCCAATAGATCGTGCACACGCTCCATTTTCCCTAAGAAAGGAGCTTCGATCATTTTTTCTTTCAGTCAAGACTCACAAATCTAAAAAGAGTTTATGCTGATTGATACTCACGGAAAATTTAGGGTCTGATCCCAGCATGTGTCACTAGTGCAGATGCGGGTTTCAAAATTACCCTGGGCCTGAAAATCACAATAAGACCTTTAGAAGGGGGTTAGGAGGGTGTCCTAGCGTAGCCCCTCTGACGCTCAAGTCAGAGACTGATGATATATGGGAGGAGCAGCTAAGGGTGCTGCTAAAAATAATATAGTGAATGAATCAACTGAATACTCAAACCTGGTATTTATAGGAGAATATCTGGGCTCTTAACGGACCTGTCTTCCATTTGGGTTAGGGATGAGCCAGGGGTAATGGGCACATCCATGAGGTATCACAGATGAATCAAATATGTCATCTCTCACTAATTTGTGCATCCTTGTTTGGGAAATATTACATATCCTAGCGTGCTATAATCGTACTTGTTTAAGACTATCTCGTTCTTTTTGAAGTCATTTGGACACTCACTTATCATTGTCAAAACACTTTTGGCCCAGAATGATTTTTTTCTATTAATTTTTGGTGCATTTTTCGTTCCAAATGAAAATCTCACTAGAAAAATAGACTTTACTTTATTTATAGTGGTCTCACAAGTCGTAAGCATATTGGCCAACTCTTAAAGGTTGGCCTTGAGCTTAGTCACATTGAAATTTACCAAAAAACTGTCAAACAAGAAATGAATGATAAAAAGATGATGTCATCATGGAACTCATTGAGAATCATCAATTCCATGCTCACTCATTTTTAATAAGCTCAATCATATGTACACCATGCTCATGGACCGATGTCGTGTCTTGTATGCGTGTAGTCATGAGCTCCTTGAAATTAGTGTACCTCGCTGTACGAGTTTGAACACCATACAATTATTGCATGTGCATTCGAATGTCAACAACATTACTTATTTCATCAAAATACATTTCATTTGACATATACACGAGTATATAACACAACACTAACATTGGAGATCATGGTACAACTATTTCTCAAGCTTTTGCTAGTCCAGTAAGATTGACATTTCAGATGTCTCTTTTGAGAGGACCTGATAAGTGTGTACCATCACTTTCCTATGCTAGAATTTTTTTTAAGTTCCTTTAGCCAATCTTGATAGTTATGTCAGTTATCTTGTTTCGATAAAGTATAACAGATATTGGATATCATGTCGAAATCATGGATATACTGAAAATAAAAATATAATAAACGTTACTGACTATGTTAAAATATTTTATAAGAAATAAAATATATTCTTTTATTTTTATAAATTGTCTTTCAATATTTTGACATTTTTTCACCACCATATGATGAAAACAAGAAATCATATTTACTTAGTGAGTACACAATATCAACCAATCATAATTTTCAAACGAAAGACTCAATTGCAAGCCCTTGTAACCCTCACGCAATTTTCTCACGCTTAATAAGGGCCGATAATGATATCGTTTATCTTTATGTGTCGAACACGACCTATCAATATCGAATCTTAGAGGATGATCGCCATTGGATCCCCCGATTATATGAGCCGATGTCATGAGAGTTACATATAATTCTCATCAGTTTTATTAGTGGAAATCATAGTTTTTCGGCTTCCAGGTCTCTTCAATTATATGAGTCAGACACTGACCGTGTGTAGAGTTTATCATAAAACCATCGTTGATGGAAGACAATAAAATATTAAACTTTTCTTTAATTTTTCTTTTAATGGACTTGATATAAATTTCGAATCTTGTTCAAAATGAAAGATTTTAATTTAAAAACATATCTCATCATTTAATTTAAAATTTGTGCTATGTTTGTTTGTATGTTTGTCACATTCATACAACTCTAGTTATTATAATAATGATAACACATATACTTATTATTTTTAATATATCATATGCATTATAAACAATAAAAGATGATCGATAACCGAGATTTATTTGATCCGTGAGAGCTATACACGGATTCAAGTCCAAACCTAGGTAAATGCAAGGAAGAAAATGCAATATTACAAAAAATTCAATATTTTACATGTCTCCAATCTTCAGAACTCTTGATTTGGACGTTCGTTTCAAATTTTGATCTTCCACTAAATCTAATATTTACATTAAATATTCATGACACATTGAGATACAAACTCAAGGGATGAGAACGAACCACAAACATGTCCACTTTAATAATTATAAATAATAAAAAATAACCATGTAAAATATTTTAACATATACATAGCACTTTAATTATGACTCTCAATCATCCTTGTATCACATAATATCATATATTATATAAAAACATAATATCAAATATTATTGCTTAAATCATGTATCTTGTAAATTTATCACTAACCATCATAATTAAAAATAAATTAATAAATTCAATAAACATTTTTACTCAATTATTCAATTATTTTAGTAATAATTAAAATTTTTTGTAAAAGATATTTGACCATAAATAATAAAAATTATATTTTAATTATTTATTTTATAAAAAAATTCCATGATTTCAAAATTAATTTTAAGGGTAAAATTTTCAGCTTTTCGCAAAATATCAATTTGACCCTACCCATAATTTTTAAAAAATAGAAACTCGCCCTTATGGCCCAATAATTCAGTTTGTGGGATATGGATTACTGAAATCATCTCGAGCAGCCCTAGCTCATGCACCTCGTGCTGCTCGGGCGTGCAAGACATTGTAAATAGCCCTGCCCGTGCGATTAACTAATAAAATTATTTTTAAAAATTTACTGGGTTGTTGTGCTGCCTAGTTCTGCAGGGGCAGCCCGTCAGCACGGTAGCCCAGGACTGTGTTTGGGCAACTACCTGCTAGAATCAATTAACTCAACATAATTTAAACAATAAACAGCACGAATCATATGATAGAGAACTTGACTCTGGTATAACTGCTGGAGTATTGTTCTCTCACACCCAATGAGAACCGAAAGTTTAAAATATTTATGTTTTGACAATCAAACTCCCTTGTACATCGTATGTTTAAAACCAATCATATAATGTTTAGTTTAATTTACATTTGTGTTCTTAACGTTGGCTCCAACGATCCCAGTTTTTAGGCGGTAATAACTCTCATTGAATATCCCTATTAACGATCTACTAGAATAAACACCTTATTCGATTATCTGAATTACGTCTACAATCATAAATTGTTTCTCGTCTAGATTGCACTAGAAATACTTATGAAATTTGATTGTTGAGAACGATCGTCGGAATTCAAGATCTCTGGCGAGGTTGTGGCGGCAACGCTGTGGTCACGCAACGATGTTGGGACGATCTCGGCCGTGAGCCTTGGTGGACAAGGTGGTGGTCGAGTGTGACAAGAGTAAAATCTCGTTCATATAATGAAAAACAAAAATTTCGAAGGACAAAATTTTCTTCTGATTCATTTTTTTCAGTTGCCTATTTTATGAACTCATTCACTTAATTAGGCAGTTGCACTATCCTCAATTAATTAGCAGTTAAGATAACTACCAAAATAAAATCTATTTATAAACTCTTTTATATGCAATACATTTGATATTCATCGAGCTATAATCGCCGAATTCAACTCTTTGAATTTGATTATCTCAATTGGAAACAAAATCTGATATTTGTGTGCCCCTCAATAATTCATAGATATAACTAGTTGTGAGTTCAAAACTTCATGTAATTCAGGACAATATTTGTTCTTATTTGAGCTTACCCTAATTAACCTCATTATTTTCATCATCTTCTTAATCAAGAAATCAGAACTCAAATCTGATTACAATCATCGAATCATTATAAGAGCGTCTATTAACGTTATCCCATGATCCCCTAGGTATCACTGATAGTGCATGCAAGAACCAATAAGTTATGATTGGTGTACAGTACAGTCTCTTCAAATCATATATTTCGATCGAATCTGTAACAATTAGTACATCGATTGGTGTAAATGAATTCAATAGCGATGTGATATATCTTTGAGTAATAATAGTGAAATTGTATATGCAACTAAGAAAACACATTACCATGAAGAACAATTCTTGCTTTTGCAAGAGACTCATTTCACTATTAACTCATCAGATCATATAGAATATTTTCACCCATAGGTTAACTATGAATCTGCGACTACAATTCATTGGCGTCTACATTGACATCTAAAGCTTCAATGGAGTCCAGTATTTTAAGAGAAACAGTTTGAGTATATGCAAAAGATGCGAGTTCAGTTTGAGCTAAAATGACATTTGCCTGAGTCTTGACAAAGCTTGATTTGATGCCAAAAAGTTTTATGGACAGTCTAGTCACCTCTTCACTGATAGATGAGACTTCTTTAGTCAAATATTTTTTGAAGAAATTAAAAGCAGTTTGAGCATCATCTTGTTGAAACGAAATATTTTTGACCACGTCAATAATCTTGTTGTAATTGTGCTTAACTTCTTCCATTTCAATTTCTACAGCAGTTTGATGATCAGATGAAGGAGAATTTTCTTGCATATGCTCTCTAAGTTCGATAATACGAGCAACACGTTCAGATTGTTCACTTGATGTGCCAACATGATTTTAAAAGGTGAGTACCAAAGCAGTAGACGAAGCAATGATGGGTTCTGGTTCCGTGAGAACTTGAACAATAATTGGATATGGTTCCGCTTGGTCCTTGTTTATTTTGAGCAGCCTCTTGTTCGGCTCTATTTCCTTTTTAGCTTCAATGAAGTAAAGGAAAAAGGGTTTGGTTGAAGTGCAACTACATTATCAACAACAATCATGGTATTTGACGTACCATCTTTATCAGAAGTGAAACCAAAACTAGCATCCTTGAAGAATTTGCTGATCTACACAACAAATCCAGTAATTTCTTATCTAAGCCAGTACTTTCTTCTAGACCATGTCAGATAATGTTTGAAAGAGTATAGATGCCCAATTTGCTTTGGTTCCAGAAGTAATAGCTGACATCACCTGGACTTTTTCCTTGCTCAGTCTATCAAAGGTCCCTGCTTTGACAAAAATGGCTTTGGTGACTATGTCAGCAGTGCCTAAAATTCCATCTTCACCAGTTTTGTGGGGCCCTTAACTCCTAATCATTATTACAACACATTCTAATTAGGGTTAATTAATTACAGCGGAAAACGAGTTTAAATTTTCTTTACAATGAGCCAAAAACATGTCGACTGTAATTATAATACTAAAAATAGTATATAATATAGTCTCGGCTATATCAATCACAATATAAAACAAGCTCACACGTAATCCAAAACAACTATATACAAACAACCTCATATCCTCGGGACATACCCCGGTATATATAAAGACATATACATATATACTGGGATAGACACTAAACCTCAACTCAGAATGACTCCCTCAAGAAGTACCCTCTTCGGTCTCCTGATAACCTGAAGTACCTGTCATTGTCAACATACAAAGACAACACAGCCCCCTCTGGAGTGAGCAAAGCTCAGTTTGAAGCAACCACAATATATACCACAAATATCTATACAATGATATATGATATGCAATGCATGTATGTCGTGGAGGTATCGGGTCAAATGCCCATCCACTGAGCACATGTCAGAATCAATCGAATCGCTATCAAATCAATGCTCGAGCTGACACACCGGCCTCAATCAGGGATACTCGTATGAAATCGTCGACAAAGCGCCGTCAAGTCCCAAATCTCAATCAATCATCGGGGCCATTAATGACTATGCTTTAAGGGCCACATAATGCCAAACATAGCATCGTGTTCACAAACCCCATAATCGAATCTAATCATATCAGAATATCCAATGATCATAGCTCAACGTGCATGTCATGTATGCCACATAAACTCATCAAATAAGGCATATAGACATGTATTCTCAATCCAATCAATCAAAATTATATCATATAATACAGATACCTATCGTATGTTACCCGGTCGCAACATACCTTATTTTTCTGACGTACAGACCCGAGATGAACTAATATGATACAAGAGTCCAGTCTGAAACACCAAAGAGTACACGTTTTCATGGTTATTTTCTTGAATCAACTATTTCATCCGGGAATAGATCTCCAAATCATATTCTTATTTATATATACATATTTTTAATTACCTTAAATTTATACTCCTAATAAACAAGTATATACTCACATATTTTCATTTTATCCCACAATACCTTTTCTTTGATGGGTCCGAATCATAGTTATAAATAACTAGCAACCATCAAATCTTAAATATCAATTAATCATGTTTTTTTTGTCTCGAACTAAACAAATATGAACGATATAGTGGAATCAAGTAAATATATCCAAGATAAATCATTCTTCAGTGGAGTAGTGTATATAATTTCAATTTATTTATCCAAGGTACATTATCCATCCGTTCTAGAATTATAGAACCTAAATCACTATTTCAAAAAATATAAGTAGCAAAACAATAAATTACAATCTCAAAAACTAAATAAAGCTTACTTTTATTTCAAAGTTTATGCTACACAACTCCCAACTTGAATAGTCACGATGGAATGGAGCTTTAGTTTGAGCAAAATACTAGAATTCCTTTCTTTTTCTTCTCTTCACCCTTCGTTTCTTTCGATCGGTTCTTTCATGAATTATGTTATTATTATTGGGAACAATTTAAATGTATGAGTGTTGCCTTAACCGACTTAATTCTCAGTCAAATGTGCTAATTGTTTGGCACGAAAGGCATACAACCACTTACATGCATCCAATAGCCTTTCATTTAATATTACAAAATTGCCCTTAAATTTAATTGACTATTTGTCAAAATATTTACAAGTTTGCCATCAAATTTTAATGGAATATTTTTCACTCTATTTACAAGTTTACCATTAAAATTAAAATATATTATTTTTAACTTTAATTCACTATTCAGATCCATTTTCAAATACAATTATATTATGAGTTGATTTACTACTCATAATTTACGTAATTAACGTTAATTAGATCATGGGGTCTCACAAGTTTTCTTGAAGCAAGATGAGAACAAATATTCTCTTGAAGTAGAGAAAGACTTAAAAGCAGCAACCATATCTTATTTAGAGATGGCCAAGAAGTCAGTAATACCAAAAGTGGGAAGACAAGAGGTGGAACTAAGTAGATCGACATCAGTAAGAAGAGTCTTGCAGTCGTGAGAGAAGACGATCTTTCCATCCTCAGTAAGAGAGGCATTCACATAGATATCCAACAATGGTGCCTTGTAGATGACCACAAGTGATTCCATAAAGGTATGGAGACTAGATGTCTCCAAGGTTTCGAACACAGTTACCAGATGAGTGTCTTGAACAGTGTACACTGAAACAAAGTAAATTTGGTAAGCGTTCAAAGTATATGCGCTGACCATTTCTGCAAATTGAGAGTTAAAACAAACGCCTTCAAAGTATATGTACTGGTCATTTCTGCACACTGAGAGTTAAAACGAACGGAAAAGATGTTTGCAGAAAATTGTAAGAATTACAGAGAGAAAACGAAGGCCTTGAAAATGCAAGGATTACAAAGTCAATGGTAAAATATGAAATGACGGTTTAAAAGAATATGTGCAGTCATAGGTTGAAACATAAAGTCACGTGTCAACATATTTGCAGTTGATTTTTAAAATTTTGGAAAGGCGGTATGTCAAAGTGACTAATAATATAAAATTTGCTTTGAATATAAAAACAGTCGGATGTCCAAACGACAGTTGTTAAGGAAAAATAAATGGAGCATGGATTTGAGATATTACATGATAATGTCTACAGAAAAACGAGATGCTGAAACAAATGCAATAGCAACGCTAAATAAGTAGAGACATTATCTTATAAATATAACGAATTCTTAATTTGATATAACAAGATTTTATATAATCTTAACCATATTAAGTAATATTCCCTCGGAATTAATGTTTAAGATAAATCAATGAGGCTTAACATATTACAAAATAAGAAAACTTAGCCTCGGGTAATGGTTTGATAAAGACGTCTACTGCTTGTTGATCAGTAGATACGTATTCCACACGAATGTCTTTCTTCTGCATATGATTTCTCGATGAAGTCATATCTGATGTCAATATGTTTGGTTCTTGAGTGCAACACTATATTATAAGTTTTGACTATTGTACTCGTATTATCAAATAAGATATGTGACTTAGAAGCATATACCTATAGTATTTCAATTGTTGCTGAATTCAAAGCATTTGAGAGCACCAGCTAAATATTCGGTTTCTGCAGTAGAAGTGAAAATGGAAGTCTGTTTTTTCAATAAACCAGGAGATCAACCTATCACCAAGAAATTGACAGAATCTACTATAAAATTTTAGATCAAACTTGAAATCTGCATAGTTTGCATCTAAATAACCCATGAGATTGAATGCTGAGTCTTTTAAATACCATAAACCAACATTCTGAGTACCTTTTAAATATTTCAATATACGCTTAGCAGCTATATAATGAGATTGCTTGAGATATGATTGAAATATAGCACAAATGCATACTTCAAACATATTTGTCTAGTCTATTATCAATAAGATACAACAAAGAACCAATTAGATTATATGGTTACCTCTATTGAAATTCCCCATTCATCTTTATCGAGTTTAGATAGATGGAAAAACTCATTGGAGTTGAGGCTGCCATGTTCCATGCCAAATTTTTTCAATCGATCTTTATTGTATTTTCATCTCGTTTATGAAAATTTCAGATTCGAGTTGTCTAACTTGTAATCATATGAAGAATGTTAGTGCTCTCATCATGCTCATTTCAAATTGATCCTGCAACATCTTATAAAATTTTTCATAAAGTTTTGAACCTTGACCCATCAGTATTTTTTTTGGATTTTATTGATGATCCTATGTAGTGAATCCTGATTCTTTAATTATTTTTTTGATTTTATTAAAAGATTTAGGGTTGTGAGTCTCTACCCGTCAATTTTTTTTCTATTTTATTGAGAAGTCGGTTTGTGAACCCCGAAGCTCCAGTTATCTTTTTCAATTTTATTAAAAGAACCGAGATTTTGAATCTCGTCCCATCAATGTTTTTTTTCAATTTTATCGAGGAGTTGAAATTGAGAATTTCAGCACCTCAAGTAATTTATTTTATTTTACTAATTAGTGGGGTTCCGACACTACAAAAAAACGGATGGATTAACGACGGTTTTACTAAGTCCGTCGCTATAATAGCGACGGTTTTTAAGAAAACCGTCGCTAATCAAAATAAACGACTGAAAACCGTCGCTAAACAAAATAAGCAACGGTTTATCGTCAACCGTCGCTATTGCAGCAACAGTTTATTATTTTTAATAAATCGTCGCTTTAGAAGGCGGCGCTAACTCCAGTTACGGACCGCTAAACCGTCATTAAAACCGTCGCTTTACCCTTTTCGCGACGGTTTGACCGTCACTATTTTTTTTTTGTAGTGCGAATCCAAACCTCTCCATAATTATTTCCAAATTTATTAAGCTGAGGTGAAAACCTTGACCCTTAATACTATTTTTCGATTTTATTTAGAATTCGGGGTTGTGAATGACGATTCTTAAATTATTTTTTTCGATTTTTTAAAAAGAGCCGCAGGCCGCAGCTCTGAGCCTCGTCTCTCGATATTTTTCTCCGATTTTATTATGGAGCCGGGTTTTTTGAAATCATGTCCTTCAATTATTATTATTTTTTCTTAAAAAGAGTCGAGGTTGTGATCTTTGTCGCATCAATAATATTTTTAGATTTCATTTAGAAGTCGGAGGTAAAAAAATAATTGAAGGACCTAGGTTCACAAACTTGACTCCTCAATAAAATTATCCATTGTAGCCTACAGCAGACGTTGAAAATTTAATTTGCAGCATCCGGCAACAATGGTGGAGTTTTGCAATACTCACCATCTATACTACTTTTGAATTTGTTTAAAAATTAATAATAATAAACCCGTTAAGACAATGTATACATGGAAATATCAAATTTATCTCTGAATTTAATCTCGCTTTTCGTTATCTTTATCCGGATATTTTCTTCTAAGCTACCAGTGTTTCTAGCGTAAAATGAAATTTTCTGATTCAGTCAAATGCACGCTGTGTTGAACCCATTAATTAACTAATTTTAATTTGGTTTGGTTTTGATTTGATTAATTTATACAAAAAGAACTCTTAACCGCCTTGCGGGGACTCTCACTGCCAAGGGAAGCAAATACCGAAAGGTAATTATTCATTTCTCTCACTATTTGACTCTGTTTGCGATTTTTTAAATTTCTTCAACTTTTGGTGCGTAGAAGGGATTTTTATAAATAATGGGTTGAGATTTAATTTCTTGTTTGTGTGAGATTTAAACAATTTGGGCCTTTTAATCATATGTTTTTGTTGAATTTATTCTATATTAGTATTTCGACTTTTCATCTGGGGGGGTGAATGTTGGGTATTCGTGGATATCATTAAAATAGTTTGTAACAACCACAGTCGGATATAAGGAAATGGTTCATGAAGCCACTGTCGCTATCAACTTTGCTTTTAGCGACGGTTATGCATAAACCGTCGCCGATCTATTAGGCGACGGTTTATGAAATAGCCGTCGCCAATAGCCGTCGCCATTGGCGACGGAAAACAAGACGGCTATTGGCGACGGAAAAACAAAATACCGTCGCCCATAGCGACGGTATTTCGAAGACCGTTGCTATGATTCTTTATATACTGAGATTCGCGAACATTTTTAGCGAAACTCTATAAATTTTTCTTGCGATTTTCCAACGTTACGTGAAATTACGTATCTTCACACATCAGGTTTTAAAGCTTTTTTTGAAAGAAAATTTAATGCATAATTTTAATTTTTCTTCGTACATCACGTTTTAAAATTTTTTTTTTAAAAGAAAATTTAATACATGATTTTAATTTTTATTTGTGAATTTTATGGCAGTGTTTCTCAAAACCGTCGTTTAAAAAAAACCGTCCTTCAATATAGCGACGGAATTGTTATAACCGTAGCTTAATATAGCGACGGTTGTGTAAAAGCCCAATATCAATGCTAAGGCCCATATCTCTTTTTTTCCACTTCCTCTCTCTCTTGTTTATTAGGAAAATCAATTGAACAAGCGTTACCGATCGAGCCTGGCGCTTCTTTCTTGCGAAACCCTCCTCTCCTTTTGCAGATCGGTTCAGCATACATATTTGTCTTCGGTTTCCGGTTATCTTCCGCCCTCCTCCACTCGCACGCACTCGCACTCTGGCACGCTCAGTGATTCTCATTCTGCCTGCTTTATCACCATTTATATTTATATAATCGAGTTTGTGTTTATGTGTGTTGCTGTGTTGCTGCATTCATTATATAGTAATGGACTTGGTGGGTTTTGATTTGGGTTGTGTAAGACTTGAGCTTCAGTTGAGCTTGTGTCCGAGGTCATGAATTTTCGATCAGTTAGTTGTTATTCGACCAGTTTCAGAATTGAGTACATATAAGATATCATATATTGAACGATCAAAAAAATTATAGTGATAAATACAAAGCTTGCTAACCGGGTCGCAAGATTTCAAACTATCATGTCAAAGCTTGAGCTTTGCGGTAGTAGGTTTCAAGTGAATGGCTCACGAGCCAACTTGGCTTATTTTATACCCGCAGTTTTGAATCATTAAAGAGCGGCCAATTTTACAAAATGGGCTAGGTGGGCTATTGAATCATGAAGAGTCTGTTGATTATACTTTGGAATATTTCCCAAAACTCTGGGTGAAATCCAAATCTCCCTGCAAAAATTTCATAAGCATCTTGTTCCTGTAACTAATTTCTCAGAACAGGCTACCTAGATTTCTTGATTTTGGATATTTTTAGGCTCATTCACTGCAAATATAAGTTTTCTTTCCCTTGTTCCAGATTATTTTAGAAGTGCAATACTTCACAAGCCGGTGAAAAATTTATCGATGGTAAGTTCCAAGTTACACACAACATGCATTTACCTTTGTTGCACATCTATGGTTTTTTGTTTGTCTTTTAGCTTATTTTGTGGGGTTAATATTGTTGATATGTCTTCCACGTTCTATATTAGTATTTCGACTTTTCATTTGGGGGGGTGAATGTTGGGTATTCGTCTTGATGTGGATATCATTAAAATAGTTTGTAACAATCACAGTCAGATATAAGGAAATGGTTCATGAAGCAACATGAAAAAGGTGCTGGGAGTGACAATGCATCGAAGCCAGCTAAGTCCTTGACTCCCGAAAAACCTCCTGGTGCCGATCCTCAGCCTGAAAAAGTGGTTCGAACTTTCTTCTCTGAAACTATCTTATTTCCGGTTTATAAATTGCTGATTTTAATTTTCATTTTAACTGGATTCTTATGCTAAAGAAATGCAATTATTGATTCTTCATTGCTGATTTATTTTTCGGTAAATACAAAAATAACGAATGATTCTTATCTTAGGATAAGATTACTGAGATGGCGGTGCAGAGAAATATATATCCTGGAACTGTGCTTTGTTTGATGTATCTAATAATGTACTTGTATGTTAAGGATTTATGTGGTGGAAATATGGAATAGCCGTGTTGTATTCCTCGCATTTAAGAACAAGCAACACAAACTGGTGAAGCATGTTGACACAAACAACTCTATGGATTAAAGAGCCCATCAAGTTACAGATTTCATTGGATCAATATCTTGGCATCATCTTTTTTATTGATGCAGTTTATTTATTTGGTCAGGAATATGATATTGAAAAATCAGCTATCCACATCACATGTTTTCTTTTATTTTTGGATCATAGGCACAAGGAGAAGATTTTCTTGGTAGAAGGAAAACAAGCAAATATTTTGCTAAAGATAAACAAAATGTAGAAGATGAGACGGGAGTCAAGGAAGTTTCTACAAAAAGGAAGGGTCGAGGTGATGGCGGTGTGTTGTCTAAAAAATTAAAGCCGCCACCGGAGAAAAAAATCCACAAAATTGAGATTGACGACGATGATGAAGATGGAGATTTCATCTCATCTTCCTCGAGGAAGAGTACAATGGGTACCACTCCTGGCAAGAGGAGAATTGGTTCTGTTACAAAAAGTTCTCGAAAGTTTACTGCGGAAAGTGATGACGATGATTATGCAAAAATAAAATCGAATTCAAATGCTGCTGGAAAGGGTCGTGGTGCAAAAGATTCTTCAGCCACTCCAATAAATGCAAAAAGTATGGATGTTGCTGGAAGCGAGGAAGAGGATGTCGACGATAAGGATGTTAAATCTGTAAAATCTGGCGGACGAGGCCGTGGTGGAAGAGGTGTCCCAGCAAGTGCGAGAGGAAGAGGTGGTAGAGGTAGGGGTGGATTCATGAACTTTGGGGAGAGGAAAGATCCTCCTCATAAAGGAGAGAAGGTGAGAACTTAGAGAATCTTATAACCTTTTTGGAAAAAGCCACTTGTTGACAGGATTTGGTTTCTTGTTTATCAGGAAGTTCCTACAGGTGCTGCTAACTGTTTAGATGGTTTAACTTTTGTGATCAGTGGAACACTCGACAGGTAACCTGATCTTATTGGGTTTGTACTTATGGGACTTGCATGTCTAGCTCTGGCATGTGTAATCGCATACTATTTGGGACTCCATAAGTATAGACCGTAAAGCCTGTGCGAGTGAATGTGTGTGCCTTCAAGGTTGCATGTTCACATACAGTTAAATGCACTCGTTTGTGATGTGCACTGCTTCTCTATCTCGGATTGGTGATTCGATTATCATTGACTTAGTTAAACTTGCCTTTTCTGTGCTATTCTTGTTCCAGTTTGGAAAGAGAAGAAGCTGAGGATTTGATCAAGCGTCACGGTGGGCGTGTTACTGGATCTGTCAGCAAAAAGACGGTGAATTGTTGACTTTTTATTGTTACTACTTATTCATGGCATGATTTTATCAGCTAATAATCGATTGTGCTCTTTGCAGAATTATCTTCTATGTGATGAAGATATTGGCGGACGGAAGTCTGAGAAGGCCAAAGAACTTGGGTTAGTAATCTGTTTTTATTTGCCATGTATTTGACATTTCTCCTTTCTCCATCAGTTTGTTGATTTTTTTAAAAAAATTATCTTTCCCCAGCACCGTCTTTCTTACAGAGGATGGTTTATTTGACATGATTCGTGCATCAAATAATTCAGCAACTGCGCAAGCAACAAAGAAGACAGCGGATAAGGTTGTTCCATCTCCTACAAAGAAGAGCCTTCAAAAGCCAGAACAATTGAGTATGTTTCCATGAACCACAATTTGATTGATCATGTGTTTTCATGAAGCTGCCGGTAGAAATTAACTTACTTTGTTGTGCATGATATCACCATAAAATGTCAGACGATAGCTAATGTTTATCTTTTCCACTGTGGGCATTAAAGTTTGAGTACTTGAGTAGATGCTTCATTTGATTCTGTTTCAACTTTTCAGGAAGCTAGTTTTTAAACGTAAATTTATCCTTCAGGAGTGAAAGCTGACAACCTTTGACTCTTCTTCTTTTGTTTTTGTGATTTTTACTTCTGTGCTTTCTTTAAATTAGTTTTTACTTGTTGGATTTCAATGGTTTTGCTAGAACAAGTTGGCCATATTGTTGCAAGCAAGGATGCCAAAGGTTTGACGCCTTCTGCTGTTTATTCCAAACTACCATCCACACAAAATCTGTTGCCATGGACTGAAAAATATAAGCCAAAGGTTCCTAATGATATTGTTGGGAACCAGTCATTGGTATGTATTTTTAATTCATCTTTCTTGGGAGGTGAGGGTCTGTATCTGTATGTTGTTAGTGACAATAGCATGTTGAATGCAGGTGAAACAGCTTCATGATTGGCTCGCAAATTGGAATCAACAATTCCTTAATGCAGGGCAAAAAGGAAAAGGAAAGAAGCCGAATGATTCTGGTGCTAAAAAGTGTGTATTGTTGAGTGGGACGCCAGGCATTGGGAAAACAACATCTGCGAAGTTGGTTAGTCAGATGCTTGGTTTCCGTGCAATTGAGGTAGGTGTTTGTGTCAATTTATCCCTTTTGTTTTAAAGTATGGCCATACTTGTGCATAAATTGACCATGTTCATTTCCTTTAGGTTAATGCAAGTGACAGTCGTGGAAAGGCTGATGCTAAAATTCAGAAAGGAATTGGTGGAAGTACTTCTAATTCTATCAAAGAACTTGTTAGCAATGAAGGCTTGAATCCTAACATGGAACGGTCGGTTGCTACTATGCTTGCCATTAGAAAGTAACTTAGGTGTACTTTAACTGTTTTTTTACTGCTATTACAGTTCTCAGAACCCAAATACTGTTCTTATCATGGATGAGGTTGATGGCATGTCTGCTGGAGATAGAGGTGGAATAGCGGATCTTATTGCCAGTATCAAGATTTCAAAAATTCCTATTATATGCATCTGTAATGATCGTTATAGCCAGAAACTTAAAAGCCTAGTGAACTACTGCTTACTCCTTAGCTATCGTAAACCAACAAAGCAGCAGGTCTCTTTTGGTCTATTCATCTTATGCATGAATGTGCATGTATCACGAATATGTATTGATTACTGTTGGAATCTTCAGTTTTATATACATGACAGACACTTTGAATCGATATTCAAACACAATCCCGTCCCCGAAGCATCAAACTCTTCACTCTTGATATTTTTTGAGTTAATTTTTTGGTAAAAACGATGACAGCCAGAACCTATTGGTGCTAGTCTTTTGAGTTTTTATTGCTGCATTCAGCGTGATAATTATTTCATTCAAGTCTTTGATGTTTATGGTGGTGGCATTGATAGATGGCAAAAAGATTATCACAGATAGCAAATGCAGAACACCTCCAAGTTAATGAGGTACAATCTTTGATGAACGATTTTTTATATATTAATGCTTTAACTTTCTAAATGTTCTTATTTCCCTTTTTAAATGTTTCCATTTTGTTATATTATGCTTGTTTCATAACGTGCTTTTGAGATTGGCAGATATTTATAGGATACTGAATTTTAATTGTGCCATTAAACTCACATTTTGGCATAACCTTGAAAGTGTCGATCGATGAATGAATTATTGATATTTTTTCCATTGCACTTTTTTCATCTCTCTTATTCTCCTCTGGTTCTTTTTTTTGGGGAGGCGGGCGAGGAGGGTGATGGAACTGAGAGATTGGAGCTTGTAGACATTTTATCTTAAATTAGAAACTATCAACTTTTGCCACAAATCATTAATCATTGCATGTCTACTTATATTACTGGTTGAGATGCTTTACAATCATAGATTGCATTGGAGGAACTGGCAGAAAGAGTCAATGGAGATATGCGAATGGCCCTGAACCAGTTGCAGTATATGAGTCTCTCTTTGGCAGTCCTTAATTTTGATGACATCAAGCAGCGCCTTCAAAACAGTTCCAAGGACGAAGATATTTCACCCTTCACGGCTGTTGATAAGTATGACCGTCTTTAGATGTTTGGATTTCAATTGTTTGTTAGATGTTATTTTTGCTACTCTTTATGTTTTAATGTTTTTGGTCTTTTAATGGTATTTTTTGTGTGGATATAACTCCTATTGAATTCCTTTATATACGTGATTGGGGGTCAAAATGAGCGAGCTACAGGAAGTAGTTGGTAACTTGACTGCTAATTATTGGTCCCTTGCGTATGAATGCCATTTTCCCTTGTATATCAGTGTGAGAAGGTATCATATCCATTGCCTTTTCAATCAATATGTCTAGCAAATGAGGCTGCTTCTAATGATTTGTAAGTTTCTGACTTTTGCCTGGTAGAACGGTAATTTTTATGTTGTTTATACAGATTATTTGGCTTCAATGGGGGGAAGTTGCGAATGGATGAGAGAATTGACCTTAGCATGAGTGATCCTGATCTTGTCCCACTTCTTGTCCAGGTATTGCCAGATAACTATTTTCAGTGTCTACTAATTATCAAACTTTGGTAATTGGCGGAGGACAACATTTGAGAGCTAATGGATAAATGGTTGTCAAAACTTATAAGACATTGCATAAGAAGAATGCTGAAGCTGGAACGATATTTGTCTGCTGAGTGCTGATACGTCTAAAATATATTATTTTCTCTTTAGTGTGTTCTTTTCTCTACCACTGGTCTCTTCTTCCTTTTTCTCATCTTTCAAGCCCCTGGATTTTAATGGAAAGATAATTCATTTGTAGTTTTCCTTCAAATAATTTTTTTCCTTCAAATAATTGCATGATCTGTGCACAATACATTTGATACTGCATAGTCACGTATGTGAGGCTGCAAAATGTTGGGGACTTTCAGGATTTGTGCCCCAAATATATTGTGATGCCTTTTATTGTGAATATTGCTAGAGTTCTGGCGAAATTATCATGGTATATTTATCTTTTTTCCTTTCTGTTTGCATTTGCTTGGTGACCTCAAGCTTGAACTTAAACTGAAACTCAATACACGGAACCCAATGTCGTCAATGTTGAGCTCTCAGCTTTACTTGTCTTGTTTTCAATCTCTCTCGAATACTGATTTTTCTCCCAAATTCCCTCCCAGTACCTGAGCTATCATTATCTCTGCCCCATTTATTATGGAATTAGTAGCTGTGCACCCAATTCCTGGTATTTAGTTGTTTTAGATGTTCAGTCAGTTGTTTATTTTGCATGAATAGAAGACAGTAGTGGAATGGATGTGCAGCATAGAAACGCAAATTTCTATAGTTTTCATTATTAATATGTCAATCCTATGGATGAGAAATATATTTGTTCCTGCAATGGATGCATTATAATACTACTTGTGACTTGTGCCATTAACAATAAATAAATTTAACGAAAGAGCTACTACAGTATGGCCAACTGCTTATAGTTGGGGACTAATGCTTATCTGATAGTGAAAGACTAGGAGTCAACTAACTTTACACCTGGGATGAATGTTAATGTGAGCACTGTTAGTATTGTATAGCCGAATCCTTCTAGTTGGGGAGTAAGTAACGTATCTAATACTTTACACCTGGGATGAATGTTAAAGTGAGCATCTATCTAGATTCTTATGCTTTATTTTCAGGAAAATTATATTAATTATAGGCCAAGTTCATCCGGTAAAGATGATAACCAACTGAAAAGAATGAGTTTACTTGCTCGTGCTGCTGACTCTATCGCCGATGGTGATATTGTTAATGTTCAAATTCGAAGATACCGTCAGTGGCAGCTATCTCAGATTGGTTCTCTTGCATCTTGTATAATTCCGTAAGTTCTCTATGCTTGGTTCTAGGCGGCTTCTTTCCTTATTGCTGTATGTTAATAAAAGGAAGATATTTTTAATAAAATTACAGATTTTAGGAATTAGAGTAAATTATTTGATACAATAGAATAAATAAAGGGATATACAATTATTTGTTTCCATTTTCTTGTTCCTAGTTTCTATATAACTGTGGATCTATATAGCATGGATACCTTAAAAAAAATTGAAGTATCGGACACGGATACGACACACGGACACCCTTGTCGGATTGTTGACTTTTTTAAGATCGACCAGTCGGACACGGTGAATACACGTCGCGGACATGTTTCGGCAAAAAAAAAATTGAATTTTTTTTGGTTTTTTCCTTTTAGATCACTGCTCCGAAGATGTACATTGTATATATTTATATAAATATGTATATATTATTTCTACAATATATGTTTTTTTAATAATTGTCGTATTTTAGCCGTATCGTGTCTTATATTTTCAAAATTTGTCGTATCGTCGTATCCATATCGTATTCGATACATTATCTGTACACATATCCATGCAACATAGCTGTGGATGTATTACCCATGAACTATTATTTAATAAAATGAAGAGTGATTTTTCTCTCCTACAACTCTGATATTGTACGTCGTTATGATAGCTCTGATGATAATTTATTTTGTTTGAACCAGTGCAGCTCTGTTACATGGGCAACGGGAAATACTTGAGCAGGTAATATGATTCCAATTTTGGATATGAGTGCTTTTTGACCAAATAGGTTATTCTGCATAGTTAGTGTTAGTTTTATGAGTCATCGCCTTAACTTCGATCCAAAACTTTGGCGGTAACTAATATGAAGAACTGTTTAATGTTTAGAAGTAACCTGAGCTTCAAAAGTTGAATTCTTAATTTTCTTGTCATTTTTTATTGATTTGGTGTTGCATGTTTGATAAGCATCCTTTTGATATCAGTCTGTCTATATGAGAACCATATTCACCCTATTGCTCAAATGTTTGTTTTGACAGTATTGAATTAATGATTCAGTGAGGGCCAGTGAGTATAACATCAGGCTCTAAACAAAAATTTGGTTTCATTTTTTGTATCGTGTTTTGAGAAACTTTTCAGCTGTTGATTTCAGCCTACCTAATCTGAAGAGTAATATCTCTGTTCTGAAGGTATGATCATTCTTATTCTTTTCACTTTTTCAGGGAGAACGCAATTTCAATAGATTTGGTGGATGGCTGGGAAAAAATTCTACCGCAAGGAAGAATTACAGACTTTTAGAGGACCTGCATGTACATCTTCTTTCATCTCGTGAATCTAATTTAGGAAGGTACATTTTCTGTGTTTGTGTCATTGACTCTTGGCTACTGCTTTGGATCATTCTATAGTTAGGCTACTTTTCGGCTCTAGAAATCTTGGCCATCTTTTTTATTATTTTGATACCTTTTCATCCCTTCAGTTTTTTTTCCCTAAATGAAGGGTAAGGCAGCGTAGCTTGAACTCATGTGTACCTTCTTTAATTTTTCTTTCTTTGTTCTCCTTAACTATGCCGCTTTCATCATGGCAGGGCAACTTTGCGACTGGACTATCATACTCTTCTCCTGAAGCAGTTGACTCATCCTTTGAGGGTGCTACCTAAGGTTGATTTTTTTGTTCCCTTATTGGTGAAGCAAAAGGTTGATATCTTTATTTCTGAACACCCTTTATTTTGTGAAATATTTCTCAGGATGAAGCCGTTGAGAAAGTTGTCGACTTTATGGATCTGTACTCCATTAACATGGAAGACTTGGATACGATCGTCGAGTTGTCAAAATTTAAGGTCTTTCTATCATTTACTGCCTATCTCCGCCTGATATAATTGTGTTTGTGCTGCTCTGCTCACCTGGGTTACGGTGTATATGCACAAGGGGCACCCAAATCCATTGGATGGCATACAGCCTGCTGTAAAAGCTGCACTGACACGAGCTTATAACAAAGGTGGCTCATCGCGTGTGATAAAGACAGCAGATTTTATAACTCTTCCTGGAATGAAAAAGGCTCCTAAGAAGCGGGTTGCAGCAATGCTGGAACCTGTAGATGACGCCTTAGTTGAAGAAAATGCAATTGTATCTGCAGAAAATGAAGAAGAAATCCTATCAGATACTGGGGACCAAGGTATGTGTTCCGTGTTATGCAAGCGTGATGATGTATTGATTAAAGTCAATTTGATCTTTTTTTTGGGAGTTGATAAAGCATACTTTTGTTTAATAACTTTGTAAAGCACATACTTTTTAAGGAAGTACTTAGAGTTTTACCGTGAATACTGAATGAATTTTTGTACCTATTAGGACTGTGCAGTTTGGTGGATTAGTCTTCACTATCATTTCTCATTTAAGAAATCTGCTTTTGGCCAATGTATTGTTTGTTTTAATAATCATTTCTGACTATTAATGCTTTGTTGCCTATTGTTTGTTTCAGATGACTCATCTGATGATGAAAAGATGGTGGAATCAGATCTGCTGAGTCTTAATTCGAAGGGTTGGTGATACTTTTCCCAAGAAACTATATATATTGACCTGTGATCTAATATAATTTTGATGGACTATTGTATTGTTCGTTTGTTTATTTAGCAATCAAAGTGGAAATGGAGTTGAAGGGTTCTGGAAACTCAAGTGCAAAAAAGGCACCCACCGGACGAGGGAGAGGTAAAGGAAGTGCTGGTGTTGCTGCTGCAACCTCGGACCAGAAAGGAGGACGGGGCACCGGTTCTGGTTCCAAGAGAAAGAGATAAAATGTTTTGTTGTCACAATCATTTAGAACTCGTACACTGTATGCACCACCCGTTTCATTTTCCCCATTAGATGTCAAGTTCCTGTTTTAGGAGTGGGATTTTAATGAAATAGTGTCAGATGTTCTTTGCTACTTTTTTTTTGTTGAGCGGAATCATTTGAAAATGAAACGGATTTTTTGGCTCCCATTTTGTGTTTTTGCTCCCCTTGCTTTTTCATTTGATATGTGAAGTAAATTTTGCTGATCAACACGAATTTCCACACTAAACATAACAGGGAACTATTTTATCGAAGCTTGCATACTGAAGTTGTCCACAAAAATGTCATGGGGAAACTACGCATCCACCCACCTCTGGCAAAAACATGCCTTTTTTAAGCTTATCAGACCACCATTGATAGATAAAGAACACAGTTGCAGCACACATTTCATAACACGCCACGAGGATCGATAAAAAAAAAAACCCTCATCCAATCAACATCTCCTGTGAGAAACTCCAGTCCATTGTGCATGACTACTTTTGTGTCAACATTGAGACAGATATCTGCTTTTTATATATCGTGTTTGAGATTGTAGGCATGTGAGAAATATCGAGTTCTGAAAAATATACACGTTTTGTGTGCTGCATGATAATACATATATGTACAACGGACGGTAAACATATATGCGCCCTAAGTCATCATTACCCCCTAAAGGAGGGAGTATCGGGTATAAAGAATCCAGAACTCTGATTCAAAATTCTCTCGACTCATTCCCTCACGAGGAATTACCTCCCCAAATAGATTGAATCTTGATGAGTTGAAATTGCGTTTTTTTTTTGGTCGGGTCGAGATAACTATCTGGGTTGAGATCAGTATTTATTTTCTTTCAAAGAAAAGAATTGGAAGCATCTACTTTTCTTAGGATTTCTGATGTATTAGCTAACCAAATTTTAGCTGTGGTGCAATCTATTTGTCCTTTGATTTCAAATTGAATTTTTTTTTTATCATCAACTAAAGTTTAGTTAATTGTGTGTTTAGTGCAAGATTAACCCCCATACCTTATATAAAGTTGAGATTACATCAAGGTCAGATCATTTCACTTCTATATTTGTGAAGTGACTCATAAGTGAAATGAACCGTGTCAGGTGTCGCATGTCCCTTAACAAATGCAGTATGTGCAAAATCAATGATAGAATCCAAAATCTTGTAAATATGAGAAGCAAGATCATGGAAATGGCTTAGGCTACATTATAGCACGAGGCTCGCCTAACCCATTAACACGTGAAGCATGAGTGGTTTCTGAAGCCTCGATAATGACTCAACGATTTATCTGCTTCATGGGAGAGTTTGATGGAAAGAATTATTATATTATAAGGTAGAATTGGTTTGTGCATCGTTTTCTCTCCCTATCAAGAAGTAACGTAAATTTACAAAATTTGATTTTGACATTCAAAATTTGGCTCAAGTGTCATGTGATTTTAAATCCATTTATAGAAAGTTTATTAAAAATTTAATTTTAGTGAATAACTTTCGGCTCTAACTATTCCGGGTTTAAGCGAATATGACACATTTTGTTCAATGTGAATGATCTACTGGATCAAACACATTTTTCAATATTCAAATCAAGTGTACGATTGAAATCTTTGTTCATCTTCTAATTTGCATTTGAAAATATATAATATTTAAGCGTTGAGAATTAGTACACACAATTGGCAGTAGAGTGGTGATGATCAGCGATGAGAGCAGCGGTCGGAGGTAGTGGAGAGTATTCGAATGAGAATTAGTTGTCAAGAAATCAAGGTGGCCGAATTTTTGAAGTTTGAGTAGAGAGGAAGTGTCTAGCATGTAAACTTGACATGCTTTTATTATATTTATGATTTTTATAGATCAAGTTAGAATTCTACTAGGATTCTCACTAGAGAGTTTTTACATTGTCAAACCTCTGCTAGGGTTATTGTCTAAGTATGACTCCTAGTAGTTAAAGTTATATTAGAATTCTCCAACCTTATTAATCAAATAATACATAATTGTGGTTTCAACATAACCTCAATCGACGATCAAACATCACTTATGTGACGAGAGTGAAAAACTCGTTATTATGATGCAACGTGAAAATTTCGAAAATCAAAATTTTCACTGATTTGTTTTTGAGAACTGCCTATTTTAGAACTCCTTCACAAAGTTTAGACAATTGAACTCTCCTAATTTAGTAGTCATGCTAACTCTCACAACTTTCAAATATAGAATCCACTTATAGATATCTTTATAAGCCATATGTTTGATATTCATCAAAATAAATCATCAAATTCTAACTCATTGAATTTGACTATCTCAACGATAACAACCCTCAATTGTTAAGGAATATAGCTATTTGTAAGTTCATAACTCGTGTGATTTGAAGAACTGAGCTAAAGAGCCCTCGGGTCGAGATCGTCACACACTTGGACTACCTAGTAAACGCCTTGCAAATTCATATAATATCAAACATAACCAATGCGACGAAGGTAAAAAGAAACTCGTTATTATGATGCAAAGTCTGAATCATTTTTGGCAACTGCCTATTTTAGAACTATTTCACAAAGTTTAGACAGTTACACTATCCTCACAAATTTAGTAGTCATGCTAATTTCACAACTTTCAAATATGGAATCCACTTGTAAACATTTTTATAAGACATATGTTTGATATTCATCAAAATAAATCACAAAATTCAACTCCTTAAATTTGACTATCTCAATGGGAACATATAAATCAATACTTATGTGACCCTCAATAGTTCAGTGATATAGCTTGTCATATGTTTACAACTCGTGTGATTCGAGATAATATTTATCTATTATATGGGTTTACTCTTATTTGTCCAATTATGTGTATCAACCCCTTGATCATAAGAATTTCATAACTCAGTTCTAATTGCACTCATCAATTCATTACAATAACATTTAGTAGCAGCATCCCATGATTATCTAGGTTTCACTGATACTGCCTGCAAGAACCACCATGTTATGGTTAACATATATTAAGGTCCTTTCAACACATATATCCCGATCGATTATACAATCATTGGTATATTGATAGTTGCATATAAATTTGATATGCATCTTTGACTAATATGCACATAGGAAAACACTTTTCCCTAAAGCACAACTTTTACTATGGCCAGATATTCCTTGCACTATTAACTTATCAGATCACGTAGGAAGATATCCACACAGTAAGTGAGTGGCAAATCATTGACTATAATGAAACGACTCTTATATATGTCGAACTACACTCAATCTCAACGCCTGATGACCTTTACGAAGTCGGTAAACCTGTCAAAGTGTAGCACCAGTACATAGTGTCTTTATGTTGTCTCGGGTCAAAGGACTAATAATGTACAATTATAACCGCAGATCAATCTACTCGATAAGTGATAACCACTTGAAGGGTTATTCAATGACTCATCATATGAAAAATCATCTATATGATTAGACTTCTTCATGTCTATACCAGTAAAACAAGACGTTAACATCAGGTTTTATTCTCGAACTCGAGCATCTTTATTCTTATTTTAGAAGGTTGAAATTATTAAAATGTTTAGCAAATACAGTACATATTAAATGAATTTCATGATCGACGTGACTTGTAAATCTCATCTTACTACAGTATATTCAAAAGCTTTATATATGCAGTTTGCTTGGATATACAGATAAAGTAAATATCATAATTTGTTTAGACGTAAAATATTATTAAAATAAAGATTGTTTATTACATAAGAATTAATAAAGTCCAAGTTACAAGTTGGTTTGCTAGACAACTTGTATATATGTGTGTGTGTGTGTGTATTGTAATATCAAAAGTTGGTGGTAATTTAATTATGTATGGTATTTTCAAGAGTGAAAAATAAATACATGAGAGTTTTTTAATAATGAAAAACAATATCATGATAAAATGAGACACCTGATTAGATTAGAAAGAGACTTTTAATATATATGTAATCGATAGTTGAATTACACACAAATTTTTGTCCACCAAAATTCTCCCCATCTCTCTTCCTCACACAAGAAAATCCGCCACCGGATTTTGAAATTTCGGTGATCAACTGTCTACACAAATTTCATTTAGATCTGTAGTGCGATCTATACGAGAAATTCTGTTTTTGATCGTGGACATGATTAGACAATTGAAAAATGTGGAAAACTCGTTCGTAGAAATTCACAAGAAAAACTATCTATGTTTAAAATCCGGAATAATTGAAGTTGATGTTATATACACAAAGATAAACTATTGTAAAAACTCTATGAAGACGTCAATGAATATTTTGAATGTCAAAACAAAATTTTTTAAACTACTACTACTTCTTGAATGCAAAAAAACGATACATCAACCTATACTATTCTACCCACACTCCATCCACACTATTTCAGTAAGATAGAATTTGAGTGGCAGTGAGAATCAATTGCCCCCACCTAGCTCTATTGAGTTGCGTTATAATAATAATGATGAAGAAATAATTAGTAATAATTACTTAGTTACTGTGATAATATTTAAACAATATTAACAATATTGTCATTTGAAAATGAGGTACAAAGTTTTATATATACACTTTCAAATATATAATATATAATCGACAAAATAGATAAAATAATAATAATGAATAAGACAACATAAAAAGATATAAAATAAATAATAAAAGTTAAAAATAATTATTCAAAATTTTTCTATATGCAAAAACTCTTCATAAAATAGAAATTTATATTTTGTAAAATAGTTTGCTAAGTTTTTCTTATCCAATGTTCGTGTTTAAAGGAAGAAATGAGAATCTAAAACTCAATGCATCGAACAAATTACTGTAATAAGATTAAAATTAATATATAATTTGGAAGAAAGAATCTCAAAGTAACCATCAAATAAATATTAGAAGATCAATACAATCTCCTAATTTTGTAAAAAAATGATAAATATATGAGTGAGTCTCATGTGAGACTATCTCACGGATCTTAATCTATGAGATGGGTCAATCCTACCCATATTTACAATAAAAAGCAATACTCTTAGCATAAAAAATAATACTTTTTCATGGATGATCCAAATAAGATATACGTCTCACAAATACGAGCCGTGAGACCGTCTCACACAAATTTTTGTCTAAATATATTTTATAGATTAATCAAACAGTAAAAAAGAATTAAAAAAATATACACTCAATATGGAATTCACATATTCCATTTGAAAAAAGAAAAAAAGCCATCAAAAAGTAGGTTATGGTAAGCCAATAATAACTCAGTAGTTGCTGCTGTCAACACCACCGAGCGGACAAAATTCAATCTACAAGTTGTGGATCTTTCCCCAAATTCGATCGAATCCCAGAAAAAATTTGGTAGAGAAAAATGGGTGAAACACAGGAATCGAAATCGTTCTTGAGGAAACACTGGGATGGGTACAAGGAATTCTGGGGCGAGAGATTTTCATTTCTAGATAATTATTTCAGATTTATTAAGCCGGAGGAGCCGTTGCCCCGCTGGGATTCCTCTGTTGTGGAAGAGTTCATTGCATCTGACCCCATTCATGGCCCCACTGTATATTTCCATCCATGCTAAACGCCTTAAAATTCTTCATGTTTTCATTGCTTTGTCTGATATTCGTGTTATGTGTCGATTATACATCTTCGAAGCTGGGCATTTTTCATCTGGGTTTTTATTTTACTTCTTTCGTTTTTTTTTCTGATGATTAAAAAGGATGTGATTTGATGCTAATGGTAGGTCTTCATGCTCCTTTTAGTTTACTTAATGTGTTTCTTAGCATTGTAAATTCGGTATTTGTGATTGAAATTATATGGCGGTGTTTACTTTATATAGTGAGTGTCAAAATGTGTTATCTTATTTCTCATTTTGTGTTCATGGTCCTGGTTTTTGCTCATATACTGTTACAATCTGCTTAGTTTTAGGTCATTGGGAGCATGTTGTTTGTATAGGAATAGATGGAATTTCCATTTTTGAAATGCTAACTGAGATGCTCTTGTTTGCTATGTGTATCAAAAATTCAGTACAAGAAGCTTTACTCCCATTAGTTGAGTAGTTCTCATGCAATAAAGGGTTTTTTTTTCCTAACAGTCGATATGATAAGTATTGAACTTATTAAGGAAAGGCAGGAGTTGCGTACCCATTCGTAAAGGGTTATAGATTAGATCAATTCGACGGATATCTTTAGACTTACGTAGTTGTGTTTTCTCCCTTTATGCACATATTTATGCTTTTACGTGTTTGTGAATGAGGTTTTTCTTTACTGTAAGTCTTGATTATATCCGTGTATGTAATTCTACTCATGAGTTTTGTGTAAACTACAAGTGTGTTTGTCTGCATAATGTTCTCGCACCGTTTTCTTCTGCATTTTAAATTTCTTCTGCGATTGTAATTCTTGCCCGTTGGCCTCCTTGTGGAATCATGTAAATGAATTTACATTCCATTTGCGAACTGTGATTGTTTTGCATATGATTCTGTTATTATACTTTCTCCTTTTTATTTGCAATATGAATTTCTGAGAAATGCGTTAATTATCTTTGGTTGAAAGAAATTGTTAGAAATTAGTTTTATTGTATTTTTGGGGCTTGATGGGTTATATAGTTTTTCTTGTCCGTTGCTTCAGCTGAAGACTGCTAGGGAAGCAGCCACATTTGGTGTTGCAGGGGCTGCTGTTGGAGCAGTGTCAACTGCTGGATGTGCTTGGAAGTGGTCTAGGAGCCCTCATGGTATGTTATGATTTCGTGTCCATGTCCATGAGTATTTTTACCATTAAGCTGATTGTTTTGTGCATTCTGCGGTTACAAGTTTTTTGGACTCTGGAAATTTTTGGACTAGTGGAAAAACTCATGTGCCTTTTCAGCAAGTGCAACTGCTTGGCTTATCACTTATCTCGCTAAACATTTGTTATTTTTTCCATATTTTACGTAGGATGACATATGCCATCCGTTGTTTGATCTTAAGTCGAAAATGAACCTCCTATTTCGTGTTCACTCTTTTCCCAAGCTCCACCGTTAATAAATGTCTAAAAAGACCTTCCTACACATGTTTGCTTGTTCTACAGGTTGTGCGAAGAAACTTCTGTCCCTTTCTTCTCGTGATACCTATTAGAATGCAACAATTCTCTGCTGCCCTGTGTTACTCTTTTATCGACATAGAATTTACATTGTTGAACGAATGATTTAAATTTTTTGAGTTATACTGATATTAATACGGCAACAAACACTCGATCCAACCATGATTATTAAAATAACAAATGATGATCTTTGTGGGAAGTCCTAGGGGAGCAAACGGTCGGTTGGTTTGGAAAAGAAACACTCACGTGAAAACTGCCATTTCATCATGCAGGTGCAGCTTTGTCTTTTGCTTTTGGAGCTGTGGTTGGAGGTACTTTCGGACTGGAAATTGCTAACCACTGGTTTCAGTTATACAGGTTGGATACAATGGCTTCGCAGGTTAAATTCTACGAATGGTTACAAAACAGAGCTGCAGAAAAGTCTTGAATTTGTGAGGTTTAAATTTCCGTATCGGGTACAATAATAATAATAAATCAGTGTGACAAGAATTCTGGACTTGCATAACCTATGTGAATTAGTTTGTGCTGGTTTGAAGTGTGTTTCTTTGGTTTTGCAACCATTGCAAGGATTGAAATAGGAAGGTGCCTTCATTTGTATCCTTCTAATTTCTTGAGTTTTAGCAGCTCCAATTTCTCAGTAATAATCATGTCTCTGTAATTGTGGTGCTCCCATTTTCATATAACAACAACAACAACAACAACATCAACAATATATATAGATAAAACCAAAATTCAAATTATTATTTTTTCAAGAAAACAAATGTTTTTGTTGGATATGAGTATATGACCCACATGATTATTGAAAAACAAAAGCAATTATCACCGATATAGCAATCAATCAAGCCAAGCCAAACTGTATTCACGAAACTTTGAATGAAGTTCTTAGGATCTGAATCAGTAACTACAGAAATCTTTTCAATACAACCAAAAGAGATGATATATATATATATATAATCCTCATGCATCCATCCATACAAATTATATGAACTGAATATAAACTTCTCGGTCCTTCCGATTTGTTTAAATGGTACGAGGATTTTGCTTTAACGTTGGATCGAACACAACTCTGGTCTTGCTGATGTTCCTTTCTACATTTGACTCTCAAGTTTCGACCCTCCATTTTTGAAATGGACACATGGTTCAAGAAACCGATCATTTTCTTTCGGAATTGCTTCTCCAGAACCCAGATACACGGAACTGATCCCATATCTCGTTATCCCAGTCTACGGCGGCGTTTTTGCTGCTGCCGTTTTTGCTGCTGCCATCCTCACCGTCGCTTGACCACGGGTCTTCATCTCCGTAGAAACCGAATATACTCATAGAAATTCTTGAATTAGTGTTTCCCTTCCGATGATCGAACCCCTCTTCATCTGACAAAATTTTCCTCGATTTTTTCAATAATCTTCTCCTCTTCTTCCTCCGCCACAGCGCGGCGGGGAGGAGATACACCCCGAGGATGAAGAAATGAATCATGGCGCATGGGCAGCAGCAGCAAATCGCCATGCAACCCCCCGCCGTCTCCCCCATCCTGCTCCGATGACCCCAGTCTTTGGCGTTAATTTTCGATGATGTCGACCGCCGTTCCACTTCCACCGGTGACTCTATCACGGTTTTTCCCTCCATTATGGCATGAAAAAACAAGTCATGGACAGTGAAATGAATGCTGGAATCTTGGATTGAAGTGAAGCAACTGGAGTTCGAATGTGGCTGAAAATAGAGGACAACTCGAGACGGGACTCTCTTTGTAGAGGAAAAGATGGAAAATTTTCAGTATATATATATATAGGATTGATTTTTCTTTTTCCTTCAAAATTTACGTATTTTCTTTAAATTCTCGAATCCCACATAAACATGCCTAAGGCTACGTTTGGTTGAAGGATAGAGTAAATTAATGATTAGTACGTAAATGATAAAGAAAATGATTGTGATAGGATTGTAATATATGGTGTAAAATAATATTATGTTTGGTAAGATTTTTAAGTGTAGGATTATTTTGAATTTTTTGATGAAAAGACGAATTTGCCCTTCCCCTTCGCGACGGCGACAGTGGCGGTGGTGGCTGGCGGTCGGGCGGAAATGGTCTGCCGGAAAAGGTCGGCGGGTGAGAGGGCCTGAAACGTCGCTATTAGCGACGGATTTGCCGGAAATGGTCTGTCGGAAATGGTCTTGCGACGGATTTACCGTCGCCGATCTTGTTTAGATCGGCGACAATTTCTGAAAAACCGTCGCTATTAGCGACGGTTTTTGAGAAAACCGTGGCTATTAGCGACGGTTTTTGAGAAAACCGTCGCTATTTGGGACAGATTTTTACAAACCGTCGCTAACTTGAGTTTGAATTTAGGAGAAGGGTAAAAATGGAAAAATAGGAGGTATTAAGAGTGGGATAATTTATCACACCTAAATTGTCAGTATTATTTGTCCAACAAATAGTAGCTACAGTGCGGGCTTTTCAATTTTATCACGGGCCCTCGTATTTCCTAAAAATCCAACCAAACGGGTGATTAGCCGGGATAAAATAATCTATCCCGACTAATCACCCGAACCAAACGCAGCCTAATAGCAAGTTAATCCATACGGAACAAACTTTATTCGACATGTTCGTCTTCGTCTAGAAAATATTGATATAATAAATAATAATTACTGATCAAGCATTCACCTACTTATCATTTCAAAACTCGTTTTTTAAAAATTATATATATATTCTTCGTTGCCTCGTAACACTATTAATATAAATAATTATATCATTTATCATGTATAGTGAATTGCATTTTTTTCTAAATTCAAATAATGGCTATATATGATAAACAAAATTTATACTCTAACTCTGATTTTTTGAAAAATTAAAGCCCGTGACATAATTTTAATCGTGACAATATAATATAGTTTGAGAGTTTTTTATATAATAATTCTGTCGTTTTCCTCCAGCCGTATATTGGTCAACTATGGTTGCTCCAATGATTTTTATTTGTTATATCATATTAAAAATTATTATTTGCATTTAGATTTAGACATTTTAAATTCATGATTTCTATTTTATTTTTAATATTAATAAATTAAATAGAGAGAACTCAAATCAATTTCATTACTATTTATATTATGATTATATTAACCACAATGAATTTTAAACGACTTCAATATTCTAAGAATTTGAAAATTCATTGTGATAGTATAATTATAACATGAATAAATATTTGTGTAACATATCCAACAAATGAAAATATTTTAAATCCTCTGTCCAAATACAACATAAAGGATTTTTACTAAACAATTTTGTGTCTCAACTGGTAAAATATATAATTAAAATACAACTAAAATATGGGACTTTATTTTTAATATATATATATATATATATATATATATATATATATATATTTGAAATCTATTGTTTATGGGGCACCATTAATTTATTTGTTTATTTAAGAAAAATTGGTTACAGGTTGCCGACTTAGTGCTCGGTCAACTCTAAGAACAAATGAAAGCGAACTTAGATTTGCAATGCGATATTAACTTGTACTTGTATAACATTTTTTAAAAAAATAATTAAAAACTCGTATCACTAAGTAAATCGAGTCGAAATTTATTCATATATTATGGTACATATTATATAAAATGAATTACAAATTTTATTTATTATTTTTATCGTCGTCGTGTCGTCGGTGTTGTTGTTATTGTTATATACATACATACGTACATACATACATGTGCGTGTATATATACATTTTATTGTCCAAGTCGTTTAAGTAAGTGGACAAATTCATCCTTAAATGAATGTTGTGACTTGTGAGTGGCTTGGATAAAGCAGAGGGGAATGACTTTCTAGAAACAGGGCGGCTTTAAAAATAATCACATTCAAATTCATATTAAAGTTTTTTTTTTGGGTGCCATTTAATATTTGAGATAAACTATAATATGTGATGAAATTTATATAAAAAAAATAAATTGTTGGTTTCTTACAATTATTATTTTAGATAGATGATACCTTAAAAATCATTATATTCCTACAGTAACTCGAAAACTTTCTGTAGTGGATGGATTTGACGAAACTTGATATTCTTCAGCAAAAAATTGAACCCGAGACCTCTCCAAAGCCTGTACCACTCTAGACATGTTTCAATTCTAGTAATTACATAGTATAAAAAAAGTTCAAAATTAATAATTTCACCAAAGTTACATCTTTAACCATAATACAACCTAGCAACTTATACAATTTTTTTAAAAAAATAAGCATATATGATTCAAGAATATACGGAGGGACAACAATATTGTGAATTATGGTTACATGTTAGAGTATTCATTATTCAATTTCATATAAAATATAAATAAATTATTATTATTATTATTGTTATTGAGGCATATTTATTAAGCATGTTACACGTCTCGTACCTGATTTTAAACACATTAATCGGGATTTGACCAAATTTAGACTCGTCCTGACTGATTTAATGTGATGTCAGTTTTAAACCCGACCCATTGTCATCTTTAATAAACTATGAATGAACTAAGTTGTCATTGATATTGCCTATCTGATTTATAGCGACAAACTATAAACGTTTATGATACTAATTTTCATCAATTACTTCATTCTTATTTTGATTTGAAAAAAAAAGGCTTCATTGGTGCAATTTATTTGTATTTTATTGTAAGTAAAATAGATTTTTTTAAAAAAAATCGTAATTCATACAATAGATAATTGAAACTTAATGTTATATACATCATAATATTCACTGATGAATTAACCTTGTAATTTGTTGCTACATAATAAATTTTTTTCAAAATTCCACAGCGTGCTTAGTAGAAATAGGAGAGATGTAAACTTGAGAAGATCGTCATAAATCTCATTCATTTGAAAAAATAAACGTGCAAGTGACAATAACACAGAGAAATGACTCTCCTCTGAATCACATTTTTTTAAGCAAAGAGTTCAGTTCCTCAATTGAGAGTTGTACATTACGAACATCTGCCTCCACCTTTTCAGACACATAGCATGAACTGCATGCCATGGCTTCAAGCATCTGCTTCTTTCTCGATGTGGTTTCAGCTTTTTCTCTATGCAAACCTTCTATTTTTCGGGTTTCTTCTACCAATTCATCGTCCATCATCTTCATTTCTTCCTCCTTTACATCTGCTTCAAACAAGCATTGGTGGTATTCGAGAATAATGTACTCCAATTCGTGACCTCCATTCTCTTTGACCTTTAAAAGCATTTCTTTTTCTGCAGTGATGCCTTGAAGCTTGCGGGTCAACTCTTCTACAAACAGATTCTCTTTCTGCACCTCCAGTTCAAGTATTTGTATTTTATTGTTAACTTTTTCTAACCTCTCTTTCACAGTTTCAGCCTCCTTTCGAGTGTCCACGAGTTTTTCTTTATCCTGCTTTATTAGATTTTGCAGCTTTGTTTTCTGTTCCTCAGAATTCAGTAGGTCGGTAGCTTTGCCACTCAGCTGCCAGTTCTTTTTTGCATTGTCACTAGCAGTTTTCTCAACATTATCAATGGCAAGGAGAACCTTATCATTTTCTAGTTTCCGATTTTCTTCATCCATTTTTAATCTCAATTGTTCAATCCTGCTCTTCAACTGAGTTTCGGATTGTTTAATCTTCAAAACTGAATTTGTCAGTTCATCCCTGGAGGCTTCAAGACGCGTCAACTTCTCTTTTCTCTCAAATTGATGTTGTAAAGAAGTATTGAGGCTCGTTCTTGCTTGAGCCTCAAGCTGTTCAAAGTAGCTAAAAGAAGAAGAAAAACCTGTCAAAGAGTTTCCGAGAGCCAACAATTTCTTGTTAAACAGGCCTTTTCTCTCCTGAAGCTCTGAAAAAAGGAGTTTGAGTGATGCACATTCTTGTTGCTTTGCCTGAAAAAGGATATCCAATTGGCAAATTTCTTCTGAAAGAACATCTTCACAGACCATTGCTCTCTCGAGTGAACCAAACATACTTAGCATTTCTGCGGAGTATGAAAGCTTTTCTTGTGCCTCAACAAGCTTATTTCTTATTAAATTTAAATCTTTAGGTACGTCCAAAGGAATGATAGGCAACTTGTCTTGCATCTCCAAATTGATTCCCGCACGACAATTTTCATCAGTGTTCTTTATCAACATGTTGCCGTCTTCTAGTTCTATGGGTAATTTTAGCTCATCTATTTCCATTCTTTCTTGATCACATGGTTCAGACTCGTCATTCTTCATGACTTCATCAAGAGATTGCTTACCAGCTATGTGCGAGTTAGATTCATTCAGACAAGTTTCCTCTATCAAATCCTCGACCATTTGCACTGGATTAACGAAACCCTTTTCTTCCCTCTTGAATATATCCGTGATGGAAATAGAACTGTCACAAAACCTGAGACATGGGCCTCCATCAATGTCAACAAGCTTTTCCTGACAGCTCAAATCTTGTTTATTGTCTATGTTTTTATGTTGATCAGAAGAAATAACTCTTTTATACTCATCCCTCTCTCGCATGGCCTTCTCATATAGACTCAACAATTTATCATTTTCTTCATGCATTTCGGCAAGTTGATGCTTTAGATTCTCAAACTCTATTTTCATCTTCAATTCCTTCTGTTCAGCTACTTTAGCAGGGTGGCAGCTGTGTTCTTCAGTTTCAACCGAGCTCCTTTTATTGTTTTCAGCAACCACTCTCTCGTACAAATCAATAAGTTTATTGTTATCGTCAATTAAGACCTTAAGTTTCATCCTCAACTCGTCATTCTCTTTGGACAAGAAAATTGCCATTTCATGTGCTTCTGCTTCTCTTTGGCTGGCAGATGCAATTGCATCGACCATCGTTTTAAGTTCCAATGGATCGCTTTGCCCAATATTAGGGATGTGATCATTCAATGAAAAAGGAAAGTCAGCTAGTCCCTTCTGCACTCCTCCTTCGGCTAAGGCGTTTTGGGATAGTTTCTGAGCCTCGAGCTCTTTAGCCAAGTCAATTACTTGCCTGTATTTTTTTTCCAAACATGAAGGCACCGGTATTTAAGAATGACTGGAAATTACACAAAAAAAGTCTTTTTCGCAGGTATTATTATACTACTTCTAGAGCAGAGTGACAACAACCATACTGAAAATTTATCATATGCTCAAGTAGCAGAAATAAATGTTAGATTTGGTTAAAGTCACCTCTCTAACTTGTCTTTTTCATCAGCACACAAGTCAAGTTTCTTGCGAAGTGAGTCAAGCTCTGACTGATTCTGAATTGCCTGAGAGAAAATGGCAAGCAAAGTTTACAGATGACTAGAAGGTAGAAGAGGACCAAACAAAAGAGAAAACATGCTCCATTTTAGTAACCAACTCATTTTCTTTTTAAACAAAAGAAACTCACAGAAATAAAGATACCTGAATGCGCAAAAACTCATTCTCCTCGTTAATTGAGGAGCGCCAAGGAGATGCAGATTCCTGTAGAATAACTAGCATATATCAAGAAATGCATTGTGCTTGTTAAAAGTCAGCTGCTATAAAATTAGAGTAAATAATTAGAGTTAATGATTACAGAGATTTATTCTTATCATGATGTTTAAACCTGTTTTGATTGGGTGAAAAACAAAATTCATTCTTCATGATTTTTGTTTTGACCAGGCCTCCCAACAAATCACCATGTTAGGTATCTATCATCTTAAAGCTTGTTTATCAGTTATTGCTCAAGCCACATTTTCGTAAATTAAATTGACGATATTCCAGTGTTAATGCTAAAGAGAAGGCGTAACATGGTAGACTTACTTTTTCAATTGCCAGCCCTGGATTTAGAAAGTTACTATCACTCTGATTATCAATCATCTTAAGAGAACTTTCTTTCTGTACGATGAAAATGAAATATCCTTCAGCTTCGTGAGCTATAATCTAAGCAAAGAATTATTCAAATCTCTGGAAAAGATAAGAACCTGATTGTTTGTGGGATCTGTTTCATGCATGAGTTTCCATTCAAGAGCTTCAAGCAACTGCAGCAACAAGATAGTGCTTCAGAAGAATGCAAACAACAATTTAACATGAAAGAAATTGCATAAATCAAAATCGAAGGGTCACAGCAACATTCAATTTGGAAGATGCAATTATAAAGTATAGACAATACAATTTTCACATATAAAAAAAATTAAGAAACGATTACAAATTAAACTCTGTCATTATTCACTTCAGTTCTATATCAACAGAAGGAAGACACACAAAAGGATACAAAACCAGGTTTTGAGTAATAAACACCTTGTTTTCTAGGATAATAATTTGTTCACTCATTCTTTCCTGTTCACCTTCCTCAACAAACGACTTCAGCCTGGATTTCGAATAAATTAAAATACGGCATTAGATTAGAAAGAGGAAAGAACAAATTGTGCAAGCAAATGGAGAGCAATACAGGGAAAAAACAAAAGAAAAAAAGGAAGGATGTAAAAATCAAGAGTTTAAACAACAGCAGAAAATCTAAGTATAGCCATTTCAACTCCTTAAGAGTTAAAGCCGTTGCATGAAAATGGTGAATTTGACAGAAATGAAAAGATCTATACTTGGTTAACTATTATCGTTTTTTTGATAATAAATGACAGGAAAGCATACAAAGCATAAACATGCCTTTTGACCTCTTCTTTCAAGCGTAAATTCTCCATAGCAAATCTTGTTGCATCCTGGTTACGGTCTACCTGAGCACGTAGTACCTCTATTTCTTTTAAATGTTCCTCTTTTTCTTTCACCAAGTGAATCTCGGCAGAGATCTTTCCAGAAGCAACAGCTTCTAGTCTTTTTAATCCACTTTCTCGAAATCTTAATCTCATTTTCAACTCATGAATCTCATCTTCTCTCTGTTTTACCTGTTACACCATATACACAACAAATTAAATTGTCCAAATATTTGAAGAATTCTATTGGGATATACATGTTCCAATCTACGAATAAAAGAATTATACCCCTAATGGATGAATCATAGTATATTCAGCGACACTCCAAATTTCTTATTACAGAGAAGAAAATTTATTGCCAAAAAACAAAAGCAAACAAGGTCTTAGCATCACAATATTCTGCTGCACATGAATTTCATTTACTTATTCATACTCGTGAAAGAATTCTTTGAGGAAGAAAATGAATTCGACAAGAACTCAAATCAGAATGTACATACCAACCGCAATGCTGCCTGATTCTCTGCTGCCAATGCCTGCAGTACTGTATCTTTATCTTTTTCCCTCCTGAAAGCTCCGACAAGGGCAACTTCATACTCTTTTTTCTTAAGCTACAAAAAGTTCAATTAAATGGTTATAAATCGAGTAATACACTCTCTCATACACAGGGATTAGTGAACATACATGTGTCATCTTCTTTTCAGATATAAGAGGACTTGAAAATCCATGAAGCCCATCCCATTTAAAGGGACCTGGAGATCCTGGAAAGGGTACTGATAACACATCATCATCATGGCTTTCAGCTCCTCCATTGACTAGACTTCGCAAACGAGATACTTCTTTCTAGCGTTTTCATAAATGAAAATGATCAACCATAACATCACTCAGAAAATGATTTGAATACTGATGCAGAAAAGTAACTAAGTGATGTTTCAAATATTGACAACACCTCTTTTAAATATTGAATTCAATACCTCTTTAAGTTATACATGATATGATCAAACCGTACAGTCTAAAATGGTTATTTGTTGAGCAGAAAGATCTACTAAATTGTGAAAACCCGATGACATCATTATTAACACACCATTTGGTTTTTCCTCATGATTACCATTTCTGCAACAGAATAAAAATGAATGCAAAACCATAAAACTGATTAAATTATCGTAATACTTAATTTATTTTTAGACGTAAAAATACTACCATGAGAAATCTTAATTAATGGTGGCATTGAAACTTAAACAACACATTCCCTGAATGCCCATTACAATGTCCATGCTGGGGTTGGGGAGGGGAGGGGGGGGGGGGGTGGGGGGGGGGGGGTGGGGTGTGGATCGAGACAGGAATTTGAACTGTAGTAGATACCTTGAGATTTTGGTTCTCAAGCCTCAAAGCCAGCACGTCTCCAGAAGCATCTTCATTAACAATAGCCTGTAAAGCAACATAAAGAGAGTACAGAAATAAATAAAAACAGCTTTAACTTACAGGAAAAGTGCTATGGTGGGTTCACCCATAGTTGTCAAAGGCGAGCGCCTCTCGCCTTGAGGCGAGAGGCGCCCCCAGGCGCGGGTGTTGCGCCTGGGGCAATCCCAGGCGCAACAATTTACAAAGGCGAGCCCAGGCGCGCGCCTGGGCTCGCCTTGGAAAGGCTCTAAGGCGCGCCTAAGATTGCTTTTTTTTCTTAAAAAAAAAATTCTGTAACAGAGAAGCTGTATTTTGAAAATGCAACTTCTCTGTTTTTTTTTAATATTAACTTAAAATGTAAAAGGTCCAACCCAATCCCAAACCCTAGCATCCCAGTTAACAAATTAAATAAGCGACAAAGAGATTTGCAGACTACAACAGAATTACAGCCAACAACGTGACGACAGTTGGATGATTGAAGAATTTTAATCGTGTTACTTATTATTGTGAACTTATTAATTATTTGTTGTTTTGTGTGATATTGTGACTTAATTATTTCATATTTTAATATATTATTCTAAGATAAATATATTTTTTTTAAAAATTAAAAGCATGCGCCTTGCTTCGTTAAGGCGCGCGCCTCGCCTTGCGCCTTGCGCCTCAGGCTCCAGAGCCCTTGTGCGCCTCGGTGCGCCTTGCGCCCTTGACAACTATGGGTTCACCGTTCGAGTAATATAATAAAACTTTCTGACACCTGATGTTCAAAATTTGTAGCTCATGACCAAACTTTTTGCATGACTCTACATGTTACTAGAATTTTGTTTAGAGTACAGGTTGAGTTTGTTATTTCGAATTCTAGAAAGGAAAGATTGTTTGAGCCATAGAATGGAGCAAAGCTACTTACATGATTTTTTATAAACTTGGCACGTTGAGCAAACTTTAAAGTGCTCAAAGTCTCCAGTGAGCAGCTGCAAGGTACAGCACAGTTCTTTGTGACTTTCATCGCAAACTCTAATGAGTTTGTCATAAATGCGGAAGAAAATCAATACTGCAATGGTTCCTCCAATAGTGAATGTCAAAGAAGATCTGACCTTATGGAGGGGCTGATATTTGCAATAATAATTGTTTTGGCATTTCCTCCTAGTGAATCCTGCAGCATCAGGTAGAATAAAAAAATGATCTTTAATTGAAGTGCTAAAAATTATTTAAGTTTTAGCTACTTAGATCTTCAAAAGTACTATTCACACATTTTAATTTTATGAAAGGTAAAGGAAATATTTGTGTCAAAATACAGAGAAGAGAAGAATAGAAGTTGGAATCCAATTTATTGAATTGACACCAACAAAAGAGCAGCCCTCACATCATTCAGCCTCCAAAAATACATAAGTAGGATGACCAGCATGAACTTAAAAGAAATGCCATTGACACATAACTAATGGGATATTTATCATGAAACCCGAATAAAATGTATAATTCTTAATCCAGAGACAAAATATTTCACCTGAAGCAAAAATGTCAGCTTGGAGTCTCTGTAAGGAACATGGACCGACTTCCCATTGGAAATGCTCACAAGATTCATTATCACAAGTCTGCGTGTTACAAGACATATTTTAACTCATGTAAACTATAAAATCATAAAAAATTAAGGATGAGGTGCAATATCTGAACTGAGAAATATATAAATGATAGGTAACATACCCCAGTGTAGAAAGTGATTTGTTGATGTTACTAGCTTCCTTTAAACGTTCACCTTCTGCACCGGAGCTTTTTTGCCTTTATTTGAGAGAGAGAAAACTTGCATTCGTCAAAACAATGAGAATGTTCATAACAATCGATACACCACTTTCATTTTTACTATCATTATTTTACTTCACCTTTCAGATCCAGCTAAATCCACAAGATTAAGCCGAGCAAAACGATGATGAGTCACCCCCTGGGATTCCCACTGAAAGACAAAAAATAACGTGGTCAGAATACAACAATTGGAGGAATATGTTGTCTAGGGAAATCGTGACCATCTCTACCTTACTCTCCGTTATACATGTGAACACGCTATGAGAACGGCTACTAGCAATATTCATGTTAGTTGCGGCTACTTTTCTATTTGCCGCGCCCTGAAAAAAGTGACCAAAAATCATGTAAACCAGGATAAGATGCTTAGAGATAGCTTGTAAGCAATGAGTCATGAAATCAATCATCAAGAATTCATTATCACACATCTTCGGTATATTGACAGGTAATGAATAATTGTGAAAAGAATTATGTACTAACCAGATGAGAGACTGAAATATAAAGTATACAAAAAATCTGATATAACGGTACTGACAAACCTGAATAAGTTGTTGGATCACTTCTCGAGCACTCGTAACTTCTACCTCAGTAAGATTGTCAACATAAACACCTTTCTTAGTGTCTTCTCTTATCTGTGAATTTACAAATTAAAGATTAAATCAGTTCATAATTTTGGCTCAAAAGGAAAAATTGATGGCATGTCAAATGCAACATAGATATATGAAGTCTCCTTTTCTGCTATTGCAATTGTGTAACATGCAACCTTAATATTACCATTTGTCCAAAACACATCATTGAACTATATTACCTCGACCAAATGAGCTTATGTCTAGTTAAATATGAAATTTTAGTAAGAGTATGATTGAGTAATGAACTGATTTTTCCTCTATCTAAATAAATATATACTAAAAAAGTGAAATTTTTGTTACTTGGTACATGAAAATGAAATCTTAACATGATGTTTCATCCACCAATGATGATTGATCCCTTAAAATGTGATCATAAATAATTACAGCTGAATTTGAAGATAGCTTCGTGCCAGGTACGGATGAGTTACAAAGTAAGCAACTTGTATTGAATAAAAGAAATACCTGTAAGTTGACAGATGAAGGATCTAAAAGATCAATGATTTGTTCATTGTAAATCTCTAGGAAAGAACATTTACAAGTAAATTTTAGTTTTTCCTCCCTACGAGTGTCTTTGTCCTGCAATGACAATGTGAAAACACGAGACACCGCACTATTATCATACAAACATATGCAAATCCTTTATTGAAAGAGAAGCTAAATGGCTTTAAAAAACTGTAAGCTTTTAGAGTAAACCTAGAATAATCAAATAAAACTTCCATAACACGAGATAAATAGCAGATGATAGAAATCCACAACTCTTTTCTTACTAAAGATAAATCATATTTACATACCTTTTGAATTCTGGAGAATAAATATTCAAAGATTCTAGGTATCATCCCACAATTAATGCTATGTCTCCGAGTACCCCCCTCAATATCTCCAAGCATTGTGTGAGTTTTCCCACTACCAGTCTATGAAATGAACGAAATGAAACAAAGCTATCAAAATGGTGAGGAAGTCTACCGTAAGAAATTGTTTTAACAGTTACAAAAATAGTAGGTAAGCACAAGTCTCTGGGACTATTAATAATGTAAAAAGTCAATAGATAGCCACTGCTATGAGTACCTTCAATATGTAATTTGAAATTTTTAAGATCAAGGTGTTTTAACTCACTTGCCCATAAGCAAACATGCAGCTATTATATCCTTCCATGCAATTCTCCACCATTGGAACCCCAGCTACTTTAAAGAGCGCTTCCTATTCAAAATTACAAAGTTGAAAACCATGGAATAAAAAATAAACTCACGAGAGAAGCATGTATCAAGCAAGATTATGTACCTGGCTAACATTTTCGTCAGCCACATAGTCAAAGGTGAATCGTGTCTCTGGATGTCCCGTCCACATAATTGTCTGGGAACTTTCTTGTTTAACACATTTATTGCTCCCTTGAATTGATATCTCTGTACCGCTCAAAGGTCGAGTTCGGATTATGACCTGTATATTATCAAATCAAAAGCAGAGTATCACTACGGAAAGAAAACTGCATCCTAAACATAGACTTTCTTTTGTGGTGGAAGACTGTTCTCCACGTGTATGGAATATACTTGGTGGGAAGGAACTTGAGTAATGCAACATATCAAAGCTCTGTTGAGCTTCGTGAATCAGGAAATCTAAAAAGTACAACATTCTATGAACCATACAGCGGCTACCTCCACAACTGATGATGCACAAAGTTCAACACTAACCTAACTCCAATCCCAAAATTCAAAACGCTACACTTAAAAATTGAAACCAATAAATAAACTTCACACGGAAAAAGAAAAGAGAAGAAAAATCACTGACCTGAACGCTATGCTCTTTCCAAAAGGAAGGGTCTTCTCGGAACTCAAAACTCCTGCCACTGGCGTAGGATACGATTTCGTCATCTTTGGATGACTTGCCTTTGTACGAAGAATCCTGCAGCAAGGTAGGATCTTTAGAAACGGATTTCAACAAAAGTTCCGGGGAGCTGGAGCTTTTCATTAGCACAGAGGTGGAGTCCGACGGATCGGAGGGTTGGCCCAAACGGGTTCTGAGTGCGCTCGACTCGAAATTGGAAATTAACGGCATTTTGAGGGATTTTATGGGTTGGAAATATCTTCTTCTTGATTCCCAGTGGAGAAATTTCTAGGGTTTGGGGGAGATTGGAATTATAGCGGAAATGCGGGTCGAAAAAATTATGTGAGGGAGAACCGTTGAGATTTGAAATTTTTGAATTGGGGAGGAATGGCTCCCTGGTCACTTTTTTGAAAATTATTATAAAATATTGCATATTTAAATGATAATGATGATATTTGATAGGTGTTTATTTTCTAATAAAAATGACGTCATTATATTAATCTTAGGTGTTATATATCTATATTATCTCTTACTATTTATTAAGGCTGAGTAAGTTAGAGTAACTTCATTGGTCTGTTTTTTAAAATATCTAAAATACCCTTCGCCCCCACTCTCTACATTACTAATTATATATTAATAAAGTGTTAAAAAATAAAAGCAAGTCACAGTGTTTAGTAGATAAAGCTAGTTCTTAATCATGAGGTTGAGGTTAATTTGCTTGGTCTTTTTTATCTTTTATATTTTTAGTTCATATATCAAAATTATATTAGATAATTTCTATAAATATATTTTGATCTCATTTAAATATAATCAATAATTTAATATCGTACAAGCACGCAACTCGTGGTGTTGTACTGTCTATATTATCTATACTATTATATTATATATTTTAAGTGTGAGACTCTTAAAATAATATCTAGATGACACAAAATATTTAATTCACCCAATTTTACATAGAAAATTTTTTTCTTTTAAATCGAATAATTTTTTTAAATTCAAATAAGTTCGTGTTAATTGTTTTATTATTATTGGATCAAATTAAAAATAATAAGTATTCTGCAACATGTGTCATATTTTTCTTAGTATCTATTGGCATTTCACATATGCGATATATGGACTGTGTCTCGCATATAATATAAATAAAAAATGAGGCACTTAATTAAGACAAACTTTGGACATTTAAATGTTTTGTTTAGGTTTTAGATGATTGATTTTTTGAGTAATGTATAGAAATATATATATATATATATATATATATATATATATATATATATATATATATATATATATATATTGGAAGTTGTGCGTGAGTGATGAAAATATTTATATTATACACATATTATCTCGAAATATTTATGTTATACACATATCCAACTGGAATCGTTAAATTTTGTTTTGAAAATATTGTTTTATGGTCTCGAAGCATTTAATTGATGCAGACTTTTTTTTTTTTTTGAAAAAATTGATGCAGACTTGAGTAATACTCAACAATCCTTGGCACATTTTCTGAAATATACATATATTTGTTAAATGCCACCAAATTGAATTTGTTAAAAAATAATTATTATATCATACAAGTAAACGTGTAATGTGTTAAATGTTTGATAATAAATATACAGTGAATATCTTATTAATGTTAAATCTTTTCTATTTCTTTTTTAAAATTCAAATTTGAATATGATGTCTTTGAAACTATTAATATATTTAGATATATGTATTTCTTGTATCAATTCATTTAATTCCATTATGTTTTAAGTTTGTGTCTTACTTTTATATATTAATGTTAAGGAATTATTATTATCTAAGTGTTTTATCGATCGACAAAATCAAAACATCATTTAACTGTTTCAGGAAACAGCTGCAATCTTCTGTGTATAACAGAAGCCGGTTCAACCGTCTAAACTTACAACCGCCTAGTCTTCAATCGCTTGAATTTCAGACCGCCTATCATTCAACCGTTTGAAGCAGAAGAAGTTCAAACTTTTTGAAGACTTTAAATCGAGTCATTAAAGAGTTATTTATTGCTTACTTAATGAAAGACATTCTATGACTGGTTCAGGACATTCAATGGTTTTGCACCGCTACAAGTCAATCATATCATGCACCAGTCCCAATATTGATATGCATTTATGTCACTATCACATAAAAGAAAGATTATTTATATCATACGAGTTCTGATGGTAAAAACAGTTTTCATAAAAGAATACTCAGCAGTAACTCTACAAGGAATGAGATTCAAAGTTATGCCAGCAAGAGAACATTTAATGTTTTGCAAAAAACATTTAATGTATTTGCAGCTGATAGTGACACATCATTATAAAGTTACAAATTAATGTTACTTATCTCTTTCCGACCGTTGGAATGACAGCTTATATAAAAAGAGTTGAAAATATGCAAGAAATACACAATCATCAAGCTTTCGACAGTGCGATTACTACAAGTCCGCGTACTTAAAGAATCTGAGCGTAATCAAAGATCATATACCTAATCGCTCATCAATCATACACTCAACAGAAAGATATCTGATCATTCAATCATATTCATGCTACTAAAACGGATTGTTTTACTTGCACTAGTAACATTTGGTTATTTGATTAATAGTAGTGTCTGGTGAACCAAGTGTTCTTAAAATCCAGAAGTGTAAAGTGATAACTAAGAGTTCCAAAACAGACATTTGTGATAAGTTTTGATTGGAGTAGACTGTTGCAAACAGTTTTGTAAAGCTAAAGTCTTTTAGTGGAGTCCTTCCTACAGAGAAAGAAGGGGTTACATATGAGTCTTATCTCCGAACATCTATAAAAATCATGTGTCTTTACTTTTCGCAATCTTTTACATTTCAAACCATATCTTGTTGATTAAACTGTCAACCGATTGAAACTGTCATTAGAAATATGGAACTGTTTTCCGCATTTTTCAAGTGGTTCATATTTATAACTATTTGAAAAAAAATGTAACTGCTAAAAGCGGTTGAAAACAAATTTTAAAATCAAATATTTTAAAAGAACTTATTCACCCTCTATGAACTCTTTCTCGATCCTAACAATTAAGTTATCGTTATTTTCTAAAATATTAAATAAAATATATAATTTTTAAATAATATTATTTTTTCAACTTTTCAGTGAACAATGTTACCGTGAATTTTTGGTATAACTATTTATCTCAATCAAACATTATTACAAATATTTTTTAACATATTCTCAAAGATGATTAAAATTCTAATCAAAATTTATTCATTTAATAAATTACCATAATTATTACTTTTTTAAAATAAAAAAAAATTATTCTTTAAAATTATGATAGAAAAAATAACATATGTTTTTTAAATATTTTTTTCTAATTTTTTTATTCATAATAGTTTCACTCATATAACACATCGAATGCAATGATAAATAAGTTAATTTGAAAGCAGAAGATTGCTATCATCGTCTGTTTGTTATCTCAAATAATATAAATATTTTTTATATAATAATATTTAAATTTCAGATATATTCAATAAATAGTATTAATAATTTTAAATGATTAAATTCAAATTCTCATACTTTATTAATTTTAATAATTAACTATATAAAATAACATTACATGCATCACACAAATAATATACTAATATCTTTAAATCGTGTAGTTGTTCGTCTTGCGAAATACATTTTATACACAAGTTTATGTGGTCTTCCAATAATCATCAATCGAAATATGTAGGAACCCATCTTTTTGCAATTAAATTTTTGTTCCAAACTTCAAATTGAGGTACACATCGATTGGTATAAATTATTAAGTTGAGTGTTGAATACCAATATAGTAATATTATTATTGATGGTTATTATTTTAGTATGAATTTATGTTTAAAATTGTTAATTATGCTATTATAGTCTATTTGTGTATTATGTTATTGATCTTTTTGCATTTTAAATACAATGCGTTGATTATTTTTTTAATATGTTATTATAGTCTATTCAGGTGCTACGATTTATCTATACTTGTGACGGCGTAGAGTTTCATATCTCAACATATATAACATTTAGTTGTTTACATTTTTTATTTTTGTTTTACGACTCACACAATCAATCATATCATATAATGTATTATCAAACATTTGTCATTAGATAAAAACAATAGTTATTAGACAAACACAACTTTATTTTCTTATACTTGTTGTAACACATAACCTCATACTAAACGATGGATGGACACGAAAGAATGTACCTACTTTGGTGTTAATTAGTCGAGCTGCTAGGGCAATGAGTATGAGGGAGGAGCATATTGCTTGCTTTAATTTTTGTACTAGGGTATTTACTTTTAGGCTGTGTTTGGTTCAAATGATAAGATTACTAAATGATTATCACATAAATGATTAAAAATGTGATTACTTCAGATTTGTATATAGTGCTCAAATAGGTGTTGCGTTTGGTTTGATTTTGAAGTGTGTGATTAACTAATAAATTAACTTTGTAGTACCAAAACTACCCTTCCACATATTTGTTTAATTATTAAATTCAGACTAACTTTTATCTCTTATCCTCAAATTTCCTTCGTCAACTATCCTCCATGCAATATCTTCGACAAAAACCCTAGCCGACATCAACGTGAATAGGTCCGAATAGATGTATGAAATCTACCCGACAATCTGTGGATCGTGATGTGTTCTAGGTGAATCATACATCCGAAGGACTGAATTTTCGATTGTTCTCGTTCTCTTTCCGTCGACTTAGCCAGAAATTTTGACAGATAAAATATTGTGCGGAAGTAAATTGGATCTCCAACCTTGTCACTGGCCGTTAATGTGAGTATTTCTGGAAAAATGGTAGTGTTTGTGTTATTTACAAATTTTGTTTCATTTCCGAATTGTTTAGTGTAAATATGTGGAAAAAAAACTTTTTGTAAGTTTACAACAACCGAAATGGATTGCAAGTTATATGGGTGTAGTTTTTAAATGTTATTCAACTATGATTTGTCTGTTTCTCGTTCGTGTAGGATTTAATTTTCATATTCTGTGACGAATTTGAAAAAAATTATACTAGTTCTTTGTAATAAATAAATTGTTGTAGTTTAGGAATGAATAGTTGGGTAAAACTTCATTTTGAGGACATGTTTGTAGCTACATGATCTAGCAAAACTTGCACTGTGAAATCCTCAATAAAAATATAGTTTTATATGCTAAAAAATTAATCGCAAGTGCACGATGTCAAGTAATAGTATAATGTACCGGAGTACGAGTATCGTTCCACTGAAGACTGTATTTAACAATTATTATTTTCAGTTATTAGATCTTTAGCAACGAAAAGTGATTGGGTGTTTTATTACTACTAAAATCAAATAAACATGCAAACAAAAATTATTCAAAATCAAGTAATGAAATATAATGTCTAAAATGGTTGAGTAAGATTCAATAAGAAATGAATTTGTTGGGAATATCGGTTCACCTACCCCTCGTTAATTAATTAATTTATTCGATAATGATCATATGCTTCCGACAGGATTTCCTATTCAATTGAGCACACTCTCTCGAGCTATGTCAAACTAATTCTACTCAATGAAGTAATTAAATATCTTTAATTATTTATCAAGAGTGAATTGCATGTCGATTTGTGAAATCCCTTAGTTTTCGATCCTTAGGACTATGACTATCGGCGCGTATCCAATTTCATATGTCTATGTAAATTGTAGATCCACGGATTATACTACTCGTTCCTATCACAAGTTATTCTCTCGAACTCACTCGCAATATAAAAACGTTGTTAAAGTTAGCTACACTCTAACAACACAATAAAACAAAAGTATAATCAAGAATAAATCAGAATCGAGATGTAAATTAATTATATCAAAGTTTGGGGTAGGATCCCCTTAAATCCCAACAAATATTAAGTTTAGCTACTAAAATTCATAGCGAAAATAAACAAAACTAAGTTCGAAATGATAAAAACTAAATAAGAAATACTAGCGTTGACGAAAAACACGAAGAACGACGTCCGAAAAGCTTCAAATCTTCAATCCAAGCGCAAAAGTCTCTCCAAAGCTTGTGGCGGCTCTGAATAGTGGTCAAGAATGTCTGATTTTCGTGGCTCTTTCCCCTACCATCTCATCCCCATTCAGAATTAAAGGAAGAAATCGTCCAAAAATCTTTCCAAAATAACGAGCGCGCCCGGGCGGACATAAGTTTCCGCCCGGGCGGATGACTCTCGCATATCTTGAATTTGTATTCTTCTTTGGCGCGCCCGGGCGGATGTAAGTTTCCGCTCGGGCGGACAACTCACGCAAAATTTTTTTTTCTCACGCCCTGGATGCGCCCGGGCGGATGACAATGAGCGCTCGGGCGGAGATCTCTCGAATTTTCCCCCTTTGATCTTCAGTTTTGCACGAATCTTCTGCATTTTCGTCAACTAAACACATGAGTAACAATAAAACATAATTTATTCTAAAATATGACAAAATGCATGCAATTTAGGTGGAAGGCAAAGAAGGCCTCCTTTCGGGGGGCTCGAGCCATCAGTGAGATACCACTATGGACTAAACGATAAATGCAACACAATGCGACAAAACATGACATGAAAAACAAGTAAAATCCACCTATATCACTACATAACTAATTTTAAAATTCATTCAACTAATCTTTTCCATAACTTTCATGGATGTGAAGACACCACTACAATGCGAGTGCGGCAATGGGTCTATGGTATTACGTGAAGCTGGTCAATACTCAACCCGACCGGGCCGATATTACTTCATATGTCCGACCGGTTTGAAACATCGGAACCGATTCTTTTGGTATGATTAGTATAATGTGGAAAAGATTTCTGGGAACAATGAACCATCATCGAAAAATGAAATGAGTTCAAATGCGTCACAAAATCCCACGTCTCCTTTAACATTTCGTCGGCACACACAAGCATACAATGCAGCTTCTAGTTCACAAACTTCTATTCTGAAGAATACCGATACAATTGACATGAAACAACACGTTACAACGGATACAGTTATGGCATCTACCACATCCGGGAGACCCACTAATGCAGTGGAGCACACACCTTTATATGTGGAACAACTTTGTTGTTGTTTTGGATGTTTTTGCCTATTACTGTGTTTACTGATGTTTTCATGGTTCTTATTATAATTTCTAAATAAATATTGTGATGTGACTAGGTTTTCTGTTATGTAATATCTGTTGCGAAATGTATAACACGTTGATGTTAGATATCGTATGTGTGATTGAGTTCTTGTTGTCACTATTTTGTTATGGAATATAAAAGTATTTGCTTGTGTTATCTTTTTGTTGCTTTTCATTAAAATATTGGTAATACTAATTAATTATAGTTTAGATTCTGATGTTGAATATAATTTAGAATCCACTTTCATCATTACATTTGGCTTCTTACCTTCATCGATCAATGCAACTTGAGTACTAACTTCATCCACAGGATGCATTGTCACATTGGTAAGATGACAGTAAGAAACACATTCTCTCATTTTCAGATGTTTACCATTTTTTTAATTGAAGAAAAACTTATGTCAACAACTGTTTTTAGAAGATTTCCCATAATGAAGAGGTCAATTAATTTACAGGGATTAAGGTGCAGGATTGTTTCTGAGTTGTGGTTCTTCAATGTGATGCATTTCTTGTAAGAAATCAAGTAATATGAAATTTCCTTCTTGCTGCATCCGAAGGTCAGTGAGTTGTCTATGTTGTCTTCACACTTTTCATGTTTATTTACAAGCATGTAGGCAGATTGATGAGATATGCTTTCAATTCACGTCTGAATAATAATTAATTACTTTCTATCTATTTACGTCTCAATTACTTTGTAATTGTCATATATTGAATTAAAATTAATGTCTATGTGTAGTGTTTGACCTATATTGCCTAAAATACCAAATCAATTTAATTTTATATCTTAGAGGATATGACATTAATTTTGATAGATTTCTATGTAATAAATTCTTGTTGGTGTGTACTTAAGGGGCTTTGAGAAGCATGAATTGGTGCATCTGAAAATAACACATTTCTTACATTTGTAGGAAAAAAAATGTCTGTCACTTTCCCTACCTACTCTGAAGGTTCTGTTACTAGCAAATATAAAATTCCAGTGGTATCCTTGTTATCAGATGAAGAAATCGAAGGTGCTGATCAACCTCCAGAAGCCTCAAAGAACAAAAATATTGTTTGTACGTCTCCTACTCTTTCATTGAAGAAAACAGCTGGCCGAACAACGAGTTTTGACACTGTCGCCGACATGTACTACAAATAACTAATGAAGCATTTAACAACCAACAAACGTGGTGTATTGCAGATAGTAGGTCGAAAAAGAATCGTGTTGCAACTGATAATTGTGTACATGTTGTCAATCTTGAAACATCGGACGACTCAAGTGGCTAAAAATGTTATTTTCTTCCGTAAGTCATGCGGTCTTGCAACCACCATTTTGTTTATTTTTTATTGTATTATAGTTGTATATATGTACTGCATGGTTAGGTTTGCAAGACTAGTTTTCTTTTATGGTGTGGCGTAATGGGATTTGTACGAATCATTATTAGTACGCTTTATGCTTAAGCGTACTTGTTTTGTAATTAACTTATAATCTTCACCTTTTCCAGTTCAGTGAATTATGTGTATTTACCACATTTCCAGCCCAACAAAAATGTTCGATGTAAGCGTGCATGTTTACGATATTTGTAGGAACAACTTCATTATAATGTGTAGCTTGTAATTAAACAAAAGATAAGAAACTGGAGTATAATTGTTTCATAAGATTTTTAATTCGCGTATTTACATTATGTTAGTTAATGTATTTAAATGATGCTATATTAAACTAACCAGGACGACTTCATCACAACTTATTCACATCAACAAATGAGACAACGAAATTAATAGAAAGTTTGACACGCACCCAAGTTCATAACCCAAAAAATTGGATGTGAAGCTGAATATTACACCAAAACAAAATTTCAGCAACTATAGGCATATAGTCAACGTCAGTTTAGCAACCGTCTCGCTAAGCTCAATCTTCCGGCATCACCTAAACGCAAGAAATGTGATAACTTGGCAGGGTTGTCCACCAATATCTCAATAACAGTTACTTTCTCGTCTTCGCTCAACTCGGGAATTGTCTCCATGACCTTTAACACATTGTCTTGTTCCATGCGCATCTTCTCGTCCTCTGCATCTTTTTATTTTGTCAATTGTTTGATCAGGTATGTCATTGTATCTTTCGTGATGATGGCGAAATTATTAATGGCATCCACTATCGCATCATCATCATCATCCACATGCTTCCGTTTCTTACCCTTCGACTTTGCATTTGACGTTGGTCGCGACGATGGTTTTAAAGACACAGACATTGACTCAGCACCTCCCTCGTCAACAGAGAACATTTCCTCGAGGCTCATACCTATATTGTTTGGTAGTTCAGGTGTCATTGTAAGGACGTCTTGAACTGCTGCAGTAAAATGTTCCGCTTTGTCTCCGATATCACGATCATTACCAAATATTTCGCACCATTCATGGTAATACATCCACCTTTTGTGTCTCATTGATCGTGCATTGTTGTCTGCCTAAGAATTTTATAAACAAGACAATGAGTTGCAAATTTTTTGTGAAGAACATAAGTGGAGAACATTTTGGAACAAAAAAATTACCTTAATTAGTGCTTCCCATATTTCGTTTGATGCTTTAATGGTCTTCTCTGTGTCGTTCCATCCGACACCACTTTTACTTAAAATTCACCAAAGAGCCATACAATTTCTTCCAGACATGCACTTTGGAGTTAATATGTGGGTTGCCACGTAAGTTTGTGTTAGAAAATACAACTTTCATACGATTTTCAAGAAAAGATAAATAGTCTGGCCTAAATCCACTGCCGCTCTTCCAACCTTCTGTGGAAGCCTTTTTCAGTGCTTGTATCAAACACTCTTCCTCACATTCACTCCAAATACATCTTGCTTCTCTGCTTTCTTGGCTTTGCCAAGACAACTCTCCGAAGTTCCTCCACTTTGCATAATTAGGATGTTGCCACTTCCGTTGTCCTACTCCTGCAAATAACACAGACCACTAGTTAAGCATGTAAGAAAAACATCAATAATTGACACTCTCAGATTTTAATTAGGAAAAAAAAATTAATTTTGTACCAGAAATCAATCAAACCAAAATAATATAATTAAAATGCAATCATGTTCTCAACATTTAAAAGTAACGAACATCAAATGCCACAAATATAGCTCCTGAAAAGGTACAACAAGATAACTACACGAATCCGAATGTTTTAGCTAAAATTGTTCCACATCAATTTGCGAGGTTCTCCTTCCATGTATCCCACTCAGACGATGATTCGAAGCTGTTGATGAAATCATCTTGTGTGTCATTGGATGGACTTACTACGTCATCATTCAAGTCCTCAATTGGATCATCTGGTATTTCAGACCTGATGAAGATATGAAACAACATACATGCCATTATTATTCTGTTTTGTGTCTTCAATGGATAGAACGAAGGACTTCGAAGTATGACTCATCTTTTCTTCAACAAGCCAAATGTTCTTTCGATTACGTTTCGGGCTTGAGCCTGTCTCCAACTTAATAACTCCTTATAATTATGTGGTCCATTTGCACGGTTTCCCCAAGCATTCCTTTGATATCGTACTCGCCTGTACGGAGTCAAGCATCTCTCGACATTTGGAATATCCATTGTCACATAAGTAATAACAACCTAGAAATAATAAATATTTTATTATCTCGTTAACATTATGTAAGCAATAAATTTATGAAGAAATAACTAAAAATGTTTGCAACCGATATTAAAAAATAAAAAAATAAACAAAACGTGACAGTTAATAACAAAAAATCATAGTAACAAAACCTCTTGGAATTTTCATTATATCGTCACGAGTCAATGCATCTTTAAGAACTCTAGCATCCGCTGCAGATCCCTCCGGCCCCGTAAGTGCATATATGAACTTCATGTCCCGGTCGCACACTCCAAGAGAGTTGACTGCAATAGTACATTTTCTTGTTCTATATCGTGCCTTGTCCATTGTAGGTACATGTACACTTATATATGTTCCGTCCAAAGCACGAAGACATTCCTGTACAATTTATGAATGATACGTTCCTATCGATGTAACTATCAACATGTTCATACATGATAACTTCAAATGTTTATTTTGTACAAGTAATTAACAAGGGCTTGAGCTTACCTTGAACCATTTCCAAGATTCGTTGGTGCAAGCATCATCGACAGGCGATGGTTTCACCAGTAGTATATGATGTAACATGAGAATTGAAAAGAGCGCTTGATGGAAATGGGTGCTGATTGTATGGCCACTACGTATGTAGTCATGACCAACAAGTCGAGTTTTCTTGTGATGAGCCAATATAGACGAAAACATTGTGACATTCTCTTCAATACGAACATATATAGAGTCGACTAGTCCTCCAACATTAGTTAGCAAGTAACACAATCGTGCAAATGCATTCCTATTCATTCGCAAGTTCACCACACATTGAACATATACTATTTCAATAATACGGTGAAAATGGTTCAATTGGACATTTATTCTTTTTGTAATGTTGTAGGTGACTGTTGTTGTACGCGAATGGCACCGTCGTTTCGAACGTAACTTCATTCGTTGTCGTCTCAAGTATAACATAATCAAGAAGGATCGACACATGATTTGGTGAAGAATCACAAAAGTAGAATGCGTCTACGCATAATGGTCATCTATTGCAGATACTTCAAAAGATATTACAATTTTAAATTTGTTTAAAAATGCAATTACAAATACCCAATACAATTTCATATACACAGTACTGGAAGTTGGACAAAAAAAAATTCTTCTATATCGTTATATTTCAGAATAAATACTAATATAACACAAAATAAATTTTAAGTCAATATGAAACACAATTATTTCTTTACTATTAAGAAAATCCTTGCTGTTCAAATATGGATTATTACACGCACATCTACCACCATGTCTTTAAGTAATCAGATGATAAATTATTATTCGGTTTTGGTTTTTCAGTGTAATTAAATATTATTGATGAAATCGCATAAAAAGGTCGGTAGAAAATTAATATAACAAAGGAGAGATACAACGATTACTCAAACACATATAACACAAACACAAAACAAAACAAGATTGAGTTAAACTTTGTCAACTAAGTAGGAAAGAACAGATTTTAGCCAGAACACATAAACGGGAAGAAAGGTCAGTTGACGACACAGTGAGGGCAAAAATTTGTGTGAGACGGTCTCACGGGTCGTATTTGTGAGACAGATCTCTTATTCGGGTCACCCATGAAAAAGTATTACTTTTTATGCGAAGAGTATTACTTTTTATTGTGAATATGGGTAGGGTTGATCCGTCTCACAGATTATGATTCGTGAGACGGTCTCACATGAGACTCACTCCACAGTGACAGCCTCCTCAGATGTATGCGAAATAGGGCAAAGTAAATCCGAGAATTTAACATTAGATAACTTAAATTCGATAACAGATTCTGCAAATTAAACTGTGAAACAAAGAATTTAAACACTAAAGTCACCTGATTTCCGAAGCTTTCAACGCAAACAAGAAATACGTAAATGACACTCCTTGCTTCCTTCACACGTTGTTGTCTAGTTGGATGAAAGGGTAAAATAAGAAAAGATACGTCGGATACAAAACATGACTACTAATAATGGGTTGGGCCATGGTTTATTTAAACCAACCTAGTACAATAGAGTCAATTGGATAGAAGATTGGGTGGGTTTGTTAAAAAAGAACCAAGCATTGTATTATGATAGAAAAAATTAAACAAACCCATTTATATGGGTTACAAACGCTGCGTTAGGTTATTAAATAAAAATATAGTAATTTATTAAATTTACATAGAACATCACACAATTTATCACAATTAATAAATTATCTATATGCTTGAACTATTTAATATTTATCCACCTCAAAATATTGGTTTAATTTACTCATACATGTACTAAGCAGTAACTTTCATATCGTGGTGAATTTTCTATTTTTTTTACTTTTATTTTTTTTACACGTTCAATGTGTTTATGAATAAAATAAATTTATGTCACTCCATATTTTCCATAGATTTACATCAATTTATGTGTATCAACATGCTAGTTGAAAATAATTTTAATTATTAAATATGTTGCGTACACATGACAGATCTTTATTTATTTATATATTTGCGTACACATGATAGATCTTTATTTATTTATTAGATGAGTCAATCATGTTTATATTTATATATATAAAAAAATATTTTTAACATAACAAATAATATTTTTTCATGATCCAAATTAAAATTATCTCATCTTAATAATATCATAATAGTTTTGTTTTCCAAAATATCCACCTTTCACAAAATAAAAAAATTATTAATGAAAAATATGCCTTTAAAATTAATGGGTTGAATCTCCAGCAATAATTAGGGTTTAGGGTTGGGGTGGAATCAGGACTGCACATCCGCGCTTCAATTTTTTAGTCGTCGTATTTTTGTTGGAGATTCTTTGTACAAAATATAGTAATTGTGTAGATCGACATGAAGGTGAAATCGTCGAGAACCATTGAATTTTCATCAGACGAAGAAGTCGGGAAGGTGAAATATCGGAACGGAACAGTGTGCAGCAGCGACGATGAAGAAGCCAACGCAGACCTCAGTCTGGAAATAATTGAAAAAGCCATGCTTCGAAAGCGTCAAAACATTCCGCGGGATGACAGCGTTTCCGATATTGTCACGAATTTGAAGCACGAGAGAAAGAAAAAGGACAAAAAGAAGAGTAGGAAGAGCAACGGACCCGTAGTTTCCGACGCTGCAGTAAGCATTTCATTTCTAGTTTTCTTATTAGCAATAATTTATTGGTTTTGCAAGTATAGATTTTGTGTGGGTTGAAGGATTTCTTTTACGGATTTGAAAACTTTTGTTTTAAGTTCATGATTTGAGTGGGTATGCGAGCTTATTTTCTATTGAATTCGGCAAAAGCCAAGTCCTTTTGTCGAGGCTGACCATAGTAACTTGTCACATTTTATTGAGTCATACCGTCCACCGATTAATATTCTGGTACCTGTTTCAGGAGACGTTTGAAATAGACATGGGTTTTCGGGATTTTTGTGGGGATTTATTTCAGGTAAATTTAAAACCTAAAATCAAGATTAGTTCGTTATGTTTTGCAGCTGGCTGCTTGTAATTGAATTGCACTACTATTATTTTTTTGTTTCTGTTATGTTGGAAGAGCAGTGAAGAAGCGCATTTTGTTTTTCGATCAGGCTAGTAATTCGTTTGGCTGGTATTTTTTTATGTGATATTAATTAATGGGATTTAGTGCTTGTTTAGATAAAAGCATTTGGAAATCTGTCTCCTGATCTAAAAATTACTTTTCATTATTTTTTCGATCTTGTGTTTTTCTAGCTCTTGTTTTTGTCAGACAGGAGCATTTTTGTTTCATTTCCTTGTGTTGAAGCATATATTTCGTTAAGCTGTAATTTTCGTTCTGTTTGACATTTGGCCATGATTTTTTTTATTTAAATTTATCATTATCTTTGATTGTGTAAGGTTGATAATGAGAAGCATGTCGATAATGTGAAGGATAAAGAGAATTCCAAGACTAACAAAGCCATCGAAATTTCTGATAAAGATGTCGAAACAAATCCTGTTGAGGTGTCTGACAATACAGTCCTGAGGAAGCTTCTTGTGAGTTGAAATAATTTGTGTACAAGTGTCATTTTGGGTTATTCACGTGTCTTCACAAGAAGGCTTAGTTTGGTTGTTACACATATCATGATCTCAGCGAGGGCCTAGGTACTTTGATCCTCCAAATAACAGTTGGGGAGCATGCTATAATTGTGGGGAAGAGGGGCATACAGCTGTCAACTGTACTTCTGCTAAGCGCAAGAAACCTTGCTTTGTTTGTGGGAGCTTTGAACACAATGCAAAACAGTGTACCAAGGTGTGTGCTTGAGACCATGTCCAATTTACCTGAGTTTTTCTTGGAATATGAGAATAATTATTCAATATGTCGTTTTCTTATTTCCTCGCTATTGTATGAAGTTCGTCTGTATTGTTCATGGGCTCATACAAGTTCCCATAGTTTAATCCACAATTTTTGCATCACTGTTTGACGGTATATTATCCTGTGATCTTGGATATGCAACGTTGACAGGAAGTCTCGAGGCTTGTTCACAAGACTTTTGCTGTTTAGAGTTTTGTCAACTGATTTTCACGCTTTGTTTGTTTGTCGTGTTCTGTCTTCCTGATCTGGGTTCCATCTTTTTTATTTGGGAAGGGACGAGATTGCTTTATTTGCAAGCAACAAGGACACCGGGCAAAAGATTGCCCTGAAAAATACCAGAGCACAAAGATATGCCTAAGATGTGGAGATGAGGGTCATGATATGTTCATATGCAGGAACAGCTATTCTTCCGATGATCTCAAGGTCCTCCTTTTATGCATGATTACATGAAGACATAATTTCGACAGGATGTTGATTTTTTTCTCGCTCCCTAACTTTTGCAGAATATACAATGTTATGTTTGTCAAAGATTTGGTCATCTTTGTTGTGTAAAGTGTAGTGATCCTGGCCCAAGAGAAGTTTCCTGTTATAGGTGTGGTCTGTCAGGCCATACTGGTTTGGTAAGTTTTTACCTCATCCATTTTTTATTATTTTCAATTGTTACTGATTAATTGGAAGTAAGTCAAATAATCGGGGCTAAGTTGCTGTTGCATGTAAAGTTTTTTACATTTTGACCAGCAAAGTGTACCACATTCAAATATTTGCATGGCAAGAATATATTAGTAGCAAGCATGTGGTCATTTATGTGTTTTTTAACAGGCAGTGATTGAATAATGTCAGGTTGTCGTTTGACAGTACCTCTTGTATATTGGCTTTTGATATCAGATCCAGAGAATACGACATTCTTTATGTAATCACTGACGAAACATGAGCTCATGAATTCCTTTCATTATGTTGTGTCATCTATTAACCTTGTCTGCAAATGGGATTGTGGTCTGAATTGTGCCTGTGGTGGGTGTTGTTGTGACACGAGCACACAATCACTGATGAAGCATGAGCTCATGAATTCCTTTCATTATGTTGTGTCATCTATTAACCTTATCTGCAAATGGGATTGTGGTCTGAATTGTGCCTGTGGTGGGTGGTGTTGTGACATGAGTACACAATCACTCACGAAGCATGAACTAATGAATTCCTTTCAATATGCTGTGTCATCTATTAACCTTGTCTGCAAAAGAGATCGTGGTCTGAATTGTGCCTGTGGTGGGTGGGGTGGTGGTGTGACATGAGAACGCAATCACTGACGAAGCATGAGCTCATGAATTCCTTTCATTATGTTATGTCATCTATTAACCTAGTCTGCAAATGGGATTGTGGTCTGAATTGTGCATGTGGTGGGGGGTGTTGTGACATGAGCACGCAAGATAGTTTCAGCATCTCTGATTCGTGGCAACATTCTCTAACCTTGCATGCATCATTTCCAAGTCATGTATATTTTGTTTATGCAGGCTTGTACAGGGTCCCGCATGGATACAAATGGCCCAGGATTGACACATTCATGCTATAAGTGTGGTGTCGAAGGACATTTTGCTCGTGAATGCACCAACTCAACAAAGGTACGATCGATAATTCTTCACTCGTTTGCGTAGATTTAAGCATCCCAAATATCAGGTCTGAACCTCACATCTACTTTCTTCCCCAAATTGGGTACTCCCCCGAGATATGCCTCTCCTTTGTATTGTCACAAGAAATTTATCTTTGTTTCTCTTCCCACAGTCTACCAAGAGAAATCGTGAACTATCAACTCCTAAAGTAGGATCATCTAAGAAGAAGAAAGACCAAATGGAATTCAAATCTGCACCTCACGACCTTGGCCACAAGTACCAAAAGCAAAGAATTCAGTACAGTGAACCCACATCACCTGCTCACATTAAACACAGAGGTGGTTGGACCACTGAACATCCCGGAGATTTTCACAGCACCAAATCCAAACCAAATTATTGGAGATCCCCTGTAACCCCAAACAACAGAGGGTCTAAGATCTCTAGTTCAAACGGCAGTTATTCTTCCAGCTCTCGTCCTCCCAAAAGATACAGCGACTTTAATACTGATTCGACGCCCTATAGTTCGGGTCATTATTATCCACACAGATTTTCAGCTTCACGGTATAGCAATAGCGGTAATGACCGGTTGGGTAGAAGTTATAATCGTTGGTAGATATTTGGTCTTCATGGTTGTTTAACTCATCAATGGGTTCTCTTCTTCACCATGATGATCACGTTTCGTTTTTAATGGGTGAGTGAGTAAGCTGAAAAGCAAAGTTGGCTTGGGAATGCTGGATATCCCGTGGCTGTTTTCGAATGCTGTTTTCATCGTCGTCTCCTTCCCAATCGGGAATGTAGCATCTTGCAAACCATGCTATAAAGTTATTTTCCGAGGACGCGTGTTACTCATAATATTCGAATCAAATTTGCTGGAAATCTCCTGATTATGCATACACCAGCCTAGCCTTGCTGCTGTACCTTGTGTTTTTGTGTTTAAATCATGAAAGTCTTGTTATTACTCTATCCATCTATGTATCAATTTTTTGCATCTCTTGATAAGATACGTCTTTTTCAAAATTTAAAATTATTCTTTGCATTAATTTATTTTTTCCCTATTTTCTACAATATTGATTTTATTTATAAAATAATAAGATTATTATTTTGTTTATATTTATATATTTATTATTTTGTTTATATTTATATAATTCATAAACATTAAATTTTCTTTTAAGTTAGTTTTGTTGGACTAATATATTCTATCTATGTATTTGCTCTTTGTTGCAAGTCTCCGATTAAATAAGAAAAAATAGCATGGGGTGGGTATTTGGGAAAAATTTAGTATATTTGGAGGGTAAATTAATTATTTTACGAGTATATTTCTCAATAATATGATAATGATGATAATTATTATAAAAAAACCATGGATTTTGTGGAAGTTTATTAAGTTTATTAAAAAAAATGTGATTATCTTTCTCTTCATAGTCGTGGTATCTAATATTTTTTATGGAAAGAAGATTCATTTACCAACAGTTTTGGTATGATGATAAATCCATCATTTGACACGACAATTATTTTAATATTGAATTAACACTATTCGCTACGATCTCGCTATGATAAAACATGCTAAGCTAAAAATAAAACCTCAACTAAGAAAAAAAAATCATTTTATTATAGAAACATCATACTTTATATGTATTTGTAATTTGTCTAATATATTAATATATATAAAATTTGAAAATGTTGGAACAACTTTGTTTTGGTTTTTGTTTGGATTGAGTTTGAATTGATGGATTTGAACATGAAGATTAAAAGATAACGGTCGAACGATATTCATTTGATGGTCTTTCTAGATACTGATAATCAGAATATTAGATTTTATTATCGTTGGATTATGTCGAAATAAATCAACTTCGTTTTTTTTCTATTGCATAAAAGAGATCTCATCTTTCACTTAAAAACGATGGAAATGTTGTTCTGGAGGCTTCATGTAATATTGATCTTCTGACTCCCAATCAAATTTCAATTTTTTTTTGACTTATTTGGATGAACAAAATCGAAATGAATTTCAAATCATCTTCGTATAAAACTGTGCAATTTCAACCATTACGATAAATTCTTGGATGACATTTAAAATTCATCCAACAAATAATTTAATAAATTAAATATCTCCGTTAAGTAAAATCCATGATACAAAGGGGAAAAAATGACACACAAATAACCACACTGAGTTGCCTTTGTTAATTATTACATAAACAAATCTACCATATAAGAATTTTTCATTGAGAACAAGTACAATCACAATTTTCCATTCGCCAAATGCCAACTTTCAAAAATCTTCCCTCTCCATTTTTCTCTCTTTCACTTGCTCAGTAGTCACCAGATAATCATCGCTCAGCACAAGGAATCATGAAAGCCATGTGTCTCTCTCCGCACACCCACTCTGACAACTAATTTCCGGTGAATTTATGAATTTCAAGACTGATTTATGATGTATGCTTGCCTGTCATGAATCGTTAATTTACTGATTCCTGTTAAAGGGTCTCCGAAAAACCCTTTCTTTCATTCGGAATCCCCGAATTTTGCAGCTTCTGTTGATGTTTTCTTGTGTGTTGATGAGTTTGTCGCTTTTACCCAACACAATCTGTTAGTTTTTACCTGCATTAGCTGGAGTTGCTATCACAATTGAGTTGAATTCAATTTCTTTCGATGGGGGACGACTTCATTTTGCAATTTTCCTCCAATTCGTCTAACCAATCGGATCAGTCCTCGAAGATAGCGAAGCTGGAGGCCAGAATGGTGGGCAAGGCTTCCTCTACAGCTGTCACACAAAGCCAAGTGCAGGTCCAGCCCAAATCGTGGTCTGCGGCCGGGAAGTTTGGTGGGAAGAGCGAGAGTCTGCCCAATTCTGCTATTGATAGTGATGATTCTGATGATGATGTGAGTAATTGATTTGTAAAAGCTGGTTATTTTCCCATTTATTTTTCTTTTTTATTTTTGTTGTTATCGAGTGTATGACCTCCTGCTCACCGAGTGAAGTGAAAATGAATATTGAAGGAGAACCGAGGAGTTAACTTGAAAGCTGACGATATTTCCTGCCTCAAATTGGTTTCCCAATGACATGCATTTTTTGTTAGCATATGTGGACAGTGTTGATTGCAAGGAAATATATGATCTGGTTATCATGGACTCACTTTTCATGAAATATAACATAAATTGATCGATGAAACTTAAAACGAGTAACACGTGTGAGACATCAAATTCAGTTACTTTGTTTTGTCGAATGTGCGTAATTGCTAGGTTGGACATGTATTTACTTTTATCTTGAAATGGTAGTCGTTGATAAGAAACACCGAGAACTAGACACGTGGAATTGTTGGTTGGCATATGTATTGCCGTTACGATTTTGTTCTAATTTTATTATTGATGTGGGTGATTACTATCTTCGAGTCACCAACATGTGTAGTTTGATAAGAACATCTAAGTGAGTTCAAAATTTCCAACTTTACTTTCATATAATTTCAATGCTTTTATAGCTCACAAAAAGTGTAGGTTTGATGCCAACGGTATATAAATTTATCCGACTAAATGAGTTACACGTGGGAAGGGATATGTTATCTGGGAGACACTTCCCTTCAACTTCCACGTGTTAAGCATTGGTGTGGTATGACTTGTCAGTTTAATTCAATTATGGACCATCGTAAAGTGATCGTGAACACCATATTGACATCTAGTCTCCATACAGCATCTCCTGCTAAGAAACATGAAGAGAAGAAACTCACACTTGAAATCACATGTATCATATCATCAGTGCGATAATTCATCGAACAAGACCATTTTCCCTGTCAACATATATTTTATATTCTGTTGTCATGTTATCAAACATTAGACCCACTAGCCCATACCCATTCCAATGGGCTTTACTCGTTCTCTTTAATTTTTTCCCATATAAATTAAAGAGAGTACTTTTTCAAACATATCGTGATAGTCGTCAAAACCACAGAATAGTAACTGTTGCCACGGAACATGTATGATACATTTTGAAGATTCTTTTGTGATTATCTTTACTTGATGTATGGTATTTTTGTATTACTTTGTAGTGTTCTTATTTTGATACGTACGATATGGATGTGCATGTTTAGTTATCTAACATTTAAATACATTACACACGCGCACACTCTCTTGTCTCTGTTTTCAATCAACAAGAAACAATAAATGGCAAGAAACTGTGTAGAGATCCCAAATTGCCTTGCGCGTGAAAGGTTGGATTACATGTATACCCATCCCATTGTCATTTCTGTATGCAGTGAAATCTTTATGGTGGATTTTAATTTTGATAATTTTTTGCTGTTTGTTTGTTTTAGTTCCAGATTTTTCAAGCATGATTCTAGACACATCCCTTCTATTTATAAGCATATGCATTTATTGCTCATTTTGACATGTTTCTATTCGTGTTGTAGAATGGAGGGGAGTTTCTCATATTAGCTAATACTCAAAAGAGACGTAAGGTCGAAGAAGATCTTGGCTCTACTGCTGTTCTTGTTGAGGTATATAATTTCTGGTACTAATTTGCATGTTGATGTTTCTGAAATTTTCTACTTATGTTGTTCTTTACCCTGCTTGTCCACTGTTTGAAATTGCAATGGCATGCTATTTCTTAGTTTACTTCTTTGGTTACATCTTGCATTTTTTCTTATGTTTTAATATCTTTAAGAGTATACTAATGCTTAAGGAAATGTACCAGGCAGTGAGTGACACAAAGCAAAAGATCACAGAAACTTTGGAAGTTAACAGCACAAGCGTGGAAGCAAGTAAGAGAAAACAAGGCCGTGGAAGGGGGAATCCCGTGTCTGGTAGAGGTCGTAATCACCGTGTCAATGATCAGGCAAAAAATCAGATGATTTCTCTATCAAATGGTCAAGTTGAAAAGTCAAATCAAAAGGTGTGCTTGATTATTTTTTTCGAGTTTTGAATCTTATGAGGTCTTATTTTTCACTTTACCTTAGAAATGATGAACATTTACTGAATACAAACAACAGATTGTCACAATTCTGACAGTCCGACAAAAGCCTTAACCCTAGGTACTTAAAAGACGACCAGAGAAGGCTGGATGCACATTACTTGCACAGCCCATGGTCTACGTTGGGGACCTGGGGTTTCATTCCTAATTAAAGTTATTATGTGGTTAACGTATCAACTGTGTACCTCAGTGCCTGTTATCAACAAGATCTTTTAGTTCACCTCACTGTTCATTGTCAACAAGATTTTTTACAAACACTTTTGAAAGAAAAATGTATTTTATTACATATTCATCAACAAAGGGGCAGAAATATGTTTTGGCAGCAAACACAGTGAGAGCCCCTCTTAATTTTACTGATCTCAAAAGCTCACATGGTTCCAGAATAGGAAAAAGAAACCTCGAGACTATGAAAAGGGCACTCTTCCTTTGGCACTATAAGTAAATGGGATTGAGTTTATTTTATGACTTCACTACTTTATATGCACATATATTTAAAGAATTCAATGTAGTTATATTGCCATTTTTCCACCATTTGCTGCATGTTTAAGATTTCTTCTAAGACATAATCTTCCAGATCACTTGTTTTGTTTAAGATTTTGAGGCTCTTTCACGTGAATACTTTATGTCTACATGCATCATTTCCTAAATAATATAGGGACCAATGTTTTCAGCCGTGCTTTCAGAACCGGACCTGACAGGCCAGTTCGATCGGGAACCGGTCACGGGTCCTATCCGAACAATTCTAAAAAAAACAGTTTTACCAGTCAACCGGTCAAGAACCGGTTAACATTTTTTTTAATTTTATTTTTGGTTATATGTATATGATTATTTGGATTTTGAACATTCTTAAATATATTATTTTAGTATTACTGGAGTGTATTTGATATTTTAAACTTTGGTAAATATATATTTTTATTTTTTATATACACAAGTAAGATCTTTAAAATTTAAATATATTATTTACTATATTATGTTATAATATAACAGTGCGGTTGAACCGGTCCGACCAGTTGAATCACTATTTTAAGGTAGACCGGTTCAATCACCTGTTGGTTTTCAGAATCATACTCAGTCGTTGATTCGACCAATTTGTTGAGAAATTATGACATGTCCTAAGTTGGCATGAAATAATTTGATTGGTCAACAACCAATCAAGAACTTGCAAAATAGGATAAAAAATAATGAACCGGCAAAATATGATAAAAATCGAGGAACCGACAAAAAATTTAGAAACCAGGTTATCCTCCCTTTACACGGTTCAAGATCATATGCTTCCTCTTCATTTCTCTGTCTGTATTTGAAAGATTTTATTGCTGTGGAGAACCTCTAGTTCTCTAATCTCCCTTTTTAAGAGTTTCAGTTTTTCTTTACAAATAAGAGAAAATAATGGCTCTACCAAATCTGGTATAACTAACCATAACATTTCGGATTCTTGATGTGGGACATCATGAAGATCTCGAATATAGCATTTTCAATATAATTTACATATTCGGACACAAGTATTTGCTTGCATGCAAATTTCCCTGAACTAAATTGATAGGTTTTATGGCTTGATGACTAATTTAAACAATACATGTTTAGGTAAATTAATACTTGTTTTCATTTTTTTACCTTTCTTAGCTAACAGTTAATTTGCATCATCCTTTATATACTATCCAATTGGCAATGTTTGTTTGGTGGATACTGGATACACCTTTTTACAGTGATTTTAATGTCGTCGCAATAGCATTTTTTTTCAAAGCATTTACTTAATTTCTTGTCTTTTAACTCAATTGCTTTGAATTTTTTTTCATGGAATAAAATGACTTATATAACCAAATTGTATACGAATAGTAGTTTATTTGCTGTTTCTTCTTGTACGTTATCTCGTGCATTTACTTGCACTTTTGTCTGTTGGGCTACACAGGATGGTTACCTTGTGGAGCAGCTTGGACATGATGGCCGCTCATCAATTGAGGTTTTCTTGTTTCTTTTAATCTTTTGTTAAATTTGAGCTCAATTTGTTCAATAATGTCAACCTTGAATCCTAGTCCAATCACTATGGTTACTGCCTGAATATTATGGTTGCTGAGCCTTGAAACAATATCATTGGAATGGCTTTAAAAATATAAAAATTATAAATAAATAAAATATAATTTGATTGGCCGTTAATTGATTAAATTTGTCTGTTATTCAAAACATTAGGAAGAATTGACATCCTTACGAGCAAAAGTTGGAATGTTGGAAGAAGAAGCCAGAAAATACCGTGAAGAGGCCTCTGATTATCACAATCGTTGTCAGCAATTACAAATGGTAATGTTGCTGTGTTCTTGATTTCTCTTGGATTTCTGGAAGTCGGTGGAGAGCATCTGACTGTTGTTTTATTTTTAACATGAAGATGAAATGACTTTCTCTTTTCACGCAGTACTCTGTTTGGTTCTGATTTGTTTTTCTACTTGAACAGGAGCTAAAGGATCTGAAAGATTATGAACAACAGATGAAACCAAAGGTCTGTTGTTTCTTTTCTTCTTTAGCTTGGAATTTTGCTAAGTAAGTTTATTTCCTGCAGTCATATCTCATAGAGTTACTTTAATATTCTTTTGATGCAGAGAATTAAAGTAATATCCGATATATTGATATCAGTTTCAAAAGCAGAGAGACAAGAAGCAAGGATGAAAGTACGCCAAGATTCTTTAAGACTCGGCAATGTGGGGGTCATCAGGTACTTCAAAAGTTCAAAATTTCACTGAGTTATTAGCTTGAATGTCAAATCATGTTCTGCAAATGCAACCGATTACATCAGTCAGCCTGTTTGGTGGCTGATCCAGCATTTGTGTTTACCGGGGGCCAACTTGTGAATGAAGAACTGAATTTTTGTAAAATATATAATCGGCAGAACTTTATTTTTGGAAGTTTCAGAATAAGTAACTGTCAAGTTGGATTTTTGTGATCTTTTGAGGATGCAACGATGAGAGCTCTTTAGATTCTCTAATCTTGGACTTTTGTTCTATCAGATTTTTGATATATTCTTTTTTTATTGCTTAAGATGCAAACAAACCAAATCCATCTGAATATTAACTGTTTTTAATATTTGAGGTTGAGCTTAAATTTTTTTAGACCATTCACCATTTTATTTTTTTAATAAAAAATAAAATATTTATAATATTTAGTATTTCATCATTGAATAGCTAAGTTTAATACTTTTGATAATTTGATGACCACAAGTGCTGCATTGTCACCTTTTGCTTGATCATTAAAATTTGAAACAATAAATTTGTATAAAATATGTTCCATTTCTAGACCTTTGCCAAGCAATTTAGATCAAGTTCCACTTCTAATTTGTACCACAGTCATTGATTTAATCACAACTAGAACCGTTAATTTTAGTGCCATGATTAGATATTGCATCTCTTGCAAACATTATAATTGATATCAGTTATCATTTTATGACATGTTCTCATATGCTAATTTGATAGTCTCTTCTCGAATTCACGGATTTCGATTATGATTTACGAACCAATATTTGAGCTACTTCGAAAAGCTAGTGCACCGGCTTGGTTCGTTTGCATCCCGATTGTTGTTACTCCTACCTTTCAAACTTTTATTTGCGAAAAAGTAGTATTTCCTTTGTTACACACCCCTTTTAATGCGACTAATAACTAGAGAATCTGACCAACAGCTGTCATTCTCTGCTGCGCTTTGGTATGATTATTTTGTTAGGTTATGTTAATTTGTTCTTCACTCATTTGGATAGGACGGGAACTGTCATATCTGAGGCTTGGGAAGATGGGCAAGCACTGAAGGACATAAATTCTCACCTTGTATGTTGCTACTTCAGTCAGTATTGATTGTTTTCACTCTTATTTTTGTGTTCCGTTCCAGCTAACTGCATTATATTGGGTTTGGATCATTTTAGAAAGTATGGCAGCTTGATGGTGCTTTGTGTTAGGCTTTGGTTCTGAATATTAATCCTTCTTGAAATTTGAATGGACCTTATCCATTAAATTTGGATATCCGAAATTTTTTTCCCGATATTTCTTTTGCAGTTAATGAATGATTTAGACTGCTCGTTCTCATGACCTTTGATTATGTTGCGATGAAGTTTTCCTGATTGTCAGTTTTGTGGCACCATCTTGTAAACATGCCAGAATGTTATATAATTTGAATACTTATTGTTTCTTACCTATGATCACGTTTCATGCTTAAATTTTGTAGTATAAATGATTAATTCAAAGTGCCTTCTACCTGCTTTGTGTTATTTGCTTTGTGAGCATATATTGGTTGTCCCTTTGCTTATCCAGCTGATACATATTGTCTCAATGATTCTTACACCGATGCAATGTATTTGTTCAGAAAAATTTGTTGGAGACAAAAGAGGCTATTGAGAGGCAACGAAAATCTTTGAAAAAACGCCAACCTGGTAAAGGTTCTCACTTTTTCTTTATAAATTTATGATTCTCAAGGCTGTAACTGTTATCATCAGTAACAATGATCTTTTCCATCGAACATTTCAATGCATCATTGAAATGATTTAAGGTGTAACTTCGAGTCTTGTACCTTGTTATTGTGAAGACCGTGATTATGATATGGAATTGACGTCTGAACATGGTCAATGATGATGTTAGATAACTATTACTTGTAAAAAATTGGTCGATATTTGTTCCGAAGTAAATGAACTTAGCCTCATTGCTGTTGGGTGGATAACTCAATCTCTTTTATAATTATCTCATCTGCTTAGTCGTAGATGGTCCATTGCTGTTTTGTTTATGTCTCCATCCGATTTTTCTTTCTCGTTTTTTGTTTGTGCTAAGAAGCATTTTTGTACCCTGGAATCTCTTTATGTATAATAATTTATGATGCAATTAGCTTCTTTGTTTTAATATTCTTTTCATTCCCTCTGAGTGATATTCCATGTATCAAACAAACTCTTATGGCTTTATGGTTGTTGATTGCAGAGAAGGGTGATGCAACTGAAACAGAGGGTGGTGCTCAAGAAGAAGATATTGTCATTCATGATGAAATTTATAAGTCTCGTCTAGCTAGCATCAAGCGCGTGAGTTGGTTCTTTTTCGTAATTGTTTCGGTTGTTATTTAATTTCTTATATTTTGGCAACTCGAACTGTTATTAGGAGGAAGAAAATGTAATGCGTGAAAGAGACCGGTATGAATTGGACAAAGGAAAGCTAATACGGGAAATGAAACGCATAAGGGATGAGGATGGCTCTCGTTTTAATAATTTTCAGATCTTGAACCATCGTTACGCTCTGTTAAACCTTCTAGGGAAAGGAGGATTTAGTGAGGTTTACAAGGTTTGGACTACAATGAAATGGATGTTTCTTTCTTCTTGATTTGTGAAGCGAGGATTGAAATTCTTGTGATGATATTTAATAAGAAATATTGGCAGGCTTTTGATTTGGTGGAACATAGATATGTTGCCTGTAAGCTGCATGGTTTAAATGCCCAGTGGAGTGAAGATAAGAAGCAAAGTTACATACGACATGCAATCAGGGAGTACAACATCCACAAGACGTTGGTTCACCGTCACATTGTTCGGCTGTGGGACATTTTTGAGATCGATCAAAACACATTCTGCACCATCTTGGAATATTGTAGTGGTATGATTCATATGCATTTTACCTTAATTACTCAATCAATGAAATATTCTCTCTTCCAGAAGACGAAATATGAAAAATTCAGGACAGAATTGATGTATACCCCTAGAGTTATCAGGCCATTACGTATTAATTGCTCATTGCCTCATTGTATGCCAAATGCACGTGATTATGTATGGTCAAAGATGAATTCCACGTTCTAAGATTCATTCTATTGGCTGGAGCCTACTTTGTGGTCGACTGTAATAATTGAAATCAATTAATTATCTTTCTTCAGGCAAGGATCTTGATGCAGTTTTAAAATCTACTCCTACTCTGCCAGAGAGAGAAGCTAGGATAATTATCTTCCAGATCTTTCAAGGACTTGTTTATCTGAACAGAAGATCGCAGAGAATTATCCATTATGACTTGAAGCCTGGAAATGTCTTATTTGATGAGTTTGGTGTTGCTAAAGTCACAGATTTTGGTCTTAGTAAGATTGTAGAGGATGATGTTGGCTCCCAGGGCATGGAACTTACATCCCAAGGAGCTGGAACATATTGGTAAGTTATCAAGCATTTCACATTTATTTTGCCTAGCATATTTTTTCGAGTTCGGATGTGATAGAAGCTGGCCATTCACTGTGTTTATCTGTTTTTCTGCCAAGATTTCTTGCTTTATGGGCTGCCTTTTTTAGGTTTTCGATTGTTAATGCTACTTTTGATTTTCAACTCATTCGTGATTTATTATCTCACTGTAATGTCAGGTATCTTCCTCCGGAATGCTTTGAGCTGAGCAAGACTCCTCTTATATCCTCGAAGGTCAGTGATTAAAATTTTCCCTTGCTAGCAATTGTTTTGAAATTGAATCTAAGGATGGTATATCAATGAATGCATACATTTCTCCAACATTAGTTGATGGTACACTGGCCCTTCTAGGTTATTCAAGTTTCCAGTTTAATTGCTGTAGAAACTTGCTAACTTTCACCATTTTTGGAAACAGGTTGATGTTTGGTCTGCAGGTATTTTGTTGTTCCAAATGCTGTTTGGCAGACGCCCTTTTGGGCATGATCAGAGCCAAGAACGCATTCTGCGTGAGGATACAATCATTAAAGCTCGTAAAGTGGAGTTTCCTGCAAGACCATCTGCATCAAATGAGGCAAAGGCAAGTTCTTTTCCAACAGCTTCGTTCTTTATGGTATTTGCTGGTAACAAACACCTTCTCAGGACGGTCCTGGACTTGAATTCGGCTTGAAATTATATTCACATATATATTCGAGCTGGATTTGAATTAGTATTCATTACAAGTCAAACAATAGTTAGTACATCTCAATCGATCTGCATCACTACGTCCAACCTTACACGTTATATTTTATTTCAGGATTTTATTCGTCGGTGTCTGACGTATAATCAAGCAGAGAGACCCGATGTTTTAAGCATTGCTAGTGATCCATACCTCAACTATACAAAGAAGTGAGGAAGGGCTATACAATATAGAAACCTTGGGGAATTTTGTATAGTCTTAATCCCTTGGTAATTTTAATGCCCTGTTTCATTCAAATATGTTTTGGAGTTATTTTATTTTTTTTTTTTCTGTACTACATCCTCCTTTGTATCTGTTGTGTAAAGCGACCACATGTTTTTGCAGTAATGAAACATGAAAATGGAGGGGGGAAAAGTTTGGTTTGTCTGATTTTAATTGTTTATCATATTTCCTTGTGTTAGGGAATAAATAAATAAATAAGTCTCTTTGCGAGTCGGTGTCACAAATCTATATCTTTGATACAGGTCGAACGATCCATAAAAAATATACTTTTTTATGGGTCAGATCAAATATTAATATCACACAATTGACTGATAAGACGCTTTTATAAATTTAAAGTATTTTTGCCACCACCCTTGTATGAATTAGGACTTTTTGTAGTGGAATTGGGGCTTTAGTTACTGCAAAATATATTTAAAACTAAAACTTTCTCAGTTAAATGGAAAATTGATTAATAAATTCTCAAATTGGAATTTTTACTTTCTTTTGGAGTGTTAATGAATCAAATTCAAAATATAAATATTATATTTAACTAATTTTCAATATTTATATTAGCAAGAATTAAAAGGGTGATGTGTTTACATAAATTTTAAGATGAATTAGAGAATGCTAACAGAGTCTGATGGCCATTAATAGATTATTATAAAACAAAAGAATGTATTTATATTTTTAAACATTATTTGAAGAGTGAGTCTCATGTGAGACCGTTTTACGGATCATAATCTGTAATACGGGTCAACCCTACGCATATTCACAATAAAAGTAATACTTTTTCATGGGTGACCCAAATAAGAGATCCGTCTCACAAATAAGACCCGTAAAACCGTCTCACATAAGTTTTTATCTTATTTGAATTATTAATTATCTTGTAAGACATAGTTTGAACTTAAAGATATTATATGTAGATAAATAATATAATACAATAAAAAATAAATAAAATTTAATAGTTAATATAATATTTGATTTGATTGATAAATAATAGTTTGTTCATTGATAAAATGTAATATAAGATGATATATTATATATTTTTTAATAATTAATAAATTATTAATAATATTATTTACTAAAAATAATATTGTAATTTTAAATTTAATGAGATGATCAATGTAAAAATGTAATGATACGATCAATGTAAAATAAATAAATAAATAATATGATCGAATAAAGATAAAATTCAAAATGCCGAGATCTCGGAGATAGTCCGGTGGTCTCCGCTCCTCCCCTCCCCTCTCGCTGGTTCTTCGAGTCCCCCTGATGTAAGGATGATAAAAATTCAAAATCCCAACTACCCGATTGGACCCAACACAGCTCGTTTTGTCTGCTGTCTCTCTGCCAGCTGCTAAGCGAAACCATTTTTCAAGATTCCGCCAACAAAATCTAAAATGATGCGACTCCGGTTCCTCTTTACGTTCTATTCCGCGCCATTTGCTAGGAAGTTTTCTACTTCACACGATGCCGCTGTAGAGCAAATCTTCCGCATAATCAGCACCTCACCTAATGCACGGTCTTTGCAGCACTCCCTTAAAGCATCCCAAATCGCTCTCTCGAACGACTTAATTGACAGAGTCATGAAAAGGGTACGCTTTTCCCATGCTAACCCGCTTTCTGCTTTGGAGTTTTTCAACATTGCTTCAAGAAACAGAGGGTTCTTTCACACTTCATTTTCTTTGGACACCATGCTGTACGTGCTTGGTAGAAGTCGTAAATTTGAACTAGTATGGGAATTGTTGATGGAATATAAGAGAAAGGATCGATCTTTAATAACCTCCAGAACTGTACAGGTTGTTTTGGCTAGGATAGCTAAAGTTTGTTCTGTGCGGCACACGATTGTGTCATTTAAGCGGTTCAAAAAGGTTGTCTCTGAGTTTGATGTTTCTTGTTATAATGCCTTGTTTCGGACTTTGAGTCAGGAGAAGAGTATGAGTGATGCTAGGAATGTGTACCATAATTTGAAGCACGAGTTTAGGCCAAATTTGCAGACGTTTAACATACTGTTGTCAGGTTGGAAGTCACCCGACGAGGCAGAGGCGTTTTTCTTAGAGATGAGAGAAATGGGCGTTGAGCCGGATGTCGTTTCTTATAATTGCTTGGTGGATGTATACTGTAAAGGAAGGGAGATTGAGAAAGCACGTAAGGTGATGAAAGAAATGAGGGAGAATGGAGTTGATTTGGATGTGATAACGCACACATCTTTGATAGGAGGGTTGGGGTTGGTGGGGCAACCTGATAAGGCGAGGGAGATCTTGAAGGAGATGAATGATTATGGTTGTTATCCTGATGTTGCAGCGTATAATGCTGTAATTCGGAATTTTTGCATTGCAAAGAGGATGGGTGATGCTCGACATATGTTGGAGGAGTTGGTAGGTGTTGGGTTAAGTCCCAATGCAACGACCTATAATTTGTTCTTTCGAACATTTTATTGGTCAAATGATTTAAGGAGTTCTTGGGATTTGTATTTGAGAATGAGAAAGACGGGGTGTTTGCCAAACACACAATCTTGTATGTTTTTGATTCGGTTGATGCATAGGCAAGAGAAGGCTGAAATGGCACTTGAATTGTGGAATGATATGGTAGACAAGGGGTTTGGTTCATATATTTTAGTTTCTGATGTTTTGTTTGGTATGCTTTGTGATATGGGAAAGTTGGAAGAAGTCGAAAGGTGTTTCTTGCAAATGGTGGAGAAAGGGCAGAAGCCGAGTTATGTATCGTTCAGAAGGATCAAGGTGCTTATGGAATTGGCTAACAAGCAAGAGGCTCTTTTGAATTTGTCAGAGAAGATGTCTGCTTTCGGTTCAACAATCCACTTGGGAAAAAGTGTCGTGGATGAACTAGAAAGACCTATTTCAGATTTTGCAGTCAAATAAAAATGAATGTAGACATTTTGCTACCTTTGGATGCGAGATCCAAGTACTTTGAAATCCTTGTCTGATGAGGTGATTTTAAGCGAAAAAAAACAAATGGTTGTTTAGTCTGTTAAAAAGGTAAATATTTTGAATTATCTACCATTTAAAGCCATGACTGTTTTCTTGTTGAGAGGAATAGGCCGAAGTTGAGGACGGACCTATACATTTCATGCTCTTTCTGAAAAATTTGGAAGGTTCCTGTTGCAACTTATGAGAGAGCAATTTGTTATATGGATGAAATCGATTTTTTTAGCAATTATCTTGGCAGGTTTTCTCTACTGGTATCTTTGTTAATATCACTTATTTCCATGCGACTTAGCACTCTGCATGCAGCGGCAGTGAGAGAGAGAAACATTGGTCAACCTGAAAGGTTTTTTTGAATAAATTGTTTTGAAAAATGGCATCATCATATTTGGTTTTTTTGTCTTGACTCCATATTTTTTGAATTTGGTGGTACGTTTTCTTGTGGGTGCAACCCAACAGGTAATTTATTGACAGATTAAAAGGAAAGTGAATAATGTTAGGCCTATGTGACAGATTCTTGACTTCTTGAAACTGACAGAACAGCTTGTGCTGTGCATTGGTTTGGGACAGAGTATATGCAACACTAATGATACAAATTCTTGTTTCAGTAGATTCTCTAGTCTGGGAGGATGATGCATGTGCACTATTTTTAGTTTTAGGAAAATTCAACTGGCATCCTTGCCCGGTTGCTCTAAATGCACTGCATCAGCCTACTGATTTCACAGTAATTGAATCAATTGCTCTGTAAACGATTAAGGTCGAATCTTCATCCTCTACAGAACCTTAAAATTTGGCAAGAAATCGAGGATACGTAGAAAGATGGATGATGGGAATGGTGGTGGGGAAATTATCATCTCAAATCCAAGCGCAACCTCCCTGTTTTCATCATTTCCTCTGTGTATAATGAAAAGGATGGGGGAAATTAACAAGAAAGATGATGGGAGTGGTGATGTAAGGGTTCAGAAGTCGTGATATCAATCCTCAATTCTGCACAAAAACAGAACAAGAACGTGCTTCCACTTCATGTGGAAAAAATGTTCAAAATCTTCGAATAAAATTCAAGATCTAACTGTTAATTGTCCCACATTGGTCGGATAAATAACCTGAGAGTTGTATATATGGGCTTGGAGAATCCTCCTCCTTTGAGCTAGCTTTTGGGTTGAGTTAGATCCAAGTTCCAATCTTAACATGGTATCAATAAATAACCTGAGAGTTGTATATGTGGGCTTGGACAATCCTCCCCCCTTGAGCTAGCTTTTGGGGTTGAGTTAGGTCCAAGTTTCAATCTTAACATGATATCAGAGCCCGGGTTACACCGTTATGGGTTGAACTGTCTATAATTAGGCCATGTGTTCTGCCCATAGTTGGGTCATTTGTAAACTCCACGCTCCAAATGTTCATTCCTGGGCGTTAGAGGGGTGTGTTAATTGTCCCACATCGGTTGGATAAATAACCTGAGAGTTGTATATATGGGCTTGGACAATCCTCCCCCCTTGAGCTAGTTTTTGGGGTTGAGTTAGGTCCAAGTTCCAATCTTAACACTAACGATCCAATTTTTTTAAGTTTATTGCATATGATACGTCTGCCGTAACTTATATCTCTCGTACCAGTTTTCAATACATGAATATAATAAGAAAATGGTCGAGCATAGCGGCAGACTTAAGGTGAATGAAGCAGCATTACTAAATAACAACTTCACTGTCCGCGCCAGGGGCTTGACCAGTGCTGGAACCGTCGAAATTCCGTTTCGCAAATTCTGCGTCTGGCAGAGGTCGTAATCGCCGTGTTACTGATCAGGCAAATAATCAGATGATTTCTCCATCTAATGTTCAAGTGGAAAAGCAAATCAAAAGGTGTGTTTGATTATTTGTTTTAAGTTTTGAATCTTACAAGGTCTCATTTTTCACTTTACCTTAGAAATGATGCACATTTACTGAATACAAACAACAGATTGTCATAATTCTGACAGTCCTACCAAAGCCTCAACCCAAGGTACTTAAAAGATGACTAGAGAAAAGCTGAATGCATACTACTTGCACAGCCTAGTGCCTACATTGGGGTTTCATTCCTAATTAAAGTTATTTTGTGATTAAAATATCAACTGTGTACCTCAGTGTCTGTTATCAGCAAGATCTTTTAGTTAACCTCAATGTCCATTCTCAACAAGATCTTTTACTTTACGAAATTTAAATCCAGGTTTGATTTGGCCAATGGCCCGCATTACCTTTTGCCTTATGTTTGGTGAAACATCTTCAATTTGCTTGTTGCTAATTTATTTACCCTGTAAATTATTTTCATAATTTGTTTCAATGGCCCCATGTTGGAGATTTGTCAACTCAATGTGCTGTTTTTCCTTGAGCTTCCACAATAATACATTAAATTAAAGCTGTTCAATGGTATACAAATAAAATTTGGGGAAGTTGATAGTGATAGTAGCGGTGTTGCTTCTGGCAATTCTAAATCCACAATGTAATTGGCCAATTAACGATGAAAACATGTGCTCTCTTATAGATACATTTTATGCAGAGGTACATGTCCTCTTATAAGAATCGGTTTTACGAAGAGGGTTAGCAATGAATGAACCATCTTATAAGAACTATCAATTCTTCAGTTAATCAATGAAAATGAATATCATCCTTATGCATTGTTCTTGACGGATGATATTAAATTATGTTTCGAGGTTCATGAAATGAGGAGGTTAATGTTTTCAACAAAATGAAATTGAGGCTACATTTTATGTTATACAATAAAATGATATATATATGTATATTGTTAGTATTAATTCCATTTGCTGAGTTTTATACCCATTCCAGTCATGTTCATGTGATGCAGACACAGGTAAGAAAGACTGATTATCCCTGAGTTGTCGAAGCAAGAGAAGGGCATATGCCAAATTTTGGAGATAGTGATTGGATGTTATTTTTGATTTGTTAAGCTTTTGGTTATTTTGAGAAATATTGAAAATCTTATTTTGTATTTGAATTAGAAATATGTGTAGATACTATATTACTGGTATATGATGTATATGAAAATATTTTGCATGTGTTTTATGTGTTGCTCGAGGCATGTGGCATGTTCTAATTGCAGGGAGATGCTACTCATTTTTTTTTAAATTACACATTTTCTCCAAATTATATTTAGAAGCTTCAGCATTATATGTATCTTAGTCACGAGTGTTACATTTAGGATAGTAGCGGTGTTGCCTCTGGCAATTCTAAATCCACAATGTAATTGGCCAATCGATGAAAACATGTGCTCTTTTATAAGATGCATCTTATGCAGAGGTACATGTCCCTCCTATAAGATTCGTTTTTACGAAGAGGGTTAACAATGAATGAACTATCTTATAAGAACTATCAATTCTTCAGTTAGTCAATGAAAATGAACATCATCCTATGTATTGTTGTATTATGATTCTGGACGGATGATATTAAATGATGTTTCGACGTTTATGAAACTGAGGAGGTTAATGTTTCCTTTCATTTTTTTTGGTTAAAAATTTGATCATAGATCTGTAAAACAACTAGCTGTGTGATGAATTAATAGTTAAAAAAATAAATATATTTAAAATAATCCAAATTAGTTGATGTCAAAGTAAATGGACATAAAAAGATAACCTTAAAATTTTGAAAAAAAAGACCAATTAATAAAATTCAATCGACTCGATTTAACTAGAATTTTAAAATAATAATTCCAAATCATTATTTTATTTACAAAATATATCATAATTGAATTACCAAACAGTATTACATAACTATAATTCCCAATATAAATCGATTGAATAAGCTATTGATTATTATTATTTTTTAAAAAATGCCCACTCGCTGCTCATACACGTCTCCCTTCATGTTTCAGAATAACATTCATCTCGATGATACATCAAATTTTGCAAACGTTACTTGATAAATTTATCCTATTTTATTTTTAAAATTAGCAACAAGATAGATTAACTCAAGGTAAAAACCTTGTTTTGAGCAACGGAAAACTGAGTGAACTTTTTTTGTCGGGAAAAAAACTAAGTAAATTTTTGTCAACAAAATATTTAGTTGTGATGCTAGCAATTATCCATCAAATCTCGTACTGATACGTGATACGGAATATGGTTCTACCGTTGAACAATTTCCTTTTTGAATATTCTTCCTCGTCATACATGCTACAATATAGTAAAACAAGATTTAATAACAATCCAGAAATTAATACATATCTCACTGCGGATGTTGGGGTGGGGGCATAGGCATCTGGTGCATTGAATGTGGCCCAACAGCAAGCTGCTGAGGTGGTGGTGGTGGCCGCCAAAGGGGCGGAGCAACCATTCCTGCTGGAGGTGGTGGAGGCCTAACAAAAGCTGGATTGACTTGTGGAGGACGTTGTGGTGGCATGCTGGCAAACTGCTGCATCTGTGGTGGTGGCATGCCCATTGGACCAGCGTTTGGTGGCTGACCCTGCCAAGATGGTGGTGGAGGCATCGCTATAGTGTGATAGACAGCGGTTTGTGGAGGTTGTGGAGGTGGTGGGCGGAATTGCGGGACCGGAGGTGGAGGAATAGTTCCATTTGCAAAAGGTCGTGGTGGTACAGGAACACCAGCGGTATTGTTAGTCTGAGGGAGCGTTGGAGGTCCACTAGCAAACATGGTATGAGGCCGATTTTTCTGAGTCGTTGGATTACTTGCAGCCAACACTCGCTCTGCAGACATAAAATGAGTATGGCGCATACAAGAATAACACGTTTCAAACTCAAGAACAATCACATCAGACAAGTATAAACACAGGATGTACAAGCATATCTTATCCACTTCTCAAAGCATGAAGTTCTGTCTTTGAACCAACATCGATCATTTTATTTTAAAGATGTTTGACATATGTTAAATACTTGCTGACAAATAACAGCTAAAGATATGCCCTGTTGCTGTGACTAGCTTCTTGTGTGTGCACTTGACTCATTCTCAGGGAGAAAAAACCAAAACACACACTCGATGTAACTACAAGCCTAACCTAAGTTCTTGCAACAATGCAAAAAGTAATAACTAATAATTATTACATAGGGCTAAAAGCTATACTCCTACTTTTCGAGAAGGTAATGCTGTTACAGATATTTTAGCAAATTCATCTTCCGTCGGAGATGGAACCAATTACTACCAAGGACATTCTTAATGTACACTAGTTACTCTGCACACGCGTTGCGTGTGTGTACAATCTTTTTTATCATTATCGATGGACTAAAGTGAAAATTGACAAATTATGGAGGGACTAAATTGATATTTGAATGATTGAAATAAAAATAAAAGTGTGTGTTGAAATAAAAAAACAAAAAAACAAAAGTGCAATATTACTATAACTGTAAGGGTAAAACTGGAAAAAAAGATGGTGTCCTCCTTGGTAGTTTTTATAAGGAGCTCAGCCTTAATAAATAGTATAGATAATCGAGGACTATTCAGGTGGTGACGTGGTGTTTTTATCATGAATTGTTGTCTTATTGATTTCAATAAAAGCACATTTTCCACGATTGATTAAAGAAACTTAGGTTCGATCAAAAAACCAAAGTTCTAGGAAATCAAATGCATGCACCACTGGACGAATTAATTAAACCACGTATGCTGGTACTCATATCTCACAGAGGGCATGTGAAGTGTTTTTGTTCAACACACCATAATCAATACTTTTTAATACAAGATTAAATGGACTTCACCATCTCATGCTTATGGTGAGAAAAGTTGGGTAAACGACAAAGTGGGAAAGGCACATTTGGTTTCAGTATCTTGCACGAGCAAGACTACGAGAAATACTTGGAAGCAGCTGGATGAGAGGGAGGAAGGGAAGGAGGGCAAGAAGATATTCATACCAGCAGGTGTACCATGGCGCTCCCCCTTTGTGTCTTTCTTGTATGCATAAGACACAGTTATCTGACGATTGCAAAGATACTGGCCATTCATTGTCTACAAAAACAGAAGGTTATTAGCCTCTTGAACAATGGAACCGTGAGACAATAACATGCAAGCAATATGTCCATTACAATCCATAAGGCACAATCTTTCAAAGCAAATCATCATACTTTTTTCGAGTGTGACACCACCCAAAACCTTTGTACCTGACCTCCGTGCCAAAGATTCAAGCGCAAATACATCAAAATGTAGAATGGTTTGTGTGTAACATCACAAGACATCATCAACTAGATGCATAATAGATGTTACAAAGTTTGAACAAGGCACAATGCCATTTCAAGAAGACATAGCCAACCAAAAAGGTTACCTCAATGGCAGCATCAGAAGCGTCAAAAGAGTCATAGCTAATAAACCCAAAACCACGAGAATTTCCAGTCTCTGGATCTCTCATTATCTGTAGAAGCAACAAAAAAATGATAAAAAACCAGTAATTCAAAATTGAAAAAAAAAAAAAAAGATTGTGGATTTTACATGACAAATCAACAAAAGATACACCCATTGTTACAAAGCAACTTGGCGATGATCCATGCCAGAAGTATACAGCAATTAGTTCAATAATAGACAAAACCACATGAATCAGTACTTCTAAAATATGTAATAAAGCATCTAATTCATCATATTCGCAAGGTGCAGCTGAGAGTTGAGAAGTGTCGAATATAGAGCAGAGATTCAGGTTACCAGTAATAGACAACATAATCATAAGTTCATAACCACAAAATTTTTAAAAAAATATCGCAGCACCAATATTTTTCCTAATTAAGACTCAACCCCAACCTCCCCAGAAAAGGGAGAAAAGAACAACAAGTAAAAGAAAATAAGAACAGGACAGCAAGAAGTGGGCAATAAAAAATCCAAGATATGGTAATTGATAAATGGAAGCATATGAATTTTTTTTGCGCCCACTCTGCCAGTCTTCCGTCAAGAATCAAACTCAGGAGAAATAGACACGAGTAAAGTGCAAGGGAGAAGCTTGACCTTTGGATTCGAAACAATGACACCAAAAGCACTGAAAGTATCATACAGAAGCTTCTCATCAACATCCTGGAAACAATACAAAGAGTAACGTTGTGAATTTCGTGTGATAAAAAGGTTGCTCAGAAGTAGAGAACTTGAGCATTGAACTATGACTGTGTCATGTAAGATATACCATGTAGAATAACAACATATAATAAAGAGTGAAAAGTCGAACTGAGAGAGTAATCTAGAGAAAAAAAAGGACCAAAGTTCTTACAGGATCAAGGTTCCCTATAAAAAGGTTAGCTCCCACATCCACACTTTTCTTATCTTGTGATGCCTTGAGCCAACAAAACAGAGTAAACAAGATCATCAATGAGTACACGGCATGTAGAATAGATTATTATAGAAACCTTAAGGGATCTCATAAGTAAATAGAAGTAAAAACATTAAAATGATGACAAACTCGAATCTAAATGAAATGCAGCACATACCTTATTTACTCGAATTGCCTTACCATACAGCTTAATCATATTCAATACCTTAATGGCCTGGAAAAGAATCAATAATTAAAATTCACTGAATTTTAGAAGGAGTGACTTGAAAAAAGGTCTCTTTCACGATTGTAGCAGTAAAATTACACTTACATAGTCAGCATCTTCTTCACTTCTGAACTCAACGAAACCATAGCCTTGATGAGCATTTGTAACTCTGTCCTTGGGAACATATACATTGACTAGATCATAAAAGAAAGTGTAAGACCCCAAAATATACCCCAAAAAAGAGATAGTAAAGGAACTAAATTCTGTAAGTGCCAAGTAAGTCTGTAAAGAATTTAAATCATTCAGGTTTCCAACCATCACTTAAAAAAGGCTCATTCGGAGAAAAATGAAGTTCCACGGTAAAAGCCACAAATATACCTACAGGACCGGCTTGCACAAACAACTCCCACAATAACTCCTCACTTGCCTGTAAGTCACACAGATAAGGAGCACTTGAGATTCAAGATGACATTAAAATGACATAAAGACAAATAGAAGATAAACCCCAGGAAGGCATTCACATGAATGATGAAACCAAGACAACTTCAGGAGAGAAAATCAGGAAACACAAAACTAAAAGCTAACACCATGAATGATTTATCAGCTATTTCAGATTAAGCAACAAAAAAGTAAGTTCGCTGCTCTAAAAAGCCAAAGCATCAAGTGTCAATCATTCATTGTTCTGTTATATTCCAGAGGTTTACTCAAAATTATAAGCGTCACTAGCCAACACATGCGTTCAAGTAAATTAAATAGAATAGATAGAAAACCCAATGCATTTCGACAAACATAATCTAAACCCTGATCCAGATGTGACATAAGGAAAGAAAAACAAACTACTTTGGTTTCCAAATTGCCAACATAGACGGTGGCGTCTTGGTTGCGCTCGGCGGCATGTTGGCCCAAAAGGTTTGCACCCACTCCAGGCGCAATTCGCGTCGTCATTGTCCTCGCGTAAAATCCCAAACACAAAGAAAGCAAGCTGGAATTTTTTACCCAAGGGTTTAGGGATTCGACCCTCCTGTGTGTAATGCTTATGTTACATCAAGATTTTTTGTGAAAAATTAAGAAGTAAACATTTAAAAAAAAAACTCAAAAAAAATAGTAAAGTTATAGCTCCACATATGAAATAACAATAGATCTAGATCTCTTATGAGACGATAATTTTTATCTGTGAGACGGTCAACTTACCGATATTCATAATAAAAAATAATACTCTTAGCATAAGAAGTAACACTTTTCTCATCGATGATCCAATGAGACCGTCTCACACAAGTTTTTATCATAAAAATAATTATTAAGTTAAAAGAGAGATAAATATATTAGAACATGCTAGATTAATTCTTCAATTTTGATTTTATCTATTTTAAAAAAATAGATTATATATAAATTTTTTAGTTCACATAATTAAACTAAACTAAAATTTTCACATACCGATTGAAATGTATAATTTTAAAACATAATGTCGAACATAATTTTCAAATTTAATTGAATTTTGTTTGATCACGTCGGAACTAGCAAGTCACTAATATTCAATAAGCATGGACTAAATCTCTAGACTAACATCTCGAAAAAGTGTAGATAAAGATAATTGAAATTCTGATAATTGATCAAACGCTGCTCCTTCAACTCAGATATTTAATAATGAGTGAGTCTCATGTGAGACCGTCTCACGGGTCATAATCCGTGAGACGGGTCAACCCTACCCATATTCACAACAAAAAGTAATACTCTTAGCATAAAAAGTAATATTTTTTCATGGGTGACCCAAATAAGAGATCCGTCTCACAAATATGACCCGTGAGACCGTCTCACACAAATTTTTGCCTTTAATAATTACAATTTAATTGGATATGTTGTAATTACTCAACATGTTTGAGGTAGCTAATATCCAATTTTTCTTAAAGCGATTATCTCGATCATATCACTTCACCAAAACCTTACATACCAAAGAACAAAAAAAAAATAAAGAACTTTAAATCCAATCCCAACCACCACAGCTACTGCATCACCGAACGTCGATGCCTCCGCAATTAAAGATGGCAATAGATCGAGTAGGGATGATAATGGGACGGTGAGGGGAGGGGTGGGATGGTGCAGAGACGAGTTTGTCATCTTCTTCTCCGTCTTCGAATTCTATCTTCACCTTCATACATGTCCCGATTTCCGTTTTATCGGGTTCGAGGAATCCCATAATCACGGGGATCAAATTCTTATCTCCGTCCATATTCTCGTTTAAAAATATTAATGGGACAAGATGACAACGGATTCGAAGATTTTCTCAAACTAAAACTTATTATTATCTATTATTATTAGTGATAATAATAATATTGATATCAATATTAATAGTTTAAAAATAAATATTATTATATTATTAATATTAATAATATTTTTATTTTATTATTAATATTATTTTTGAGACGGGTTCGGGAATAAGGATAATAATCTCATATCTCACATCCACCCGAAACTACTTCGAAGATTATAAAAAAACCTCGAAACTGAACCTAAACCCGAAAAAATTGAGGATTCTCGTTTTCGTTTCGAGTTTTTTTTGTAGGGCCCCCAAACCAATGGAAAAGTTGTCTTCCTTAGGACCGAGTTAAAACAGATCAAACGGGTTGCAGGGGTGTATTGGCAACGTTGAATTTTGTATTTTGTCTCTTGTATTATTGGTAATCATGCTAACAAGCGATTGAAATTACATAAATTCTATCACTTCACTAAACCTTACAGAATATTTGGACAAGTAAAAAATTAGATTTGGATTTAGAATTTGATACCCCTAGTAGGATCCGGGTCATAGTCAGGGTCGATTTCAGGAGTATCCGGGTATAACTCCTCTTCCCGGATGGTATAACTCCTCTTCCCGGATGGTATAACTCCTCTTCCCGGATGGTATAACTCCTCTTCCCGGATGGATTGGTGTTGTACGCAATTCTTTATTATTTACCCGGGCTCTCATAGAGTTGGTCGGGTGCTTCTCCCCTGACCGGGTAGTGTTTTCCAGTTGCATATCCACTTTGGCAACCTCGAAAATAGCGTTACCTCGACAAGTGAGCCACACTTGAGTATAATCATTACATGCCATCTAATCTGCCAGAGCAACTTGGGCTTGGAGTGTCCGAGAAGTCATCAGAAGCTAGGAAGGTAAACCGACTTAGTAGATGTCACGGAAATCGAGGAAACTACCCATTCCTCCCCTATAAATAGCAGGTATTAAATTCATTTAATAGAGGGACTCTTTGAACTAAAAAGTATTGTTCACATATATTCGCATATATATTGCTTAATTTCTTCTTTGCCTGCTGATTTAAGCATCGGAGTGGTCACGTCGGACACCCCTCCGGCGCCCATTCACGAGTTCATCTTCTTGTTTGCAGGTCAAGATTGAAGCCATATACCTTGTTCATTTTCCTAAACAACACTACAAATACTTGATTCGATCCGGTGGAGCACCCGACCCTGCTCATCTATTTCGCCTGGATCGCATCAGAATTCTAGATGGGTGTTTGGTAAAAATTTTAAATATAATTTGAAATTTGTTTCAACCATTAAAACTATTTTATTTTATATTAAAAAAATCTTGTATTGCTTTTTTAAAATGGTTTGTTTATTAACAATTTTTATATTAATATTCTTATTTCTTATCAAGGAAAAAATTATTTTCGAAAATATAAAAATATTTTTAATTGAACAATTTTTTTAATAAATGCAAAAATTATAAAATTTATCATTACAAATAAATTTATCAAATTTTAATAAATTAAATTTTTACTATTGAAACAAATTTTTTTAATAGAAATGTCTTATTTATGGAAATTTTTAATATAAAAATATTTAAAATTGATTTTGAAATAATTTTCTCAAAACTATATATATGATATAAATGTTTGTGAATTGATCATATGTATTTTTAGATAAATAGTACTTTATAAAATTTAAGAAGAATATTTAAAATTTATGAGAAAGTTATAAAATTTATTACCTAAAAAATAACAATCAAAAGTTTCCAATTCATCCAAGATCCTAATCTTGGAAATAATATTGTCTTTATCTGATCACTATCTCAAATAGTATCTAATTTATTCTTATATTAAATAATTGCTAATTATCACTATTAAATAGTAAAATCTTGAAATTGTACTAGGTAAAATCAACAAGACCATGCGGTTACAGAATATTATGCGATGGTGGGTACGAGAAGAAACTCACTAAAAGATTTTTATTTATATAATATTTATACAAATTCACTTTAACTAGGACATATCACACTGCCTAAATCAGAAATCTTATTAATAACTAAATACGAGAAGTTTTGGATGTTTTAAAAAACTTCGGTTCCCCATAAACAACAAATTTTCCTACGGTTAGATTTGAATGGCTATAGTTGGTAGGGCGGCACAATTTGATTCTTGATGATCTGATATGAACAAATAGATATGTGCTAGGTGAGCGGCTTGATATATGAAGCAGTGTGCTCGAGATAGTATATATTGCTGGTTATAAAAGATTTGTTAGGATTTCGCAATACATACAAACCTGAAACCGTAAACTAACAATAAAAGGAGTAAAGGGAAGAAACAACCAAATACGTGGTTCAACCAGAAAAGGAACGCCGATCTACTTTCACAACGAGCTCAGACTCAAGCCAATGCACTACTGATCTCAGATATCTCGGTATTCTCTGTCACAAGATACCTCAGACACCAACGCACATGAACCCTAGTAAACACGGTCTCACAACCTGCTTCTCACAAGGAAGCACAGACAAGAAAGCAATACCGCTACTGCCTGATGATCAAGATGATCAACCGGAGAGCCGATCAAACCCTAGGAGTACAGAGGAGAAGAGAGTATCTTTTTGGGAAAGAAGGCGCACAAAGAGAAAACCAGAAGAATCGAGAGTGTTGAAAAAATTATATCCCCCAACCCAAGAGCCCAGGTAATATATAAGAGTTCTAAATGGGCTTAGGAAACGTACACAGTACACCACTTGGGCCCAAAGATGAAGCCAGCAAAAATATGGACTTGGGCTTCCATCCAGACCAGCAAGATAGGAGACTTGGGCTTCACTACTAACATACTCCACCTTGAGGCAGAAGTCTCCAATCTATCATCGATCCAAAATAGTGCATTAAATGGCTCATGAGTATCATCATCGCTCTTAAACCAGCCCGAGGTAGGAGATTATCCCATGCCCAGTAGATTAAGACAGTGTCTAAACTTAGGGGCTGGGACAATCTTAGTCCCCATGTCTGACGGGTTGTCCTCGGTGGGAACCTTCACAACTTTAACTTTACCTGCAGCAATCATGTCTCTAACATAGTGGAATTTTATATCTACATGCTTAGTCCTATCATGGTAAACAGGGTTCCGGCTAAGATGAATTGCACTTTGATTATCACATAGTACAGTAGGAGTATCAGAAATAACATCAATTTCAGATAGCAAACCATGTAGACAAGCAGATTCTTTAATGCAATCACACATAGCAACATATTCAGCCTCAGTAGAGGATAAGGCTACTAAAGGCTGCAGCTGTGATTTCCAAGTAATACAACTATTCCCTAGCATGAAACAGTAAGCAGTGGTAGATTTCCTAGAGTCACGATCCCCAGCAAAATCAGAATCAACATAACCTTTAAGATTAAGGACATCTGACTTACCATAGACCAAACCAATATCCACTGAAGAATTAACATAATTCAAAACCCATTTCAAACCATGCCAGTGATCAATACCAGGATTAGACATGTATCTTGACAGCACTGATATAGCAAATGATAAATCAGGGCGAGTACAGATCATTGAATACATGAGAGATCCAATCAAATTGGCATAGGGCTTATCTTGCATTTTAGCTAACTCACTATCATATTTAGGGCATTGACCCTTATGGAGTATAAAATGATTAGCTAATGGCAACTTAACAGGTTTAGTTTCAGTGTTACCAAACAGAGATACCACCTTCCTTAAGTAAGGTGTTTGATGCAGCTTTAGGTAATTCTTTTCCCTATCTCTTTCAATATACATCCCCAAAATCTTCTTAGTATGGCCAAGATCCTTCATGTCAAACACAGAGCTAAGAGAATTTTTCAGATTAGTAATAAGAGACATAGACTTACTAATCAATAGCATGTCATCAACATATAACAGTAAATACAAAGGGATGTTATCAACAGATTTATAGTAGAAGCAGCTGTCATAGCTACTCCTTTTAAAGCCAATTCCAATCACAAATGAGTCAAACTTAATATACCATTGTCTAGGAGACTGTTTTAAGCCATACAATGACTTTTTCAGCAAACACACAAAATCAGGATGATCTTTATCAATAAAACCTTCAGGTTGAGCCATCACAATAGTCTCATTCAAATCACCATGCAAGAAGGCAGTGGTAACATCTAGTTGTTCAAGTTCAAGATCAAATTGGACAACAAAAGCAAGCATAATTCTAATGGTTTTGTATTTAACAACAGGGGGGAAAATCTCATTAAAGTCAATGCCTTCCCTTTGAGTGAATCCCTTAGCAACTAACCTAGCTTTAAATCTAGGTGGATCACTGGGATTCAGACCTTCTTTGATTTTAAACAACCATTTACATTGAACAACTTTCTGATTTTTAGGCTTTTGAACGAGCACCCAAGTTTTATTTTGTTTAAGAGACTCAAGCTCACTTATCATGGCATTCATCCACTGATTTTTGTCCTTAGACTCTATGGCTTCTTTATAGGTGTTTGGCTCAGAATACTGGACATTTTGGGCTGCTATGAGTGCTGTATAAGCTAAATCAGCATAGCTGAATCTGGGGTTAGGTCTCCTAGCCCGGGGTTCCCTATCTCTAGTCAATTGATAGTTGTCTAACTCATCATGAACTAGTTCCTGAACCTCTACCTCATGGTCCACAGGTTCTTCACCATCATTAACCTCAGGTGTTGGGTTCTCATTATCCACAGCCTCATTATCCCTATGATGATTATCCCCTAAGGGAATGTCACCAAGAACAGCCCCTTGTTGAGTCTCCACCTCAAAAGGTGTAGTCTTAGCATCTCTCGAGTTCTCACTCTCTGGTTTAGCAGCATTGTCCTGCAACTTACACGGAAAAGAGTCTTCATTAAAAATCACATCTCGGCTCACAATGATCTTGACACCTCTAGTGTTTCTATCCCACAATCTATATCCCTTAGTCCCATGTTGCTGCTGGTAGCCTAGAAAGACACACTTTAAGGATCTGGGATCCAGCTTACCATCTTTGGTGTGTGCATAGGCTGCACAACCAAAGATCCTAAGGTGACTAAGGCTAGGTTTCCTGTTAGTCCATCGTTCTAAGGGAGTTTTGAAGGCTATAGAACTGTTAGGACTCCTATTGACAAGGTAGGTGGCAGTATATAGGGCTTCCCCCCAAAAGCCCCGAGGTAAACCAGCAGTAAACAACAAGCACCTAACCTTTTCTAATAGAGTTCTATTCATTCTTTCAGCAACACCATTTTGTTGTGGTGTGTTCCGAACAGTCCTATGTTTTAAAATACCATTTTCAGAACAAAACAAGTCAAACTCATTGTTACAAAACTCTAAGCCATTATCAGTTCTCAAAATCTTGACTTTACAGCCAGTTTGATTTTCCTCTAAGGTTTTCCAGCTTTTAAATTTTTCAAGAGCCTCATCCTTAGTTTTTAAAAGGAAGGTCCAAACATAACGAGTAAAATCATCCACAATACACAAGAAATACTTGTTATTACCATGTGAGGGACTCTTTTCAGGGCCCCACAAATCAGCATGCACATATTCCAGTTTGGACTTAGATAAATGAGTACCCTTAACGAATTTAAACCTATGTTGTTTACCTAGCACACAAGTTTCACAAAAGGGAACTTCTGAAAAAGAATCTTTACCTAGTACTCCACTGTTGTGGAGTACTTGAAGCCCCTTGTTGCTCATGTGTCCTAACCGAAGATGCCATCTTTGTGTATCTGCAGGATTAGTACTAACAACAGTATTTGCACAGGTATTTACATGAGAACCATTCAAAATACACAGGCCAGAGACTTTTGAACCATACAAGATTAACTTGTCACCCTTATAAACATTCGATAAAGATTTTTCAGCTTTATAACAGCAACCTATATCATCTAGAGTACCAAGGGTGATCAGATTACGTTTCAAACAGGGGATATATCTCACATTAGTCAGCCTAATCTTCTTATTATTATCAAGACAGAGAACTACATCACCAATTCCTTTAACTTTACAGGAATTGTTATTTCCCATGAACACTGTTTCATTACACGATTCATTCAAGTTCTCAAAGCAAGAAAGATTAGGAGACATGTGAAAAGAACAGCCAGAATCAAGAATCCAGCGGTCACTAATAGGAATATCAGAAACATTCAGAACCTCATACACATCAGAATGACTTCCTGATATACAAGCAACATTAGACCCTTTAGTTTCCTTATCTTTTCCTTTTTGAGTAGAAAGAAACTTATAGCATTGTTTTTTCAGATGACCCTTTTTACCACAGAAGTGACAATTTCTAGTTTCTTTCTTCTTATTCTTCTTATCCTTTCCGGGTTTGTCATTAGAAATAGTTTCTACCTTATTAGTTTTAACAAACAGATTGTTCCCTGTTCTTTTCTGAGTCTTAAGTTCATGTTCTCTAGCCCTAAGCCCATTCACAACTAATTCAAGCTTAGGAACTACCCCAGTGTATTGCAAGGAGTCTTTAACAACCTGATATTTTTCAGGCAAAGAATTTAACAGAATCATAGCAAGGCTAGAATCATCAAGTTCTTGCTGAGTCCCTTTAAAGAGCAAAGTCAGTTTCAAAAATTCATCAAGATTATCATCAAGAGACTTATAACTGTCCATTTTATAAGAAAACAGAGAACCCTTTAAATATATGAGATGAGAAGCAGATAGCGTGGTATAGAGGGAATCGAGTTTACCCCAGATGGCTATGGGGTCATCACAGCCATCTACCTGTCTCAGGATGGCATCGGAAAGACTGAGAACAATAAGATTGTAAGCAATCTCATTGATCTCAGTCTTCTTTGCTTTCTGAGCATCGGACCACCTGTTCTCATCAACTTCTAGAGCAATCAGCACCTTGTTATAGGACAGTAGGGCCTTCATTTTCTTTTTCCAGGAACCGAAGTCCCCCTTTCCATCAAATGGGAGTGTCTCAACTCTTGATGCCATGGCAGTGCCTCGCAAGCACCAAAAGACAAAACCAAAATTAAAGAGAACAAGACACTGTACAGAGTAAGACTCACAGAACCGAACAAATCTTGGGACAAGAACTGAAACAAGAACAGTCAACCGGTAAAGAATGAGAATATCAACCAGTAAGGTACCGAAATCCTAGTTCTCAACGGAAGTCAAGAAACCGAACCAAGAAACCAAACCTGGCTCTGATACCACTGTTAGGATTTCGCAATACATACAAACCTGAAACCGTAAACTAACAATAAAAGGAGTAAAGGGAAGAAACAACCAAATACGTGGTTCCACCAGAAAAGGAACGCCGATCTACGTTCACAACGAGCTCAGACTCAAACCAATGCACTACCGATCTCAGATATCTCGGTTAGGGGTGGGTACGGTACGGTATACCGTACCGAACTACGGTACCGTATACCGTACCGAAAATATCGGTATGGAAAAATTCCATACCGATACCGATACCGAAAATTCGGTATACCGCACATTCGGTATACCGAATTTTCGGTATGAAAAAAATTCATACCGGTACCGTACCGACACCGAAAATTCTGTCGGTATACCAAAAAATTGTCGGTATACCGAAAACATTTCCGGTATACCGACATTTTTTCGGTATACCGAACTTAAATTTTAAAAAAATAATAAAAATAAATTATTTTCGGTATTTCGGTATATACCGAAATACCGAAAAAAAAAATATCACGTACCGATACCGATACCGAAAATTTCGGTATGGTATCGTACCGTACCGAAATTTTCGGTATACCGATTTTTCGGTAAGTTCGATATTTTTTCCGGTACGGTTTTTCGGTATTTCGGTATTTCGGTATTTTTTCCCACCCCTAATCTCGGTACTCTCTGTCACTAGATACCTCAGACACCAACGCACATGAACCCTAGTAAACACGGTCTCACAACCTGCTTCTCACAAGGAAGCGCAGACAAGAAAGCAATACCGCTACTGCCTGATGATCAAGATGATCAACCGGAGAGCCGATCAAACCCTAGGAGTACAGAGGAGAAGAGAGTATCTTTTTGGGAAAGAAGGCGCACAAAGAGAAAACCAGAAGAATCAAGAGTGTTGAAAAAATTATATCCCCCAACCCAAGAGCCCAGGTAATATATAAGAGTTCTAAATGGGCTTAGGAAACGTACACAGTACACCACTTGGGCCCAAAGATGAAGCCAACAAAAATATGGACTTGGGCTTCCATCCAGACCAGCAAGATAGGAGACTTGGGCTTCACTACTAACAAGATTGAATCTTGTTGGTTTATTCGTGGTTTTGGAGTTTTGAATCTGCATTTATATTCAAAGTATTCTAACGGTCGGAGAACATTTTCCAAGATCATCTGTATTATCTCTCGATCGATTGGTATTGTAAAGCTCTCTTCATCGTACAATGTATTAAATGCACATTTAATTATTATTTGCTTTTTACGGCTTCGACTATTTTAGCTTCTGAAAAGTTGATTGACTCTTTACGTTTAAGGAAACATTCATGTCAATCGTGAGTTGGTAGGATACTTTGTTGTACACTTTATTTGATAGCATTGAACAACTTGATTTGGTTTGATCGGGTGGAGTGTGGTTAGAGTTGAACAGTCAGATTTTGAACACTTCTTCGATAAAGCGGTCCGATTATAAACAAATTCAAGTGATGATTTTTCTAATGTTGTCTTCACCTTGATGTTCTGATAGATTGTGAGTGACATGACTTGCTCAGCAGCTATAACTCTTAAATTAAATTAGAATAAAATTCAGATATGAAACAACTCGATGTTTTTGTTATTGGCAAAACTTTGGTATTTTAAAGTTAACAAAGATATTTGGAGCTCAATTTTGACTCAAATACTTAAGGTTGTGCTCTGATGGATGATTTAAAATCCATCGACTTTATTGAATGAACAAAATCAAATGAATTTTAATTCAACTTTATATCAGTTTAAATAATTCAGTATTAACTAGCCGTCGAGGCATACGTGTTGAATGTGTACTTTTTTAAAAAAAACATTATATTGCATGTGTCTTGTTAGGGATTATTCTGGAAAAAATATTCAATATGCTTGCGTCGGAAATTAAAAAGAACAAAAAGGATTCGAACAATTGCATAGCAAAAGGTATGCATAAAACATCCCCAGATATACAGAAACAGAACTTTGCTCAACTTTCTATCAGCATATGCATGAACTCTTGATTAGTAAGGATCCTTGCAAGTTTTTTAATGAGCAAAGACAAATCAAGAATTGTATTTATAGTATAAAAAAATAGTTTAAGCAACTGACCAATTAAGAAATTCAGTCAAGATTTTTAACTGAAAAACAATCATACATAAAGGCACTGTTTGGTATACGGGATAAGGGTGGGATTGATAAATAATCCGCCTTATCCTACGTTTGGTACATTTTTAAAAAGCCCATGATAATATCATGGGCCCTTGATAAATACATTTTTAGAAGAATAAAACATCCTTAGTAAGAGGTGTGATAGTTTTAATTTAATGATAAAATATACTACAAATTACTTAATTACCCCCATTTATTTAAATACATTTAAGTTAAATGTTAAATTTTTATTAAATACATACATATATACAAATATATAGATACATATATATACACACAAAAATAGTTGCTAGGCCCCTTCGATATGAAAAAGATTATAAAAAAATAAAGAAAAAGGCAAAAATCAAATTTGACCGATGATCACCTTTGAAAAAGGAAAATAAATTGTTTAAATAATTTCCAAAATAAGACAAAAAAACGAAAATTATTCTTTAGGACTATATTTATATATATATATATATATATATATATATATATATATATATATATATATATATATATATATATATATATGCAATTACAAGATCTTGATAACAATGAAATATAAGTTTTTGTGATATGGTTAATTTTGTCATGAGTGAGTCTCATGTGAGACCGTCTCACGGATCATAATCTGTGAGACGGGTCAACCCTACCCATGTTCACAATAAAAAGTAATACTCTTAGCATAAAAAGTAATATTTTTTCATGGGTGACCCAAATAAGAGATCCGTCTCACAAATACGACCCGTGAGACCTTCTCACACAAGTTTTTGCCTTTTGTCATTACATGTCAATATATAAATTTAATCACTCTTGTTAAAATCATACCAAAGATTCAACATATTATCTTATCATTATATTTATCTTTGATTTATCCTTATACTGTATATCCCTTAATTATCATATCCTATGTACCAAACTGTACCAAAAAGTATAAAAGGATCATAAAGAACTCAAGTTTTACGAATTAAACACCTAAAAGAAAGAAATTGATTTTATAATCAATCATTGATAAAAGTTGCACATTGTGAACAATGTTTTATATACACAAAAGCAAAAAAATAAAAAATTTATATAAAAATAAATTTTTTTCCTTCAGAAAATAACATCATTTTCCTTGATATTTTCTTCTCCATCGTTCACAATAGAAAAATTATAAGTAATTTATAAATTGTGTGTAACAAAAATAAAGCAAAAACTTATGTGAGATGGTCTCACGGGTCATATTTTATGAGACGAATCTCTTATTTGGGTCATCCGTGAAAAAATATTACTTTTTATGCTAAGAGTATTACTTTTTATTGTGAATATCGGTGGGATTGATCCGTCTCACAGATAAAGATCTGTAAGATCGTCTCACAGAAGACCTAATCTAAAATAAATAAGTGTAATGATGGATGATTAAAAAAATTCCAAGGGACATTGGACATCTCCAATGTGAAACCGCTAATCCTTTTATCAAAAAGTTTATCAAATATTAAAATTATTTTATACAAAAACAAACATCCTCTTTGTAATGCCCGGAAATTTAATCATAGTAATCGGTAATTATTGATTTATAATTTGATATGATTACGAAAGGATTAATCGGGACACGAAATAAGAGTTCGTATAACTTGTGTAAGTTTTGGACAGAAGTAGTGGCGCCCGAGCGGTAGATTACGACCGCCCGAGCGCCAATGTGTAACCCGGAAGAGCTCGGACAGAGACTGCCGCGCTCGAGCGGTAGTTTAGCACCGCTCGAGCGCCGACCGAAATTCATGAAAATGTGACGCGTTTCTATAACCGACCAATTGGATATATATACATATCTATACGTTCGTTTCTTCAGTAGAAAAGAGAGAGAATCGAGAAAAGGGTCAGGGGAAAATTGTTGAAAATCCTTACGCCTTTTGTAAAAAAATCCGTCCGTCTGAATTGTAATCCGACTTCAGTACTGTAATCCTATCGACGTAGGCTACACTTTGACGTAAGTTTTGCTACGTTTTGACATGCTTTGAAATTATGCTATTGTCAGAATTGAATAGGATTCATATATGATGTTCTTGACATATTAGACATCATAGAATGGAAGTCAGATTAAGAAACAGACTGATTATGGAATTGTTATGAATTTTCTGGAGTATATTGATTTATACTGGACAGATTTGAATTGTGACGGGATTACGGATTGTATTGGATATGAGTTATAGATTGTAACTGTTATCTGGTGAATTGGTATTGACGGGGATACTGAAATGGTACCGTTATGCCGTTGATTTTGAAATTGATCAGATTGTTATGGAATTGACTAGTATATTGATATGAGATTATTGATATTGTCAGTACCAGACAGATTGTGAGTTCAGGACTTTGACTGAGCCAGAAACCGACGAAAGAAAGGTATAAGCCAATGTGGTATTGGGAGATCGACTTGAGTCAGTTTAGACTTGGGTTTCCCTAAATCACATACTTTACTTTATTGCATTGATATTTGCATTTAGTTGATTGATATACTTGTTCTCTTGATTTTAGACAGCAGGTATTAGAGGAGTGTTACGCCTTAAACGCATACAAATCTCGAGGATGAGATTAATGTTTTTAATGCTGTAACATATCCCAAAGTTTTTGTTTTGATGATACCAAAACTTGGATTAAAAATGTAATAATGTTTTATATTGAGGCATGCAGGAAATTAAGAACAGGTTACGTTCGGAAGATCCGACATTCGGTTCGGACGGTCCGAAATTGTGCAATTCAGAAGCAAAATAGAAGCTGTTCGGAAGCTGCGAGGAGAGCGTTCGGACGTTCCGAAGACGTGATCGGACGTTCCGAACACAAGCAATCAAATCACTTCAATGCGGAGACAAATTGATATGACTGATTGATCGAGTAAGATTTCGGACGCTACGAAGGACATGATCGGACGCTACGAAGTGTTGAAGATTTCAAATCTCTGGAAACGCGGGAATGTTCGGACGGTACGAACTTGAGTTCGGACCTTCCGAAGCTGTTCACACACTGTCTGAAAGAACTGTTCGGAAGATACGAAGTTTGATCGGTCCCTCCGAAGCGCATGTTCGGACCCTACGAAGTCAAGAACGGACGATCCGAAGTCATCCCAAAATTACGGAAATTGATTTCAATCACATCGGACGTTCCGAAGCATAAACAGAAGATCCGAACCTTGGCGTCCAAGACTAGTATAAATAGGCCTTTGAGGATGCATTTTCAATCATCCCACTCCACTCTCTTGTCTCTTACAAAGCTTTCTACTATCTCTTGTGTGCGTTGATTAAAAGAGTTGTAATATCAAAAGAGTTGTAGAAAAAGAGTGAAAGTAATACTCTCGAGTGGGTTGTAAAGTTCGTGGCTATCCTTGGAGCCCTCAAGGCCAAGTAGACGCATCGAGGCGTGGTTGTAAAAGCTAGCTTGGAGCTCCTAAAGCCAAGTCGATATAGTGATACCTCGATCCTCATCGAGAAGGGGAGACGTAGACGATTCTTCGTCGAACTTCCATAAACATCTCTATCCCTCTTTACTTTACGCATTTACTTTACTACGCACTTATTTTACGCACTTACTTTACGCATTCATTTTATTTGTGATTGTCCCTCAAGTCTTCCGCTTGCAATTTTTGCAAACTCGTTTTAAAAACGCTAAAGGGCCTAAAAGAACCTATTCACCCCCCCCTTTAGGTTCTTCAAGTGGTATCAGAGCAAGGTTTTTCAAAATCTTTTAAATGGCCAATCTAGCAAGCGAGTATGCCCAAGGACAATCCACAAATCGTCCCCCTCTTTTCAATGGTACTAATTACGGATATTGGAAAAATAGAATATCTCTATACATCCAATCCGTCGATTACGACCTTTGGAAAATAACGGTAAAAGGTCCCTATATCCCCATGAAAACGGTGGATAATAAGGAAATTCCTAAGGGAATGGATGACTTCACCAAGGACGATATGAAACTTATCTCTCAAAATGCTAAAGCTATGAATATTCTTCATTGTTCTCTAGATATGAATGAATACAACCGAATCTCGGCTTGTACCTCCGCCAAAGAGATTTGGGACAAATTGGAGATTTGCCACGAGGGAACCAATCAAGTCAAAGAAACGAAGATAGACCTTCTCCAACTCAAGTACGAGACCTTTGAGATGGAACCCAAGGAGGATATCGACACCATGTTCCGGCGGCTCACCCAAATCATCAATGAGCTTGCCCAACTTGGTGAGAACTACCCAACTAAACAAGTGTGGAGGAGAGCCCTTCGAGCATTACCGGCGGAATGGGATGCAAAGCGCACGGCTATCATTGAATCCAACAAGGGAGATGCGGCATCCTACGACCTTGATCAACTTCATGGGACCCTAAAGACCCATGAACTTGAAGTATCTACCCGGAAGGAGACAAAGAAAGATGACGACAAAGTAAAGGCGAAAGGGATCGCCTTGACCAGTCAACTTGAAGATAGCGACGATGAAGAAATGGCACTCCTCACTAGAAAGTTCAAAAGATTCATGCGGAGTTCCAACTTCAACAAGAAAGACAAAAAGTTTGAGAAGGAAGTGACCTGCTACAACTGTCAACAAAAGGGTCACTATGCAAACGAGTGTCCCTCCAAGAAGAAGGCCGGCAAAGACAAGAAAAAGGCCCTTCTAGCCACGTGGAGCGACAGCGACAACGAAGAGGAGTCTACCCTATGCTTCATGGCGAAGGAAGATCATCTGACCGACTCGGATGACGACGAGGTACCCTCTTACGATGAATTACTCTCCGCTTACACTAGTATGTACAATAAGGCTAAGTCACTTAGAAATGAGAATAAGCAACTTAAAACTGAACTAGAAGCTAGGATGCATGACAACACTAAGCTCAAAACAAACCTAAGAGACTTAGAGAAAGCCTTCAACAAGTTCAATGTGAGTAGCGGTAAACTAGAAAACCTCTTGAGCATGCAAAGGTGTAACTTCGACAAAGGAGGTCTAGGATATGAAAAGAAATCAGTCAACTTCGCTAGTCTTATCGCAAAGGCAAAACCAAGAACACCACCAACATGCACTTACTGTTGTAAGATAGGCCACATAAGACCTAAATGCAAGAAACTTAGACACCAACACAACAAAAATAGTTATTGGAAATGGATCCCCAAATCCCCAACTACTACTAACCCCAAAGGACCCAAAGAAACGGGTACCAACTATCAAACTGTATCTCAACCTTGTAGGGACAAAGGGGAGACAAGTCATCGAGCACTTGGTATCTTGACAGTGGATGCTCTCGACACATGACGGGAGAAAAGAAGCTGCTACAATCCATTCGACCAAAAGAAAAGGGATCGGTGACCTTCGGAGACAACAGCAAAGGGATCATAGAAGGCATCGGCACAATAGGTATATCTAACTCTACTATTATTGATGATGTACTTCTTGTGAAAGGGCTTAAACATAACCTCCTAAGCATTAGTCAATTGTGCGATAGGGGTTATGAAGTCAAATTCACACCACACGATTGCACTGTATCACTCACAACTGACAAAACCATTAGTTTCAAAGGTTATAGAAGTGAAAATGTTTACAAGGTCGATTTAAAGATTTCATCTTTTTCAAAAATAAAAAGCCTTGTAACATTAAATGTTGATGACAACATTCTTTGGCATAGACGACTTGGTCATGTTGGGATGAGCACCATAGAAAAACTTTTAAAACTTGACCTAGTTTCCGGAATGCCAAAGCTGAATTTAAAATTAGATTCTTTTTGTGATGCTTGTCAACTTGGTAAACACACAAAGGAATCTTTCAAAAATAAAAATTTTGTATCCACTTCTATGCCCCTTGAATTACTTCACCTAGATTTATGTGGTCCCTCGAGGACAACTAGTCTAGGAGGAAAATCTTATGCTTTTGTCATTGTAGATGATTTTTCACGTTTTACTTGGACATTGTTTTTAGCCCACAAAAATGATGCCTTTGATCATTTCAAAATTTTTGTCAAAAAGGTTGAAAATGAGAAAAATCTTTTGATCAAACAAATCCGTAGTGACCACGGAACGGAATTTCAAAATGAAAATTTTTCAATTTTTTGTCAAAGCAAAGGCATTGGTCACAACTTTTCTTGTCCTAGAACTCCTCAACAAAACGGTGTCGTTGAGAGGAAGAATAGGACCCTAGTAGAGATTGCAAGGACCATGCTATGTGAGCATTCTCTACCAAAATATTTTTGGGCTGAAGCAATGAGTTCTGCTTGTTACATCATCAATCGCGTATCAATAAGGCCAATTCTCAAGAAAACTCCATACGAACTATGGAGAGGGAGAAAGCCTAACATTTCTTACTTCCGCGCTTTTGGATCAAAATGCTTCATCCACAACAATGGTAAGGACAACCTGGGTAAGTTCGATGCTAAATCGGACAAAGGTATCTTTCTTGGTTACTCTACTTCTAGCAAAGCATATAGAGTCTTTAATAAACGTACTTTACTAGTTGAAGAATCTATTCATGTCATATTTGATGAAACTAACCCTTGCTTGCCTAGAACTGTTGTTTCTGATGATGATGATATAGATATCCTTGGCGAAAAGTTGGAGTCCACAAGCCTAGATGATGTTCCTAAAGATCAAGAGGACGCACCTCTTCCGAAGGAGTGGACTACACACAAGGATCATCCCATGGACCTCATCATTGGTAGCCCATCGAAGGGAGTATCTACTCGCTCTTCTAATATGTGCAATTATCTTGCTTTTCTTTCTCACATAGAGCCTAAGAACATAGAAGAAGCTTTACTTGATGATTCTTGGATTATTGCTATGCAAGATGAACTAAATGAATTTAGAAGGAATAAAGTTTGGAATCTTGTACCTAGACCCACTGATAGACCTGTCATAGGAACTAAATGGGTATTTAGGAACAAGTTAGATGAGCATGGTACAATCACTAGAAATAAAGCTAGGCTAGTAGCTAAAGGATATAGTCAAGAAGAGGGAATTGATTATGATGAGACTTATGCCCCTGTTGCTAGACTAGAATCCATTCGCATGCTACTTGCTTTTGCTTGCTCTAGAGACTTTAAATTGTTTCAAATGGATGTTAAAAGTGCTTTTCTTAATGGTGATTTGAAAGAAGAAGTGTATGTTGAGCAACCTATTGGTTTTGAAGATGTGCACTTATCTGATTATGTGTATAAACTTGATAAGGCTTTGTATGGTTTGAAACAAGCTCCTAGAGCTTGGTATGAGAAATTATCTACCTTTTTGCTGTCTAATGGTTTTTGTAGGGGTAAAGTTGATATTACCTTATTTACCTTGACTAAAAATAATGATTTGCTGATAGTACAAATATATGTAGATGATATTATTTTTGGTGCTACTAATGAACACTTGTGTAGAGATTTTTCTAAGCTTATGCAGGATCACTTTGAGATGAGCATGATGGGCGAACTCAACTACTTCCTTGGTCTCCAAATCAAGCAATGCAAGGATGGTTTCTTTGTCAACCAAAGAAAGTACATCAAGGAGATGCTAAAAAAGTTTGGGATGGAGTCTTCCAAAGCCCCATCCACACCTATGAGCACGACAGTCAGACTCGACAAAGATGAGGGAGGTAAACCTGTTGACCAAAAGTTATTTCGTAGCATGATTGGCTCCCTACTCTATGCGACTGCTAGTAGACCTGACATTATGTTTAGTGTTTGCTTGTGTGCACGATTTCAATCATGTCCAAAGGAATCACACTTATTCGCCTTAAAACGCATTTTCAAATATCTTTCAAATACTCCAAATCTCGGATTATGGTATTCTAAGAACTCATTTTTCGATTTAAAAGCTTACTGTGATGCCGACTTTGGAGGATATAAGGTGGATAGAAAGAGCACTAGTGGAACTTGTTTCTTTTTGGGAAATTGCTTGGTGTCATGGTTTTCTAAAAAGCAAAACATTGTTGCACTTTCAACGACCGAGGCCGAGTATATGGCTGCCGGTAGTTGTTGTGCACAAATTCTTTGGATGAAGTATCAATTACTCGACTATGGTGTTACTTTTTCAAAAATTCCAATCTTTTGTGATAATACAAGCACCATATGTCTAACAAAGAATCCAGTTCAACATTCTCGTACTAAACATATTGACATTCGACATCATTTCATTCGTGATCACATTGAGCAAAATGATGTTGAACTTCACTATGTTGACACCAAGAATCAAATTGCTGATATTTTTACAAAACCACTAGATGAATCTACTTTTATTCGTTTGCGTGGTGAACTTGGCATGATTGAGTTGTAAACACTAGTCGAATACTCTCGTACATATTTGTTAAATTGAGGGGGAGTATTATTAATGTGAGCATTATAATGTCGGATAATACAAATTAATTGTATTTATCCATAATTATGGCTCAACATTCATTTATGTGCTAAATATTTTAAATTTTAGGTGTTCCTCATCTTGGCTACTTCGGAATCACCGCTCCTATTCGGATGCTCCGTTTCACCTCGGATCCACCGAACATGTTCGGATCGTCCGAACCTGACCATAGGTTCCAGAACCTCCGATTCACTCTTCTGACCATCCGAACACACATCGGATCGTCCGAACCCCCTTCCGATGTCATTAAATGTTCGCGCCTTCCCATGCCTGATTGTCAGACTTCGGACTCTCCGTTTACGCTTCGTAGCCTCCGTTCTATGATCGGATTGTCCGATTGTGAATCGGATCGTCCGAACTGACTGCCAGATAACCGTTCCGTTCAAATTCCGGACCTTCCGAACTCATGTTCGGACCGTCCGAACATGGCCTATAAATAGGCGTTCGGATCCTCTGATTTATTTGCTCATTCACTCCTTCTTTCTTTCCCCACACAAAACACTCACTACTCACTATGCCTCCGCGCCGTAACGTAGCTGGCCGAAATGTTCGCCCTCGTCACGGTGCCTTTCACCATGATCTTACTCAACCACCCAACCCTCGTCCTATCCCACCTGAATTCGAAACCCGTAACATTCTGCCTGGTCGTACCCTTCACACCGATTATCTTCGTGCAAATTTCTTTACGTTGATTACTCTTATTGAGTCTCAACGTTGGGGAAACTTCTTTCTACCTTCCGTACCCGATATCATCTACCCCTCTCTCATACATCAGTTCTATGCGAACTTTTCCTTAGTTCTTGGTGGTGATGACACTCGTGTTGTTACCATTGTTCAGGGTCGGTTCATTTCTTTTTCTACCGCCGACCTCTCCACTTGGTTCGATCTTCCTCGAGACGGACCGAGTGAGTTCTTTTCTCAGTCTTGGACTGAGAATGACCCCACTTTTGATCGAGTCACTGCCTTGACCACCATCTTCGGTCGTCCGCCTACTCCTGCCGATGACCGTCCTCATGCGAAGGACCTTTCTCCTCAGCTTCAGCTTGTTCTGAAGCTCATCACTTCTTCTATTGTTCCTCGCAGTGGAGACCTCTCCACTTGCAAATATCTCGATCTGTACATTCTCTATTATTTAGTCTCCCAGCGTCCTTTTAACCTTCCCCGTTTTCTTATGTACGCCATGGAGTACGCGGCTTCTTCTACTCGCGTCTCTTTTCCATTTGGCCGGTTCATTAACCGGATTCTAGCCCATCTGGGCATTGACTTTACAGATGAAGAATCCTTATCTATTTCTCCTCGCGAGACTATCGACCATGATACGGTTGTTAAGATGGGACTCTCTTGGAATCCCGTCTTATCCTCTTGGGTCATCGACAAGGATCGCATCTTTGCGTCCTATCGTCCGACCGAACACTTTCATGTTCCCTTCGGTCTCCTTCCTCCTCACGTTCAGACGAGAGGATTTCCCGCTGGTCCCCCTACTACGGGTACCACTCCTACCCCTTCGGTTGATATTCCCTCTTCATCCCATCAGCGTGTTCCCGACCCTATTAGCACTCCTTTGATGACCATGGATGACCTTCCTCATGGCTTCACTCCGCCTGCTCCCTCTGGACCCTACGATCGGATTTTCGAGTATCTCGAGCGATTGGAGACTCGTTTCGACACTCGTTTTTCTCTTTTAGAGTCTACCTTAGAGCGCCATCATACCGAGACTTCTTCGCGTCTGGATTCCATCGAGGCTGAGATGAGGAGACATAGAGAGTCGCGGGATGCGGATTCTTAGATTTTGTTTTTGTTATTTTTGTTTATTTTATCTTTATGCATCATTGTATAAAAGACTTGCATTTATTAGTGGATATTTTACCTGTTTATTTGTCTCTCTTTATGCTTATGTCTTTTTGCTTATCACAAAAAGGGGGAGAATTTATTTGGTTAAAATTGCTGTTAATTGGTTATTAAATAAATTCGCCTTAATTCAACCTCTTAGACTTGTTATTTGATTAAGGGGGAGTTATTTAATAACCATTTCGATTATGTTGATTATTGTTATCTCATTTTTTAACCAAGTTTTGTGATCATCAAAAAGGGGGAGATTGTTACGCCTTAAACGCATACAAATCTCGAGGATGAGATTAATGTTTTTAATGCTGTAACATATCCCAAAGTTTTTGTTTTGATGATACCAAAACTTGGATTAAAAATGTACTAATGTTTTATATTGAGGCATGCAGGAAATTAAGAACAGGTTACGTTCGGAAGATCCGACATTCGGTTCGGACGGTCCGAAATTGTGCAATTCAGAAGCAAAATAGAAGCTGTTCGGAAGCTGCGAGGAGAGCGTTCGGACGTTCCGAAGACGTGATCGGACGTTCCGAACACAAGCAATCAAATCACTTCAATGCGGAGACAAATTGATATGACTGATTGATCGAGTAAGATTTCGGACGCTACGAAGGACATGATCGGACGCTACGAAGTGTTGAAGATTTCAAATCTCTGGAAACGCGGGAATGTTCGGACGGTACGAACTTGAGTTCGGACCTTCCGAAGCTGTTCACACACTGTCTGAAAGAACTGTTCGGAAGATACGAAGTTTGATCGGTCCCTCCGAAGCGCATGTTCGGACCCTACGAAGTCAAGAACGGACGATCCGAAGTCATCCCAAAATTACGGAAATTGATTTCAATCACATCGGACGTTCCGAAGCATAAACAGAAGATCCGAACCTTGGCGTCCAAGACTAGTATAAATAGGCCTTTGAGGATGCATTTTCAATCATCCCACTCCACTCTCTTGTCTCTTACAAAGCTTTCTACTATCTCTTGTGTGCGTTGATTAAAAGAGTTGTAATATCAAAAGAGTTGTAGAAAAAGAGTGAAAGTAATACTCTCGAGTGGGTTGTAAAGTTCGTGGCTATCCTTGGAGCCCTCAAGGCCAAGTAGACGCATCGAGGCGTGGTTGTAAAAGCTAGCTTGGAGCTCCTAAAGCCAAGTCGATATAGTGATACCTCGATCCTCATCGAGAAGGGGAGACGTAGACGATTCTTCGTCGAACTTCCATAAACATCTCTATCCCTCTTTACTTTACGCATTTACTTTACTACGCACTTACTTTACGCATTCATTTTATTTGTGATTGTCCCTCAAGTCTTCCGCTTGCAATTTTTGCAAACTCGTTTTAAAAACGCTAAAGGGCCTAAAAGAACCTATTCACCCCCCCCCTTTAGGTTCTTCAAGGAGTAATCTTATGACAGAAGTGCCGTTAGTGGTGGGATCACCACGGGCACATTGCACGATGTCATAAGATGGTGTATTGGCGGTTGTGCCAAAGACTGTCACTGGATGTTTGGCTATCGATGTGGATAGGATGGTGGCTTTTTCTATTACTGTTAATCAGTATTGTATCGATGTGGATAGATTAGTAGCTCTTCTATTACTGTTAATCGATGTCATATCGATGTGGATAGAATTAGAGTTGCTTCTATTACTGTTAATCGGTACTATATTGATGTAGATAGAATAATAGCTTCCTCTATTACTGGTAATCGATACCGTATCGATGTGAATAGAACTGGAGTCTTTTCTATTACTGTTGATCGATACCATATCGGCGTGGATAGAACTGGAGTCTTTTCTATTACTGCTAGTCAATATACGCATGCCAACTTCTGGAATCGGGATCCCTAGACTAGGATTGAGTCTAGTCTGAATGATGTAGCTACGAGTATTGTCGACAGTTTGATATTGATTAGGTTTCAGACTTTGTTACATATATCTGTTACCTGATTACATGCTTTATATTGTTTATATGATTGCATGTTTCGTTGATTTATACTGGGAGTATATTCTCACCGGTTTATCCGGCTGTTGTTTTGTCTGTATGTGTACTTGACAACAGGTGGGACAGGATCAGGGTCCAGGAGATGAAGAGAGAGATCGTGATTAGAGTGGTGGCACCGGACTTGGACTAGAGATAGGGTTGAACACTTGATAGTAGTTGTCAAACCCTAGTTTGAATAAGTGTGTTGTAATACAGGACTTGTATTTTATATACTGATATGTATATATGTTTTAATTTCACTACGTTCCGTATTTAAAAAAAAAAAATTTATTAGACCCTGTTTTAATTGATTAATTAGTCCCAATTATGATAAAGAACTTGATTAGCGTCCGTGTCCACACACTCTTCCTTTTAATTTTTTTAGTCGACATATTTTGCAATAAAAGTGTAAATAAATTGACAAACAAGACAAACTAAAAATAATTAAGAGCAGAAAAGATACCGCCATAATAAGGAAAATTTATGGGAGCAGCAAAGATACACCACAATCTGGAAATAGTTCAAGAATTTTTCTGAAAATTGTTTCTTGGAAATATATTTCTGAAGGTTAACTTAAAAATGATGGCAGTTCCATAGTTTGGCAGCTAGCTGTTCTCTTCGTTCTCTTAACTCGATCAAAGGCTGCTCCTATTCAAATTCAGCAGAGGGGCTCGAAGCTTTGGTTGCGCCTCCCCCGATACTTGAACTTTAGAGTGAATCAATTAATTTGAATTCTCTAACAGATGGTTTCCAAGATGGAGACTGGACTAATCTCCTCTCCAAAGTTTGAGATCGCTAAATCGCGTGAAGTAGGCGATGAGGATTTAAAATGATGCAATGATAAAATTATTTTGAAACTTGCGAAATATTGAATTGAAAAAAATGACCGTACAAAGAAACGTGACAAGAACGCTTGAATATATTTTTTAGGAAAATATATTCTTTTCCCGTGTAAGTGGCTCAAGTTCGAGCCCTCTCCACCCCATAGTTTAGGAAATAAAAAAAATATTTTTTATTAAAAAAAATCATTTTTCTTCTGAGTTCTTGTACCCGACCTTTTTTTCCAATAAATGATTCGATAATCCTCCATCCTACGATTGGGGGTAATAACATACAATAACTTACTTGATTTTTATTAATAAACCAATAAAAATATGGCATAAAGTTATATCAACACTAGAAAAATAAGAATAAGGAGTTTCAAATGAGAAAAAATATTGCATTTTTACGAGAACCATAATAATGTAAAGAATTTAGTGATTGGCTCCTTTTTAGATATTAACAAATTAAAAGAGCAATAATCACTTGGCACGAATTTAAAAGGCTCTAATTTCACATCGATGACTTCTTACAGTCGAATCATGCAAATTACATGTATGTCTCTTTCACCATGTTGTTTTAACATATAAAAATTGTGTAAGATAGTCATCAAGATCCTCAAAGAAATTAAAATGGTTATCTAGTGGATGATGAATCTGATCCTGAGAAACCCGAGTAGAAGCCGGCCGGGCATGCCACGTCGTGAAAACTAATAGTGGTGTGGGCCAGTGTCATAAGCACGGCCCCTTGGGTATGGAACTCTAGGCTCAAATCCATGATCCCTGTTGTTACCTTGAAATCTTCCCCGCTCTCTGGATGAAGAATCGTAGTAATCGGAGTTGTAAGCTCGGTGTTGTTCCCCGGTGGGGGTGTGTCCAGCGTTGTATCCACGAGGATCGCCAGGGCCCATGACACTCTTGGGATACTGCTCGGTAGCAATCTGGTCATACTGCAGTTTTCTAGCCTGAGATTCTCTTCGAAGAAATTCTTCTTTAAGATTGGCATGCTGGCCTCGGAGAGCAACAAGCTGCTCTTGATACTTCTCATTGATAACATTTAATCTCTGAGGTACATCATCACATGAATAGATTATGAGCATCATAAGAATGCATCCAAATCCAATAATAAATTATCAAAGAATGTTTCGAATTCAGCCAAAAAATGGATGCTTTTGAACCGTAGAATTAAATTGACGGAGAACTCCTCATGTCCAGTGAGACAAAGACTGTGACTGCAAAATTTAAAAGTCCCGAGAATGGTTCCGGAACTAGTGAAAATGATATGCACATCAATCTTGAAGACATTCTATCCGTGATTAGGTGTCATGGGCACCTCCGCCCAAACCAAGAAAATTTTCCTATCAGAAATCCATTTAAAATAAGATCTAAGTGGATTGATATCTTTTATTTAATCCTTGTCTTTTATTCTAGTTAAGTTTTGAATAAATGGTATAAAACTCATATTTAGGATTGTGAGTTAGGATATATTAATCTTTTATTTTTAGTTAGGATATTGTGATACATTATTTTGGTTAGGCTAAAGTGGTTAGCGATAATATTATCTCTTATGTACATTCTTTTATTTATTGTTATACTGAATCATAGTTGTCAATAGCGAGTGTAGCGCTCGCTATAGCGCGTAGCGGAGCCCCGTGGCTACAGAGCACTACGCACACAACACTTCCACATAGCAAGCGCTATCATCACTGTCAATGAAATAGCGTTGAGGCGATTGTGGCGCTATAAGAAAGAAAAGCGTAAGGACACTTTTTTTAAAAATAACGCACAATTTTAAGGCTCATTTTGCACAATTTTTAGGCCTATGAAATCAACGTTGATGTGTATCGTCTTCTAACTCAACCTTCTCCGAGCCTTATCTAAACCCTACAATTTTCAACCGCTTCTATTGCCAGACATCGCACTGTCTGATTCATATGCTTGTGTCGCTTTACTTTCAAATAGTCATCGCTACGCGATTCACTATGCGCTATAGCCACGAGCAACATTTGCGCTACGGGGCACGACAACTATGGATTGAATCGATAAAAGTGAAAGCATAAATTTTCTTAAAAGCCTAGTACTAAAAGATGGTGAGTATTTTTAACGAGCCTCAAATCATCTACGAGATCGTGAGTTTCTCTTCTAAAACGAGCCTCAATTTTCATCTTAAACTCGTTAACCTCCCCATAACGAGACGAGATCCATAACTCTAGAACCTTATTTTAGGATTCTAAGCTATCTTTTCATTTGAATAAAAAGATTTGGAATCATCTAAATCTATAGGATTCTTAGGGATTTGATTTCCAATTTGATCTTGTAAGCTTTTTTTTTTTGATAAGGATCTTGTAAGCTCTATTATTCATAGGGCCAAAATTAACATGAATAAGATTATCAAGGGGTTGTCTATTGTGAATTTGAGGATCGCTAGGAGAGAACTTCTCGATTTCTTGAGTTTAAGGCTCGTTAAAGAGAACCTCACGATCTTTTAGCACTAGGCTTTTAATAAAATTTATGCTTAGCTTTTTATTGATTCAATCCAACAATATAAAAGAGATAGCTACAAGAGATAATATTATCCCTAATCAAAATAAAAGACCACTTTATCCTAAACAAAATAAAAAATCATCATACCCTAACCAAAAATAAAATATTAGCATATCTTATCTCACAATCATAAATATGAGAATTATCTCATTTATTCAAAACTTGGCCGAGGAGCCCATGACATTAGGATTCTAGGAAAGTAGTATATTTCTATACAGCCAACTAGAAGTATCCAAATGGACTGTCAAGAATAAATACTAATCTACACACCAAAAAGCCAATGCAACCAACTTCTAGTTGTGTTAAACACGGTGTAGTTCGTATAGTTATGAAATATTGATGCTGATAATAATTCGTCCATATATGGAATCAACTCAAGACCCGAGATAGTCAGCTTTTCTACAAAGAACAAAATTGTAAGAATGTTTTCTTGTTGGCTGAGATTAGAAATGTGAAAACAATAAAAGTAAATTTGTAACAGGTCTTAGATCATGTAAAGGCCGGAGAATCAAGGCTACTGTTAGATTATTATGGTGATCAATTTGAGACGAGGTGTCATCAATCATTAACAAAAATCAACTAACTGCTCTGTCGTGGTGATAAAATCCCAAGTATCCAGTTTCAATTCATGGAAAATATGATCGGAGAAAGAACAGAAAAAAAGAGAGAAAACTCAAGTCTAGTATTCTGTTCAACCAGGATTAAGGAAGTTTATTTGGAAATCGCTCCAAAACAATGGTTCAACTAAAGAAAATCCAAAACAAACCTCTCTGTGCCTAGCATTTTCCGCATCCTCTGCATCATTTTGTTCCTTGCTCAGTTTCATGATATCGTCTAAGAATATCTGCTCAAGACCATCAAAACTCTGTATGGTGCGATTATCTTCATAGCCTATGTCCATATCCTCTTCACGGGGCTGAGATCTGGGATCCCCACCACCTTGCTTCTCAAATGGAGTTCGAGGATCTGGCCTCTGACCCTGGTAATAGGTTCTAGGTGCTTCACGCTCACGCCCTTTACCTAAAAAAAAGGCCCCGATGTTAGACAATTTAGGAAAGAATGAAAGCCTTCTCTTCGTTCTTATTTCATTATCTAATGACCTCTGGGGGTAACAAGGTGGAGGAGGTGCAGGGTTGTCATTGGCAACAAGTGGATGTTGTTAGGCATAAAGGAGTATATAATTCCTCAGATAGCTTATTTCTTCGAATATTTAATGAATATATTATGTAGGTACATCTAGAAGATCATTTGCTACACATGAAAAATTTGTACACTCATCCACAGACCTCAGTGACACCAAGAGAAGGAAACCAGTTTACCAGTTTTCACATATTCATTTGACATCAAAGCCTGCCTTTTCTCCGGATTAGATAAGCCACAGGATCAGACATACGATATAAGAGTAGAAAGATAAATCACAGTGATTCCAACAAGAAACTAGAAAGAAGCAATACAAGATAACAGAAGTTATGGTTCAAAAATATCTTCCCGTTGCACTTTCAGTACTCAGTAGAGAATAATAAGAAAAATCTCACCTGTCGCGACATCATTGTCAATAAAATAACAAGCAAAGCTTCTACAGAATCTAGTACCACTAGACTTTCAGAGAAACTAACAATTTTTGTTTCTGTTCCAAATACAGTAACCCCTCTACGACAACACTCTCAATTGTCCTCAGAGTAAAAAATCAATCAGCTTAAGTTAGCACCCTGAAGTTTCATATTTCCTGTAAAGTCCATAGCTTATTTATAAGAAAGCCATCAAGTTGAACCCTCTCAAACCCAATGAACTTTAGACATGACAGATCCATTGAATTTTTTATCACAGTGGATGGAGATGTACAATTCTGGAAGTGTCTTGTATCATAACCCTTTTTTGCACTGATGAATTTCAGGTTACCACAGAACTAGACAGTCGCAGATTTCACTCAGTGTTCATTTTTTTGGTTTCAGAACTACTGTTTAATGAATATTCAACTTATTTGTATTCATGTACGTACAATAAGGTGAATATGTCATTTGCACTTCCCATTAGACAGGCAGTTCAACAAAATATGTTTGAGTCCAAATAGGCTCTTTAGTCCAAATAGGATCTTCAATCTGTGATGAATGGCGTGTTCTACCGGTTGAACTGAGTGTTAGGTAAGTTTGCCAGCAACTTCTAACATGCTAAGCTCACTCGTCAAAACAAAGAAGAAGACATTACAAAACTTATCGATAAGCTAATTTTACTCGTGGCTTCCATAATTTCAACCAGGATAGTTAAGCTCTATGAGGCCAGACACTCCTAAATATTATCCCACACCACATCAGCTTATCAATAACATAGATACCCATCAAAATCTTCATTGGATGTGTTAATACTAAAAACTATGAGAATACTATAGTCTATAACTGACAAGGTCAACTATAATATTCTGGCAAGTGGCGATCATCACCCAAACTATATCGAATACTGTGGATGCTACTTTTAAAATATTGATTTCTCTTTTTTGAAAACATTATAATATGTGAATTTATACATATGAATAGAATATTGCATTTCAATCCAATGGTAATATGGTAATTACAAATTGTTCATATATACATACAATCGTATTTATGGATATGTATGTACATAAAGAAAAAGATCAAAACATCTCATTGTCATATCTTCTTTTTTTTAATTGCCATATTTCGTATCCAAGTTATCATATCAGTGTCCTTCATTTTAAGCATCAGGTTAAGCCATAAATTCAACATGCTGGTTTATCAGGGACTTCAGAGTCTTACACTTGGGACCATTTCTACAACCAGAAAGACAAACAACATAACAGGTGAACATGTGCGCACTAAGAAACTGTCAGTTCACGAAGTGCACATGCGTCGCACTTAGCAACTGTCAGTTCACGAATGCACGTCTGTAAGTTTAAGATTGAATATGATGTATCATGCACCTACAGAACAGTATTAAAGTACGCTGTTGTTCCATATCCCTGATCTTCAATTGATAGGACGATAAAGAAACTGAAAAACCTCAGATTTCCAACCCAAGCAGCATCGACAAAAAAAGTAAAGTACTGAAATTATTTACTGTCGTGTATCTGGTCAAAGTCTCAATGAGAATTTAGATTTTGCACATGTATGAAATGCAATGAAACCCATATTAAAACTGATGCTGCTTATAGTAGGGTTTAACAGGTTCTCTCTATCTCTCACACACACAAACATGGACAGAAATTGGACCTTCGTAATCAGATGCTCACGCATTAGACAAAAAAAAAAAGCAATAAGCAGGGATAGAAGCCACTCCCAGCTCCTACCCATCATCCTGGTATAAAAGTTCATGCTGGCAACCATCCGCATCATTATAACCATATTTTTCTCATAAACTGTTGGCATACAATATGCTGAAAAAGTGAAAAATTTCGGGAAAGATTAAATTTGATCATCTTTCATTTATATGCTCGGTCAAGTACGCTAAAAAAAAGGCCGAGCTCGGCCAAGCGGTACACAGCCAAAAATGTTACTATCCCACATAAGATTTAGCAAATGATGATCTTGAGCAGACCTAAAAATTAAACTAACAAAACCCCTATTTATAATGGGACAATCACTTTAAAGCATTTGATTGAAATGATTTTGGCAAATAAAACTTGCCTTCGGCGAACGGTGCGGTAGGAGACATCGCAGTTTGAGGCAATTTAGGCTGGCCACCGTCTCTTTCCCACCTCCATTGATTTTCATTTTGATGCCGCTGGCGACCCTCATTCTCTCCAAGAGACTGCTGATCTTCGTGACGCCCCTGGTAATATCCAGACTTGCTGTTTGGATGCTGCTGCTGATGCAATTGAGAGCCGGCGGCACCGTATGTGTTGTGGCCCGCGCCGCCCGGATCACCGCCGTAATGCCCTTGTCTTCTCATCTCAATGATTCACTACAATCAAGGATTAAAAAATCGGTTTCTTTAGAGCAAGAAATAGGGGTTTGTCCTAAATTCCTAATTTACGAATGACGGGCAACGTGAAACTTGGGTTGTGGATGAATATGCAATTATGATTACTAACATTTTACCCCCATATTTTTATGCCCCTTGCACTAAGACCCCAAAGAAATTTTATTTTGTAATCAAACTAAAAAATAATAATGAATCATCGAGAAAATTAACCCTAAAGTCCCTTAACCCATTTTCCTTAAATAATCAATTCATTTGAACAAAAAATTATTGGCTCTGACTATCCTGCTCATCAATAATCTCGAATCTTTCATAAGATTACGGGCAGGGCCGTGCCTATTAGGAGACAAACGAGTCCAATAACTCAGGCTCATCTCTTTTTTGGGCTCAAAAATTTTTTAAAAATTATTATATATAATACTAGTTATTAGATAGCTCAAAATCAAGTATTTATTAAATGGAACTTGCTTAGCATGTTATCGATTTATTCCCCAATCTTCCCCAATATTCATCTGCAAACAAGCCTTAATCGACTCCAGTCGTTGCGTCGTCTCTAAGTTTGATTGAAAGATCCGTGAGGAGCTGTAAGTCTATTTTCTTGTATTTGCTTTGTTCGGGCTTCTAATTTTTTATTGTAGTTTTTTACTTTCTTCGGGGTTTTATGTGGTATCTATAATCTACGCTTTTTGACTGAAAGTTTGGTGGATGTAATGTTTATCCGGCTTTCAAATGCTCGTATTGCTTATAAAATCTTGTTGGCTGTCCCGGTCACAGTAGCAAGTGCAGAGCGAAGTTTCTCAAAGATAAAGCTTATCAAAACTTTTCTCCGATCAACCATGTCACGAGAAAGATTGAATGGATTGGCTATGTTATCGATTGAGAAAGAAATTACTGAACAACTTGATTATACAGACTTGATTAGTATTTTTAGCTCTAAAACTGTCAGGCGGTTTGTTTTTTAGTGATCATTTTGGACATGTTTGATATTTTTATTCCTTTAGTTTTTTATATTGTCTTTGACGTATTGATTTAATTTGAAAAATTGCTATGAAACGAAAAAAATATGAACAATCATTATGATTCGGAGGCCTCTTTTTAAAAGTTAGACTCATACCCAAATATTATTAGGATTGGCCCTGATTACGGGCCATTCTTGCGCGCAAATTTGATGATGTATGTGCACGGATATGTTTCTTACATTTTTCATGCCTAATGGAATAAGTGTGATTTTAAATTTTGAATGACAAATAATCAGAATCGAGGACGTGACTCAACGGTTAGACAGATTAAATAAAAGAGAAAGACACCAACTTTCATTTTTATTATAGTTCAAATCATTTGCGAACAATTTTCCGTCATTAATTTTGTTTGAATTCTTGACATCTAAATCTAAAGAGACTATAACTAACAATCGAGTCGGATATTCGTGTTGTTTGGATCGAAGTTAGATTTCTTTCCAATGTTAACAAATTTATGTCAATTGAGACTGGCACACCTGCACCACATAAAAAAATTTGTGTCAAACACTATTATATCCTTAATTTTAATTATTTAGAATTATTTAAAAATAATTAGAAGTGATCTAAAATTATTTTATCTCAATCCGTTAAGAACCTAAAAGCCCAATCCACGTAATAAAATGTAGGCCCAAAATCATTTGAATATATGGACTATATTTTTGCAACTTTTTATGGATATTTGTGGTTATCAGATATTTGATATTTGTAGTTATCAGATATTGTAACTCATTTCGTTATAGGAAGATTTTTCCTATAACGAAAGATCTTTATCAATTAAACAAACCCGAAAAAAAAATATTATTTGCAGAATATGTAGTTTTTTTTTTTTGAGGGGGCGAAATATGTAGTTAAATTAAGTTACTCGATTACGCATATGATTCACATATAACAAGTTTTTGCTAAAATGATAGAATCGAGTGACTGTGTCTGAACTAGAAGCTCCTCTACTAATTCAGATATGTGCTGACCACGTGGTCGAATCACTTTCGTTGATTATTGTCTCTATATATATCATATGCATTATTGCGAAAAGGAAAGGATGGGATTCTTCCTCGCATATTCTAACATGAATTTACGTCTTCCATTTTCCATGTCTATCTTTTTGTGCCAAAATAATAAAATACAACAAATCAAGTCCAATATATACATCAAATCAAGTCCAATATATATATATATATATATATATATATATATATATATATATATATATATATATATATATATATTGATATCATGTGCGATAATTTGATATAATAAATATGAAAATAAAAAATAGACTGGACATCGAGATTTACGTGAAAAACTTCTAAAAATTATTAACCTAAAACTACAGGCGAGATAAAAAGAATTTCACGATAATATTTTATGATTTACAACACACTAACTGTTTTTCCAAAGAGAACACACAATATCTTAATACAGGATAACAAAACACATCACAAATAAGTACTCAAATGCTATAAGATGAGAGAAAACTCAAAAATTAAGAGATGATTTCAGAATGAGTGGAAAGCTCTATTTATAGAGCCCTTTATCCGTATGAAGACGCATATGAAACGCGTCGTCTGAAAATTCCATCAAATTTGCCTACTTCAACATTAAATGTTGTCTGCTCATTTAATGCAATTTGTCGACCCTATTTGACTAAAAAAATTAACGGTTTAGGCTGCTCTCATTTTGCTCGCCGGGATGGAATGTGTTTTAATAAAAGTTACAATTACTCAAATTTTGATATGTTATAATAACAATAGCATGATAGACAATTCACACAAAGTAATATTTGTTGAAGGGGAATAAACTGTTGTGAAAAAGTAAAAATTTATGGTAAAAAGTAAAAATCTCAAACTCACAAAATTTACCAAACTACATACTTTATAATATTTTTCTCTCCACTCAATTATAATTTTATTCACAAATGAGAGATCTATTTATAGAGTTTCATTACACATAATCCAAAAAATAAAATACATCATTACCTACATCATCACACACAAATTTCTAACTTTACAACTCTTATTTTCAACATTCAAATATTCAACTATTACTTTTCAATATTCAAATCATTTATTTTCAACACTCCCCCTTGTGATGATGATCATCATACGATGATGTCTTCATTACGTGTTTTGTACTGCCTCGTTAAAAACCTTACTTGGAAAAACCCATTGGGATAAAAACCATAGTAAGGGAAAAAGAGTGCAGTCACGTAAACTCCCCCTCAGGGACGGATCCAGGAATAAGAGTTGGGGTGGGCTTGAACTCAATATGATAAGTTATATATTATTAAAAAAAAGTACATTATATCGTTCAACGAAGTTGTGCCTTACGGGATTTTAAAACATAAAATTCATCAATAATAGAATTTACATCAATATGTTTAGCTAAATCTCGTTCAATATAGAGTGTCAAACAATCGGCAAGAAAGTCATCCTCCATTTTATTGCGAATTGCCGTCTTCACATGCTTCATTGCTGAAAAAGCCCGTTCAATAGTAGCAGTAGACACAGATAATGTCAAAACAAGATGAATCAATCTAGTCAACATAACATAAACACTTGACCGTCCACTCTCGGTCAATTGCTGACACAACTCAACAAGTGTAGAAACCTTTAAATTCTGCATCACATCGAGTTTATAAATGTATCAATTCATACTTCAAAACAACAATTTCTTGATCTGTGAAATCTCCAGGATAAAACTTCTTCGCAAGCTTGCAAATATCATCACTGTTAAATGAGTCAAATGAATTTTTAGGATCTAAAGCTATACTAAGAGAAAGAAGTTTCACCGATGACTCATTGAACCGAGTATTTAACTCCATCAAAATGAAATCTATTGCTGCATTAAAAACATCAAAGTGGTAATGATGTTCTATTGAATAAACCGTCGCTAATTAAAACCGCCGATCCACTTTTTTTTAATTTTTTAATAATTTAGCGACGGTTTTAGCAATAACCGTCGCTAATATTTGCGACGGTTTTTGATAAAATTGTCGCCGATCTCCATCGGCGACAGGTTTACTAAAACCGTCGCAAAAGTAGCGACGGTTTTTGACCGTCGCTAAATAAAAAAAATGGGCTGGGCTACAGCCCAGTATAGCCCTAGCGTAGATCCGTCTATGCTCCCCCTGATGTTGACATGAACAATTCTTCACAAATTTCGTAGATTGCGCATCCCAATATTATATATGTGCTTTCTGAATATTGACGTAGGAAGTGCCTTTGTGAAGAGATCTGATGAGTTTTCACTTGATTGAATGTGACGAACATCAATACATTTATTCTTCTCAAGCTCCTTGGTGAATGCGAAGAACTTAGGAGGAATATGTTTAGTTCTGTCGCTTTTTATGTATCCTTCTTTCATTTAAGCAACACATGCAGCATTATCTTCATATAGTATCACAGGCTTCTCATCGAATGATAATCCGCATGAAATTTGGATATGTTGGGTCATTGATTTTAACCACACACATTCACGACTTGCTTCATGTAGTGCAATAATCTCGGCATGATTTGATGAAGTTGTTACGAGCGTTTGTTTCTGTGAACGCCAAGATATTGCAGTGCCTCCACGAGTAAAAACATATCCAGTTTGGGAACGTGCCTTGTGTGGATCAGATAAGTATCCAGCATCAGCATAACCAATTATATTTGGATTAGCATTTTTTGAATACAAAAGTCCCAAGTCTGTCGTTCCTCGTAGATAACTGAATATATGTTTAATTCCGTTCCAGTGTCTCTTTGTTGGATATGTGCTAAATCTTGCCAACAGATTCACGGCAAAAGATATATCAGGCCTTGTACAATTTGTAAGGTACATAAGGGCACCGATAGCACTTAGATATGGTACTTCTGGACCAAGAATATCTTCATCATCTTCACATGGACGGAATGGATCCTTTTCTATGTTTAATGATCTAACAACCATTGGAGTACTTAAAGGATTTGCTTTATCCATATTAAAACGTTTAAGGATCTTTTCTGTATAATTTGTCTGGTGAACAAACATTCCACATTCTTTTTGTTCAATTTGTAAACCCAGACAATACTTGGTTTTTCCAAGATCCTTCATTTCAAATTCTTCTTTCAAGTATGACACAACTTCTTGAATTTCCTTATTCGTTCTAATGATGTTTAAATCATCAACATATACAGCAATAATTACGCATCCGGATGTTGTTTTCTTAATGAAAACACAAGGGCATATTGAATTATTTACATATCCCTTTTTCATCAAATGATCACTTAGTCGATTATACCACATTCGACCTGATTGCTTTAACACATATAATGATCTTTGTAATTTCACAGAATAACATTCCCTGGGTTTTGAACTTTGTGCTTCAGGCATCTTAAATCCTTCAGGGATTTTCATATATATATTACTATCAATTGATCCATATAAGTAAGCTGTAACAACATCCATAAGACGCATTTCTAAATTTTCAGATACCGCCAAGCTAATCAAATACCGAAACGTAATTGTATCCATCACAGGAGAATACGTTTCTTCATAATCAATTCCAGGCCTTTGAAAAAAATCTTGTGCAACAAGTCGAGCTTTATATCTTACTATTTCATTTTTCTCATTTCGCTTTCGAATAAAAACCCATTTGTATCCAACAGGTTTTACACCTTCAGGTGTAAGGACTATAGGTCCAAAAACATTACGTTTATTTAGCTAATCTAATTCAACCTGGATGTCATCTTTCCATTTATCCAATCCTGCCGATTTTTACATTCACCAAAAGATTTTGGTTCATGATCTTCGTTATCATTTATGATGTCGATTGCCACATTATAAGAAAATATATCATCAATTTCATCTATATCTTTTCGGTTCCATATTTTTCCAGTATTAATGTAATTGATAGAGATTTCATGATTCTCGTCAGTTTGTGGTTCTGACAGAACATTTTCATCATTATGTGTTTCTTCAGGAACACCATTCTCTATTTTGTGATCATCATGTGTTTCTTCAGAAACATCATTCTTTATTTTGTGATCATCGTGTTTCTCTATGAATTTTCATTTTCGAGGATTTTTATCCTTGGAACCGACTGGCCTTCCACGCTTCAGGCGTTTAATGACATCATGAGTATCTTCCATTTGTTTCTTTGGAATTTCAATTCGAGCAGGGGCATTTGCAGCATGTATATATGATTTAGTTACCCCTTTTGTGTCTGCAAATGCATCTGGTATTTGATTTGCTATTCTTTGCAAGTGTACAATTTGTTGTACATCTTTTTCACATTGTTTTGTTCTTGGATCCAGATGTAACAATGATGATACATACCATGTAATTTCTTTTTCGGTATGTTTCTGTTCTCCCCCTAACATTGGAAAGATTTCTTCATTAAAATGACAATCAGCAAAACGTGCTGTGAACACATCTCCTGTCTGAGGTTCAAGATATCGAATGATTGATGAACTATCATAACCGATATAAATTCCAACCTTTCTTTGAGGTCCCAATTTTTTTCGTTGTGGTAGTGCAATAGGCACATACACCATACATCCAAAAATTCTCAGATGAGAAATGTCTGGTTCTTTACCAAATGCAAGCAGTAATGGGGAGTATTTATGATATGCACTTGGTCTGATGCGAATTAATGAAGCAGCATGTAAATTTGCATGTCCCCATATAGAAATAGGGAGCTTTGTTTTCATAATCATTGGTCTAGCAATCATTTGCAGACGTTTAATCAATGATTCAGCCAATCCATTCTGTGTATGTACATGGGCAACAGGATGCTCAACAATGATTCTCATAGACATACAATAATCATTGAAAGTCTGGGAAGTAAATTCACCAGCATTATCAAGTCTAATTTTCTTGATTGTATAATCGAGAAATTGATTCCTCAATTATATTATTTGAGCAAGTAGTCTTGCAAATGCAACATTTCGAGTTGACAATAAACATACATGCGACCATCTGCTGGAGGCATCTATCAATACCATAAAGTATCTGAATGGTCCACATGGTGGATGGATTGGTCCACAAATATCACCCTGAATACGTTCAAGAAACATTGGTGATTCAGTTTGGATTTTGACTGGTGATGGTCTTATAATAAGTTTTCCAAGAGAACATGCTTTACATTGAAACTTATTATTCTGAAAGATCTTCTGGTCTTTCAGTGGATGACCATGTGTATTTTCTATAATTCTTCGCATCATTATTGAACCAGGATGTCCCAATCGATCATGCCAATTGGTTAATATCGAAGAATTATCAACTACCATGTTTGATTCAATGAGACTTATATGTGTATAATGCAATCCAGTAGGGAGCATTGGTAGTTTTTCAATCACATATTTCTTTCCTGATTTATATGTGATAAGGCACATATATTTCTCATTCCCTTCATTCATTGTTTGAGTATCATACCCATGGGAATATATATCATTAAAACTCAACAAATTTCTTTTCGACTGTGGTGAATATAAAGCATCATTGATCAAAAATTTTGTACCATAGGTAACAAAAATTGTGATTTACCACATCCTTTAATCAAGTCTACATGATCTGATATTGTATTCACCGTTGTTTTTGTTGGTTTTAGTTCCAAGAAATATCTTTTATCTCGGAGGATAGTGTGCGTTGTACCACTATCGGGTATGCAAACTTCAGTTTTGCTCATAGCATTTTCCATATTTGAACTTCAAAAAAATATGCAATGAAATAAATTACTGGCAATATATATTTAAATATAACACATATCATAATTATACAATAAAACATTATTCTATGAATACATGAAAAATAAATTATTGTACATTTATATTCTACCATTATATTGTTCATTTTCAGAGAAATCATTGAGAAAATCTGTAGCATCAAAATTGTTCATTTCTATCCCACCAACATGTTGATCATTTCCAGAGAAATCATTCATAAAATCACCAGCATCAAAATGAGTTGAATCACTCAAACGGTCACTGCGTTCAGTGAAGTTGGTCTCCTTTTCTTTCCCTTTTAATGATTCTTTATAAAGTTTACAAAGGTGCTCAGGGGCTCGACAAACTTTGGACCAATGTCCTGGAGTACCACATCTGTAACAAGAATTTTCATATCTTTTTGAGTGATTTTCATTAACACTTGTATTCTCATGATGCCCTTTCTGTGGATGGTTTGAGACGCTCTTTTGAGATGAGTTATAAAAATAACTATCTCTATTATTTTCAAAACCACGGCCGCGTCCACGACCACGACCAATTCCACGTCCACGTCCACGTCCACGTCCACGACCTCGACCTCGACCTCGACCAAAATCTTGTCTTTGAATTTGATTTTGGTTCCGAGGTTTAAATTCATTTTTACTTACAGCATTTGCTTCTGGAAATGCTGTTGATCAAGTGGGTTGGGACTGATGAATTCTCATTAATAGCTCGTTGTTTTTTTCCGCCACAAGAAGACAGGCGATGAGCTCAGAATATCTCGCAAATCCACGTACTCTATATTGTTGTTGTAGAGTAATATTTGATGCATGAAACGTGGAAAATGTTTTTTCCAGCATCTCAGATTCTGTGACCTCATGTCCACAAAATTTTAGCTGCGAGATTATTCGATACATCGCTGAATTATAATCACTGACTTTCTTAAAATCTTGGAATCTTAACATATTCCATTCATCACGGGCGGTCGAAAGTATAACTTCCCTTATATGTTCAAATCTTTCTTTCAATCCTTTCCACAAAGCCATGGGATTTTTTCAGTCAGATATTCACATTTTAATCCCTCGTCGAGATGTCGACGTAAAAATATCATGGCTCTTGCCTTTTCTTGTGATGTACATATGCCATTTTCTTTAATAGTCTCGCTTAGACCCAATGACTCAAGATGCATTTCTACATCGAGAGTCCATGGCATATAATTCTTTCCCGTGATGTCGAGCGCAACAAATTCGAGCTTTGTTAAATTTGACATGATGGTACTAAAAAAAATTACGATGCATTTTATTAGTTAATAAATATTGCAATACAAAGTAACGGATAAACAACAAGTACAAACATTTGTAAAAATAAAGAAAACGCACGAGGAGGATATTCTCCGATAAATACAAGACTCGTGAGTATGATAACCAAAATAATTAAAAATAACTTTGAGAAAGCCATCTTCTTTTTTCTTCGAAAAATTTGATGAAGAATAATTTTTAGAGAAGAAGAGAAAGTTGTAGTGATTGAATGTGTTTGTGAGATCATATTTATAGGGTAAAAACTAGCCGTTTTTTACCATTTATGACCGTTGGTGTACAAAAAAATAAATGTATGTATTTGTATAATTTTATGGTAATAATATGATGTATATAATATTAGACATGTTTAAATAATTATATATATCATATCATAATATTATAATGAGTGTCATAATTTATTTTGTTTAAAAACCTTATAGGCTTTTATACTTGTCGTATCCCTTACCGGAAGTGTGGGATATCGTCTTAACATCCTCCCAGGATTTATAACAAGTTTATGAAAAATTTATTTTTATTATTTCTAATAATAACATTATATTGTATATTAAATAAATACACAATAAATAAATAACAGTAAAATAAATATAATTAATTTTGTTACCTTTTTCTTCTGTTTGGAGCTTGGCAAAGTATGAAGGACTTTTAGAGCTTCGTGCTGATAACGTGTTGTGAAAAAGTAAAAATTTATGGTAAAAAGTAAAAATCTCAAACTCACAAAATTTACCAAATTAACTACACACTTTATAATATTTTTCTCTCTACTCAATTGTAATTTTCTTCACAAATGAGAGATCTATTTATAAAGTTTCATTACACATAATCCAAAAAATAAAATAAATCATTACCTACATCATCACACACAAATTTCTAACTTTACAACTCTTATTTTCAACATTCAAATATTCAACTATTACTTTTCAATATTCAAATCATTTATTTTCAACATAAACTTCCCTTTTTTCTGCAACTTTCTCTTGTCCCCTCTTCCCGTTAGGATTTTTTATTTTAACAAATTCCCATAAAAATGTTCCTTTTCCTTAATGGACCACTACATTCAGCGTATTCTGCTGACGTTTTTATAATTTATATAACATGATAATGGTCGAAATAATTCCTTAAGTTTGCTTATTTAGTATTTTCGTCATGAAAGTATTCAATTTTGGGTTATGATCATGTAAGTTGGATTCTGTTTTGGTTTTTATTATTTTTTTTACGGAGTGCTGGCATGAAGTCAAACACACCAGCATTCTCTGGTGTCACGTCAGTATTTTCCGGAATCACGACCTTACTCAGGAAAAAAAATTAAAAACCAAAACACAACTAACTTACACATTCAAAACTCAAAATTGAATACTTACAAGATCAAAATACAAAAGAGTGAGTCTCATATGAGACCGTCTCACAGATCTTAATTTGTGAGACGGGTCAACCCTACCGATTTCACAATAAAAAGTAATACTTTTAGTATAAAAAGTAATACTTTTTCATGGGTGACCCAAATAAGATATCCGTCTTACAAATACGACTCGTAAGACCGTCTCACACAAGTTTTTGTCAATACAAAATAATCAATTTTATTCTCTGTGTGATAAAGGTCACAAAAACACTGAACTAAAAAATCGAAAAATCCAATATATTAATACCACCTCATTGTGGACAATAGATAGATATGATTGATGGACATCATATCGAGACGATATATATTTATATAGTTTACTCATATTATATTTTTCAATATATTAATTAAGTATTTGAATGTGAGATTCGATTTCTTGACTTCATGATTAGTAAGATACCACACACACATAAAATCTGACTGGCAGTCAAAGTTGTCACACAGGTGACTTTTGTTAAGCTTTTATAAGGGCACCCACATTGGTATGTTAATGGGTGTTATTAACACCCATTAACATTAAAGCACCAATGTGGGTGGAGGTGTTATTAATTTTTTGTGCCAAGTTAATCCGAAATTTGCGACGGTTTTTCAAAAACCGTCGCAAATTCAAAAGCGTCGCATCTTTCGAATTTCTTTAAAAAAATTGCAATCGGCGACGGTTTTTAAAAAACCGTCGCTATTTGCGACGGTTTTTCAAAAACCGTCGCTAATTATCACCAACGGCTATTTTCAAACGGCAGAATAATGCACCAACGGCTATATTCGAAATTAAATACTACATATACTATCTACTAAAATTTATTCACTATATATACTAACCAATTTCTACAAATTCATCCCACAACATTTATCTTGTCATATTTTTAAGCCAAATGGGTGACAATAGTCAAAACTCACAAAATCGACATCATAACAAAAAGAACTTGCAATAGAGGAGATGAAAGCAAAAGCGGCTTTGAACAAATCTGAAACTAAAAAGAGCAAATATTTGCTTAAGGAATACGAAATCCTTTCGAAAGACACATCACAAATGACGCCGGAGCAGCTTATAGTTCATGAACATCTGTGTGACCAGATTAGAGAGAAATGGAATATGTAATTTTTTATTGATGTAATTCTTTTTTCAATTATCGTAATTCGTTTTCATTGTATTTTGTGGTATTTTTAAAGAGATTGTGTTGAATAATATTTCAAAAAAAAAAGATTCCAATTTTTTTTCGTTTCTTAATAATATTTTAATGAATATTGGAATGAAGTTATTTGTAAAATAATAATAGTACTTATTTTTAGTAATAGTTGTTGTAAAATTTTAAAAATATTAGAAAGATATTGAAATAATTAAAAATAAAAAATAAGTGAGTAAGTGGATAGTGGGACCCATAAATAATGAAAGTTGAAATTAAATGAATGTGGGTGTGTGTTAATAATGGGGAAGTGTTAATGTAATGAATATGTGGCTCGTGGACCCCATCATTTTTGATGAGATGGAGAGTTATTAACATGGATTAATTCCGACGGATGCGGATGCCCTAAGCTTGTACCTGCTAAAATTAGATTATGTCAGATTGTATTTTATTTTGTGAATAATAGTATATATATGGTTACAAATAAATGTATAATATATGAATATAAAATTTAAATACATATAAAAAATGTAAAACATGGTGGTCATCTGGTTGAAGACGAAGGCGTGCGTGTAGATTTTTTATTTTGATAATTGAAGATAAGAATATTTACGTTAAAATCTCGAATACAAAACATCGTCCGAAAAAAAGAATTGTGATGTCATTAGGACAAGAGGCTTGTGACCACTTATCATATGTGTAAGAGGGGTGTATTCAACTTGGGAAATTTATTAACTTTTAATGACTTTTGTAGATTTTAAAAATCTAGAGGTATTCAATCAAGACTTTTGCATATTCTATAGAAGTCTTGTGGTATTCAAAATAGATATTTATGGAGTTTTAAAAAGTCAAGTGGTATTCAACATTGACTTTTATAAACTCTATAAAATTCTTGTGGGGATCCGGACGCTAATCATCTTTTTAATCATGATTGGGACTAATTAATCAAGTATAATAAACAGGGTCTAAAAATTTTTTTTTTAAAATGCGGAAGGTAATGGAATCAAACTCCTATACATATCAGTATAAAAGTATAACTCTGATAAAATATACAATCATACATACTCAGGTTCAACAACTACTATCAAGTGTTCAAACCCTAGCTCTAGTCCAAGTCCGGTATCACCACTCTAATCTCAGTCTGTCTTCATCTCTGTGACCCTGTACCTGTCCCACCTGTTGTCATGCACACATACAAACAAGACAACAGCCGGATAACTCCGGTGACATATAAATATCCCAGTATAAACAATGTATTAAATGCAATCATATAAAACATATATAACAGCATAAACAAACATCGAAGCATGTATCTAATCTGACTACATGAATCAATGACTCGTGATCTAATCTTATCTTATCTCAAATCTAGGGATCCCAATCTAAATTAGACTTTGGTATGCTGTATCGAGTGTGTCTGAGATAGACGTCGATCTACATCTGAAGCTCGTCGATACACCGTAAGTCTAGAGTCTTATCGGTTCTGAGAAAGACTCGGCGGTTCTGCCCTAACTAGGCTGTCAGCCCTAGACTCGGACTCTGACCCTGTTCTAAGTCAATAAACATATCAATCTGATAATCTGCAAATATCAATGCAATAACATAAAGTATGTGATTTTGGGAAACTCCAGTCAAGCCTGACTCGAGTTGTGCAATCCCGAATCAACATTTATTTATACCTTTCTTGCTGTCGCTCTGATACAGTCGAAGTCTTGATTTAAAGTCTGTCACTGTTCAATCTGGCAATGACAATATCAATATTCTGTATCAATATTCTAATCAAATCATAACATCTCTGTTTTATCAAATTCTGACGGTACCACCGTACAATCTTGCGATACTGATAATACTATACCAGTCGATATCAATTCCAACATTTACAATCAACCACGGTACCAATCTGATATCAGTTCTAGTCAATTTCATTCTGAAATTCATAACAATTTCATAATCAGTCCGTTTCTTAATCTGACTTCGATTCTACGTTGTCTAACATGTCAAGGACAACATATATGACGTGTATTCAATTCTAACAACATCATAATTTCAAAACATGTTAAAACGTAGTAAAACTTACGTCCAGTAGAAGCCTACGTTGCTAGGAACACGGTACCGAAGTCGGATTTAAAATCTGACGGATGGATTGGAATATAAAGGCGTAAGGATTTTTCTTGAATTCCCTCAGACTCTTTTCCTCGTTTCTGACTAATTTCGTTTCTTATGTATACATATATATATCCAGACTTGCATGTGAAGGGAAACGTGGCGCTTTTCTCCCAATTTGGTCGGCGCTCGGGCGGTAATAATACACCGCTCGAGCGCGGCCCTCTCGGCTCGAGTATTTCTCTTTTGCTCATTTGGCGCTCGGGCGGTAATAATCTACCGCCCGGGCACCAACTTCTCTGCCCGCGACGTATTCTTCATGGTCACTGGCGCTCGAGCGGTCGATCTTCACCGCTCGGGCGCCACGAGTTCTGTCCCCCACATGTGTAATTTATATATTTAATCCAATTCAGTTCCGTAATGGCCCCTTTAATAATCACATTAAATTAGTATTCCATACTCATCTCGATTAAACATCTATAATCGTAATTTAACATGATAAATATCTTGGGCATTACATTTCTCCCCCCCTAAGATACGATTTCGTCCTCGAAATCTTAGGCATTTCATTCATATCAACAAGGAGTATATATACAAACTGTATACAAATTTACATCATCTAAACAACTCTGGGAATTCTTGTCTCATATCTGATTCAGTTTCCCAGGTTGCTTCTTCTATACCATGACGAGTCCATTGCACTTTTACAAGTGGAATCATCTTCGTTCTGAGCTGTTTTTCTTTACGATCGATGATCTGGATCGGTTTTTCACTATAGCTTAGTGATTCATCCAGCTCAGCCTCGTCTGGTTGAATAGCATGTGAAGCATCAGGAAGGTACTTCCTTAATAACGATACATGAAAAACATCATGTATTCCGGATAATGAAGGCGGTGAGGCGAGTCGATAGGCCCGATCCCCTATCTTCTCGAGAATCTCATAAGGCCCAATGTATCGCGGAGACAATTTTCCTTTCTTGCCAAATCTGACAACTCCTCTGAAAGGTGAAATTTTCAAAAATACTCGGTCTCCTACGTCAAATACCAATGGTCTACGTCGAACATTGGCATATTTGACCTGTCTGTCTTGTGCTGCCTTCATTTTCTTTCGAATTAGCTTCACTTTTTCTGTCATATCTCTGATCATATCTGGTCCAATTTCAGGCACTTCAGAGATATCATCCCAATAGAGAGGGGATCTGCACTTCTTTCCGTACAACGCTTCAAATGGTGCCATCTCAATACTCGTCTGATAGCTATTGTTGTACGAAAACTCACAAAGCGGCAATGCATCTTGCCAATTAGTGCTGAAATCTAGCACTACTGCTCTCAGCATAACTTCCAGTGTCTGGATAGTCCGCTCTGACTGTCCGTCGGTCTGTGGATGATATGCGGTACTCAGATGTAACTTCGTACCGAGAGCCTGCTGCAAACTCTGCCAGAAGTGTGAAGTAAATCGAGGATCACGATCTGATACAATCGACTTCGGCACTCCATGCAATCTGACCACCTCTCTGACATAGATCTCTGCCATCTGATCAAATCTGTACGTCATCTTGTACGGTATAAAACATGCGGATTTGGTCAATCTGTCAATCACGACCCAAATCGCATCACAACCCTTGGAGGAACGCGGCAGCTGTGTCACGAAGTCCATGGAAATGTGATCCCATTTCCATTCAGGAATGGACAAGCTCTGTAATAAACCTCCTGGTTTCTTTCTTTCTGCTTTCACCTGTTGGCAATTTAAACATTTGGAAACAAATTCTGCAATATCATTCTTCATTTGTTTCCACCAGAACTGTCTTTTCAAATCGTTATACATCTTTCTGCCACCAGGATGAATACTGAATCGACTGTTGTGCGCTTCTGACAATATCTGTCGTCTCAACTCTGAAATATTCGGCACAACTAGACGATTATTCACATACAAGACGTTATCACGTACCTGATACTCTGATCGATGTCCTGCTCTAACCATCGATACTGATTTCCGTACATTCTGATCACCTCGCTGAGCTGCCTTAATTCTCATAATCAGCTCTGGTTCTACTTGCACTGTATAAAGTCTCAACGGTCTATAATCTGTTTCAAATTCTAATCCAGACAAACAGCAATCTTCTATCAGATTTGAAACACCAATCGTCGACAAGGATAAAGAGCATACCTTTCGACTTAATGCATCAGCTGCTGCATTAGACTTTCCTGGATAGTATTTGATTTCACAATCAAAATCTTTAAGCAAATCAAGCCATCTTCGCTGTCTCATATTCAATTCAGATTGTGAAAACAGATATTTCAAACTCTTATGATCAGAATATATCTCAAACTTCTCCCCGTAAAGGTAATGTCGCCATATCTTTAATGCAAAGACAATGGCTGCCAATTCTAAGTCATGAATTGGATAACGGGTTTCATGTGGTTTAAGCTGTCTTGAGGCATAGGCAATGACATGCCCTCGTTGCATCAGCACACATCCCAACCCTCTGTGAGAAGCGTCGCAATAAACCACAAAATCACCAGTACCGGATGGAATAGTCAACACCGGTGCACTGGTCAACCTCTTCTTCAACTCCAGAAAACTGGTCTCACACTCTTCAGACCAAACAAATGGAGCATTCTTCTGAGTCAGTTGAGTAATTGGTTTAGCTATACTCGAGAAATCTTTAATGAAACGACGGTAGTATCCTGCTAAACCCATGAAACTGCGAATTTCAGGCACTGATGTCGGTCTTGGCCAAGAAATCACGGCTTCCACTTTACTGGGATCAACTGATATACCATCTCCAGATATAATATGACCCAGAAATACTACCTGTCTTAGCCAAAACTCACATTTCGACAATTTAGCATATAACTTCTCAGCCCTTAGAATTCGCAACACAGTTCTTAGATGCTCAGCATGCTCACTCATATTCTTTGAATAAATCAAAATATCGTCGATGAAAATAATCACAAAATCATCGAGATATTTCTGGAAGATACGGTTCATCAATCCCATGAATACAGCTGGAGCATTCGTCAGACCAAACGGCATGACAATAAATTCATAGTGTCCATATCTGGTTCTAAATGCCGTCTTTGAGATATCAGAATCTCTGACTCTCAGCTGATGATATCCCGATCTTAAATCGATCTTGGAATATACAGAAGAACCCTGCAACTGATCGAATAAATCATCTATACGAGGCAAATGATATTTATTCTTTATCGTTGCCTTATTCAGTTGCCGATAGTCGATGCAGAGTCTCATCGAACCATCTTTCTTCCTTACAAACAATACTGGAGCACCCCAAGGAGAAACACTCGGTCTGATGTACCCCTTGGCCAGTAAATCTTCCAGCTGTTCCTTCAATTCTTTCAGTTCAACTGGTGCCATTCTGTACGGAGCTCTAGAAATCGGTACTGTACCTGGCATCAGTTCAATGCTGAAGTCTATCTCCCTAACTGGAGGTAATCCCGGGATCTCATCTGGGAAGACGTCAGCAAACTCACGTACCACTGGCAAATCTGCCAATGCTGGACTCGACTTCAGTAAATCTACTGAATATACAAGGAATCCTTCTGCTCCTTTCTGTAACAATCGAGTCATAGATAATACGGATACTAAAGGAATTCTCGATCTAGAACCCTTACCGTAAAATTTCCACTCTTCAGCCATATCTGGTCTGAATCTCACTATCTTGTGGAAACAATCAACTATCGCTCTGTACTTGGTTAGCATATCGATACCGATAATACAGTCAAAGTCAGACAATCCAAGTACGATGCAATCTAGTTCAATCTCATGCCCGTCATACTGCAGTACACAATGGTTAACCGAATTTACGGATATCAAACCCATCCCCAACGGAGAAGAGACAGACACTACAGTAGCTAACGACTCTACAGGCAATGCATGACTCAATGCAAATCGTTCTGAAATAAATGTATGTGAAGCACCGGTATCAATTAATACGTAAGCAGGATAACCACATAAAGAACAGTTACCTGCCACAACGTCATCTGGTGCTTCTTGGGCCTGCTCCTCTGTCAAAGCGAAGACTCTGGCCTGCTGTCTCGGAGGCTGGCCAACTGTCTTGCTTCCTCCTGGCCTCTGCTGTGACTGAGCTGGCGCTGGCTGGAATGTATGAACAGCAGCGGATCGTCTCTCAGTCTGTGCTGCTGATCCCGATGACTCGGCCCCCTGCGATCTTTGGGAACCTCTCTGGGGACACACTTTAGCAAAGTGCCCCGGCTGTTTACAGAAATTGCAACTACCAGTCACTCCCTGGCATTGCTCAGTAGCATGTCTTCCTCCGCAAGTCTTGCAATAAACTCCAGTGTAACTCTGGCTCAGTCTGGAACCACCGGAGCTGGAAGAACTACTGCCAGATTTCTTGAATTGCTTTCCCTTAGCTTTCAAAAATTCTTTCTTTCCTCCACTGCTGCTACCACTCTCAAATCTGGGAGGTGGTTGTGGTGGTCTCGGTGCTGGAGGCACAAAGGAAGCTCCTTTCTGTCGTATCAGACCTGCTTCTGCTCCCTTGGCTCTGTTCAGGGCATCAGTAAAATTATCCGGTCGCCCTGTGTTCACCAATGTGAAAATGTCGGGGTTCAGGCCGTTGATGAACTGATCAGCAGTAGCTTCTTCGCTGTCAGCCACATGTGGAGCAAATTTCAGCAAGGAGGAGAACTTTGACACGTACTCCTCTATATTCATCTGTCCCTGCTTGAGGTTGGAAAACTCCGCCCCCTTATCCTTCCGATACGACACTGGGAAAAATCGTTGATAAAATTCAGTTCTGAATATATTCCAGGTAATCATCGTACCTCTATGCTCCATGGCTCTCTTTCTTGTGATCCACCAGTCCTTGGCAACATCGTGTAACTGGTGTCCAATTAACTTCACTCTCTTCTCATCTGTATACTCCAAGGATTCGAACAACATTTCGATATCATCAAGCCAACTCTCGCACTCCACAGCGTTCTCTGTGCCTTTCAAGGTCGGCAGATGAAATGATTGAAATCGTTTCAATAACGTTTCCATTGGAGTCGGTGTGACATCCATTGGAGTATTTGATGTACTTCCCTGTTCTGGTACTCGTCTCGGAGGCATATCTAATAATCAAATAGATTAGTAACAGATACAACAATTCTGTTGCAACCTCCTCTGATCATCTTACTGCTGATCTAGAATCAGTACTGATCCAATTTCAATAAAACATATTACTATATCAATCAGATAAACAAGTAACATGTAATAAAGCAGTAAGACATGCTAGCATTCAAAAGCAGGAAAGAAAACCTCAATCTATCCCGCTCACTAGCCTCTTCTATCTCAATCTAAAGGATCTATCGCTCTGATACCACCTGTTGTGGGGACCCGGACGCTAATCATCTTTTTAATCATGATTGGGACTAATAATCAAGTATAATAAACAGGGTCTAAAATTTTTTTTTTAAAAATGCGGAAGGTAATGGAATCAAACTCCTATACATATCAGTATAAAAGTATAACTCTGATAAAATATACAATCATACATACTCAGGTTCAACAACTACTATCAAGTGTTCAAACCCTAGCTATAGTCCAAGTCTGGTATCACCACTCTAATCTCAGTCTGTCTTCATCTCTGTGACCCTGTACCTGTCCCACCTGTTGTCATGCACACATACAAACAAGACAACAGCCGGATAACTCCGGTGAGATATAAATATCCCAGTATAAACAATGTATTAAATGCAATCATATAAAACATATATAACAGCATAAACAAACATCGAAGCATGTATCTAATCTGACTACATGAATCAATGACTCGTGATCTAATCTTATCTTATCTCAAATCTAGGGATCCCAATCTAAATTAGACTTTGGTATGCTGTATCGAGTGTGTCTGAGATAGACGTCGATCTACATCTGAAGCTCGTCAATACACCGTAAGTCTAGAGTCTTATCGGTTCTGAGAAAGACTCGGCGGTTCTGCCCTAACTAGGCTGTCAGCCCTAGACTCGGACTCTGACCCTGTTCTAAGTCAATAAACATATCAATCTGATAATCTGCAAATATCAATGCAATAAAATAAAGTATGTGATTTTGGGAAACTCCAGTCAAGCCTGACTCGAGTTGTGCAATCCCGAATCAACATTTATTTATACCTTTCTTGCTGTCGCTCTGATACAGTCGAAGTCTTGATTTAAAGTCTGTCATTGTTCAATCTGGCAATGACAATATCAATATTCTGTATCAATATTCTAATCAAATCATAACATCTCTGTTTTATCAAATTCTGACGGTACCACCGTACAATCTTGCGACACTGATAATACTATACCAGTCGATATCAATTCCAACATTTACAATCAACCACGGTACCAATCTGATATCAGTTCTAGTCAATTTCATTCTGAAATTCATAACAATTTCATAATCAGTCCGTTTCTTAATCTGACTTCGATTCTACGTTGTCTAACATGTCAAGGACAACATATATGACGTGTATTCAATTCTAACAACATCATAATTTCAAAACATGTTAAAACGTAGTAAAACTTACGTCCAGTAGAAGCCTACGTTGCTAGGAACACGGTACCGAAGTCGGATTTAAAATCTGACGGACGGATTGGAATATAAAGGCGTAAGGATTTTTCTTGAATTCCCTCAGACTCTTTTCCTCGTTTCTGACTAATTTCGTTTCTTATGTATACATATATATATCCAGACTTGCATGTGAAGGGAAACGTGGCGCTTTTCTCCCAATTTGGTCGGCGCTCGGGCGGTAATAATACACCGCTCGAGCGCGGCCCTCTCGGCTCGAGTATTTCTCTTTTGCTCATTTGGCGCTCGGGCGGTAATAATCTACCGCCCGGGCGCCAACTTCTCTGCCCGCGACGTATTCTTCATGGTCACTGGCGCTCGAGCGGTCGATCTTCACCGCTCGGGCGCCACGAGTTATGTCCCCCACATGTGTAATTTATATATTTACTCCAATTCAGTTCCGTAATGGCCCCTTTAATAATCACATTAAATTAGTATTCCATACTCATCTCGATTAAACATCTATAATCGTAATTTAACATGATAAATATCTTGGGCATTACAATTCTATAGGTATTCAAATTTTCCATAGACTTTTAATAACTCCATGGAATTCATTGACATACAAACATTAAAGCCTAAGGTACAACTACAAATTGTAAAAAATTGTATTTGGTTCACCCCAAAGATTTGAATGGATTTTAAAAACTTCTAACTCATACACAAGCTATTTATTTTTCCCTCTGTCGCTTCACATCACATCCCTTCCTATCTTCTCTCCTCTCATCTATTTATATCATTCTCTCAAATTTTCGAAATGTATCTCTATATATATTTTCATCTTTCCTTTTCAAATTTTTCATTTTTTGGCTGATTGTTCATTTAATAATTTTTTTATTTTAATATCACGGGAAATTTTGAATTATAGAATTGATTTTGTGCTTTTTAATTTATTATTTATACAAATTAATGTAATATTCAATAATAATAAAAGATGATAAAAAAAATGTTGCTTAATTCTTAGTAATTAAATAGTCTGGTAACAACCATGATTTTTTAAATTCATTTTAGTATTTTCAATTAATATGTAAGCTATAATATTTTTATACAAAATTATATTCACACAATAATAAATAATATTATTTTCATATGTATATTATCAATTTAAAAAGAAGGTTATATGTTAATCAATTGATGTATTTTAAAAAATTTGCAAACATGCATATAAACCCACATATATACACATGTAAGGATTAAACTATTTAACTTTTAAATAAGTAAATTTATTTATTAATATAAATACTGAAAATAATTTCAAACTGAATATGTTATATATGTCAATTAATTATTGGTTCAAAGAAATCAATAAAAAAATCACATGTTATAGTTAAGTACAAAATTTATAAAATTTTATAAAAAAAGAAATCCACAAAAGTCTATAAAAATCTTGCAAAAAAGTCTACATAAATCTACATAAATCTTTTTATAAATCTGTGAGATTCTATAAAAGTCAATAAAAATTTATCAAATCCATAAAAGTCTATCATTTAAAAAAGTCATCAAAACTCTGAATTGAATACACCTCACTAATATTTCGAATGTTCGCAATTATGGAATTACTCTCATTTAAATATAATTAAATCAAATTGTAATATGTAATAATTTCAAATTATATCATGAACCGTCATTAATTTTTATTATATAATAGAGCAAAAACATTTGGTGTCAATACATTGTTTGTTTTTTTTCAACTCATTTATTTCAAAATTTCAGTTTAGCCTCTCATTAATTTTCATAATTATAATATGATCTTCATTTAAATATATTAATTTTTATAATTATGATATTATATTAATATAAATATAAATCAAATTATTATAAAAAATATATAAATAAATACCACGTACCAAAAATTAAAAGTATATATCATTGTTGCTTGTGTTTTGTTTTTGCTTTTTATTATTTTATAGATGTTGTTTGGTTTTATATGTAGCCAATTAGGGCTATGACATCCTGTCAATCATTGGGACTTGTAACTGTGATATTTTCCTTTTAAATAATTCATTATAATTGAAACTTTACAACTTTGCGGACACGAAAATAATAAAAATCTAAAATATTCTAATAAAGTAATTTAAACTTATGATTTTATAAGATAAATTTTTATATTTGATCTTATTTATAAAAAAATATTTTAAATTTTAATGGACGTCTGAAATCGAACCTCACAACATATACACTGGAGGGGAAAAATTTGTTTTAAAGATATTGTACTTCGTACATACTTCGTTTGGTTTAATTTAAATTTTACTCTATTGTAGTTTTTTCACCACTTTGTTCATTGGTTTTTATGAATGTTTACTGTATTTTATCGTTCGATATATTGTGCAACAAAAATAACGTAATCAAATTATTTCTTTTATATATATTTGAAAATTGAAAAGGAAATAATATTGTCCTCATACTGCAAAGGAAATCGTAAAATTTAGCCAAATAAATGCTTACTTTGTGTTTATATATTTTCATAAAATCCAAGTATTTTTTTATTTAAACATGGAAATTTAATCCAAGCTCAGTCTGGTGCAATGGGTATCACATAATAAAGAAGTGCATAATGGAATTGTCCCATATAAGCTTGAATTTATGGTAGACAAAAATTAATATATTATTTATTTTTTACACAAATAAATAGATATGCTTTCCTCAACATTTGGTGTTTTCCTTTCGGAAAATTTTTATTTTCAAAAAATAATTAAGTAGAGTGCGATTAGTAAAATAAAAGTTCGAAAATGGACAAAAAAAATTCAACGTCAACGAAGATTCAAATTAAAAGAAATCAAAATAAATCAAATCGTGGACATAAAACGACTAAATCGAACTTCAAAATTTTATAAATTAAAAGTTGAAACGTAACACACACACACACACACACACACACACAT